>NC_081385.1:13418863-14624622 GCF_030684315.1 Stegostoma tigrinum
TCCAGCTCTTAAAACACTGCACGCATGGACTGCTTCAACGTACAAAAGTGCCAATGGGTGTACAAGACATTATGCAAACAGTAACATTTACACTTGGCCTTTCGATGAAGGAAGAGTTGATTGAGTGGCTGAAGATGGTTTGGCTGAAGACAAAGCCCTAAAAAGATACTCCTGCAGCAATGATCTAGGGCTGAAAATGGTCCTTCAGCAACCACCACCATTTTCTTTTGCCCAAGTTTGACTCTCACTAAGTAGTGACCTCTGCACCCCAATTCCCAGAGCCTTCAGTTTTGTGGGGATCATCCCACATTAATGCCACACTTTGTCAAGAAAAATCTCACCTCATCTCTAGAATTCAGTTCTTCTGTCCATATTTGAACCAAGTGACCTCTGCAGAGCACAAACTGAGCAAAAAGCAGACTAACGCTGGCTAAATGCTTCTTGATAGCAGTGTCAAAGACAAATCAAAAGTAAAGTGAGAGTAGACCAAAGGGATATAACTGGTCAGACTGGAAATGCCCGGCTTTGAGTGGTCAGGACATACCAGCACAGTCTTCCATATTGTCAGGCAGATGCCAGCATTGTAGCTGTGAAAGGAACAGCCTTGCTCAGAGCTGGCCTAGTTCTGGAGCACAAGATGGAGTTAAATCAATTCACATGGAGCCAAAAGGCTGGTTTACAGTCACCCTGGCATTTTGCAGGTGATCTTCTTATTGAGACTTGGCAGGTTGCTGCAACTTGAGATGAGAATAAAAATCAACTACAACACAAAATCACTAAGTTTGAGATCCAATCTGCACTCGAGAATTGGATCAAAAATTATTCCATACAAACACAACGGGGGCTTTCTTCAAAGTGACCTGCACCAGAATTATGATCAAACTGAGAACAAAGCCTTTTCATCATTAAAAGGCGACTTCAGTCAGAAAAACAAAATGGAAAACACTTGCAGACCTTTTTCTAGAATGTACTCAGCAAAAGGAATGTCATTATGAAAACCACAGATATTTGACAGTGGGGTTTCATTAAATATTTCCAGTTGACCTTACGCTGGAATTCAATCCAGCACGCTAGCCATAATATACACCAACTCTGCTTCAAGTTCTTAAAGAAATACTTCAATTCCCCAAACATTGCATGCATGTCCATTTTACACAAGCATTAACAAAAGCATGTTTATTACAATATACACTTTTCAGCCTAGATACAAAGTCTGATTGCACCAGTGCCTCTATGGAGGATTTGATAAACATGGTTCGATTAAACAAGAAACCAAAAGAACTGCGATGCTGGAAATCAAACAGAAATTGATGGGAAAACTCAGCAGATCTGGCAGCAACTGTGGAGAGAAATTGGAGTTAACATTTGAGGTCCAGCACACTTTCTTCAGGACTGGCTCGATTAAAGCTTTGTATTCGCAAAATACCTGTGGGCTTTCATTTCAAATGGGGTCCAAAAGAACAAATGCAGATACCAACCATGAAATAATGCCGATCTCAGGGCAGCTATCCCAGTACATAAATCCACCACAACTAAGTGGACCTCTGTCATATTCAATTGCAATGGTCTATTTACATACACTCTTCTGCTTATGCCCTTTGGTTTTGAGATTCAAATCTCAGGCAGCAGAGGCAGGGCACATCCAACAAACACAGTGGGAAGCTATGCTGTCAGGAAGCTTGGGTACATCCAGGTGCACGTCATGTGTATTCAACATACTCATCGTAATTTCAACCTATGTCCAGAGAAACAAAACGCCACATTTCCTTTCAAAAAATGCTGATGACGTTGGTGCCAGTGTATCTTGGCAAGTCTCCAGGACAAAGTTGAACACCCTCAGCTCAAGCCTGAAACAAACCCTTTGTGTATTGAATATATGCTGCTGATAACATAAGCACTATTTTGGAATGGGTTTTGCACCAAGTCCTTGCCCATTAGGTTTAATGAGCATCATATTCGTTAACATGATCCTCCAATTCACACTGATCTCTGCCAAATGTTAACCACTCAAGTTGGTACAAAAGCAGCAGCCCAGTAGTTGCTATGGAAATAAGTACCTTTCATAGCAGAGAAAGCATTCTGCCTATTTCAATGGTCTCTCTGGATCCACTCTCTTCATATTTCTTCAATTTCATTTTACTGGATTATAGCTTTCATGTTCTAAATTGGCCCAAATACCTTTCAGACCCTAAATTTTGAACAACCCAATTCAATGATCTGGAACGACATTGTTGCCATTTCCAAACTCATCCCCCGCCCCCTCGCACTCAAATATACAAATACTGCTCCTCTCGTCAGTGTGATGTACCTCAGCTGCTGTTTCTGAATGATTGAGATTTAGAGTGGAAGAATAAAAAGACAAAGCAAAACTATTTCAGAAATGTGACACACTCTTCTGTGTGAGGGATGCCAGAAGGCTATTGGATAAGGAGAGGGTTTTTTTTTTAAATTCATAGATCATATTGTGCAGACCCCAGCTTACATGTAACTACCAGGGGCATCAGACCAATCGAGCTGCCACATTGTGCTTCCACACAAGTTTGAAAATCATTCCCGGAGTGAGAGAGACTCTACTGTCCAGGATCGGAGCTGCTCTGACCTGGAGACCTCACAGCTCCAATTAGCTGGCGTATGCCATGTAATGTTTGAGAAATCACATTTTAAGGCTCAAAAAAAATTAACTGATAAATTCTTGCAGACTGCTTGTGAAGGAGAAAGTGTAGGATTATAAAACTATAGTCATATTTCACCTGTAAACATTTCCCACGAGGTGCAGAAATCACAGAAATGAAGGATCAGGCAAAGCACACTTTTCACAATGTTATACACACAGCTCGGTAAGCAGATTATACCATATGCGCCAAAACGAAATTAAACTGTAGCATTGTATTCCCAACTGTACTAAGGTCATAGTGACAGTACAGCATTAGCCATGTTAATATTAACAATAGCAAGAATATGGATATACATCTGACATGAAAAATGTCCCCATGCATAAACCAGGAAATTCCTGATCTATGATCTTCAACTGGATTGTTCAACTATTAAGATCTCCAAGTTACCTTTGTAATGTCATTTGCAATGGGACTACTTCACATTTCAAAGTCATTTTCCATAGGCAAGGCAAGTGACAAACACTACATTGGACAAAACAGCAGAAAGCTAGCCACCAGGATACATGAACATCAACTAGCCACAAAATGACAAGACCCACTATCACTCGTATCTTTACATCCGAGTGAGAAAGGACACCACTTTGATTGGGACAACACATCCATCCTAGGACAAGCCAAACAGAGACACGCACGAGAATTCCTAGAAGCATGGCATTCCAACCAGAACTCCATCAACAAACACATTGATTTGGAGCCAATCTGCCATCCCCTGAGAAAAAGAACAGGAAATGACATCACCAACCCAAGGAAACCTAAACAGATAAATAGAAAGCGGGACATAACACCAGCGCTTCACCCGAGTCTCACTGATGATGTTACCTAGAATGGTGACAAAACGTCTGAAAACTAACCTTCCAGCTCAGCGAGCAAACTCACATCCACAAATACATATTGTCCGTTGCTGAACCATGTGGAATAGACAGGTGCATAGCTTGATCGGTGCAACAAGTCAAGTTATTTAACCTTAGTAATGAAGTGGCACAGACATAAGTAGCCTCAGCTGATTTTGTACAGAAGGAGTTGGAGTAGGGAATTGTTCCATAGCACAAGTTGACACACTGTCGACATCATGCAGCTCAGATTTTCACATCAAAACAACAGGCCCTTGTACAAGTTGGTGCACAAGAGAGACAGTTACACATCTTTCAGAAAAAGCTTCTAGAATTACCCTGGGATTTCTGGCATCATGAAATGGGCAACTCAGGCAACACAGCTGGATAACCACATTCGTTTCACAGTAGTCAGACCTCCAAGCAAATGCAAATGGAAGGAGCAGAAATCTGGGAATTTTCTCCCATCAGGTTACCAATGGAGAGAGATAACGGGCTGAAAATTAGTAATTTATAGTTTGGTAACTGCATCAAGGGATAGAAACCAAAGATAGGCTAATGAAATTGAGGTACTGAATAATTTGGACCTGACTGATTACAGAACAGGCTCAAGGTGGTGTTAAATGACTTATTCCAGCTCATCGCTGGCTCATAAATAAGAGTGCGCAGTGTATAACAGAAACTTAGCAAATTAGGAAAGATTGTGGCAAAGTGAGCATTGTATTTACAAAGACAAAAATCTACCAAAAATTCAAGTCATCTTAGAAATCTAGGTTCTAACGGCTCTATCCAAAACAAAAAAAAGGTCCTGAAAACGGCATTGAGCCTGCTCCACTGGTGAGGTCACCCGGGATTAAAAACAAAATAGCTAAGTCTCAAGAAAGATCAACAACATTTAACTCCCACCATCTGAAGGGGTTGGTTAGCTCAGATGTGTTACAAACAATTGGTTAAAGCAGGAATATTTGGACAGGGCCCTCTTTCAATGGATGCTATCATGTGGCAAATTCAAAATAACATGCCCTCATTGTAGCGATTTCTTACTCTATTGTTCAGTCAGCAGAGCCACTGCAAAACAAAAAAACTTCTGTCTAAATCAAATATGAAATATGAAAAGATGAAGAATTGCACAGCATTATGCTTTTCATCTGGGAAAAAAAAAATGCTGTGATTGGCAGAGAGTCCCCTACGTTAGCATTTCACTTCAGAAAGTACAGAGGCAGGAACTTGTGCCAATTCCATGGATCAGGAGGCTGAACGTGAAGGATTCAAATGCTCAATCTCTACACGACTTGGTCAACCACCTGGTGTGGTGCAGTGATGACGATAAGCAGGAGTCAAGCAGCAGTATGCCACAGGTGATGAAAACCTGCATCAGAAACACATCTGCATACAGTGTGAAATTTTGGATGAATATTCAAACTCACCGTCAGCTCACCGTAAACACCGTGCAGTACATGAGACCTTTCAAACAAACATCGCCTGTTCCTAGTGGAGAGTACAATTCGACTCAAATCAAAACCAATTCAGATTTTGCTGAGTGTTTGATGGACTGCATCATTTTAATTCCCCTGCCCACACGACCTAGAGATCAACCCATGGTACAGCTGTTTAAAAAAAAAACACATCACCATGGGCAAGATATACTTCCAATTCACTAGATGAAGAACTTTCAACCCATTTACTTGAAACGTAAGTGGACATTTCTACGCTTAACCCCATCAGGATATTTTAAAAAATGTAGACATGCACATTTAATAAAGTTTATTGCATTCTTTGCTCAAACAGCAGCAGTCGAGCAATTGTCCTTTGACTAGAATTAAATCTGTGGATCATGTTGTAAGCACTACCTACTTACACTAAATCTACAATTATTAAACCTTCAAAAAGATAGATTTCACACTTTACAGTTCCATTAAATTGCATTTCCTGTCTGTCCATTTACCAGTAAAGAAAATTCTGTGGGAGATTCCCTAGTGTCTGGTTAGGTAGGCTTCATAACTACGCTATAGGGCCCTGGTGTGAAAATACAGTCCACTATATTATTCTAATTCGATACAGATTCTCAAAACAAATTAAAGTTGCAGACAGCCATCAGAGCGCACTAGTTTTTTGGGGGTGGGTGGAGGGTGGGGGGGGGGGGGGGGGGGAAGAGGAGGAGAAGAGAGAAGAAAGAGTAGAAGAGAAGAAAGGCTATGCCTTGATGCAATATAGAGCAAGTTTTGCAAATAAATCAACTTTAGCCCATTGTTAATTGCTGTTAAATTCTGTTCAGAGAGAGAGTCTGATGAATTAATAATTAATTTGCTAAAAATCTAAACAAAAAGTACACCTTCGTCTGTTCAACGTGGAAAAGTACACTTACTATAATGCTTTGCCAACAGCAAATCTAAAACCTTACACTGGGGTGGGAGAGTAGGCTAATCACTACCATAAGCAGCTGCGTGAACAAACATCAAACAAAAATCATGCTTAGTACATCCTTCTTGCAAGCTACAAAGCACACATCACCTCAATTTCCTTACGTTCTACCAAACAGCTGATCAAGACCCAAGTGTCACGTTTGAACCCTTTTCTTTAATCATAAAAATTATGTTACAAATCTGTCCTTTTGAAGTTTTGCTCAGATGGCTGTTGCTCTTTCCACAAAATTCAGTAAAATCGGGTCAAACAAATCCCAACAGATCACATCCAATGAGTCTGACTGAAACTAGCCAACAAGAACATGTTTTACTAAATATTTCAGTGTTGTACAGTTTTACGTAAGAGATATTTATAGTTTGAATCACCAATACAACTAGATTGCTATATCAAACATTAGTACATTTCTGTTGGCTAATCTTGAGGCAGAAAGCTTTTCCTCCCAAAAGTGAAAAGGAGAATAATTATTTTAATACAGTTTAAGAAAGAAAAAAGGAGGCACTGATTCTCTCCACAGATGTTTCCTAATTCACTGAGGCTTTCCAGCATTATCCATTTCTGATCTCAGCATCCACAGTCCCTTCTTTTGCAACCAACTGTATCATCCATGGATGGGGTCAGTTAGCGGATAGCTGGTTTGTGACACAGAATGGCACCAACAGCACACGCCGAATTCCTGTGCCAAGGCCCTATCTTCAAGTGAAACTCACCACCAGCCCAATGGTCATCTGGAGTGATGGTGACTTTAGACTTACCTTCTGCCATCCAGTCTATCTATCCTAAACCCTTCACTCCACTCTTTAACATACCAGTTATTTCAAATCAAAGCTCTCTAGCATCAGAGTTGTTTCCTCAACGACTAATTTGGCCTGGGAGATTTTACATACACATGAAAATTTAATATTTTCCAGGAACTTAACGAAGTTCGGAGGGAGACAAGAATCAAAATTTAATCGAGTGCAGCCAAACTGGACAGCACAGTGGCTCAATGGTTAGAACAATTGCCTCTCAGCGCCAGGGCACCCAGGTCCAATTCTACTCAAGTGACTGCATGCATGGAGTTTGCATCTTTTCCCTATGCCTGCATGCATTTCCTCCAGGAGCTCCGGTTTCCTCCCACAGTCCGAAGATATTCAGGGGATGTGGACTGGCTGTGGGAAATTGCCCCATAGTGTCCAGGGATATGCAGGTTAGGTGGGTTAGCCATGGGAAAGGCAGGGTTATGGGGAATAGGCTGGGGTTTTTGCAGGGGGGGGGGGGCGTGTCTGGGTGGGATGCTCTTTGGAGGGCTGATGTGGACTTAAAATGGGTCAAATGGCCTGCTCCACATTCTGCAGAATTTTAATGAAACTGTTATGACAGTTAGCTGACAATACTTCATGGGAAGCAAAATAATAAACATGTACTACTTATGTACACCAAATAATCATCCATCACAAAAACAGAAGAATTTTTGTATATGATACCTTGAGGACTGCACTTAGCTTTGCTCAACAAGACAATGAAAAAGCAAGCCCTGGAAACAGTGTTACAGAGAAAAGTTAAGGTATAATCTCAAACATCAGACAATTGAGTCACCAAAACAGATTGTTCTTCCCCACCCACCACATTAAAGGCAAAAAAAAAAATCAGCTAAAGTCAACTTCAGAAGGATGCATGAGGCAATAATCTCCCAGAGCACACGGTTTATTAAAAAGTTGAAGAAATAGGCCAGTAAGTACTTTTAATAGTGCTCTGTGCAGTAAGTGGACTGAATGCCTTACTCAATAATCAGCTTTTCTGCAATCCTCAAAGATCCTTAACAACAGCTCAGTGGTTAGCATTGCTGCTTCATGGTACCAGGGACCCAGGTTCGATTCCAGCCTCCAGGGACTGTCTGCACGGATTTAGCATGTTCTCCCTGTGTCTGTATAGGTCTCTGCTGGGTGCTCTGATTACCTCCCACAGTCCAAAGGTATGCAGGTTAGGTGGATTCATCATGCTAAATTGCCCTTTTAGTGTTCTGGGATGTGCAAGCTAGGTGGGTTAGCTATAGGAGTGGCATGGTGACAGGGCGGCACGAGGGGAGGTGCTCTTTGGGAGGGTCAGTGTGGGCCTAATGGGCTGAGTGACCTGCTTCCACACTTTGGGGATTCTATGAATACTGCAAACAAAAACAAACAGAGTTCCAATTTGGAAGGCAAGTGTTGAAGCAAAACTTGGCTTGCTCAACTGGTAGGATGACAAAATTTCTGAATTTGAATAAGATATTATTCAAAACCATACCAATCCTACGACTATCTAGGAACTCCTGCAAGACAAGAGTGTCCCTGGGTGGACTAGGCAGTGTTCAGCTGGCACATACCCTACTCCCATAGCTAAAACGCTCTGTCATCCAAGGAGGGATGGGAAAAGAAAGCAACCATTTGGGAACAGTAACAAAGGAGTTAGATGGGCAGAATTGTGAGCCAGGAGTCATTACCTTCAGGAGGACAGCTGCAAAATGATGCATTGAAGGGGAAAGCTGTAAAAATCAAGCTATTTCAGTTTTCGACATGCAACTGCCGAGTAGATCAGCAATTATTTCGGCAGGTCACCCTGATCAAAATGTGAAAAATAAAATTAACAAAATCGACATTCATTTGTTTAAGCACCTGATCCACCAGACTTAGTCAGAATACAAATCCCTCCCCACCCTTTTGGAATGCAGCTCCTGTAGGTGTTTGTAAATAAAATGGATCATTTTGTTAAAACATAAAATGTTAACAGTACCCGAGGCCATATAAAGCAGAACCCAGTTACTGTTGCCGCATGAAGTTTCAATTCCTGTCTGGAAATGAAGAAACTTGTTCACAAAAAGTGGAATGGTGTTTGGAACGTTGGTTCAAGGAGTGCTCAGAATAGGGCTCTATCCCGAGTAGCAGGACACCCTACAGTAGGCCAGCCCAACCGTCCACACGGATGTACATTGCCGCTGACAGCCTCTTAGTGGCGTCGCTGAGATGGTCTCCCAATCTTTGTCTATTTCCCCAGAGGCTGCGTTACTGCTCCTCACCCACAAGCATGCAAAGGCAGCTCAGTAGGTAAAACACTCTGGCTCTGTGGCAAAAAGTTGGCAGCTGAGTTGCCACCTGCCCAGCCAAAGAGTTTAAAATCATTTAAAAACCAAAATTTCTCCTGCTTAAACTCAGTAGTTCCTGGGATATCAAAAGAAAAATTGCACAACTTCTTAAAAACTCTTTTCCTTAGTAACTTCTACTGCCCAAACTGACAAAAATCTGTATGTTACCTTGGGATATACATTTCGCTTTGACCAAGTCTCAAATTTGATGATGTCTTTCACTCCAGAGCTTGAACGCTTGTCCAGAAATGATGCAAGTGTATTGGACACTGGAGGCAAAATACCTCAGCTTTGTTTGCTCACCACACCACCCACATGCGCCCCCCCCCCCCAAACACCAACAATTAACTTTCAAAATGAAATATTTTGTGTCTCATAAAAGTTTACACTGTTTAGAATTTTACATGAAAAAGATTATCGTAACATTGTAATTACACTCATTTTTATGCATTCAGGACATGAGATGCACATTATAACATGAATATGGCTCAAAGTAATACTGTGCCCCTGCAACAGTTACTAGATTGAGACAGATCTGGATACGTACATAAGTTAGCAGTATTTTGGGAGGGATAGGGGTCAAATGCAGACAAGTGCGAGTAGTTTAGTTTGGGATTATGGTCAACAGGGGTTGGTTGGACTGATTTTATGCATATTTCATAGAATTAACTTAACTATGACAATAGACAAAACAATGTCTTTTGATATCATTTACAGGATTCCTAGTTTCGAAATAACCAAAATTTGTAAACCTTAGAAAAAAAGACCAGAATGAGGAGTACAGTAACAGTTTGAGACTGCAATTAACAGCTTGGGTATTTATTGATAGGTCAGTCTTTGTGAATGTATTTAAGTACATCTAGACTCTTCATTCCTAACGCTGAAGCTTACTTACTTATGCAACTTTATGAACAGTTCATTCAACTTTTTGTTTTCCCCCCTGCCCCCAACATTTACCACTAAGTCACCACCTAGTCACTCTCACACTTGCTCTGACTGCCCTCAGACATTTGTCTCTTAAAAAGGACTCCAAGTGGCAACAGGATTGAGAGCCACACTCCTCTAGCAAGACAGCTTTGTCTGAAGCATTGAGTCAGCTTTATTCACTCTCTGCTCGACAGATGCTGCCAAGCCTTCCGTGTATTTCCAGCATGTGGTGTTTCTATCTTGGAGCAATACAGCTTCCGTTATGGCAGACTTAGTTGATATGCAAGTGCCTGATGTAGGAGAATGATGGTGTACTAAAAGAAATTCCCCCGACAATCATACAGCTCCAGCTCAGCAACTTGAGTATTTCTACAAATTATATCCAACAGCTCATTACACATCAACTCTTGGATGTGGGTAAAAATGAACTGAACATCATAACTGCAGAACAGTATCTATAAAGTCATCATCGCAAGCTGAGAAAAAGCTATTTTAAAACAGAATAAATCACACTTAGACAGGAGATGGTCATAAGTCACCAATGTTTGCTTGCACTTATTTGGCTCAATTTTTAGCGAAATCTTACAAGATTCAAAATCATAATGTTTCACATTTACAAGCAGTGTTCCTGCCACATAATGTCACATACATCATTGCAGTGCAGTCAAGCGAGCTGCTCTTTCCAGCACATTCATTTAGCAGTTTGTGCAAGGCAGGAAATGCCATGCTATGTCAAAAAACAGAATACTTCAGGGCTGCCAGTTATTATCTGGCTTGTAAGGTATGAATGATAAGCCTTCAAACCAAATGCACACCCAGTTTGTTTTGCTTACACTCTAGAGAAGCAATGTTTGC
Source organism: Stegostoma tigrinum (assembly GCF_030684315.1). Taxonomy (NCBI): domain Eukaryota; kingdom Metazoa; phylum Chordata; class Chondrichthyes; order Orectolobiformes; family Stegostomatidae; genus Stegostoma; species Stegostoma tigrinum. Next base: position 13,429,672 of record NC_081385.1, read on the forward strand.
GAAAATTTCAGTAAGTTGATATCAAAAGGGTGGGAACACCACAGTTAAAAATCAACAGAATTCTCTTTACATAGAAAGACAAACTCACTACGTGCATAACTGTTCAGTTTTTGGTGACGGAGAGGAGAGGAGCGTATGGAGAATGTTTTGTTTATATACAAGGTATTTTAAGATTGCTAAGCTGATGATATGAATAGATTTTCTTGAACTTTGAAGAGTTGAATATTCAATGGAAGCCTGAAATGTGATACACAGTGGCCATATAAAGTGTAGAAAAGGAAGCTTAAAGTAATGGTTCTGAAAAGGTTAATCTTGTAGATTGCATTAAGTGCCACCCAATCAGGAGATAGGATAAGGACTTGTTTCTCTCTCCAGAGGCCATCAGACCTGTTGACTTTTCCCAGCACTTCACTCTACCAGCTCCTAAATAAAAGAGAAGACCTAAGCACCCAGGTTTACAAATAGCATGAGAAGCATTGCATAATGGACTAATGCAACTTGTTGTCTGAATTTTTGAAAAAAATTCAAAACAGCACAGGAAGCCATTCAAGTCTATTACTTTGAACGCTTGTTCAAATCTCTTCTCTTGCTGCCCGCACCACACCCCCCCCCCCGCCCCCAACCCATGACCTTGAGAACAACTTCCATCCAAATAATCATTCTAGTGCCCTCTTCAATGAGACCTACCTCTATCACATTCCCAATCAGTGTATTCCACACCCTGGCTATTCACTGTATGAAATGGTGTTTCCTCAATTCACCCATGCTCCATTCGTACATCACTTTAAAACCTAGGACAACTTTATTTTCCTTTTTAAAACAAGTGAGAGCAGCTTTTACCCATCTACCCCACTCATGGTTTTAAATACCTCTATTGAATCTCCTTACACCAAGGGCAGCAGTACCAAACATCTTCACTTTATCCTCATGGCAGAAGTTTCTCATTCCTGGAACCATTCTTGTAAATCAATTCTGCACACTTGCCAATGTATTCATGTCTTTCCTACAAATGTGGTATGGAACTGTAAACAATATTGTCTAGAGATCTAACCAGTGTCTTATCTTGCATGCCTATAATTAAGTCCAACTCACTCAAGGTTCACTAGTGGTTCTCCTCTACCAGCAAAACCAAGTTGCTTAAGGATGGTAGTGGCAACAAACTATCCAAAATACAAGCTAAACATCAGTTGGCTTCATAGCATGTACAACTAGCAAGCTTCATTTATAAATTCATACAATGTGACATCTCTAGCAAAGTCCATATTTTCTGCTCATCCCTAACTACCTTAAGATGAGTAAGCTTCTGCCCTACCTACCAAGGGACAGTCTTACTAGATCAATAAGACAGCTGTGGGTTGGAGTCACATAAAGGAGCAACAAGGCAAGAATTCCTTCTATAGAGAACCAGAGGGTTTCCAATGACACCTGGCATCGGTCATGATGCCCCATGAATGAAACTGGCTTTTTAATCCAAATATATAGATTTAAATTGAACTTAAATTTAAATTCAAATTCAAATTCACCAGCTGCAGTGCTGGAATTTGAAAACTTAACAGACTGGATCACTTTAGTCCTAACCTCAGGATCATTACTCCAGCAACACAGCCAGTGTTACCAAACTCAACAGCTCCTGCAGATGACAGTTTCTTTCCCTAAAGGGCACATATAAACAAGAGCAGAGTTCAAGTTTTGCCATAGGTTTGGAGTTAACATCAAAATTCATTTTTGATGACTCAGAAACAGATTAGACCATGTGAATTTGCACAGAACTATAAACTTCAGTGTAAGGAATATCCAAAGTGTAGCTCTCCCCAAAACACAGCACAATCATCTTTTTCCTGTTAATCACAAACTAACTCTTTGGATCATAGGCTGCAAAATCGTAAAGAAGCAAGTTCCCGTCTTCATTTATTCTTTTCATTTACATCAGATCAACGAACACAAGTTTTAAATCTTTAAACAGCAGGAGAGAGCTATTGATTTTACTCTACAACTTAGAAACTCTTGCACAAGATTAGTATCCTAGGAAGAGGTATTATTTCTGAACAGACATTTCCCTCTTTAAAATGTCATTGTGGATAACGGATAATCCTGACATTTTTAGAAACGCAATCTGACTTGCTGTTGACAACAAAAGGATAACTACAACTGCCACTGAGAACAAAATTAGAGAAGTGACTCAACTTCTCATGGGACAAGCTTTTGAACCACTAGTGAGAAAAAAAACTTACAAAATTGCATGGTGGCTAATCAGTGCAGCTCAAGGGAACACAAACTTCATGCACGTCAGCCACAGTCCCCTTAGGAACAAGAGTCTTGATAATGCTACTGGTTATATTGGTCTGAGCTGCTTCCATGGATTGGCTTAATACCATCATGGCCGTAAACCTATAGGGTGGGCTCCATATGCCTTTTGCCTATGGTAACATATGGGCAGTTAGGGTCTGACTTGCAGCATAGAGGATGTTCTCTTGGTCTCGAGACTGCCCTCTCTTCAGAAGTTGCTGCACCTATCACTGGCTTCTGCGCCCGCCCCCCAACCCTCCTTTATTCATTTGAGAGAGGAGGGCATCACGGACCAGGTAGCATTTATTGCCTATCCCTAATTGCCCAGAGGGCAGTTAAGAGTCAACCACGTTGCTGTCAGTCTGGAGGCACATGGAAGCCAGACCAGGTAAGAGTTAGTTTGTAATAAACAGGGAAAAGATGATTGTGCTACGTTTTAGGGAAAGCTACACTTTGAATGTCCCTTTTACCTTAAGTAATTTGTCTTAAGTTTCTAGTTTTGTGCAAATTCACATGGTCTAATCTGCTTCTGAGTCAAAAATGAATTTTGATGTTAACTCCTTCAAACCTATGGCAAAAAACTTTGTCTGTTTGACCTCTGCTCTTGTTTATATATGCCCTTTAGGGAAAGAAACTGCCATTTGCATGAGCTGTTGGGTTTGGTAACACTAGCTGTGTTGCTGGAGTAAGGATGGCAGTTTCCTTCCCCTAAAGGGGATTAGTGAACCAGATGGGCTCCCCTCCCCCACCCCCGCCACGAAAACAATCAATGGATTCCTAGTCATAGATTCTTAATTCCAGATATTTATGGAATTCAAATGCCACAAGCTTCCACGGCAGGATTTGAACCCAGGTCCTCAGAAGATTATCCGAGTCTCTGGGTTAACAGTCCAGTGATAATCCCACTAGGCCATCACCTCCCCAAGACATGGGCAAACAGAACTTACGATTAAGTTACAACATTAAAGCAACCCATTCAGTTCAATGAAACATCCAAAGAAAAGTACACTGAACCATACAAGGCAGGGCAGCAAGGATGCCCAGAAGCTGGGTAAAGTGATATCTTTAAAAGAGAAAATGTCTTAAAACAGTGCAGTGTCATACGCAGTCAGGTGAAGAGCTGGATTAGGCCAAGATATTTGAAGGCACATTTACCCAAGGGGAGGCATGAGAAAAATGAGGAGGGAATGATGAAAAGGCCAGAACTTGTGGAACATAGAATTCCCAGGGGGTGCTCAGGCTCATGGAGGGGAAATTTCATGCTGAACCCAAAAAAAGTAAAAATTCGAAATCTGACACCTCTCTAGACTGGGAAACCATTCTGGGACAGGGAGCACATGACAGCAAAGTGATGAGAGTAGAGGACTTAGCCTCAGATGAGCATGTTTATAATGGGGTGGAAGTCTGGCATGGAGAACAAAACAAACAAATCACATTTGATAAGATAATAAACATGGATGAAGTTTCAGCAGTTAAGGGGTCATGCCAGAAGCAGCAGCTGGTGTGACATTGCTTCATTCTGACCCCAGTAGTCTTGGGAAGATACGGCACAAGAAGCTCAAGGTCAAGGTCAAATGAAGTATCATGGTTGCAGCCAGTTTGGTTCTGTCTCAAACAATTAGTGGCCAGAGAGTGAAATTAACTTGGGAAATGCAGGCTGTAATGAGGAGCAAGGAAAATAGCTTTGACTTGTCTAAATACTAAATCGGAGGATATTTCTGCTTGTGCAGTACTTGATATTTGACAGAGAGAAAACTCAAAGGCAGTGACATGGTCAAGAAAGCAGTTGGTGACATAACCAGGAGGTAACTTTGATAAGATGGCAAATAAAGGAAGTAATTTCTTTCGGTAATGATTTCATTGACATGGATCTTTATAGAGTTACTGAAATTCAAAAATGGAGTCGGCATCATCCTATATTTAAAAAAAAAACAAGTTAGAGGCTTGAACTCGTTAGCCTTGAGAATTTCAACAGCTGATCCAATGTTATCAATAATATCACCTTTGAGAAATTAAGCCTGCTTTATTGTACTTAAAGCTTGCAGAGGATCTCATGTGTCAGTTACTTCCCAGACTAATTGTATTCCTTTTATACCCTCAAAACTGCACAACAACATCAGGACCATTATCAAAAAAATTTGACTACTAGCATATGCTAACAGCATTACACGAGTTGATAACCCAAACTGAAACAGTTAGAAAATGTAACTTTCTCCTCCGGACTCAAAATCCTTCCATCTTCTGAACAGCTATTAAACTAAGAAGTACCAAATGCCCTCTTTGGTGGGCCAAAAAAAAAGCACTATTTGATTAAGAGTTAGTGTGGACTGCTGATGCTGGAGAATCTGAGATAACAAGGTGTAGAGCTGGATGAACACAGCAGGCCAAGCAGCAGAGGCGCTGGAAAGCTGATGTTTCGGGCCTAGACCCTTCTTCAGAAATACTTGAGGAAGGATCTTGGCCCAAAACGTCAGGCTTCCTGCTCGGCCTGCTGTGTTCATCCAGCTCTACACCTTGTTATATCACTATTTGAATAAGGGTTGTTTTACTAGGTATTCTACTCAATATTTATCCCTTAACCAGCATGACTAAAAACTTAGATTATTGGATACTGGCACTTTGCTGTTTGTGGGACTTAGCTGCTTGCAAAATTACTAACACCTCCTAGATTACTTCAAAACACTTCAATAATGGTGAAGCACTTTGAGAAGTTTGAAGGTTGTGGAAGACGCTATACACGCAAATTGATCCTCAAACAAAATGGCAATAAACAAGACTGGCAGAGAACTTCCAGTATTTTTAACCAGAAAAGTTTATGGCTATGTCTGAATGTGAGAGATGGATAAGATGCTTTGAAAGGACCAGAAATCCTCTAAGCATTAAATTCCTTCCTTTCTGAAGTTCACCAGAACACTTGCCAAAAAGTTTAGAAATAAATATTGATTTTGCTGGACTAGGGATTAAACTTAAAGAGCACTTTTGAAACCACACACTTACATATTTCTAAGTCTGCATCTAGAAAACATTTTTTGAAGTAATTTTTAAACCTCACGCCTTTCCCCTTTGATTAAAATATAGGGATCAGTAAAATATGAAGAAAGTTCAGTGAAGTGTAAACAACAACTTCAAGATTTAGAATACAAAAAAAAATTTAATTCTACAGAAAAAAAAAGGTGTTTGGCAACATTTTAAGCAGTGGCCAAGGTCACTATATTACCAACTATTTAAACGTACAAAAATAGTCTGTCCCAAAAGATTCTCCCACCATGCATCAGTTTTATCAAAACATCAGAGACAGGATTGAAAGCAGGAGTGTTTTAAGAAGGTTTGAGTTGAAGAACCTATGAAAACATCTCAACAGCAGCTCATACAAACAGGCTTGGACAGACTTAAAACTGACCTCTTTCTCAAAACTCTTGGCCATTAGTCCTGACGTTTCAGCAGGAAGCTATGTAACCCCGTGAGCCAGCTCTACCATTCTTTAAAATCATGACTGATCTGTGACCTAACTCCATATGCCTTTGTCCTCACACTTTTGCAAACCATATAGTATCAAAAGGTTATCAATAAATCAGAATTACAATTAAACTGTTTCCACACAAGTTACCATTGCTCAAGGGCATTCCAACACTTTCTAACCATTGTGTAATGTCAATCCCCATGTACTCCAGCCCTCTACATACAAAGGCCAGTATTCCACTAGTCTCAGATACAGAAACTTGATAAACTCAGGGGAGGTCTGGCAGCATCTGTGGTGACAGAGAGCAGCTTTTTTTTTAAAAAAAAACAGTAATGAGTGTTCAAAGCCCCATTTTCAGAACTTGCCAGATTTGCTCCAGTTTGCCTGCATTTTGTTTCAAATCTTCAGCATTCACAGTTCTTCATTTCATTTTATTTCATTAGTCTAGATTCTTTTCTGTAGCTGTTCTTGACAACAGTGAATAATGCAATGGGACAGCCTCAGTGTTGCACCTTCTGATGTTTCCAGCTATTTACAATTGAGAGACAGTACCTTGTTCCAGCCACTGAGGCTGCGTACCACACCTTTTGTCCATGTGCTTAATCTATTAAGACTACTTCAGCTTTAATTTGTTACAGCATCCTAGGCAACACCTGGGAAAGCTGTATTGAAAATGGTACTATATAAATGCAAATTGTTCTGTCATTACATTGAAAATATGTCAGCTTTGCTGCCAGAACCCAAAGACATCTCATTAGCTTGTTTTCTAGCACAGTAACCAGCTTCTTGTTGCTTTATTCAAAAATAGCTCTTTATAGAGTAGACAAAATGTAGATGACTCATCAACGGTTGACATTGTGCTCAGTAAAGCACCAAGCCCAATACATCACATTCAGCAGTCAGATACACTCAGCAGTGGGACAACATGTTACTGTCTGCCCTTGGAGAATGAAACATTAGTTTGAAACTAGGTTGATGATTTGATTTTGTCACCAATGTCTTCACCCAGAACACAAGAACGTATTTTCAAGATTCACTGCAATACGCTCAAAAAAAAAAATCAGATCAAGGGCATTTGCAGCCCAAGGTGCACTTTTCCTGCCACTAACCTTCAGAGAGGAGTAACTCTCATGCTGTTCTTTACAGCCTACTATCACACTGGTGTCAGCCTCCCACTGTACTGTACCACAAAGTTCCCTCAGCATGGCACAGTCTACCTGCGTGCTCAACACCCACACCTCCGAGACTTAAGTCCCACATCAGCACAAGGTTAACTGGAGCTCTGCGACGGGTTTGAAATGAGAACCCAGCATTTGTGATTAACCAGCATCACCCATTCCCCAATGCTCAATGAACATTCCAGGAGATTTTCTATCCTCCGCTTCAACTCCCGGATCTTATAATTGTGCAAAATACCCAGGGGAAAAAAAGAACAAACATTACAGGTTTGGGTAAAATAACCCATATTTGCAGAGTTTTTTTTAAGGAAAGGATTGCTCCAGGATTTGCAAATCATATCTTTTTGTAAACACTGAGCGCGAGTAGAAATACAGAACCTGTCAGAGGGTGGTGAGTGAGTTCAGGTGCCCTGCCTTAGGAATGGGAAAAATGATATTCCAAGACACAGTCACTTGACTATCATTGCTAGCTCCTGGAAAGGCCCAACACTCAGCTTTTTGGAGATAATAAAATGTGAGGCTGGATGAACACAGCAGGCCAAGCAGCATCTCAGGAGCACAAAAGCTGACGTTTCGGGCCTAGACCCTTCAGAGAGGAGGTTAGGTTTGACTGTGGTCACAGTGGGTTTAAGAGGATGGATAAACCATTCCCATGATTGGGCTGTTTATACCAGGCTACTGTGGTACCAGCAACTGACAGTCCCCAGAGAACCACAGGGGTGTTCCCTCACCAGAGAGGGAGACAACTGGTCACAGGTTAACCTCAGGGTCATCACACAACAGGCAAAGGGTGGTGAGAAGATAGGATCTTCATGGTAACCTCAGCCAATGCAGGAATGGAACTTAGACAGTTCGTGTCACTTTGCAACATAAGCCAGTCCCCCAGCCAATTGAACAAACCAACTACCAGTAGCTGATAAGTAATTAAATTCAATAAAGCCAAAGATGGTATTTCCACCATGCATAGGAGAGATTAACATTGTAGGAGTTGGGAAAAGTTAATTTAATCGAACAGAATGGTCAGGGTTAAAGAAGTGATCTGGAATTCAGAAGCGAATACTGGCCAAGTGGCCATTCGCTCTCAACAGCTTGGAATCAGGATCACAATCTACTCTTCATCTCCTAAATGTAACAGTTCCTTTCCATTGGAATGGCTGCTGAGTGAACTGAATCATCACCGGCTTAAAAATAAAGAACAGGTATTAAGAAGTAAAGCACAGGTCAAGGGAACAATTTGGGAACTTTGCCCTTTTTAAAATAAAAACAAAAAGTGATTTGTGTCTCTTCATGGTTTACTTCTGAAGAATGAGAAATTAAAAGAAAAAAGATCTTTATGCCACACCACACTTCATATTCTCAAATACCTCAGTAAACCCAAGCCCTTCTGAGCACTTAGTTAATCCACACAAAATTTATATTTGCTGAAAAACATGTTCACTAATTGAGGTTATCTAGTTTAGACCAAAAGAGATTTGGTGAGTTAAAAATTTATTAACTGGAGAGAAAAGTTTAGCAGATAATAAACAAAGCCTGAGAAATTATTAGAATTCTTCACTTTATTAACTAGCTGATCAGTATATTGGAGCCTGACAGAGTGGAACAGATATCAGGGACCTAGAGCAGTGTAAGTGTGCGAAAGTTTTCCATCGAGTCATACTAACTGGGAAGACTATAGGACATCCTTCTTTCAAAAAAAAAACTTCACGGGATAATAGCATCGCTAGCTCTGCCAGCATTTACTGACTATCCAAGAGGGCTGTTTAAGAGTCAACTGCACTGCTGAGAGTCTGGAGTCATCTGTCAGCCAGATCAGGGAAGGAAATTCATCCTTGCCTAAAAAGGACAATCAGTGATCAGTGAAGCAGATGGATTTTTCCCTGACAGTCAATAATGGATTTATGGTTATCATAAAAAAACTAGAATTTAGTCTAAACTGATATCAAATTCTGCCATCTGTTGTGGCAGGATTTGAACCCAGGTCCCCACAATATTTCCTGGGTCTCTGGATTAATGGTCCAGTGATAATACCAATAGGCCAGTGCCTTCCCCCAAAATCTGCCACCAATTTGATGCTCCTGTAACTGTCAAGATGCCAGTGTCAGAAACAAAGCAGGAAATGCTGCTTCTGATATTTGGGCAGCTTTGTACTCCTAGCCAGTGTTCAGTGTTCAGTCTCTTTTAGAAGGCTGTCATTTTCTGCTGCCCCTTCCAAACTTTGTAGTAGTAGAGCTTGGGCAAGGGGGCTCCACCTGACGTTGCACACATTTAGACAGTAATATGAAAACACTATTGGTAAAAAGCACCATTCAAGTGGAGGCATTAATCAGCTGTACCGTGGGTTAAGCTTGTGTGCACCGACATGGTTCCATCGCACCGTACAAAACCCGTGAAGCAGTTCTGGTATCTAGCCAACATTTCCTCCTCAAAAATCAATGGCAACAGAAACTCACCACTTATTTCATGGCTAGTAATAGCATCTTGTAGCCAGGATAGCTGCTGTATTTGGCACGACTGCAGCTACAAATTGGGTGCAAATATACTGCAAGAGTAACTGGAGAAAAATGTGTCAACATACAGGCTTCAAACAGTAGTTTAATTTTCGTTCAACATCTGAACAATTTACCTTCATTTGCAAACAGACCTTCTCTCAACCATTAGGAGCAGCAGGATAGAATGAACATTAAAGCAAGAAAAAAAATTTAAAATCAAGTTTGTCACAGAGTAAATGCAGATATTATTGTACTTCATTCAAGATTGTGGCAAGGAATCACAGACAGCGAAAAAGATTCTGTAGTAGCAAATTGGCAAACACTGAGTACATGAGAACCAAAAGCTTGCCATTAAAACAAACATTTCTGATATAAACTTCCATTTGGAATAAACAAATCCTTAAACTGCTGACATTTCCAAAGTGGTCATTGACACATATTTAAATCAAAACTTCAGAGAGAAGACATTAAAGCTGTGTTTATTATTCACCCGAGAAAATAAGCTGTTTTATTTACAGTTTTGAACTTCCAGAGGACAGTGACCACAAAACACTCATGTTTACTGTAACATGATTCATACAGATGAGAATCAAAGGACATTTCAGTGGAAGACAAATCTTTTATTAAGAGAATCTCACAACCCTCCATTTAGCTAGTGACTTTCGATAGTTCAACCAACACTCTTATCTAGGGTCACTGTGTCACTATAGCATCAGTTCTAGGCGATGTAGTTGTCAATTCACTGCCTGGTATTTTCCCCTTTTAATTATTTTGACAGTAAAGTTTTTAAATAGGGAGAGGTGGATCTATTTAAAGGGAAGATAGAGCACAGCTGTGTCATTACTAAGGAGGTATAATTAAAAACAAAATTAGACAGACAGTCTTCACTTTAAAGTGAAGAGGCTCTGCTTCATAACCTTCACTAAAAGAAAGAATCAAAGTCATTGAAGATATCCTTACAAAGATGTAGCTGTCAGCAAAGGACAGAAATGTGGCTCTCACTCCAAAACAGTGATGTTTTCAATCCATCAGAAAGTATTCATAAGCTAAAATCATATTTTAAAAAGGTGCCAATTCTTCTCAGGGATGCTTGAAAGTCATTTTGAGCTGTTGTTTGGAAACAGGTGAAATTCTTCTTTCGCTACAGATTGCAAAAAAAAGTCACTGAATAAACTGAAGCTTAGTTTATTCAAAAAGTTTCCTATCAATAGTGGTAACATGTTGAACAGTGACACTGCTGGTCAGTCATGGAACTGAAAAAATATCCAGAGCATTTTGAGATTTGACCAGTGGTGTCACTCTTGGGCAGATTTAGCACAAGAAAATTCCAGCCGGCTGCTGAAATAATCCCTCGCTCTGCTAAATACCCTTTGAAGGGAACAGAATTGTAGCCACTTGTCATAAGCAAAGTTACTGACGGGGTTATTTTTCAGAACTTCACTGAATTCTTCTGAAACACTTTTTTGCACTCTCTAATCATCCATATAAAGTACGCATGCACCCCACCCCACCCGTTCCTCTAGAAAATTAGCCAGGGGCAGCTCGGCTGATTGGAATTATCTTTTTAAAAAGAACCAGGGTACTGGATTCCAGAAATCTGGTCAAATTAACGCTGATACTCAGTCTTTAAACATTCATCCAGAAAAATCATACCAAACAGCACAAGTAAGAGACTAGGAAAAAGAGTGAGGGGATGGGCGGAGTGGTAGGCAGAAGGGGAGACAGAGATAGATTGTCAGAAGACGGGGTGCAGGGAATAAAAAACAAAAAGGCCAGTGGAGGAAGGGAATATCTGAACCCCTGATTTGTTCTTTCTTTTTACTTTAGATCACCAATCCCCAACTTTTACAGTGGGTGTGCAATGCAGTGTTGTTGGGGGGGGGGGGGGAAATAATGTACATTCTATAACCACAGAATGCTGGGAGAAACTCAGTAGGCCTGGCAGCATCTGTGAAGACAGAAACAGTTAATCTGGTATGATTTAGAAACATGAGTCATTCTGGATTCAATATTCACACTTTCTCTCTTGCTCTCTCCCCACAGATGCTGCGAAATCCGGGTTTCTACAGCACTCGGTGGCTGTTTCAGAATTCCAGCATCTGCTTATTCCTTATACCCAAATGCAGACTTCTTCAAGAACCATGCTTTCTTTCGCTCCCCATAAACCAAAGACTGGGAATTCCCTCCCTGCAGTGGGGGAGTCAATAGTTTAAACCAGACACCAAAGCACCAAATCCTTCAACACTATACTGGTCATCATTTCATTAAACTTACAGCATTCATCTCATCTCAAAATTTAATGCTGGCCTAAGAAAACAAACTTGGGGTCAATTTTTTTGGCCGCATCTTTTCATCAGACATGCCATTAATTGAAAATCCCAGCAGCTGTCAAATATGGTCCCACTTTAATCATCTCTACAATATTACTACAAAACCCCATTACATTGCCACTTGTTTGCAAAATCAAATACATTTGCAAAATTCAACAAAATGCAAGCTCAGTCCAGATACCCCAAAATTTTTCAGATTATGTTAAATACCATTAAAATAAAAAGTTTTTGCAACAGCATCTAAATCCATAGAACCAACCAGCTACAGAATAATCTTTAAGAATCAACAAGTAACTCATTATAAATAAAGCCACCCAGCAGAAGTAGCATTTAAAACTTTGGCAATTTAGGGTCAGTTGGCTGATTTAGCCTGTGATGGATTAAGAATAATTGAGGAAACATTGCCTCAATGTGCTCAGTGAGTCTATGCCTGTCAGCATAGCACATTGCAACCAGGAAGATCAGATTAGTTTCATTGTCTGAATTCAGAGAAGCCTAAACAAAATCAATATGTTCGGAGATGTTATAACATCTAGACAAGGTGGGACTTTATCCTGTGTCTCCTGGCCCAGAGGGAGGGTCACTATCACTGCACTACAACAGCCCCAAGGGCTCACACTGTTGGATGATTTGCTCCAGGACTGGATGGCCAAGCAGCACGCATTCATAATGTGGCAAAAACAGGGTGACTGTCAGCTTGCAAATCCTTTCAGATATCTACATGAATGGCAGATCGCAATGGAGGAGACCAGCCACATGCTACCAAGGGAAGTTGGAGCTTCCACCACCAGTCTCCATAGCTCCAGAATATAGTATTAATAAACAGTTGCTGCAACTCTTGGCTCAGAATGAGAACGTACCACTGGCACCACAAATCAAGGTGCAAGCAAATATTCCAAATTTTCTATTATAAAACAGTTTAGGCAATTCTCCTCCTTTTCTTTCACATCACATGCAGCAGTTCTCATTTCATTCAAGGAAAACCAGCTCTCTCTCCTGAGGCTAGATCAATGCAAGACAGATTGCTTCATGTCAGAATCTGAGGGCAGAAAGGAAAACAGCACAGCTCTTTTTGCATAGTTGAAACACAGGTTTTAAAGCTGTATCTTATGGCATACTGAACTGGCCAAGGCCATTTTCATCAACTGCCTCCCCATATTCTGTAACGCCTGGAGTCAGATCAAGGAGCAAAACTAAAAAAATCCTTCAAAATTATATAATATGCACAAACAGAATCATTCCATAGGTCATGGGTATCACTTTGCCGAAACTCGGAACAGATTTTCCTGCACTCATTGGAATGCAGCAGGAATGAAACAGGCTGGGTCGAAGTTATAAACATTGCTTTAAAGCACAGGTCTGACACTTTGTGCTCTTTGTTACATTTCACTTAAATACTAGGTTTGTTCTGATAGCTGCTTTTATCTTTATTAACAGGTTTATTTTTGATAAGGAAAATGGCTAACTCATGACAAATTTTCATTTCACACTTTGAATTTCAAAATGTCTAAAAAAGGACGGCTACTTTGAAATCAAGGTATCTATAAAGCATGAGATAACAAGGTGTAGAACTGGATGAACACAGCAGGCCAAGCAGCAGAGGAGAAGGAAGGGTGACATTTCAGGCCTAGACCCTTCTTCACATGCTATAAAGCATCTCTCACTTTATGGAAAATACCACTGAGTCACAATGTTTAGTGTCTATTGTCCAACTGATAGTTAACTTCTAATGGCACCAAGCCCTTGAATTCTAGTCAGTTAGTGAATCTCCATTCACAGCACTAATTTTCACATTTAAATGTCTCCATGCCTGTTATATGCAGTTCCATAGGTGTCAACATCCCTCTGATAACATACGCAAGTGACAAATACTTAAATCAGAAACCAGGGTGTTATTCAACCATAGGGTGGGATCATAGTTTATTTCCTGCCCGAACAAAATCACTCAGGGTACTGATCCAGAAAAATTAACACTAGACTACGTAAGGTGTAAACAGTCAGTGCCACATTTAGCCTGGAGGAGAATATGAAAAGATTTATGCAAATGAACCTTTAATTTATGCAAAGCTATATTAAACAGAATTAGAATTTCAGGTTAACAATGCATCTGAGTTACACTGAATAAATAAAACTGGTTCTCGCTGCTCACTTGCATTTTATTTTGAATAAAATTTGAAATAACTTTTAACTGAGAGAATTGTAACAATTTTCTATTCACTTACAGCAAGGATTTGTACAACAAAGTGAAGACATGTCCATGGCTACAATTTAATTTGCTTTAATTGAGATAGAGTAGCAATTAATTTTCTACAGCGATTCACAGAAAAGTATTTAATTGATTGCTTTGACAGCTTATATGAAGAAGCAGATCATCGAATCCACACAAGTAAATAAAGCAAAGGTAGAATGAAGACTCCAGAGCATGCAAAATTCCAGGAAGACACTCCACGTGCTGTCATCTGGGGGGTGCTGCATTGTCAGAAGTATCATTCTTAGGTGAGTTATTAAAGAAACGTCTGGTAGAGAGGAGAGCTACACTGAAGGACAGGTGCCCAGGCCAATATTTATTCCACAAAATCACAAAAATAAGCATATCTGGTCATTGATAACAAGGTGTAGAACTGGATGAACACAGCAGGCCAGGCAGAAGAGCAGGAAAGCTGAGGTTTTGGGTCTGGACCCTTCTTCAGAGGAAAAAAAAAATCTGGTCATGACTTTGTGCGCGCAATTTGGCTGTTAGATTCCCAAAACTGCTGCAGCAACAGCGAAAGCCACTATCTAAAAGTTGCAGGTCTGTCACTTATTTTAGTACAAAAGGGAGCCAACAAAAAACAAAAGGCAGTTGAACATCAGGAGATCCTTCTGAAGGCAATCCGAAGATGAGGAGGGGTCTCAATAGGGTGGATGTGAAAGGGTGTACGGAGTTGACGTATCAGGAATGAAGGAATCATCTATTTAAGACAGAGAGCAGCATTTTTTGTTCTGAGGGTTATGAATGTTTGGAATTCTCAAAAATGTGGTTGAAGCAGAGTGCTTGAATATTTTTATAATTAGAGGTAAAAAGATTTTGATCAAACAAGGAAGCCACATTCAAAGCTGGAACATGGAGCTATCACAGAATCCCTACAATGTAGGAGCAGGCCATTTGGCCCATCTAGCCCAAACCAACCCTCTGAAGAGTGTACCACCCAGACCCACCCCATCCACGTAACGCTGTACCTCTCATGGGTAAATCCACCTAACCTATATGCCCAGGAAATTTCACGGGTACGTAACCTGCACATCCTTGGGAGGTACCCAGAGCATCTGGTGGAGACCCACGCGAACATAAACTCCACAAAGACAGTCGCCTGAGAGTGGAATCAAATCTCGGCCCCTGGCACTGAGAGGCAGCAGTGCTAAATGCTAAGCCACACAGTGTTCCCCTAATCAGATCAGCTATTGGTCCTGTTGATTTGACAGAACAAATTTGAGGGGCTGAGCAGTCATATCTAGCTCCTAATTCACGTGTATGTTCAAGCACACTTGGGACAAGAAAGTCAGGCTGTGTGGAACATTCAAACACTGAACATTTCTTTATAAAGGAACAGGAAGCAGTTGGAGCACTTGAGCATGCTAGATATTTAGGGGGCCCAGCTGAACTGTCAGAAACTATAATTACGTAACTGAAAAGAATAATTTTGAAAAATATTGGAAAAAAAAATGTTTCAGGCACCTGCGTCTAGTTTACGCAGAATTGTAGAGAGGATTCTCTGCCTGGAAATTTAAGGCATTTGACATTTCTATACAAAACAATGCTTTTAAAAGCGTCAGCAACACAAAGTGGCAGCTGAGGAATACTCTTGACCCTCTGCTGTATTTCATACGTGGAATTCATCACACAAAGTGCATGAAGATACATAGTATTTAATGACCTACAACTCAACATTCTCCTTGTCCATCTTCTAGCCGACATACACAGCTTTGCTAAGATTAATTGTAACACATGTATCAATCTCAACCAGTTTAAAATCCAGACCCATTGCACGAGGATGGGGATCTAAAATGGGAAGAATCATACATCTGGCACAGTTTCAGCGGCAGCAACTGGATATTTTTCAATACCTACCACCACTGCAGTGACATTTCAGCAATTAACATCTCCTGGCTGCAGTCTGAGCAACAATGCTTCAAAACTCTGCTCCTGCCTGACTCAGCCTGACCTTTGATCATTGACACCACGCAACCCTCTCCCCAACCCCGACACACTGAATTAGCCCATCATTCAATACACTACATGTCACAGATGTGCCATTTTTGTGTTACGCTGACATTAAATGCACACAGACACCATTTAGGATAAATAAACCAATTACTGGCTGCAACATCTCAGTGTGCATCACATACAAACTTTGGATGAAAAGTTGTTAAAAAAACACACATTCAGGCTGTTATAATACTATTCATATTCCTAAGCTGTACAGGAATGAGACATCTATTCAAAATGCCAATAGTTAAAAAGACTGAAGCTAAATAGGCATTGAACCAAGTAAAACATGAAGAGGAAAAGAAAACAAGAATTTCTGCTCCCACGTAAAGACATTTGACATCTGTATAAGCAGAGAACTGTAGAAGTTAACAGTAGCAAGAATGCATTGTGTTCACAGATTTCCCACCCAGTGACACATGCACATAGGTCCAACAGCTGCTGCGCCACATGCTAGCACTACAACTGGCATGCCAGTTTTATGACTGTAAGCTTTTTCTACAAAACTGCAAATGCCTAACGGACTGCAGTACTAAATCAGACTCAAGCTTCTATTAATGGATGAATCATAAATGAAGAATCAAAGCTAAATTGTCACCTCTAAAACCAAGAGGATAAGGAACTTCAGGGCATACATTAGGCAGCTAGTTGAATAAACCAAGGGAAAATTGCTAAAACCGTTAATTCCCTCTCCGAAGGGAGTCCCACACTTAGGACTTCATCACTGCTGGAAACAGAATTTTGATTGAACCACTTGTGTTAATGGAATATGTCTGAACACACACACACCATATTAGACACGTCCCCCAAAAAAAGTCCCCTCTCTGCCTTTAGGATATCATGAGCAAGTAGCCATGCTAAGCATATTTAAATGCCACCAAAAAACAGACCACATACAAGCAAGAAGAATGAATCTGTCTGAAAGTCAGGGATGGGAAGTCCAAATTTTGTGTGACTGGTCATTTCCTGCCACTTTTAATACACAGCTAGCTCACTCAGACAAGAATGCCAACACATTTGTCTCTCAAAAGCATCACTATACAATCAAAAATGAATTGCAAGGCTTATAAAATAGGCATGTTTGCTCACCAACATTTGCACTGAATGTAGTCTCATTATATTAAAGGGTGTATGTGCCCTGGCAGGTGTGATGAGCTAATGAATAGATACACACACACACACACACACACACAGTGCTGAGCAAATTCCTCAGTCTAAAACGTCCAAGGAAGAGTTAAGCTAGCTACTTTCACCCAGAATGGGAGTGGAATGGCTGCAGTTGACATCGACATCATTATGCTAAAGGGAAAGAGGAAGTAAGTGTTGATTGTGCCCTCTTCTGATTCGGCCTCCTGATAGTTTCAGCCAGGGAGTTTGTCTCATGGAGAAAAGTCAGGCTCGGGTAGGCAAGGGCTTGCAGGCTCCCTATTGTTGAATAACCTTCCAAAGCTTAGTAGCTTTCACGTGAACCAGTAAACACCGTGGAAGAGATCAGAGTACCCAATGCCCACCTGTATTATAACCTGCTAAATGAAGGTAGATCACAAGATGGGAAGAGGGGAATTATTCGCGAGAGAACAAACCTTCACATTAATTCCCTAAGAAGTTAATCAAGTGTTCCATGATAATGAGTTTATGCAAATTAAACACTGAATCTTGAATATAGCATGCAGTTACGTTTTCCAAAAAGCATATAAGTGAAAATGGCAAGTAATAACCCACTTCATATCCAATGTTATCATGTACTAAAAATCAACAAACAATCCACACCTGTTTTCTTTAACAACCGAAGAATGGGTTGCAACATTTCCAAATTTGAATCAAACAAAACGTTCTAACTCTTATCTTACAGCTCAATTTGACATTTCATGTTGGCATATTCCCCAAAATACTGAATGTTTTTCATTCTAAGTTAAAATAATTCATCCAAAACACTAACACAATCACAGGTTATCACTTTAAAAACAGTAAGTACTCAGTACTGTACAATGTTTTGAAAAAAGTTATTTTTAATAGAGGCAGACTTAAGCTGTCAAAAACCTCCCCTGCTCCAATCGTTCCAGTCTCTGGTATTACTATGCTTACCATGCCTGTAATTGAAAGTGAGAGACAAAACATTTGATGACCTGGTCAGATCATCATGTATGTGTGAATTTACACATTAGTGAGCTGATCTGGGGAGGAGGGGGGCAGGAGGAAGAACATCCAGATTTGCAACTCAATGAGAATTAGCCAACAGCTGAACAGAATCAGTCTCAGCTTTAAGACATACATAGCTGCAGTTTAAAAAAAAATTGTATGATCCCATGGTAAGCAGCAGAGATGAATCAATGATTAAATCTGATTTTTTAGGTGGTGCTGGTTGAGAGTTGAATTTAGTCAACATGCTTCCGGACCCAAAACATCAGCATTCCCATTTGGCCTGCAGTGTTCATCCAGCTCTATGCCTTGTAATCTCAAGAAACGAAGTCAGCTTTGACTAGTGCTATAAACATTGTAGGTTACAACACACCTCCAGAGCAGGAGAGGCGTGAACCCAGACCTTATGGCTGAGAGGTATTGTCAACACCGCTGTTCCTGGAGGCGGCTATTAGGGCCTTGGTTTAATATGATATGAAAGAGCTTTGTGGTGGAATGGTTATGTCCTCATCTATGGTGTGAAGGTCTGAAATCAAGCATCACCTAGTTTAGGAGATGTCCAAGTCTCCGCAGCTTAATTTAAAATATCTGTTTGGAAGGCTGAAAACGATTGTGAAATGTTAACTACGTCCCTGTGCTGGAAACTGAGTGGGTGTGTTTGGTGTGGGGTGGGGAGGGGTGTAACCCTTGCCTGAAGAGAACAAGGAGATGGCACTTATGTATGAATGCTGGTAGCAATTCTGCATCACAGTCTGGATTAAATAGTTGGTCAGGTATGACCTATTCTTTAAATAAAAGCTACTACAGCACTTTAAAAATTAACAAAAAACATTTCAATTGATGTTGAATGTCTGCATAACTGAGCCAATCTACCCTAAAGTCATTCTGGTCACTTATCTGAAACAACTCAATTTTGATTCAAATAGCAGGGCAAGATCTGTTTATCCCTACTAAGGTAGTTGGGTAATGGAGAGCACTGCAAGTTCAGCAAAGTCTGAAAGGTGACATTATTAGTGTGATGTACAACCCTTTACAAAATGCAACATGAACAGATACATTGAACAATACACAGAACTGAAGGCAATCACAAATTGTGGAATATTAGTTTTAATTTTCCTTACTTTTTAAAAGGGAGAAAGACCACAAGACTATTGAAGCAGACCAAAACAGCTAACATGGATAAGGAATTCTCACTGGACAAAATCTTAGAGAAACTCCAGGATTGAGAGTGACTGTCATTCTCTTTAGATTACAGTCCATTTCTTCTGCAAGATTCATGATATAATATTAGTGAGCATGATTTGAACTGACAGGGATTAATAGCTGAGTCTGCCCAGCCAATGACAAAAAATCCCTTTGGCCATATGAGCCATAACATTGTCTGGAATGGGATTCTCATGATGCCTGATGCAACATTAGGTAGGGATATGCTCTGTCGACTGATGTCCACCCTGGCAGTGGCAGTGAAAATAAGCAGGTATTAAAATCCTGGTCTCAACACAAGCAGCTATGGCACAAATAACATGTTTTAAATGATTTTAACATTTTCTGATATGAGTTTTTCTATGTTATAGATATTGCAAATACAACCGTCTCTCCTTGGGTTTTATACAAGATTGAAAAAACTAAAACAATACTGAGTAAGCAACAGGCTACAGTCCATGATTGATTGCAGAAAAGAATGAATAACATTGCTCTGCTGGTGAGAATGCAGAGTGTTGTTACAAGCTAGTTTTGTTTCCAATGCAGCAATGTTTCATTCAGAACACTGGAAAGATTTCCTGAACTGTGAATCATTAGAGTTGGCAAAGTCTCACTCACTAGAAATACATCATACCAACAAACTTTAAAAACAGATACTAGTTTCTCCTTCCACCACTTCCAATGGGATGCAATAGTTGTTGCCAGCAAGCAGTAACAGTCTGGACAGTAAGCTCAGTTTCAATGATGCCTCATAAGAAGAGCAACTGCTAGTTCTAGTTCACTAACAAGATTGCCAGACTAAAAAAGAACGATTAAAAAAAATTGTCATGCTATGGGTCAGGATGCTAACCATTAGACAATAAAAACACAAAACTGACTACTTCTACATTAGAAAGTGCTCAGTATTGGCTCCTGATCAACATACCATAGGATTACATTTTCTCCTGTTTGCTCATGTCCTTCCTCAGCTGGGTCGGTTCCAGCAATTCTTGGCTAAGCCACTAGAAGGAATATTGTGCGCAAGTTAAGAGCTCTGGTTGGATAACCCACTTAATGATTACAACTCAATCAATACTGCACTGGGATATACAGACTGCAGTCCATGGATCATAAGCAGCTCCCATGACACCCACCCCCTTTTGGAGTTGGATTTCTTACACATTGCCCGAACATTGGAAATGTTTGCAAATACAGAAAGGGCTGTTCTCAGCAGTAGTAGGTCATAGGAGAATAAAGGGTAAATCTGAAACTGGATACTGTGTCACTTTGAAATTAATCAGGATTCTGCTTGAACATTGAAGCCTTGAGGCTTCAACACCCTCACTTAAAACAGGCCAGAAAGAAAAAAAAACAATCATCTTGGAGACATTTCTGACTTACAGGGAGAATGGAGACTACCTCACTCCAAGACATACAAGGATGAACTCGGCAAACAGCAGTTGAAACATCACAGGGAAGGAAAAAAAATTAAAAAGTAAGCTGTGTTAACATTATCATGGAAATTTGTCAATTCCAATCTGCTCTATGCAGTAAAGTGCCTGTAAATGGCTCTTGTAGCATCAGTGAATACTAGTCAGTGCCTCCAACTAATAGAGTATACAATTCTCATTTATCACTTTTTCAATTCCTGTCTGAAAAGGATTAATTATGCATCTACAGCATAAATAAGCTGGTGGATGGGTTTATAAACATTTTGATAGGTTTAGTATTACAACATGTAAGACAGCGTCAGAATTTAGAAGCTACCGAAACGTTTTGGATTCCTTCAACTACTTCAGCTATCTACATTAAATCCACATGTATTACTTGAATAAACACTGATAACACGAGCATTATAGCATCTCACTAGCTGTCAGAGTACCATCACCTGGACCAAACTAAATCAATACTGTATGCACCACTTAAAAAGTAAAATATTTCAAAGCAAAGCTACGTGGCCTTTATCTCTGACCCGTAGATCAAAGAAAAAAAAAGACATCTTTATGAGTGATTGAGGTTTTCAAGCATTAACTGACTAAGTTACAGCGAGTCTTTCCCTCCTATTAAATTACTATCTTCCAAATTTCATTAACCAAGAGTCTCGCAGTAATTTCAAGTCAGTTTATTTGCAAATAGAATAAAATGCAAAATGCCTTTCAAGTTTAAAAGAGAAAGATTACACAATTTCAATAATTGATTTCTAGACAGTGTAGTCAGCTATATGGTGTCAAAGGGGCTGTAGGAAGCACACGCAAAATAAAAAGCCCAACATTAAACTGGCTGAAGAGACATTTAATCAACTTCAGTGACAAGGTCTTAGATTCCTTTTTCTTCTTCTGCAGCCAAGACTCTTTCACACTGAAATCTCTCCCAATACAAGTCATCCAGAGTAAGATTCCCAAATGAACTGAAAAGCACAATAAAAATGCTGCCAGACTTTGATATGGGAAGATGAAAGGACGTCAATGCCAGCACATCTGAAGGAGGGTTCCTAGGTAACAAATTTGCTGCATGTCTTAGATCTACATCTCGTAGTTATGGTACCATTAGTTACAACGAGAACATCTCAGGAGCACAAAAAGCAAGTCGGAGCCAGACAGTTCTGTTTTTAAATACATATATAGATAAGAGCACAGTAGAAAAATCTGCATTTCCCTTTCTGTAAGGGCTACAAAATAAAATTCCAATTCAATGCAATGATTTCAACTTGAACGACATATCCCCCAAAACACTACAGCACTCAAATGGTCTTCCTTATTAGACGGGAAGAAGTTTGCCACATCTGAGGTGGGACACTGACATCAATAATCTGAGGCACTGTGTCCCCTCCTTTCCACTCGCAACCACTCACAAAACACACAAACAAAAGGATTGAACTGCCTTTCAAAATGAAACATGCGGTAGCATGCTGGAATCAATGATTTCTCTTAAATGCTCCAGGAGAAACAGGTTTTGGACATTTAAGTGGCTTTGAATTTCTTTAGCGATCCATGCACGCACCGGGAAAATAAAAGCCATTGTATTAAAATGCATCTCCCAGGAAATGTGAACGGCATCGGGGTCTCTTAAGGGGAAAAAAAAACTATTCAAGGGAGTACAGTGATCCTGTGTTTTGCACTGATCACGAACAGCGTTCATTGTGCTGCAGGAAATCATCTACAAAACGCATATGAATACGGTCTTTTGTTCACGGGCACTAGCTGCTGTTTCGGGTGTTCTGATTTGTTAAATCCAGAAAGGTCAATCAATGGCGCTCTTGTTTGTGACAATCGACGGTGCAAAGAAATGTTTGCTCTCCCCCGTAAGTGAAAAGGTCGCAGCCAATGTCCCCAGCCGCAGAGCCACTAGCCCGGGGTTGCTCGAACAAGCGGGCACGGAGGCGGCACCCAGGGTAATGTTATAACTGGTGATACGGCTGCCTTCCTTCGCACTTACAGCCCAGTACAACTTTGGCAAAGAAAACCGACTGAACTACGGGCTACACACAGAAACGGCAGTTTCCGGGATTATTACAGAGTTTAAACTACTGCACAAGTAGCAAGAGCTCTGATTAATTAACATTAAATACCAACTGGCCAGAATTCTCAAGCGGCTCCAAGTACTTTTCTTTAAAAATTAAAGCACATGAACCTCGATGCATAAAGGGAATTCCTTAAAACCGAGTGTAAGTGCTGATGTTAACGCTGGGAGGGCAATGGCTCCCGGTGCATGAAAGAGGATCTGTAATTTGAGACGACATTTCCTCACTTTCTTAAAAAAAACACCATCCAGGAATTAATTCAACCTTATCGCTTCCGTCGAGGGGTGCGTTATTACCCTATTGGAAATAACTACAGGAAAAGGAGCGCTCCTTCACGAACTCCCAACACAGTTATACAAAAACACAACCTTGCTGCAGGTTTCAAAGATTTAAAAAATGGGAAAATGATTGATCAGTCCGAATCAAGATTGTGAAGAACGGGCAAGAGAAAAAAGTCACAAAGCCCTTCTGTGCGGTTTAATGCCGATTCAATCGTGTCAACCCGAGTTGCGTGTCTGCAGTTATTAATTTTAACTGTAACGCGGGGATTGGGAACGCAGGGGTCTGTCCCAGGCGCAGACACCGTGTGGGGCTACATAGCCACTGATAGGGTACGGGTTGTAGAGACAGAACCGGTGGGAGTTTACAGAAGGGTTTAAAAAAAGAGGGAAGTGGCTGAGTAATGGCCAGCAAACAAAAGGTAAGAGGAAGGGGAGGGAGAGGGACGAAAAAGGCGGGCTGTTCGTGTCTTTTTACAGCCCCCGACAGAGAGAAAAAAATCAGAACATTTGGAAAGGAGGGAGGTTTCACATCGTTTAATAAAAGAGACAGCGTCATATATGTCTCTCCACTTGTGTCTTCGGGGGTGGGTATTGGGGAGAGGGAGAGGAGTAGTCCAGAAATTGACATCTAGTCATTACAACAGCTTGTCAGGTTGGATTTCACATCAGTTTCAATCGCAAATCAGTTACAATGTAAACCAAACCGTGACTTCGCGAGTGAACACATTCCCTTCAGAAACCGCAGTTCGCTTGTTTTCTTTTGAAAAAAAAGCGTATATGAGAAAAAGCATACTTTGAGAGCCATCGCCCTTCTTTCTCCAGCTGAACTTTCTCCCCCCCCCCGCCAACCCCAGGCTCAAATATACCCTAGAAATCATTTTAATTTCGCAAAAACTCAAACGCGCGCTGATTGAGTGAGGAAATGATACAAACACGAAAACAAGTTTTTTTTAAACAAAGAGAAAAAGACAAACAATAATCATCTCTTCCCAACTTTTCACAGTTCCGCGGGTTTTCTTTAGCGGCCAGTCCCCCATGCGAACATGTTACGGGCAAGACTAGACAACACTGGCACCGCCTGATGACAAAAACCAAGCGGCTCCGCACAATCCGCCAGGCTCGCAAGTTGGTTTCTCGGAAATAAAACTCCCATTCTTCGGAGCGAGTTGCTGAGATTTCTACCGCCATACGCCACCCCCACCCCCCAGACGCAATGTTTGCTTTAAAAAAAGTTACACGTTCAACACAACACGTATGTAGCAAATCCCTACACCCCACCAACCCACCAAAAAAAATAACAGCTTTTGGTGGGGGGGTTGCAATCAAATCGGAGAGGGGGGGTAAGTAGGGTGTGCAGGAAAAGAACTTTGAGGATCTAACTGTAACCAACCGGGTTCTTCCTCCCCACAATCTTCCTGTCTCTCCCCAGCAGATGCTGACTCCACTGCCTTGAAACAAGCGAGGAGTCTTGCTGCTTCTATCTTGTTTGTTTGCTTGTTTTTATTCCTCCCCCCCCCTTCCCCAGTTGTGTGTGTCCAAGCCCTTTGCCTTGCTCGCCTCCCTGCCCTCTCTCCCACAGAGCCCCGCTTACCTTTCCCGATGAGAAGTGCCCATACAGCGAGGGTGAGGAGATGGTGAGTAGTAAAAGCAGCAGCAGCGCTGGGCATTGCAAACGCCATGTTGAACATACACCTGCTTGTGTGCAGAGCCGAGCCGAGCGGATTGGAGGCGCTGCCCCACCTCCTCATGCTAATCACCGCCTAATCAGATGATAATCAGATGCTAATGAGATGCTAATTGCACGGACTGGAACGGAACAGAATGGAAATCGATCTCGGAATATGCAGCACTAAGGAGAGGGTTTCATGGGGAGAGGAAGAAAAACAGTCAAATAACTCTCCTCTCTTGCTTTGCTAACTATCCCCTCTCTCAGGTTTTCTGTTGATTCTCCTCCCCCTTTCCTGCACAGCTCTTGTCTTGCCTCTACGTTCGAGCTTTACCATCTTAGCTGTTTTATTTTTGGCAATGCCCCGCTCTATGTTACCCGGGAGGACCATCACTCTCAATCGCAATCCCCCCCCCCCCGCCTCCGAGGTTACGGAACCGCTTCACAGCACGGGAGTGGGGATTGTTAGTGGTCAATTTTGTGTTGGATCATATTTTGGGAATCATGAATGTTGCTTTTCCTTCTCATCAGTCAGACAGTTCCTCAGGGTGCGTGAGCAAAGCGAGCCCAAGGGTTGAATTTGCAGCCCGAATGTAATTCACAGTGGCAGTGTTGAGGTGAACAGCCTGAGGAAGTTGTGTGGGTTTTTGGGAGGGGTGAAGGCAGTGCAAAATTGATCAACAATGGCTCTGCACTATCTTCTACCAGAACGTTGGACATTGAGTAGACCCTAAAAGGTAGACCACCATAGTCTTACCAGACTAATAGGGCTGTTCTCTCATGAACTGAAGACGATTGGTGATAGTTTAACATGAGAGGCAACAAAGGTTAGGGGAGATACAGAGATGGAGAGTCCTTCATAGTAACTATCACTAGTGTAAGAATTGAACCCCTGTTGTTGACATCACTCTGGATTGCAAAACAGCTGTTGATCTGGCTGAGCTAAGGCAACACCCCCACCAGAGGGGATGCGCTCTCCAGTGTAAACAGCTGATCAGCCTGCACTTCCAGTTGGCTTGAGTTTCCTCCAACAAAGTACAAGAGTGTAGCTGGTTATCTCTTAAACTCATATGTATTGTTCATGCAGATGAAGAGGAGGGACCACTCCAAAAAGAACTGGGTAAATTCCCCAACATCCAGCCAGTGTTGGGTCTTTTGTACACGCTAGAATCTACAAGGCAGCATTAATCATCAGACACCTCCACACTGTGTAGGCCATCCAACAATGTCAACACAGGTGTGAAACTACCACAACACACATTCGCAGCTTTACCAACTGCACTCTATACCAGAAAACCTTGTCAGAAAACAACACCAGCTGCACATCTTCCACTAGCATAAGCTCCTGGCCATCATATAGACAGACAATCTCAACAGTGAGGCACTGGTGCAGAGGACAAGTCCTTGTGGCAGAGAGATGAAAGATGCTGGCAGGCCACACATGTCATCTGCCAGATGTACGTCACATCAGATTGGCTACAGGTAGAAGATGATGGGATCAGTCAACGAGGACCTGGCTAAGTACAATTAGGGGGATCTTCAAGAACAAAGCGTTACATGGGAGATTCTGATGGACTTGGGCTTGTGGTGAAGTCTTGCTGCTCATTGTCCTACAAGATCAACAAATCTAAGCAGGTAAGATCTAAAAACTGAAGATCTAATCATTATTACCTTGTGCTTTTTCAGAAGTGTGCAGTGCCTAAACTGGATCCCATTATGACAGTGAATTCTTCTCCTGCAGGTAGCATTCTTGATTAGCCAAGGGTCACCGAACCACAGATAATGCTGTGAGTTTGCTGTAAGGCAGGGTGACGGGATAAGCCCATATCTGTTCAACCAGAACAAAGTATGAATCCAATACTGTTACTGTTATTCTGAACCACCTTCCAGCCTTCCAGCTGACTAAGTTAACTGCCCCAATCCCACCCAGCCAATAATGTCTACACTTCAGGAACACTTCTTCGGTTGCAAAGCACTTGCCATGTCCTGAAGTCATAAAGGTGCTTTATAAATGCAAATTTTTCTTTATTTAAAATTAGGATAACTGTTCAGACAAATGAGAATTTCTGAAATCAGAGTTTAATTCTGAGCTGCTGGGGAAGGCTAGAATCAGAAATGTCATAACAATGGTGATTTAGTTTTGTTTGCTGGACCACCAATCATCCTTATATTTAAGGATTCACCAAGATACAGTCAATACATTCTTAACACAGAGTCCACACTCTCTCCATGTAAGGATGTAACCCACTTACCTAGGTTCAGAGAATTAAATGAGTGAATTAGCCCTGAACAACATCCCAATTCAGAGCATGGCAATCTGCTTCTATCACTTGTCTAGGGATAAGCATCCTACTGCTCCAGGCATTGGCATACAGGATTAACTGAAGCTGAATTGGAGAAGTACCACTTTGAGGTGGTAGATATACCATCCAGGTTTCTATTGTAAGTGAGAGTGGCTGATTAATCATTAACACTACCCTGGAGTGCTATAGACCGAGTACATATGGATCAACTAACAGATTATAAGCTTGCTATATCACATCTGCATCAACTATAGTGTGCCAAGAGAGGATCGATGCTTTCAAATCCATAAACTTGCTGGAACTGATTTTTTTGCCTCCAGGTCTTCAAACACCTTGGCAGGTGTGGGAAAACTATAACTAGGAAGGTAACTTTAGCTTAACACCTACCCACTCCCAGCAGGACTTTGTGACCAGATTGACTGCCAGAAGTTAATAGGCAGTTGCAACAAAGCATAGCTCTTTCCATTGTAACCAGTAAACTAGTGTAACAAGTATCTGTTTCCATTTCATTCGGTGAGAATGAAGGAATGAAATGTATCCATTTTGCAGACAAACAGACAGAATAATTCGGCATGAAATTGGAAGTAAAATGACAATTGTTGCAAATTCTTAATTTAAAAAAATAGCTACAATTAAAATTTGCCTGATATTAGAGATTATTTTCTGCACCATTTTCAATCCTCCACATAATGCACTAGATAAGTAAAGGTGAAGACACCATAGTCCTGCCAGACCATAAAGCTGCTCTCCCATTGCAGAGAGAAAACTGGATGTGGTTTAACCTGAGGATTGCCATTCCTCAGGTATCAGGAGGGTTTGAGAGGGAGAGTCATTCATGGTAATGTCAGCTGGAATGTGAATTGAACTCATACCATTGGTATTACCCATCAAGCAACAGAGCTAACTGAGTCCGTATCATGCAAGAGATCCCAATGGAAAATTCAGTGGGAAGTATATGGGTGAGGATGGGAAGGTTAATCTGTTCTTGCATGTTTTCTGACAAGTGAACATGATCATAGAGCAAGAAAACTGCAGCGCATCCAAAAAAAGGAGTGTAACTCACATTAACGTCAATGAAAAAAAACCATGCTAACATTTGAATTAACTCATTGGACACTAAGCCACCAGATCAATGGGCTGAGCTGAAAGATTCTCAATTCATTTTCTACTAAGAATTTCCTAGAGCATAAAGCTGTTCCAAATCGACCCGCAAACTACCAATCCTTTGGAGACAGTTGATGTGGAAAATAGAAAATTGTCCCACCAATCTAATTGGCACTATTTTTCTCAGATGATTGTTGAAATTGTTGGAATAGAGTGGATTTAGCATCATGATAAACCAAATGCTCAAAATTTTCAACTACTAACATTGCTTACTCTGATGGGTATAAAATTTAAAAAGAAATGCTTTTTGTCCCAATTTTTTCTTTTTTTTAAGAAACTGACTTTGAGGCCTAATTAAGAACTATTGCACAAAATACGACAGAATGAGCATCACTGGCAAAACTTAAACCTTCTGTTCTTTAAAGGTATATTTTCTCTCCAGGTATTAAAAGCTTAAAAGCATATTGTCCCGAAATGTGTTTTAGTTGAGCATCACAAAAAGGTGAAACAAAACAAAAACTGAGATAATGCAATGCATGGCTGCTCCAACACATCTCAGAACCACCAGTTGCAAAGCAACTCTGACACAGGTCTGGGAATTGAGTGCCTGAGAATTTTTTTCCACTGGTATGTTTTGTGTGACATGAAGAATTGAAAATAGGGCAGAAAATAGCCAAGCCACTCAGGCAGTTTTAAATTTTTTAAACAAATTAAGAATTCCAATTATTATCATCTTACTTCCGACTTATATTGATGTTATTCTGTCTGCTTCATTGTCAGGGGGATGCATTTCGCTACTTCAATCCATTTAATAAAACAGGTTTCAGGTACTCTTTGCGTGGCTGTAAACAAGCTGGATGGAAGAATGCTTTACTGCAATTTGCCTATTATTTTGATCAATGCCGTTTCCCACCATATTCACTCCTGAGTGTAGCACTAAATCAAATTGCTGATGTTCCTCTTCTGCACCTAATTCTCAGGTGCTGAAGAGCTGAAACTCTTGTATTTTTAAATTTTAAGAAGGAATTAGATTCCATTAAAACACCATCACTTTTATTCTCGCCAATTTTCTCCCATCAGTAAGGGCACAAGAGTCTGCCTGATAAAGCTTGGAATGTGGCAGCGAGAGAGATGAAGAAAAAGAGTGCCAAGAATAAACAGTTGGTGGAGCAAGTCTACACATTTTATTCCTTAATTTTCAGTATCGTACTGTAAATACTTGCATGTTTTTCTAATACCAACTGAGTTCCATTAAAGGCACACATTCCAAGTTGGAGAAAATAGTAACTATTGTGATTTCTTTTCAATGATAGCAGTACTGAAATTTGAAAAACAAGTTCAGTTTAGTTCTAAATAAAAACCCAAAGAACTGCTGATACTGTAAATGAGAAACAAAAACAAAAGTTGCTGGAAAAGTTCAGCAGGTCTGGCAGCATCTGTGAAGCGAAATCAGAGTTTTGTGTCTAGTGACCCTTCCTCAGGACGTTCTGAGGAAGGGTCACCAAACCCGAAATGTTAACTCTGATATCTCTTCACTGCGGCCGCCAGACCTGCTGAACTTTTCTTGCATCTTCAGTTTTTGTTTCTTATTTAACACTAAAACAAGACTGCAAATATCTTTTTGACTACTTTAGTCATTACTAATTTCTGAAAGCCAACTTCTACAGGCACTGTTTACATACAAACAACTAACTTTGTCCACGTTTGAGAGGCTGTAAGGAGCTGAATAAATTGAGCAATAGTTTCTCCAAATCTTGCCAATCACATGGTCTTTAGATTATTTCACAGCATGTATGAAAATACCATAATGTATCTCCAACTGGGACATATTCTATCTGTTTAATTATACAGCATCTATAGAAACCATACTGAACTTTTTTGTTATTAATTTTTTTTTCTTTAAATTCAGTCATTTAAGTCAGACCAAGCCTATTTTGACATAATGCTGCTCACAAGGGAGATCAATAATTTGAACTTAATCAGTGCAATATGATGAGTTTTCTTTGTATCTGACAAGTTCTTGTATTTGAATGAGTTGCCAGATGTTCAAAACTCAGGAAATGCCAGTAACATTTTAAGAAAAGAAATAATTGGAGAAAATGTAACTCCCAAAGGCAATAATTTTCACGTTTAGGTGGGATATTAAAAAGAAAAAAAAACAATAATCGGAATTCCAGCCTCTGCGTGTCCACTTTTAAAAGCAACGGGCAAATGAGCAGGCAGCCAGCCACCTTGCTGGAGAACTTTAGTGACCAAGGTAAAATGGAGAACCAGGGTGCTTTTCGCCTTGGAGCACAGGGCATGAGGTGAGGTTTGATAGTGATTGCAAGTTTGTGATAGGTTTAGATGAGGCAGACAAGGGAAGATTGTTCCCATTAGTTGATGCCACAAGGAACAGGGAGCGTAAATTTAAGGATTTGAATGAGAGATGCAGGAAGAAATGTGAGGAAGAACTTTTATGTGTAGTGAGTAGCAATAAACTGGAACTGGCTACTCATGAGGGTGAGGGAGGTGGCAACAATGATTTCAATGGTAATTAGATGAACACTTCGAGGAAGTAGAGCTGCAGGGATAAGGGTATTGAGTGCAGCTGACTGGATTGTTTCACAGAGAGCTGACATGAACTCGATGAACACAAAGGTCCATTTATGTCACAGAGGGAGCTCTGTGGCATAAATGACATTATGCCTGACTCATACTTGAACGTTATTTAAAAATATAACCCTGGGCAGTGAGAAATTGCGAGGCGATCTGACATACTTGCTTTGCTTATTCCCCTGCATCTTCCCTCATCTCCTCTGACTCATCAGATCTCCTCAACAAGACCTCTGACCTTCTCACCCTGTGACCCCATTCCCCTGATCTGCCCCTGGTCTCTGATCTACCCTAACACCCCTACTGTTGCCCAGGTTCAAACTTTGATATTCCTCTGTCTACCTTGCCTTCATGATCTTCCTTAGCTCCAGAATGCAGTGATCCTGCCACTAATTCCTACCCCTTTTCTAAAGCCCAGCTTTTCCGCAATCACTTCAGAATTCCCCAGAAAATGCCAAGTAAAGATTTGAATCGGGTTTTGTGGTTAAAATCATCAGGGTGAAGGGCCAGGCTGGTAGGTGTAGGGCATGCTGGATGACCATAAAATTTGAGTCTCTGGTCAAGAAAAAGGAGGCATATGTCAGGTAAGGACAGCTTGGATTGACTGAGTCCCGAGAGGAGCATAAGGGCAGTAAGAGTATACTTGAGAGCGAAATCTGGAGGGGAAAAAATGGGGTCATGAGATCACTTTGGCAAATAGGATTAAGGGAAATCCAAAGAGATTCTACAAATACATTGAGGGTAAAAGAGTTACTAGGGAGAGAATAAGGCCCCCCGATTTAAAAATTAATAAGCCCATCTCTGTGTGGAGCCACTTGAGATGGCTGAGATGCTGAATGAACGTTTCACATCAGTATTTGCTGTGGAGAAGGATATGGCAACAAGGGAACTCAGCAAGATAAATAGTGATGTTTTAAAAAGTGTCCCTATTACCGAAGAGGAGGTGCTGGAAGTCATAAAACACATAAAGGTATCCCAGAGCTTTGTGAGAAGCTAAGGAAGAGATTGCTGTGCCTTTTGCTGAGGTATTTGTATCATCTACATCCATGTGTGTGGTTCTGGATAACTGAAGGGTGGCTAATGTAGTGCCATTATTTAAGAAGGGCAATAAGGAAAGGCCAGGGAACTATAGATTGGTGAGCCTGACATCACTGGTGGTTAGATTGTTGGAGGGGATTCTGAGGGACAGGATTTACATGCATTTAGAAAGGCAAGCACTGATTAGGAATAGTCAACATGGCTTTGTGCATGGCAAATTGCATTTCACTAACTTGATTGAGTTTTTGAAGCGTTAGCAAAGAAAATTGATGAAGACAGAGTGGTAGACGTTGTCTGTGTGGACCTTAGCATGGTGTTTGACAAGGTTCCACACAGTAAACTGCTCAGCAAGGTTACATCGCATGGAATCCAGGAATAGCTAACCAATTGGATACAAAATCAGCCTGAAGGTAGGAGACAGAGGGTGCTTTTCAGACTAGAGGGCTGTGACCAGTGGTATGCTTTTTGTCATTTATATAAATGATTTGGATGTGACTATTGGAGGTACACTTAGCAAGTTTGCAGGTGACACTAAAATTTGTGGTGTAGTGGACAGTGAAGAAGATTATCTCAGGGTACAATGGGACCTTGATCAAATGGGCCAATGAGCCGAGGAGTGGCAGATGGAGTTTAATACAGATAAATGTGAGATGTTGCTTTTTGGTAAGGCAAACCAGAACAGGACTTACAGAGTTAATGGTAGGGTATTAGGGAGTGTTGCCAAACAAAGAAACCAAGGGGTACAGGTGCATAGTTCCTTGAAAGTGGAGTCGTAGCTGGACAATCTGGTGAAGGTGGTGTTTGGCATGCTTTATTGTTTAGCATATTGAGTATAGGAGTTCGGACGTTATGTTGCAGCAGCACAGGACGTTGGTGAGCCTACTTTTAGGACACTGCACTCAATTCTAGTCTCCCTACTATAGGAAAAATGTTGTTAAATTTGAAAGCGCTCATAAAATATTTACAAGGATATTGACTGTATTGAAGGGTTTGAACAATAGGAAGAGGCTGCATAGACTGGCGTTACTTTCCCTGCAGTGTTGGAGGCTGAGGGGTGACCTCATAGAGGTTTATAAAACCTTGAGGGGCATGGATACGGTGAATTGCCAACGTCTTCTCCTCAGTGTAGGGGAGTCCAAAACTAGAGAGCATAGGTTTAAGGTGAGAGGGGAAAGATTTAAAAGGGACCTGAGGGGCAACCTTTAGATGCAGGAGGTTGTGCATGTGTGCAGCAAACTGCCAGAGGAAGTGGTGGAGGTGGGCACAATTATAACACTTAAAAGGCATCTGGATGGGTACATGAATAAGAAGGGTTGGGAGGGATATGGGCCAAATGCTGGCAAATGGAACTAGATCTTTTTAAAGCAGTAATGAAGTGGCAGAATGCATTGATTCAAGAATGAGAATGGTTTGTGGGAACAACAAACATGTTTTAATGGGACATTTACTTTTTATGGAGATTTGGAGGAAGTGTACTGATTTGCTCGAGCAATATGCTGCAGTAGTGAGTGATGAGACACACTTGTTTAACCATCTGACAGAAAGGAAGCATTTATCTATCAATGGTCATTATCCAATCAAAATCAGTGGTGGAAAGAGGAAACTTAATATCGCTCCCAAGATTCTAGATTTTGGTAAAGTTGCATTCAATGGTTATATTTCACACAAAGGGTCATGTGTGAATGGAACAAGCTATCAGACAAAGTGATGGAGGCAGCTACAGTTACAACAATTAAAAGGCATCTGGATGGGTACTTGAATAAGAAGGGGATAGAGGGATATGGGCCAAATGGGACAATGTCAGATTGGGATATCTGATCTGCACAGACAAGTGGAATGAAGAGTCTTGGCTCATATAACTCTATGACTCTATGACTTTTGGAATACTTGACACCCCTCCCCCTAATCAATGGTAATAACCAGTTCTACTGTTCTATTTAACTCAAGGATTCAACTCATAACAGCCATTAGAGGTGCAGACAATTTAGTTTGAGGCTTGAACAGGAGCAAAAAGTGGTTTGAAGCTTCCATGAGACAGTTTAAGCTCGGATCGACTGGCAGGAAATTTAAAATGTACAAAGAAACAGTGCTTGCCTTTGAAAGTTGAAGTTTAACCTTACTCCCAAGTGACGTAGAACACAATGCCAGAGAATCACACATTGCATAAATCTGATATTCTTGATGTTGCGTAGCGTTCACCCACCACTCATGTTGGTAAATACTAGATGTGCCCAGAGCATCTCAGGCATTGTCCCAGTACAGTGCAGGAGTAACCTGAAATATATTCCATTGCCCTCTTATCCCCCCTAGTCTGAACTTTCATCTTTCTTAAAATATTTATTAAACGTTTCCTTTGAAAAGATTCAATATTATCTCCCTCAACATCTTTTCACTAACCCTTCTGATAAAAATATTTCTGTTAATGTCTCTCCTCAGCATCAATTTCCTAGCTAGATTAAATAGTCTTTTCCTACTTAACCAGTCAAGACCCTTCCTGCAGTTTTAAAAACCTCAGTTACATCTTCTCTTGGCGTTCTCTGTTCTGTTGGAACAGCTAAATATCTGAAGTGTTTATTTAAATCTATGGTTTCCTATGTTCTTGTCCGCTGTCCCCCATTTAATAAACGACAAGACTTTGTCAGCACACTTCCAGAAAATTATGCACTTGGACTCGTGCCTGTCTATACCACCAAACCCTTCAGTGTCTTTCCATTAATAGGATGTTGCCATTCCTTGTTCATCCAAAGTATATTGTTCCATAATTATCCACATTTTGTTATATCAATCTACCCAGGCTCATTTCTATGCACGTTCCCCCACTTGAAGTCTTTACAGTCACTCTTGGTTTGTTAAATCCTCTATAACCTCTGGACACTAATTCTACTAAAGTCCACTCATCAGATCAATTGACCACTTCTTCTAGCAACTCATAAATATGTTAAATCCAAATTACCTTCAATGTATCTTTGATTAGCCCATGTATTTTGAAATGTTTACTAAGTTGTGTCATAAATTATGGATTCTAACTCATTATCCACCATTGAGGGTGAACAAAAGTGGCTTATTCTTATGTATCTTATTCTTCTTTCCCCTCTTGAACAAGGATACATTGGCCACTCTCCAGTCTCATAGCACAATGCACCTATGTAAGTAGCCTGAAAAATATTAAGGTCAAAGCCTTTGTTTTCTCTCACCTCTGACTAAGGTGCATGTCACTATAGCCCAGTGAGGTTTCCACCTTGTGCTCTGTTTATGTTAGAGAGTTATATCTTTATTAACAATTAGTTCTTATAATTGTTCCTTATGGCGTTGTCATCTGCCTATGCCAGTACCACCATTATTTGTCAAAAAACAGTGCACAGTACCTGATATGTCTCTGTCATACTTTTATTTTCCACAATTGGAATCCATTCTTCGACTGAGTGGTCCTCCACTCAAATTTCAATTTTTAACATGATTATAAAAGCTCTACATGTTATACTTTTGTCACTTTCTACATTCTGTTTTGTCCTCCCTTTTATTCGCCCCGACTGTATTTGCTACATTCTCATCATCATCATTAGTATTATCAATTTTGTCATGTTGCATCATTTAAGTATTGGTGGGGTAATTTTAAATTTTTCTGAATTGGACAGCCACCATATATGCTGTCCAGTTTACTTTTACAGTGAGGACATTTAAGAAACATCATAGTGGGGTGCTAGGGAACGAGAGAATGGGCGCAATGGCCTTCATTAGTGGAACAGTGACATTGTTATTTTGTCACTCAAGCTGCTGGATTGTTGTAAAAACACACTGATTCAACAATGTCCTTTTGGGAAGGAAATTTGCCACGCTTACCATGTCTGCTTAACTATGATCTGAGACCCACCTCAATTAGTTGATTTTTAAATACTTTCTGAAATCACCTAGTAAGCCACTTTTATTCAAGAAGGTGACCATTCTAACCTCCTGAAGGGAAATTAAGAATGGACAAAAATATTGGCTTTGCCAGCAATACCCAAATCCTATCATTGAATTTAAAAAAATCTTATTCTCTGAAATAGCTTTTTAATGGCAGGAATCCCTAAGTGGCTCGAAAGTTAAATATCCCAAAGAGATGGATTGCAGGACGTCACCTTCCTCCCACTTGTTAATTTGACTTAGACATGTTCCTCAGTCTCCAATCCCTGCTCATGGGCCCTCATGTCACACCTGTTCTGATTCCTATAACCTGTTAAAACTCAACATCCAAGAGTACAACCGAGTACCTTGCTGAAAACTCATTTAATCATCAAATAACCTTGCTAACTTGACCATAAAGTCTGTCCAAAACTTGGTCCTGCTCTGATCTATAATGGCAGCCTTGCATTTAGAAACAATATGAAATACATTCACTTCTGACAGACCAGCCAACAATCTATGTGGAGCCACTTCAAATGAAAGTTATGCACTAGAAACAGGAAGTGCTGGAGAAACTTAGTAGGTCTGGCAGCATCTGCACAGAGAAACATAGCTGATGTTTCAAGTCCAATATAACTCTTCCTCAGAATTCTGTCCACATAATGTGATGATACTGTGGCTTTAAGAGGTGTATTTTGTCCTCTTTTTCTTTTGGATGAGTAATTTTGAGACAAAGTGCTGAGTTATCTGTTCCAAGCCAATAAAGTAAACAGCTTTGTGAGGCCCTATTTTTTTTAAACATTAGACAATTTAAAAAAGCTGCATGAATAGGTGGAGTTAGGCTCCTATAGAGCCAGGGTTTTAGTCCAGCTTTCAGTTGTTGGCATTTTGAAGTTGTTTATGGAAGCTACCATACATCTCTCCACTCCAGCAAAAATTTTCTCTTGGTGTTCTTTTCTCCTGGATTAGAGAAGTATCGCATGTGAGACAATCTATTGTACTGGATTTTACTTTCCAAGGGTGTGCTTATGTGATGCTACTACATTGGAACAGTTGTTGTTTAGAGGTTAAATAAGTTATTATTCTGTTAAAGTTCCTAATCGAGTTAAAGTTATACCAATTCTTCTTTCTTGTTTGTATTTTAACTGCGTACAAGAATAAAGTGTATTTTCCTTAAAGCTGAGTAGCGTGACCTATTGAGTTACATCTGGAATACAGCACCTTACACTTGTCTTTAAATAAGGGATAAGTTAGAGTCTCTGCTATCTCCTTGGTATATTTGAAGGGGTTTAGTCTAGTCCCTAATAACATACAATACTCTTTCATTGCAACTCTAAGGGAGCTGTTGCATTGGCAGAGTGAACAACTAGCCCTTCAATTGCAGAGAGAATGTTTGCTAGTCCCAGGTATTTCTTCCAAAGACAACTCCAATGTGGTGCCTGAGTTGCAGTTCAGAATGAAACCCCTTTGACAAAGACTGTCCCAGCATATCTCATTCACAATACTCCCCTTGCAATTAGCCATTTCTCATTCCATTGCCCAACAGCCATGTAGGATCACAACAAGCATTGCAAGCCTGAAGTTTGTAAAATGCTATGATAATGAAGTTTTTAAAAAATGTGGCTCTTCACTAGATAAAATAATCCTAATCTGCAGATACAATACCAAATGCAGAAAGCAAAAAGCTCTGTGGAAAACATTGACACGTACATTCTATTCACATGGGATTCCTTCAGTCTGACATTGCAGAACAAGTGACTGGAGTTCTGTCCTTGAAGGTCCATCAAAATATTCAAGCAACAGTGCAAAGGCCCCTCAGCTTTTATAGCTATCCAGCCGAGTCATGCAATTCTCGACTTGCTTCAGATGTCACCAGACAGTTTGCCAGCAAAACAATTCTGACAGTTCAAAAGGCATTTCTTCAGATTTCTATGGGCAAGCAAAAAATATTCAGATGTGTGACAGAACCTTGAAGTCTGTGTCCTTAACCTTTTTAGATTTTTATTGTTCAATATCAATAAAGGAATAAAAATCTTCTACTTTTCATTACTGCTGGACTGTTAATACAATTATCCAGATAACGTTCTGGGACCTAGGTCTGAATCCTGCCACGGATGGTGAAATTTGAATTCGATAAATATCCAGAATTAACAATTGAGTGATGACCATGAATCCAACATCAAGTGTCAGGGAAACACCCATCCGATTCACTAATGTCCTTTATGGAAGGAAACTGCCATCCTTACCTGGTTTGGCCTACATGTGACCCCAGACCCACAGCAATGTGGTTGACTTTTAACTGCCCATTGGGCAATTAAGGATGGGCAATAAATGCTGGTTTAGCCAGTGACACCCTCATCCTGTGAACGAATAAAGAAAAAAAACTATTATTACAAAAGTAGTTTTTGCCTCTGTGAGGCAAAGAATGTCAATTTGCAGGGGATGATCAGTGGAAAAGATAGGAATATTTAATAATCTTTATTTTTAAAATGATATTAAAGAGGAGATTAATCCTAAAAAAGGTTGAAAGTAGGAGATACAACATTCTGATTTTTAAAAATGTTCATTTTATATCGGTTGATCCAAATGAAAGCAAAAGCAAGGGCTTTCCCAGCACAAGGCAACTCCAAACTTTGGACATGACACAGGCATTCAGCGCAAAGGAAGGGGGGCAGTGATACCTTCCTAATGACAATCAATTAACATGATCGTTCTTAATTGGCTGCTGCTGGAGATATCACCTTTGTAGCTTCATTGCCCATTCAGTCAGCCTCGGAGCCATATCTGATTCCGGTGGTAGGGACTTAACTTAGTACTGGGAATGTCACAGCTCTTGTCAAGACCAAGATCCTTACTTGGTCATGAGGGAAATTAAAGAAGAAAGTGCCAAGGCTTCTGAAATAATATTTCCACTTTATTGAAAATGGATATATCCTGTAGGCTTGGAAAGTGGCCAACATAGGATATATTTTTAGAAAGGCAAGCAGAGCATGCTTAGAGGTGATTTAGTTTAACATCTGATGTATGTAATGTTTTGGAGTCTTTAAGTAAAAAGATGAAGATACCTGATATCTATAGATGAAAAGGGAATACTTAAACATAGCCAGCACAGATTGAAAGAGTTGTTAGTGCAATGCATGGCATTTTTCAAAGAGCTGAAGAACATTGTAGATAGGGCAAGTGTGCTGCACATACTGCAAATAGATGTTACAAAACCCTTGAATAAGATATCACATAGGAAATAACTAGAGAAGGTGGTGGATAGGTAACTGCAATAAACATTGGTTATTAGGGAGAACGTAAAGTCAGAACTAAGGACAGTTTTTGTTTGACAGTGCTAGACAGATAAAGAGATAGGGATTGAAGAGGCAATTGGAACGGTGCATCTGTAGGTTTACTTCTAGATGTACTTCACAGAAACAGATTCTTTGGTTCAACTCATCCATGCCAACCGGATATTTGAAATTAATCCACTGCAATGTGCCAGCATCCGTATTTGCAGCAGCAGTGGGAGCAGTGACAGCGAGGACCAGGGGTTTGCAGGAAGGTGAGTTCTTCATTTTGGCAGCAGAACTGAGTGGGAGCAGTCGAATTGCACTCTGGGAAGGTGAGTGAGCTGATATATTTGGGCAGCGGCTAAACCTGAGACACTGCATGTGCAGTGTCTTCCACCCACCCTCCTCCTCTGACCAAAAAAAAAGTCTCTTTGGTGTGTTGATAAGGTAAGGATTTTTTTTTTAGTTGTGTGCTGGTAACTGGAGTGATCGGTAAAAAGTTTTTCATTTCATTTATCTATTATTTGATATTATAGAAGGCTAAGCTAAGCTTAAGAGTATAAATGGCAGGAGATCCCAGACCCGTTTTATGCTCCTCTTGTTCAATGTGGGAGCTCAGGGACTCGGCTGATGTCCCTGACTCCTACACGTGCAGGGAGTGTGTCCAGCTGAAGCTTTTGTTAGGCTGTATGATGGCTCTGGAGTTGCAGATGGACTCACTTTGGAGCATCTGCAATGCTGAAGACGTCGTAGATAGCACATTCAGCAAATTGACCACACTGCAGATTAGGATTGCTGAGGGAGAAAGGGAATGGGTGACCAAAAGACAGAGAAAATGCAGGAAGGCAGTGCAGGTTTCTCCTGCGGTCATCTCCCTCTAAAACAGTTATACCATTTTGGAGCAGCTGTTTGAGAGTAAATCCACATTTTAAATGTGGGAGGCTTTTAAAGAGAGGTTGATTAGAGTGCAGGACTGATATGTCCCTGTGAAAATGAGGGATAGAAAGAGCAGGATTGGGGAACCGTGGATGACGGTGAAATTGTGAGACTAGCAAAGAGTAAAAAGAAAACATACATAAAGTCTAGGTGACTGAAAACAGACAATACTTTGGAAGAATGTCGGGAAAGTAGGACCAATCAGAAGTGAGGAATTAAGAGGGCTAAAAGGGGCCATGAAATATCTTTAACAAACATGGTTAAGGAAAATCCCAAAGCCTTTTTTCGCACATAAGGAGCAAAAGGGTAACTGGAGAAAGGGTTGGTCCACTCAAGGACAAAGGAGGAAAGTTATGCGAGGAGTCAGACAAAGTGAGTGAGATTCTGTATGAGTACTCTGCATCGGTATTCACCGAGAAGAAGGATACAACGGATGTTGAGGTTAGGGAAAGATTTTTGATTATTCTAGGTCAAGTTGGCATAGGGAGAGAGGAAGTGTCGGTTATTTGCGTAAGTTGTTTCCAGTGAGTTTTGGGAAGATTTGTAGCTCAGGTTGAG
This sequence comes from Stegostoma tigrinum, assembly GCF_030684315.1. NCBI lineage: Eukaryota > Metazoa > Chordata > Chondrichthyes > Orectolobiformes > Stegostomatidae > Stegostoma > Stegostoma tigrinum. The sequence goes on from NC_081385.1 coordinate 13,470,140, forward strand.
GTTCTGGATGTGAGTTTGCTCGCTGAGCTGGAAGGTTCGTTTTCAGATGTTTCGTCACCATTCTAGGTAACATCATCAGTGAGCCTCCAACGAAGCGCTGGTGTTATGTCCCGCTTTCTATTTATCTGGTTAGGTTTCCTTGGGTTGGTGATGTCATTTCCTGTGTTGGTGATGTCATTTCCTGTTCTTTTTCTCAGGGGATGGTAGATTGGCTCCAAATCAATAAGTTGTTTCCGTTAGATAGGGAGACTAGGACCTGTGGGCACAGCCTTAAAATTAGAGGGGGTAAATTTAAAACTGAAATGAGACGACATTTCTTCAGCCAGAGAGTGGTGGGCTTGTGGAATTCATTGCCATGGAGTGCAGTGGAGGTCGGGACATTGGATGCCTTCAAGGCAGAGATCGACAAATTCTTGATCTCAGAAGGAATCAAGGGCTATGGGGAGAGTGCAGGGAAGTAGAGTTGAAATGCCCAAGAGCCATGATTTAAATAGCGGAGTGACTTGATGGGCCGAATGGCCTTACTTCCACTTCTATGTCTTATGACCTTATGGTCTTATTCGAAAAGTCATTAGCATGGACAGGTCCCCAGGTCCAGATGGGATCTATCCCAGGTTTCTGAGGGAAACAAGAGAAGAAATAGCTGGGGACTTAACAGATATCTTTGCAGCATCCTTGAGCACAGATGAGGTCCTGGAGGTTTGGAGAATTGCTAATGTTGTGCCCTTGTTTAAGAAGGGTGGCAAGGATAATCCAGGTAATTATAGACTGGTGAGCCTGATGTCAGTGGTGGGGAAGCTGCTGGGGAAGATACTGAGGGTTAGAATCTATTTACATTTGGAAGAAAATGGGCATATTAGTGATAGGCAACATGGTTTTGTGCAGGGAAAGTCGTGTCTTATCAACTTGATAGAATTATTTGAGGAAGTGACAAAGCTGATAGATGAGGGAAGGGCTGTGGATGTCATATACATGGACTTCAGTAAGGCATTTGATAAGGTTCCCTATGGTAGGCTGATGGAAAAAGCGAAATCGCATGGGGCCCAGGGTGTACCAGCTAGATGGATAGAGAACTGGCTGGGCAACAGGAGACAGAGAGTTGTAGTGGAAGGGAGTTTTTCAAAATGGAGAACTATGACCAGTGGTATTCCACAGGGATCTGTGTTGGGACCACTCTTGTTTGTGATATACATAAATGATCCACAGGAAGGTATAGATGGTCTGATTAGCAAGTTTGCAGATGGCACTAAGATTGGTGGAGTGGCAGATAGTGAAGGGGACTGTTGGAGAATGCAGCAGAATATAGACAGATTGGAGAGTTGGGCGGAGAAATGGCAGATGGAGTTCAATCCAGGCAAATGTGAGGTGATGGATTTTGGAAGATCCAATTCAAGAGCGAACTATACAGTAAATGTAAAAGCCCTGGGGAAAATTGATGCACAGAGAGATCTGGGTGTTCAGGCCTGTTGTACCCTGAAGGTGGCAATGCAGGTTAATAGAGTGGTCAAGAAGGCATACGGCATGCTTTCATTCATCGGACGGGGTATTGAGTACAAGAGTTTCCAGGCCATGTTACAAATGTATAGGAGTTTGGTTCGACCACATTTGGAATACTGCATACAGTTCTAGTTGCCACATTACCAAAAGGATGTGGATGCTTTGGAGAGGGTGCAGAGGAGGTTCACCAGGATGTTGCCTGGTATGGAGGGCGCTAGCTGTGAAGAGAGGTTGAGTAGATTAGGATTATTTACATTAGAAAGACGGAGATTGAGGGGGGAACTGATTGAGGTCTACAAGATCATGAGAAGTATCGACAGGGTGGTTAGCAAGAAGGTTTTTCCCAGAGTGGGGGACTCAATTACTAGGGGTCATGAGTTCAAAGTGAGAGGAGGAAAGTTTAAGGGAGATGTGCGTGGAAAGTTCTTTACGCAGAGGGTGGTGGGTGCCTGGAATGCGTTGCCAGCGGAGGTGGTAGAGGTGGGCACGATAGCGTTATTTAAGATGTATCTAGACAGATACGTGAATGGGCAGGGAGCAGAGGGATACAGATCCTCGGAAAATAGGTGACAGGTTTGGATGGAGGATCTGGATCAGCACAGGCTTGGACAGCCAAAGGGCCTATTCCTGTGCTGTAATTTTCTTTGTCCTTTGTTCTATATCCCTCTAAACTCTTCTTATTTATGTATCCATTCAGATGTCTTTTAAACATTGTAATTGCACCAGTCCCCACCACCTCCCCTGGCAGCTCACTCGATATATACTCCACCGTCTGCATGAAAATGTTGCCTCTTAGGTCCGTTTTAAATCTTTCTCCTCACACCTCTCATTTGGAATAGAGAAGTGGTGTTGAAAATTGCAGATGACACCAAAATAAGGAGTATAATTAATATTTAAAAGTGCCAATGAAAGCTCTAAAGTGATATTGGTGAGGTGGGGAAAGGGGATAAAATATAAAGAAATTCAAGCTTTAAGGTGATTAATTTTCAAAAAAATCAAACTGCTTAAGGAGAAAATAAGCTTAGTGCTATAGAAGAGCTGAGGGATTTTATCTCAAGAGGGTTGGAATATAAAAGCAGCAATGTGCTTCTGAGACTTTACAAAGCTCTAGTTAGGCCCCATTTAGAATACTGTGTCCAATTTTGGGCCCCACACCTTTGAAAGGACATACTAGCCCTGGAGCGTGTCCAGCAGAGATTCACACGGATGATCCCTGAAATGGTAGGTTTAACGTATGATGAACGGCTAAGGATCCTGGGATTGTACTCATTAGAGTTTAGAAGGTTGAGGGGAGATCTAATAGAAACTTACAAGATAATGTATGGCTTAGAAGGGGTGGATGCTGGGAAATTGTTTCCATTAGGTGGGGAGACTAAGACTCGTGCGCACAGCCTTAAAATTAGAGGGGGTAAATTTAAAATGGAAATGAGACGACATTTCTTCAGCCAGAGAGTGGTGGGTCTGTGGAATTCATTGTCGCAGAGTGCAGTGGAGGCCGGGCGTTAGATGCCTTCGAGGCAGAGATCGACAAATTCTTGATCTCACAGGGAATCAAGGGCCACGGGGAGAGTGCAGGGAAGTGGAGTTGAAATGCCCATCAGCCATGATTTAAATGGCGGAGTGGACTTGATGGGCCAAATGGCCTTACTTCTACTCCTATGTCTTATGGACTTATGGTCTTATGGATTTGGGAGAACAGATTTATAGACCATTAAAGACAGCACCACAGGTTGGTAATCCATAAATAATCTAATTGAATTCAGATTTATGACAAAACCTACAGAATATGTAAGCTAAAAGCTAATACTGAGCCTATATAAAACCTTAACACGTCCTCAGATTGCACTATTCTGTGTAATATGGATACAGACCAAAGGAATGATATGAAGATCATAGGGAAATAACAACACACATACAAGAAACAGACTGGCTGGAATGACAAATATACAGAAGGACTTAAATAATTCAGGCATGATCGTTAGTACCATGTTGTGATAAAATGTGATTGGAGTGTTGATAACTTTGAAAGATTAGACCACAGCAGGGTCAAAGCAGAGTGGTTCACATAACTGAAGGTTCAAAAATGATGGGTAACTTTGTAGAAGATTAAATATATAGGATATACTGCAGAAGATAGGAGAAACTTCTTTATGTAGCATTGAGAGGCCTTGGAATTTTCATTCACTGAGTCAGTGGTTGAGGCATAAACCATGTCAATACGCAGGATAGGATTGGTGGATAAAAAAAGGGATTAAACAAAATTGGATTGAATGGGTAAATATTATTAAAAGTACGTAATGCCATGAAGGGTGAATGCCCTAATGAACTATTTGAACCAAATAACCTGTTCACATGTTGTAATATTCTTGCAGACAAACTGAAGAACCACTGTGTGAATTTAGTTTATTTCTCATCTGTAACTTAGAACACTAGAATCCCGCGCTCAGTTAACACCATGCAGCCAGTCCTTCAGAGACACTCAGGGAATGGTCAAGAAGCAACCCTCAATGACAATTCAGCATAAAGAGAGGTTTGTGCCTGAAAATGTGCATGGTCTATCGACCCCTCCTTCGTTATGGAAACTTGGGAATTTCCAGACATATTTGTCACAAGTGAATTCTGAACAGGCAAGCTAGATTACCCCTCTCAGACAAGATTATACTCCTGCAACATTTGTTGAACAAATTGCACTTCATACAACAACACCTATTCCACAATCTCCAAATTAATCTTTTCCTTCATGATCTGGTTATGTTAAAAGAAAACTCCTTTGTGGATCAGCTTTCCAGTTTCATTACAGACTCTCCAGAAATGCAACATGTCATGTTTTAATTATCAGAGAACAAGAAAGAATATGTGAAAATCTAAGTATTGACCCATTCTTCCTTTATGCAAACCATACTTTCTATTGGCATGTCTTTTGTTCACAGTTTTGTATCACTCTTTCTATTGCAAATTCCACAATAATGAGAGCTACCTTCCTGAAAGTGATGAGCATGTTTGGTTGTTGGAAGATATATCCATGGTATTGAAAATGCTAATCTATTTGTTGGGAGGACCCAAGTCTCAGGAACAGGTTCATTTGTTAAACAGGTCTGTAGGTAGACAAATAAATACATTGACAATGTTATTCACATTTTGATATAATAAGAGGACATTGAAGCACTTACCCATATATTTGAAATGACTTGTCTGCCGTTATTATTATAAAATTGTTATTAAATTAATGTGAGGTCAGAGAAGTCAGTGTAAATACAAAGGCAAGTGTTTTCATCTGACTTCACAACATATTTATAAGTGGTTTTACAAATTGGCTGTGTCTTAAAATGAAAGTTGCCGAAAATTAAGGGAATTATATATTCAAAAGGATTAAATCACTATTTTGTTCCTGCAAATTTTATATATTTGAAAATAGATAAAGATTTTTCGAATAGAAGAAAAAGTTGCCATGGAAACCTTTACTTCATTGCTGAAGAATGTATATTCCAGCTCCTGTACCTTTTCGTGCATTGAGAGTATCATTTTGTGTCGAGGAAGAAAAGCACCCTGATTGGTTAAGTGTTGTAATGATTTATAAAGAAAAAGAGAATAGAACGAGATAAGCTGGACAGAATGAAAGGGGGTAAAAAAAAATTCAGTTTGTGCCAAGATACAATACTCACGTGTGAGCCTGCAAAATTGTGAGGTTTCCTTGAAAATTAGTAATGGTCAAGATTATTTTTTAAAGCATTAGCTTTGCAGTCACATAAATTATGTCCTGCTTCCTTACAGATCCTAAATTTTCTCTCTGAAACTTAATATTTCAGCTTTGCTGCTGCACTTCATTTTCAGCAGTGTCTCACCTAGGGCAATTGTACTACTTATGATGTGATTGCATCAGACACATAATTGGTGTTCCATAGTTTGTGGGCGAGTGCAGGCGGTGTTGGAGAGGGAGAGGTGCATGCACCAGTTGTCATTTAAGCTCAAGATCGTGTTGCTGTGAAAGATAGAAAAGAAAATCACAAGAAACTAAAAAGTCAGTTGCAGGCAGTCTAAAGAGAGAAGGCAATAAAAACTGGAACTCTCTGACTGATTTGATGATAAATGAAACATTAATGAGCTCTGCCTAGACTCGAGATCTCCAAGCACAACCAGGATGAGTTCAGCTAATTCAGCAGAAAGTAGAGATTGGACCAGGGACCTTCCTTGTTTGTAAGGCTCAGCCATTCACTCAGCCTGCTGTACCATCGTAACCTTGTTCAAATCATTTTCTTCCTTACTCCTGAGTGTCAAACACCATAACAAACTAGGTACGTGTGGGCCATGCCCCCAGGAAATCTAGCTTAGGAGATGGTGTCAAAAAGGACCCAAAGTAGTCCGGATGGGATTGTCAATCAAGGTAGCTAGGTGATGATTAGGAGTGGGAACTTTGACCTCCTTTCCAATTCACATTAAATCTCTCCTAGTGAAAATAAAATCACTTTATTCACTACAGAAATTCACCAAGAATCCCTACCCAGCTCCTTCCAACCTTCAACTATTACCACCTCGAAGGATAAAAGTAACCAATACATGTGAATACTGCCACCTGTAAACAGGTCAATGATGCAGGTGTGCTGCTGAAAATACATTAGTGCTGATAAATATCAAACAGTCAGTCAAATGTGTTAATCTTTAATTGATATGCCATCTCTTGTATTTGTCTGTTATATAAAAACATAATATATTAAAGTAGCTCATAGAACAGATGCAGCTTCAAATCTCCAAGGTTCCCTGGCCAAACAATAATGAAACACGGAATGACCTGATTTGCTTAACAGCTTCAATTGAATAATGCATTTCGTCAGCCAACACAACGGTAATACTATATAATCAGACTGAACACAAACAATACTCTTAAAGGGGTCAGATCATGCTAGCAGCTTTAACACCACAAGCATATGCTAAACAATTCAATAATACTACCATAGAAGATGGTGCATGCATTGGGAACATCAAGTTCACCTCTAAGTGACACACCATCCTGACTTGAAATTATATTCCTTCACCATCGCTGAGCCATATCCTTGAATGCTGTCCCAACAGCATCATGGGTGTAACTAATGCCGACACACTCCGCAGTTTAGGAAGAGAGCTTACTATGAACTCCTCAAGGGAATCTGGGTATTGCCAATAACTGCTGGATTTCCCAGCCATAGCTATTTTCCAAAAATCAATAAAAACAAACAAGTTACTCAGATCTTAACTTAATGACATTTAATTAAGTGAATCAGAATGAATATCTGTTCAAATATTTATACCAATTAAAGGAGGCTGACCAGTGAAAAGGAAAACAGAAAATGGTAGAAACACCCAGGGGATCAGGAAGCATCTGCAGAATGAGAAACAAAGTTAAGGTTTTAGGTCAATGATTCTTCATCAGAACTGACAGTGTCTGACCTTGAGATTGTTTTTTACGATATAGCCAGAACAGTTGTTCAGGAAATTCTGAATATCTGTAATTGTGGTTGGGTCTGAAGCACAAAAGATGGAATTTCATTTGAAATTCGAACAGAACAGATTGGAGTTGGGGACAGTTGCTAAGGAAGATGACATGGGATGAAAGAGGGTTTTGGTAACTACCTGATTAAACACAAGAGGGAGAACAGAAGACAATGAAGGTGAACAAGGTGAAAGAGACAAATGAAAATCCCAGTGGAGGAGAAAGAACATGTTCAAAATCAGCATTCCTGGAGGAGAAGTGGCAGTGAATGAAACATTAATATCAAGGCAAAATATTGCGAATGTTGGAAATCTGATGTTAAACCTGTAAGCTCTGGATACAGTAGGTAGGTCTGCTTCTCTGGGGCAAGGAACAGAGTTAATGAGTCAGTATTGTGACATTTCACCATTTTTGTTTTTGGAAAAGCAATTGCCACTAACCAAAAACATATATTCAGTTGAATAAGCACTTGCTTAGTTACACTTTGTCAGTGTACTCAATGTCTTGACATGATACTTATTACTTCTTCCTTGTACTAAAACCATGACAAAAATTTCCAAAACTTTGGTACTCAAATAAAGATCTCGGTGGTGCTTATAACATAGACTTTGCCGGACAATTACGGCTGAGAATGGCCATTTTGGCGTATCATTTATTCAAATCTCTCAATCCTTTATTGTTTCGTGACATGTTTCATTCACTCGTTTTTCAACTGTTGCCAAGTTCCACTCTACCTCTGACATTCATTCCAGTAATTTTCTAGTTTCACTTTTTTTGTTATTATCTTTTATAACTTGAGAAGATTGCCACTTATATATGTCTTCTCGAAGTTGAAGAGCCAAAGACCTGATTACCAGAGATCTGCCTCGTCGTTCCTTTCTACATTAACTCCATAACTGTGATATATATGATCAACAGTAATTCAACAAGTGTTCAACATTCATACCCTCTCTTGTGAGACACACAAGCGGAGAGACACTAACGGTATACTATCAGCTTCAACTCACCCATCAAACTTCACACCATGCAGATTTGAATATATGTAAATCAGCATTGCTGCTCAGTCATTATCTGAAAGTCACTCACTCATCACTTGTAAGGACACCATCATTTAAGGAGACCACCTAATACTACTTTCTTACTGCAGAGCAGGCTAGGCAATGAATGTAGCACTTGTACAGATGACACCCCTTGCTTATCCTTCAAGATGGAGATGAAGATGTTTACCATCTGACATGTTTATCCAAGGTCTGGTGGTTATCTAAGTGACAGCTAAGGCTAACCAGCACCTGAAAGTCCTGCTACAAAAGATTAAATATTTGTGATATGCAGAAATGAGGTTTCCTCTTTTTGTGCTTTCTCTCTTGCTTCTGATCAGTATTTCACTTCTTAAGGCGTTGTGAATCTTTGGGATTCACTATCCCAGAGTGCAGCGGGTGCTGGGTCATTTTGAAGGTTTATGGAGAGCAAGCAGAAAAGTGGAGTTGAGGCAAAGATGAAATCAGCTGTATTGTATTAAATGGCTCAAGGTGCCTACTCCTGCTCCTAGCTGTTATGTTCTTACATTTCCTTTAGAAAGTGCAGTGATGTTTTTTTTAAATTGGGTGTGTGAGGTTCAGTGATCCCCAACAAATTGCTCCCAGGTCTCAAAATTGATTTCAAAATTCTTAAGTGAAGCCTCTGGAGTATTTTTGTAGCACTTCCTTTGAATGCCATCAAAGTACTCCCTGGACTCAAGATACTCATAGAAGATTCTATCAGGAATTCTGGCTTCATGACCAGCTTAACTCAGTGCCTGTCTCTCATTTAGAATCATCTATGGTTGGTTTCAGGATTCAACTCAGTGATAAGAAAAAGTCGGAAAGAAAAAGTTGTTCCCACTTTGAGCCCTGGGGCACCTCCAAAATAGTTCTTCCCCTATCTTAATGCAATCTCTGTAATAATGCCCATAATTTTCGACTGTTCAGACTTTTCTTTCTGTCTCTTCCCAAGATTCACTATGTTTTTTCCAAGCGTTTCAAACTTAACAAAATTCCATAAGAAAGGCAATTAGTTTAAAGCTTGCTGGAAATACAGGCAAATGATGGAGAACTGCAGTTCACTTAAGTGCTTGCTTCGTTGAAAATGGGACTAGTTTGGTTAGACATGCTGATCTTTTCTGAATCTATGTTCACTGTTCGTTGCATAGTTATTTTTGCACATCCATTCTTAACTTTACGTATGTCCAGTGTCCCTTTAGTTTACTTGGAACTGAAGTAAGGTAGCATCAATAATGTTCACTATCAATTTGTCAGCCTTTATGAAGATGGGCATGACATTACACACTGTTTTCAATCTGCTAATACTTCCGCTGTGTTCAGTGATTGCCTTGGAACGATAGTCAATGCTTCACAAATCTCCACTTTAATGTCTCTCAGCATTCTGGAATGAATACTCCTGATGACATGTTTTGTTTGTTATGAACTCTTTTATTTAAATTTGGAATTCCATCTCAATTATATAAAGCCATAACAATTTTCTTTGACTACCAGAATAAAAGATACTGTCCTGTATTAAACGGAGTGCCACATCCCTATTTTTAGTGTTATTGTAGTCAATGAGGCATCAATTGAAGATAAATGTGTAAATCTAGAACAAAGGCAAGAGTTGCAAAATTATATTCATTCTCGTTTATTCGGTCAAATTGCTATACATGATGTCGCTGAGGGCATTCAAGAAAAGTGATGACTTTCATTGGTAAAATGTTTAATTGATGAAAATATTGCATTTCAGTTGAAAAATGTCACAGCTATAAAACAAATGAAATACCCTGAATGGAAAATAATATGCTCCAATATATTAATACTTAGCAAGTATTATTGGGTGTGTTGTGATCAATGTGCTGATACAGTACCATAAAATAGAATTCTGATTTGTTTTAATGGAATGTTTAAAATATGTATAAGATGATTAACTGATACAATATTAAAGAGTGCATTTACATTGTAAGAAATAACAAAACCAGGGAAAGTAAACGATGTGGGCAATACTGTAATCAAATTCTTGTTCAGTAGAATCGCAGTATTTTCTAGGAAATTACAAATCCTGGGTGCGTGATGAATCCTGTTAGTGTGAGCATCAGCCTCTCTATGTCATTTTGGATATTTTATCTCTGTTAACAAAAGATACAGGCTGTAAAAGTTTGCTTTTCCAACATAGCACTCGGCCATGTTTGAACTCATGCCCCATAGCATTAGACTGGAGATGTTGGTTTACTAGCTCATTGATTGTACCAATGGGGCACTGAATCCACAGATGCTTTGTAAAATGCAAATAAAACTTCACTTTGCAATGTCCCCCAAGAGACAATCATTTCTAGAGAGCCCTATCAATGGGCACCAATATCATTCTCAGACCTTGGCCGCCAGCAGGCTGTCCAACAATGAACTGATCCCAATTATTTTCCTCATGTCTATTTTGTGAGAGGAAACAAATCTGAACCCTGATTGTTATTCACAAACACCAATCCTAACGGCAGTTCTAAGGGCACGGCGCTTTGAGAGTTTGGAGGGCCAATTTTCAGCCAACACTTAGATAGCTGATCCCAGCCAGGCCAGCGCCGTGCCCTTAGAACTGCCGTTAGGATTGGTGTTTGTGAATAACAATCAGGGTTCAGATTTGTTTCCTCTCACAAAATAGACATGAGGAAAATAATTGGGATCAGTTCATTGTTGGATAGCCTGCTGGCGGCCAAGGTCTGAGAATGATATTGGTGCCCATTGATAGGGCTCTCTAGAAATGATTGTCTCTTGGGGGACATTGCAAAGTGAAGTTTTATTTGCATTTTACAAAGCGTCTGTGGATTCAGTGCCCCATTGGTACAATCAATGAGCTAGTAAACCAGCATCTCCAGTCTAATGCTATGGGGCATGAGTTCAAACCATGACAGTGGCTGATACTTACATTCAATTAGTATAAAGGAAAAGTCAGGAAGTAACTGACCATCAAATTACCATCAATTGTTATAAAAGCCCGAATGTCCTTTGGAGAAGAAAATATGCTGACATCAGCCAGCCTGGCTGACATGCAACTCCAGATTCATAGTCATATGCATCACTCTTAACTACCCTCTGAAGTGGCCATTTCGGTTCAAGAGCAGTGAAGAGTCTGCAATAAATGCTTGCCTTGTTCTGAGCAATCCCCACATCACATCAAAAAATAAAGGAAAGAAAGTGTTCATTTCCAGAATAAAAACTGACTTTGCTGCAAAACCTCAGCAGGCCAAGCAGGCCAAGCAGCGTCGGTGAAGAGAAATCAAAGTTTCAGGTCCGGTGACCTTTCCTCATGGTAGATAAGGTAAGCAAACCCTATCACTGTTGTGGGAGAGAAGAGAGGGGGTGCAGGCGGAAGTGCGGGAGATACGTTGGACCCATTGAGGGCCCTATCGACAATGGTCCTTTGTTGAGGAAGAGGGTGGACATTTCGGAGGTTCCTTTGTTGAAGTTGGTCTCATCAGAACACTTGCAACAGAGGTGGAGGAACTGGGAGAATGGAATGGAGTCTTTACAGGAACCAGGATGTGAGGATGTATAGTCCAAGTAGCTGTGGGAGTCGGTGAGTTTATAGTGCTCTTTCTGCACTCTGAGATCCACACTCATCCCTCTGCGTCCCCACCTTAATTAATTTCTGGCATGACATGACATCGAAGAGTCAGTGACTGCTTTGCAGACATCTACATGCTGTCTGCAAAAACCACCCTAAGCTTCCGATTGCCTGCCACTCAATCCACCACCCTGTTTCTTGGTTAACATTTCTGTTTTAGGCTTGCTGTAGTGCTCCAGTGAAACTCAGGCCTGCAGCAGTGCCCCTGCAAAGCTCAGTGCAAGCAGGAAGAACAGCATCTCACATTCTGCTTGGGGACCCTCAATATCAAGTTCAATAATTTTAGGACCCTGAACTCCCCCATGCCCTAGCCCCCTACCACATACACCAGGTCTTGTTGTCACAGTGTCTGCTATTACTCACAACACGTGTTAGCGCCTAACAGTCTCCATTAACAGCTATTCACCCTCCTAGCCAGATCATTATTGCCTCCTTTATCTATCCTCTCTCTTTGGGCTCTATCCCTACCTATGGTTTAGTCCTTACCCACTCCCCTCACTCAATCTTCTGCATGTATACTGACATTCTCCTGGCCACCATCAGTTCTGAGAAACAGTCACTGGACCTGAAAATTTGATTTCTCTTCACAGATGCTGCCAGACTTGCTGAGGTTTTCCAGCACCTTCTGTTTTTGTTTCTGATTTACAGCATCCACAGTTCTTTTGGTTTTTAATGTCTGTGATGTTCCATTTTGGAATATAAGTGTGGTGGTGGACAGCTTAGATGGTGTCATGTCTGCCATGGCCTAAAGTTTGCTTTGTGCAAGTTTGCTTTGTGCAATTGTCAACTCTTAAGCTCATTGTAGGCAAGTTTCATGGTAGCTTAATAGTCAAATCACGTGTAGATGTTGTCTGATATTTGTTGCCTTTCTTGGTACCTTTTGAGGTCAAAAGTTATGACACAATATTTAAACACCACTCAGGCACCACCTCACTTGCTACAGGCCAGGAAATTTTACCAGAGGAGATGGTCATCATCCCAAGCAAGGAGGTGGGTAGACTAATGGGCCTAGTTTTGAATGTACCAGTGATGGCAAAAGACAGAAGATGCAGAATGAGGAAAAGAAAGTGAGGGAATGCTTAAGTGTTGACAGTGAGCAAGAAATGGTTGCCTCCCAGTGAGCAAGAAAGGGATAAGGACAGAGTTAAGGTATATTTGTGTAAATGCATGGAACAAAATTGGGGAACTGGAAGCAGAAACTGGAATCAATTTGGCAGATATGTGGCTTAAGCCAGAACAGGATCATTGACATCCTGGGTCCTAAGGTTTTTAGTAGAAACAGGGTGAATAAAAAAGGATTGGCTACAACAGTGTTGGTCAAATATCGTATCATAGACTTTGAACTGGTTACAGTTCCTGAATTAGAAGCTATATGGTTGACGATGGAAGACAGGATTGGTAACCTTGTTAGTTATTTTTATATACTTCCAAGTAGTTGGGAGGAAGTAGGGCAGAGCATTTGCAAGCAGATTGTAAAACGTGCGGACAAATCGGATCGTGATAGTTGGTCATTTCAATGAACTCAGGGTAGACTGGGAGAAAGGTAAAGTGTGGGGCATGGAAGGGGAGAAATTCCTGCAATGATTGCAGGGGAACTTTCTGAGACATTACCTTTCCAGTCTTACCAGGGAGGAATCTATGCTGGATCTGGGCCTGAGAAATGAGGCAGGACAAATGGAGAACATCTGACTGGGGGGGGAGCATTTTGTTACAAGCGATCATGATATAATGAGGTACAAAATTAAGGATAAAAATCAGTCAAATATTCAGATCTCGGTCCGGAAAAAGGTGGATTTTAGGGGTCTAAAGGGGTTTAAAGGTTGAACTGGAGCAGGTGATTGGAAATGGATTTTGATGAAGATCAAAATGGAAGAAAAATGGGAGATGTTTAAAAAAAAAGTAAAATGCTACAAGCTAGATATATAACCATTAGAAAAAAAAATGGGATATCCGCATCTAGAGTACTATGGATGATTTAGGATGTTGATGAGCAGACAAGGAAGAAAAAGGAGGCATGTGATACATACTGGAATAATAATAGCAACAGAAAACAGGAAGACTACCTCAAATGTAGGGGAGAGTCTAAAGTTAGAATAAGAAAGGCTAAGAAAGTGCTTGAGAAAAGCATGGCAGGCTGAGCTAAAACAAATAGTAAAATCTTCTTTAAACATACTAATAGTAAAAGATTAGAAAAAAGTAAAGTGGGGTCCATAAGGAACAGTCAGGCTAAGCTAGTATCAGAGATAATGGGAACTGCAGATGCTGGAGAATTCCAAGATAATAAAATGTGAGGCTGGATGAACACAGCAGGCCAAGCAGCATCTCAGGAGCACAAAAGCTGACGTTTTGGGCCTGGACCCTTCATCAGAGAACTCTCTGGGCTCTTCATCAGAGAACTCTCTGATGAAGAGCCCAGGCCCGAAACGTCAGCTTTTGTGCTCCTGAGATGCTGCTTGGCCTGCTGTGTTCATCCAGCCTCACATTTTATTATCTTAGTCAGGCTAAGCTACTCACTGAAGCAAAGCATATGGCATAGGCACTAAATACTTGCTTCTGCCTTTACCAAATTAGAAGGCAGTGTCAATGCTCAGATGAAACTGTTGAGCAACTGAGCAGTACAGTGATAGATAAAGAGGAGGTGCTAAAAAGGCTGGCAACACTCCAGGTAGAAGTCACCAGGCCCAGATGAGGTACATCCTAAATTGCCGAGAGAGGCAAGAGCCATTGACATTTTCCAAAAATTTTCCAGGCCTCTCTGGGGGCCTGAAGGTTTGCAGATATGTTGCCATTGTTTAAGGAAGTGGCAAAGGATAACCCAGGAAACTATAGACTTGTCAGCTTGACATCAATAGTGGGAAAACTGTAGGAGGCCATAATATGGAATTAGTTAATATACACTTAGAGAAAAATAAGTTGATACTAGACAGTCAGTATGGCTTTGGAAAGGGTAGGTTGTGTCTGACAAATTTAATTAAGTTCTATGATGAGGTGACAGGCAGTGGATGAGAGTAGTCTAGTGGAGGTTGTATATTTGGGCTTTCAGAAAGCATTTGATATGGTACCATTCTTCAGAAAAGAAGGGTCCAGACCCGAAACGTCAGCTTTCCTGCTCCTCTGATGCTGCTTGGCCTGCTGTGTTCATCCAGTTCTATGCCTTGTTACCCCATGTAGGTATAGATGCGATTTCTCAGGCTGGAGATGAGTTGAAAATGGTGTTCCCTAGGTATTAATGGGCCCTTGCTTTTTCTGATTTATATGAATAATTTGCAGATGGATGTTGAGGACAAAGTCTCTAAATTTGTGGCTGTTAGGGAAAATGGTGAATTGTGATGCTGAGTGACTTCAGAGGGAGATTGACAAGCTGGTTAAAAGGGCAGACACCTGGCAGATGAATTTCAATGCAGAGAAATGTGAGATGATGCATTTTGGTAAATGAAACATATATGGACAATGCAGACTCAGTGGTATAACTTTGAGCAGAGAGACCTCAAACGCATAATTCTCTGAATGTGGCCAGGCAAGGTGAAAGAATTATTAAAAGAAATATAAGCATCCAAGTTTTATAAAAAAAAACAAGCACAGAGATTAGTCCCCACTTGTCTGGATGAGTGCAGCTCCAACAACGCTCAAGAAACTTGAGGCCATCCAGGACAAAGCAGCCCGCTTGATGGCACCAGATCCATCTACTCCCTCCACCATTGACACTCACTAGCAGCAGTGTGTACCGTCTACGAAATGCACTGCAGAAATTCACAAAGATCTTAGATACTTCCATCTAGAAGGACAAGGACAGCAGATGCATAGGAACAACACCACCTTCAATAAAAACCAAAAAACTGCAGATGCTGTAAATCAGGAACAAAAAACAGAAGTTGCTGGAAAAGCTCAGCAGGTCTGGCAGCATCTGTGAAGAAAAAATCAGAGTTAACGTTTCGGGTCTGGTTTGGGTTCTGAAGAAGGGTCACTAGACCTGAAATGTTTACTGTGATTTTTTTTCACAGATGCTGCCAGACTTGCTGAGCTTTTCCAGCAAATTCTGTTTTTGTACCACCACCTTCAAGTTCCCCTCCAAGCCACTCACCATTCTAACTTGGACAATTATTTCTGTCCCTTCGCTGTTGCCGGGTCAAAATCGTGGAATTTCCTCCCTCATGGTGTTGTGGGTCAACCCACAGTAAGTGGACGGTAGCAGTTCAAAAAGGCAGCTCATTACCACCTTCTCAAAGTATCTAGGGACTGGCAAGAAATGCTGGCCAGCCAGCAATGCTCACATCCCACAAAAAAATCAAAATCAAAGAAGTAATGCCACACCACTTCAAATCATTGATCAGACCATATTTGGAGTATTGTGTTTGGTACTGGGCACCTTATTTAAGGAAGGATGTTAAAGAGTGTGCAAGGGAGATTTACTAGAATGATACCAGAAATAAGAGATTTTAGATACTAGGAAAGATTAGAGTAATTGGACTTATTCTCCTTGGAACGGAAAAGATTAAGAGGTGACCTTATTGAGGTCTTCAAAATTGTGAACAATTTTGACAGATTAAGGAAGCAGATTTTGTTTCCTCTGGTTGGTATGCCATTAACTAGGGGTCACAATTTCAAGATTGTCAGCAAGAGAATTAGGAGTGAGGTGAGGAAAACGTCTTCAATCAGAGAGTTGGTAGGATTTGGAATGCAATGCCTCAAAGAATGGCAGAGATGGATTCCACAGGAGGTTTCAAAGGAGAGCTGGATATGTATTTGCAAGTGATTAATTTAGAGGACTACACAGACTGGGCTGGACTGTGGGACTTGCTGTTAGCCGTTTCGGGATCTGGTACACACACAAAGGGCAGAATTCTATGATCCTAACCACCCTCCTCAGTCGCCAAAGATGTCTGGCAATTTTGGAATTCTCTTTGAACTCTCTGCTTCATGTTTCAAAAGGAGCTCCTTCCACCCTCTGTTAGGTGAAGTAACAGCACCAAGCAAACTTGAGTGGCCTGGGCTATGTAGCAGAGAGGTTTGAACGGGCAGCTACCGATGTTCCAGTAACTAATACTGATGATACTCCAGGGGCCAGAATGAGAGGAGAGTGAATATCTTGGATTTTTGTTGGACTGGAGGAGTTTAGGAATGACAAGGCTACGAGAGAATTTGGAAACAAGAATGAAAGTTTCAAAATCAACAAGCTGTTTAATTGGGTATCAGTGTGTGCTGGGATGATGGGAAATGAATACAACATAGACACAGGCAGCAGAGTTTTGGATGAGTTAAACTTTATGGACGACCGGCTGGGATTGCATTAGAAGAATAAAGGCCAGAGACAGCAAAGGCCACATTTTGTAGTAGTTAGCTGGTGGTATGAAAAGAAAATAACAGTGTTTACATTAAAATTGGCAAGAAAAAGAGACAGCTGCCATATGTATGGAAAATAACATTATATATCTAGTCACACAAAGTTGGAAAAGCCAAGTGAATTACTCATGTTTTATCAGTTTTACCTCTGCATCAGGATAGCTTGTGAGGAATCTGTGTCAGCTACAACCTGATATTATTACAACAGGCTAGAAAAGAAGAAGTTGAGATAGCAAGGTGTGGAGCTGGAGAAGCACAGCAGGCCAGAGAGCATCAGAGGAACAGAAAAGCTGACGTTTCGGGTCGGGACCCGTCTTCAGAAAAACAGTCTTCTGAAGAAGGGTCCTGACCCAAAATGTCAGCTTTCCTGCTCCTCTGATGCTGCCTGGCTGCTGTGTTCCTCCAGCTCCACACTGTGTTATCTCTGACTCCAGTATAGGCAGTTCTTACTATCTCTAAACAAATATGTGCGATGCCTATAATTTCCTTGGATGTTTGTTTGTAGCAATGCGATGCATTCTTGCCAAATGTAGTTCATTGTTGGGTATTGTCATCTATAACAGTGGTTGGATCTGAAGTGTCTTTGTTTATCTTGGCAATATTTTCAAATCAGACAAGTTTTCATTTATCAGAATGCAGCTAGATACATTTGTTATTATGTAGTCATACTCAGTAAACAGGCTGTTTTGGCACACAATGTTGATGATTTATATAAATTAAGGAGTTTCAATCTCCCTTTGCAAAACTACCAAGGTGCCATTGAAACAGATGAGGTGGAAACTTCTGCTCTCTTTTTGAAAAGGGTTTTGATGAAATCATAATATATTGACTAATACTTTTTAATTTCATTGACAGATATAATAACAGGGACTTCCAATTAAAAGTAAACAACTTTAAATGAGCCATATATTTTAAAATAGAGTCATAGAGTTATACAGCATGGAAGCAGACCCTTCAGCCCAACTGGTACATGCTGAACAGAATCCCAAGACAAACTAATCCCACCTGCCTGGTCCTGGCCCATATACCTCCAAACATTTCCTATTCGTGTATCTGCCCAAACGTCTTTTAAATGTTGCAACCTGTATCCTGCCACTTCCTCAGGAAGCTCCTTCCACACACAACCCATCCTCCGTGCAAAATATTTGCACCTCATGTCTTTTTTAAATCTCTCTTCTCTCGCCTTAAAAATGTGCTCCCAATCGTGAAATCCCCCATCCTAGGGTAAAGATAACTACCATTAACTCTATCTATACCTGTCATTATAAATTTAAAATGACTGCAGAAATCACCTGACTTGCAAGTTGGCCAAGCACAGTGATTTATAAAATGGAAGCCTAAAACATTGTTGCTGATATGCATTGAAATAGACAATAATTGCCAGACAATATGTCTGAAGGCACAACCAGAGATAAAAGGATACCAAATAAAAACTGAAAGAACTGAGGATGTTCCCTCAACCAGTGACAAAATACTGACTGAATAATCCATTTCTTGGTGATGCTGGTTGAGCAATAACTATTGACCAGGTGACCCCCATGTTGTTCTGCCAAATAGTGCCCTTGGATCTTTTATATCCATCTGAGAGAGCAGGTTTGTTGGGACTTGAAGCGATAACCTTCTGAGTTAGAAGAGACCACTACCAACTAAGCCACATTTACCACCAACGATATTCGGTAATATTAGAGCTCTTGCATTTGTGGTTTCGTAACTAAACAGAAAAATCCTAAAACACCAGATATTGTAATATTCGTAAATACAAATTGATCAGGAATTTTGCATTGTTTGTGAGTTTACTTGTCTTGATCCTCTTAAGCAGCCAAAGCACAAATGATAGAGAAGTACAATTATAGTTACAAAGTTGCTTCCAAATGATCTATTTTTTTGACCAATTTTTATTGACTCCAAGTCTCACTTTTAGTTCTTTGTGAGCTACTCTGATTGGAAAGCATGGCAGTTAGTCAATGAATTACTAACTGTAAAATACAAATTAATAACTTTAAAGAATATATCATTCATGGCTCCGATTCCCTATGTGCCAACTTCCCAATTTTGCTCTGCTATCAGTACAGAAAGCTCAGTGCTGACAATCTATTTGTTAGCAAAGACGGAGGTGAAATCTCTCACTAACACAACACAGATCACTCTTGGTTATACACAAGCAATTGACTTAAGAATATAATTGACCATGCTCTCAAGATGTCTCATTTGTTTTGTGTACTGCGTGTTGTAGTACACAGCCGTAATGTCAGGGTATCATGAGGTTGAGTCTTGGCTATTGCTATGATCCCTGCTGAAGACCAATTTACTGAATTGAAAAATAGTTCTTCCAGAACAGTTTCTCAGTTCATGGTTCACTGGTTCTGCTTGTGGCCAATGTTCAACTTTGCTGGATGGGACTGAGGATCACTTAAAATTACTAAACAGTGGTCAGTTTCTGGAAAGCCCAGCCTTCTTCTGGTTAATTCATGGTCTGAAGCCTTCAATGGGAATGGGTGCAGAGGTGGGAAAACATGAAATTGTGCAGCATTGGGTGACATACTGATTCTCTGTCGCTGTTCCACTCCTATGGCAGGGTAAGAGGCAATGGGTCTGGCAAGGCTGCCCATCTACAAATGGCAGCTAACCAATCAAGTTTGGTAAAGGACCATGGAGGCCAGCTTTTGGAGGCTAATTTTCCACTCACCCTCAATGGGGAGGCGATGGCCTAGTGGTATTATCGCTGGACTGTTAATCCAGAGAAGCAGATCACGTTCTGGGGACCTGGATATGAAACTCGCCACAGCAGATGGTGGAATTTGAATTCAATAAATATCTGGAATTAAGAATCTAATGATGATCATGAATCCGTTGTTGATTGTTGGAAAAATCCATCTGGTTCACTAATGCCCTTTAGGGAAGGAAACTGCAGTCCTTACCTGGTCTGGCTTATGCGTGACTCCAGACCACAGCAATTGGACTGACTTTGAGCTGCCCTCTGGGCAATTAGGGATGGGCAATAAATGCTGCCTAGCTAATGACGCCCTCATCCCATGAATGAATAAGGTGCCAAGGAGAGTGCAACAGCTTGGTGTTGGGCCCCCAGCAGCAGAAATGGCTGTCCTCTGGAAAGGTTACCTTCCTACTTTGGTGTCCCAATGGCTCAGGGCATTTTTAAACTTTCAACTTAAGAGACACCATAACGGAAACTCATTTTCTCCCTCATAACCGTCGAGTAAGTTGCTCTTTCTTCGGTGTTTGATTCGCTGCTCTTGATTCTCCAACTTTACAAGCTTTATGGGGAGGTGTGGCCAAGTGGAATTATTGCTAATCTATTAATTCAGGTAAAAAACCAAAGGAACAGCAGACACTGTAAATTAGAAACAAAAACAGGAGTTGCTGGAAAATTTCAGCAGATCTGGCAGCATCTGTGAAGAGAAATCCCTTTTGAGGAAGGGTCACCGGACTCGAAACGTTACCTCTGATTTGTCTTCACACATGCTGCCAGACCTGCTGAGTTTTTCCAACAACTTATGTTTTTATTTCTATAAATCCAAGTAATGTTCTCGGCATCTAGGTTGAAATCCCATCGTGGTGGGTGGTGAAATTTGAATTCAATACAAACCTGGAATTAAGAGTCTAATGATGACCATGAAACTGTTCCCAATTGTCAGGATAACCCATTTAGTTCACTATTGTCCTTTAGGGTAGGAAACTGCCATCTGTACCGGGTCTGGCCTGGGGTGACTCTATTCCTACAGCAATGTGATTGACTCTCCTTAATAGTGGACAGTAAGTGCTGGCCTATCCAATTAACACCACTCCCAAATATCACCCCCACCCTCGCCCTCCCCACCCCCCCATGAATGAATGAAAAAATATCAAATCTGCCTGCTTTTTGTAATGGGATGAGGAGCCTGTCCTCTGGACATTCATGTGATCTGTGGTAACTCCCATGATGCTGATAGTAGGTAAACCAATGATAGTAATTACTATCGTATGTCAGAGGGAGATGCTTAGATGTTCTCCTGTTAGGGATAGTCACTGCCCAGCATTGGGATGGCGTGAATGTTACTTGCTACTTACCTGTCCAAGCTTGAATGTTTTCCAGATCCTGCCATATATGGACTCAAGCTGTTTCAGTATCTCAGCAGTTGCAAATGGTGCTGAACGTTGTGCAATCATCAATGAACACCCCCATTTCTGACCTTATGATTGAGGGAAGGTCATAAATGAAGCAGCTGAAGATGATTGGGCACAGGACCCTACCAAGAGAGACTCCTCTCCCAGTACTGAGATGATTAATCTCCAACATCTTCTTCTGCGCTTTGTATGAATCCAACTGGTGCTTCCCATTACTTTCAATTTTACCAGGGCACCTTGATACCACTGCTGGTCAAATATTTGCTTATTGCCAAGGACAGTCCTTGTCACCTCCCCTTTGGAATTCAGATCTTTTGTCCATATTTGGAACAAGGTTGTGATGAATTCAGTAGCTAAGTCGCCTTAGTTGAACTCAAACTGAGCAGTTTATTGCCATATAAGCATGATTTGTTACCACAGTTAAAGACTTTCATTCACTTTGCAGATATAGAGAAGAAAAAGAGTCACAGAGTCATACAGTATGGCAACAGACCCTTCAGTCCAACTAGTCCATGCCAAACATAATTACAAACTAAACTAGTCCCACCTGCCTGCTCCTAGCCCATATCCTTCCAAACCTTTCCTATTCATGTACTTATCCAAATGTCTTTTACATGTGGTAATTGTATCCACCCCTTCCTCAGGAAGTTCTAGGCAATATTAAGTTTGGGCTGGTAAGTGGCAAGTAGCATCTGTGCCACAGGAATAACAGACAATGCCCATCTCCAATAAGACAGCATCTAACCATTGCCCCATTCATTGAATGGCATCGCCATCACTGAATTCCCCATGAATAATATCTTGGGACTACCACTGAGATGGAAGTTGAACTGAATTAGTTATATAAGATCTGCAGCTATGAGTGCAGGACAGAAGATAGGAATCTTATAAGAAGTAAAACACCTCCTGACTCCCCAAAGCTTGTCTACGCTCTACAAGGCACAAGCCAGAAGTGTGATTGAATATTCCCCCGTGCCCAGATGAGTGCAGTTCCAAAAACACTCAAGACATTCAGCACCATCCAAGACAAAATACTATGCTTGATTGACACCACATCCACAAGCAACCACGCCCTCCACCACTGAAGCTCTGTGCCTCAGCAATAGACTGTAGAAATTCACCAATGCTCCTTAAAATTAATCTACCAAATCCATGACCATTGCCATAGAAGGACACGGTCAACAGATACGTAGGAGCACCTGCAAGTTCCCCTCCAAAACTATTCATTCTTTATTGGAAATACAATACCATTGGTTCATTATCACTGGGTCAATATCCTGTAACTCTGTTCCTAATGGCATTGTGAGTGTAACTACATAAAATGGATTGCAGCCATTCAAGAAGAAATCTCATCACCACCTTCTCAAGGGGAGTTGGGCATGGGCAATAAATACTGGTCCAGTCAGCAACACCCACATCGTATGAATGAATTAAAAAAAGCTGTGACCACTTCTATGGGGATCTATGGGCATTCTCTATTTCCTTCTTATGTAGCAGGAAAATGGGTGCAAAGTATCATTTAGACAGATTAATTTAAAAAAGCAGATGAAGTATAGAGATAGAAAAGTAGAAAAGCAATCAAATTATATTAATGTAAGCACATCATATAGATGAAGCGTGTAGCTACAAAGAGCTTGCAAACTAGGTGAGAGAGTGTGCAATAATTGCCTATGTGGTCAGGACAATTCTTACATTAATGTAATACATTGATGATACACAAAACTCATAACAACTGCAGCGGGATCAGTTGTCAGTTGATGTGTGAAAAGATGGGTTGGTGTCTACATGTGTTAATCAGACAAGCTAAGACTTGTAGTGAGGTCAGCAAACGTGTTCAATAGAGCGTGTTCATTTTGAAATCACATGGAAATGAACAATGTTGGTTTTGCTTTAATGGTCTAAAAAGAAGGTTGAATTTGTGAAACAATTAACATTTTAATTGGGGTAACACAGTGTAGAGCTGGATGAACACAGCAGGCAAGCAGCATCCCAGGAACAAGAAAGCTGACATTTTGGGTCAAGACCCTTCTCACCGGAAACATCAGCTTTCCTGCTCCTCTGATGCTGCTTGCCTGCTGTGTTCATCCAGATCTATACCTTGTTATCTCAGATTCTCCAGCATCTGCAGTTCCTACTAGCTCTGTAACATTTTAATTATATTTTATTGTGGAATATACTTAATTATTTCTAGTATGCTCTTGAATCTGTTCTTTGTGAGATTCTTCAAGAATATTCCACTCAGTCTGATATTTCTCCCATCCCTCAACATGTTTCCTTAAAGCTCCTTTCTCTTTACTGCAAAAGAGCATTTGAATATTTTTATATTGCAATCTAGTCACAGTGTACTATTGTACATGTATACTTGGAACCTATCTCCACAGAGATTGACTTCCATCAGAAACCAACATGCTCAATGGCACAAGTAAGCTTCTGATTTCCTCCAAGGATAGCAATTTATATTCTCCATCTCCTACCCTCCCCATTACACATATCTTCTCTATGCCCTTCCAGAAGTAAGCTGAGATGGGTTATGGCGGTGCATATTTCCACAGAAACTGCTCACCCTCTTGTCGATGAAGAGAAATTTTTGGTAGTGCTATGGGGAAAGGTCTAGAGAGTGGAACTAACTGAGATGCTGTTGTAGAGAAGTGGCAATGGCATGATGGGCTAAACATTTTTTCTTCTATGCAGTAACCACTCTATGACTTTGATAGACAATTGGTCGATATGTGAGTGTAAAAATCATACATTTTCATTTTTCTGTACTTTTGATTGTGGACTAAAATGAGTGAAGTATTATTTAAACACCAAGGATTCTTGTCGATTGCTGTACTTTATAAAAGCAAAGAACCCAACACTCATTGTAAGTATTGTTTACACAGCTGCTTGTTCAGTAGAAATGTAAGTCTAGTTTCTAGATAGGCTGGAGCTAATAAGTGAGTACAAATGAAACTTTGACTGGCAGCATTAATTGACTGGTCCGTCCACTAGTGACCAATTATCATTGACAAAGGCCTTCTGCCTGCCAACAAATGTTCCCAGCTAATTGAACAACATGAGGGCATGAATATTTTGGCAGAGAACATTCAGATATCTGGAGGAGAACAAGCTGTTCTTGCTTTACAGCAAACATATCTAAAACCTGACCCTACGTGACTTAATTGGTAAGTGGAAGACTTCTATAAGTAAGAATCAGTCACCCTGTACCTTCTATAAGCAAGTGAAAGTATATGGAAAATGAGAATAAAGGAGCAGCATATTCTGACAAGCCAAAATGACCACCTCAGCAAACCATGTGAATAGGATCTATTGAGCTGCCTTCCTAGTCTTTTCCTCCACCGAGAACACCCGTGTTATTTTCCTTTTCTCTCTGTGCATGTAGGGTGGATTTATAAGGGGATTAGAGTTTTAAGTGGTAGGGCTATAAAATCGTTCTCATTCAATGCAGAAACCAGGTCAGTGCTTTCTGTCAACCTGGGTATGAAAATCATGTCAATTGAGATGTACTGCACACTTCTTAAAATCTTTAACTTGTGTTTAACTCCAGGAGCAATGTGACTTGATTTCTAACGTACCCCAATGAGACTAACATGGTCCTGTCTGAAAAGGTTTCAGAGCTGAGTTTAATCTTGTCTTTGATAGACATTCACAATCTTTACTTGTGACATGGCTTTTGGATACCCATCAGGAGCTGGTATTGGAGATAATGGGAACTGCAGATGCTGGAGAATTCCAAGATAATAAAATGTGAGGCTGGATGAACACAGCAGGCCAAGCAGCATCTCAGGAGCACAAAAGCTGACGTTTCGGGCCTAGACCCTTCATCCGAGAGGGGGATGGGGAGAGGGAACTGGAATAAATAGGGAGAGAGGGGGAGGCGGACCGAAGATGGAGAGTAAAGAAGATAGGTGGAGAGAGTATAGGTGGGGAGGTAGGGAGGGGATAGGTCAGTCCAGGGAAGACGGACAGGTCAAGGAGGTGGGATGAGGTTAGTAGGTAGATGGGGGTGCGGCTTGGGGTGGGAGGAAGGGATGGGTGAGAGGAAGAACCGGTTAGGGAGGCAGAGACAGGTAGGAGCTGGTATTGCATTGCTACTATCACAACAATGTGCAGATGTATGGATGTATGTTGTTTTTTATTGGTCAATAAATCCAGGAGCCTAATTAGTAATCCCACAAATTGTAAAGTTAAAATCCCATTAAAAGTGTTTTGGAAAAAAAATGCCAATGTGACAGATCTGGGAATAAAGAGATGATGGTTAGTGGATTTCTGCAAAATTTAGTACCAGGACACTTGCTTTTTGTAGTATTTTCACATGGTTTATAGTTTATTGTAAGAGGCATGATCAAGAAGTTTGTAGTCGTAACGGAAATTGACGATGGCGAATAGTGACAAAGGAGGATGTAGACTTCAAGAAGGTGTCAGTAAACTTGTCAGATTGGCAGGAAAGTGGCAAATGACTTTATTTATTTATTTACTGTAGCTCCACCTTTAACACCATAATTCCAAACGAACTCATCTCCAACTCTGAGACCTAAGACTCTGATCTCCCCTCTGCAACTGGATCTTCAACTTCCTGACCTGCAGACCACAGTCAGTAAGGATAGGTGACAACACGTCCTTCACAATAATCCTCAACACCGGTGCCTAGCAAGGCTGTGTACCCAGCCCCTTACCATACTCCCTGCACACTGATGACCCATGTGGCCAAGTTCAGCTCTGACTCCATTTAATAATTTGCTGATGACACTGCTGAAGTGTGTCAGATCTGAATCAACAACAAGACAGAGCACAGGAAAGACAGATAATTTAGTGGCATGGTGTAAAGACAACAATCTCTCCCTCAATGTCAACAAATTAAAGGAGCTGGTTGTCAACTTCAGAATGCAAAGTGTATCAATGGTGCTGGAGTGGAAGAGGTCAAGACCTTCACGTCCCTAGGAGTAAATAATGCCAACAATCTGTCCTGGTTCATCCATGTCGATGCTATAGTCAAGAAGCACACTAATGCCTCTACTTTCTCAGGAAACTAAAGAAATTTG
The DNA here is from genome assembly GCF_030684315.1 of Stegostoma tigrinum. Taxonomy (NCBI): domain Eukaryota; kingdom Metazoa; phylum Chordata; class Chondrichthyes; order Orectolobiformes; family Stegostomatidae; genus Stegostoma; species Stegostoma tigrinum. The sequence continues at coordinate 13,496,246 of NC_081385.1, forward strand.
GCATGTTCACAAAGACTCTTACCAATTTTTATTGATGGACCATAAAAAGCATTCTACCCAGATGCATCACAGCTCGGTATGGCAACTGTTCTGCCCAAGACCACAAGAAAATATGTAGCCCAGTCCATCGCAAAAAATAGCCTATGTACACTTCCTGCTGTCTTGGGAAAGTAGCCAATATAATCAAAGACCCTTCCCACCTCAGTTATATTCTCTTACACCCTCTTCCATTGGGCAGAAGGTATAAGAGTTTGAAAATCTTTACCAGTAGATTCAAGAACAGCTTCTGCCCACTGTTAGCAGACTTATGAATAGGCCTTTTGTATATTAGCGTTGATCTTTTTCTTCACCTTCTCTGTAACTGTAACACTATATTCTGCTCTTCTATTATAGTGATAAATAAGTATCCTGATACTTATTAAAGTATGATTTGTCTGAAATGGAAAACAATGCTTTTCATTGTATCTCAGTACATGTGATATTAAATCAAAATCAAATCACATGGAATTCAAACTGCATGAAGTTTGCATTTTGGAAAGGCAAACAGCAAGGAAAAAGATAATAAATACTGCAAAGTTAGAAGAACGTAGATTGTATGTTTGCAGATTTCTAAAAATAATGAGACATAAAGAAAGAATGGGTTGGTCAGACTTTTCATTGGGGTTTAGAAGAATGAGGGGTGATCTCATCAAAACCTATCGAATTCTAACTGGAAGGATGTTACCAATGATCAGGGAGTCCAGACCAGGAGTCACGATCTCAGGAAGTGGGACAGGCCATTTAGACTGAGATGAGGAGAATTTTCTTTACCACGAGAATGGTAAGCCTGTGGAATCCTGTGCCAGAGAACTCATTTTTGAGTTGAGGCCAAAATATCAAATGTTTTCAAGAAGGAGTTAGATATAGTTCTTAGAGCTAAATGGATCAGAGGATATGGGGAGAAAGTGGGAGCAGGGACTGAGTTGGATGATCAGACATGATCATGTTGAATGGTGGAGCCAGATGAGGGGCTGAATAGCCTACTCTTGCTCCTATTTTCGATGTTTGTATGACATTTGGAAAAGGTAGTTAAGAAGGAACAAAAGATCATGTTTCTTATTACTGCTGAGGTGTAAATTGCAAAAATTGAGGAAGGGTCACTGGACCTGAAATGTTAACTCCGATTTCTTTCCACAGATGTTGCCAGACCTGCTTAACTTTTCCAGAAATTTCAATTTTTGAAGTTAAAGTTAGAAATGTGTGAAACACTGATTAAGCTGCAGCTGGATTGCCCATAACATTCTTGATCATCACATTACAGGGACGGTCTGATCATCCTGTAGAGGTTACAGAAGAGATTTTTAAGTCAATCTCCAGAAATGTCGAAATGAAAACAGAAAGCATTTGTGAAGAAATAAACAGAATTAATGCTTTTAATCGCCTGACTCTTCTTTGGTTCCATTCGGTTACTCTTTCCATAGATGCTGCCAGGCCTGCTGAGTTTCTCCAGCACTCTCTGTTTTTATTTCAGATCTCCAGCATCTGTAATACTTCGCTTTTCTGCCAGTTATGTTGTTTGGAACAGTGAAGATTGAAGACAGATTTCAATGAGTGTAAGGGAGACCAGCATAGAGCTGATAGAAGTGGGTTACTTCTCTTAGAGACAGGTTACTAACAAGATGTGATCAATCCAAAGGAATTGGTTGGATTAGAGGGAAATTGAGGAAAATATTTTCATCCACAGGTTCTTAAGGTCTGTGGCTCTTCGTGTGAAAGTGTCTGATAGAGACTGAAGCGCTCATTGCATTTAGAAAATACTTGGATATGGATCTTAAATGTTGTAATTTACTAGACTATGTACCAAAAGGAGGGATTAACCCAGTTGCATATTTTTTGTCTGGAATAAGTGATGTTCTATACTATAATACAGTACAATACAGAACAGAAATAGGTTCTTCAGCCCATCAGGCTTGCACCAATTCCTAGATCTTATTTAGACCTGCTACTTATTGCCCATACACAGTTTCTATCCCTCTATTTGCCTCCTATTCATGCATCTGTCTATCAAGATATCCCTTTAATATTGCTAAAGTGCCTACTACCATCACCTCTACTGGCAGTGCATTCCAGGCACTCACCACCCTCTGGGCGAAACATTTTTCCAGTACTTCTCTTTATCAGTAAAACTGTCCATTAAGCTATAACACCATCATAAACATCTAAATGATTTACTAATATACTTGAAAGAATGAGAGTTGCCATCCTGATATTATTTGGCCTTTGTATAATACACAGTTCCAATGTAATTGACTTGACCTGCTCTTTTTAGTAGCACGTGCAGCATTCAGTTATGTTTAAGATGACTCAACCACACAGAAGGACCAGAAATTAGATAATACTTGCAAGTGCTGCTCATGTCCTCAGGATGAGTAAAACTCCCATTTAAAAACTGGAATTTGTCTGCAGACTGGGAGGGAAGTCCTCGACAATGTGATTTCTTTTTCAAGAACTGATATCTCTTGCGGGCTTAAGATTGCTACAGGTGTTTCCTATGACTCCTCCGTCAGGTAAGCCTGGGAAGAGGTGTTATTCTGCTGTCTTCACAACAGCCATTAGTAATGCTGATTTATGGTGTCCACATACTGAGACTAATGATACGAGTTTTTCTCACTCTTTGTAATCACAGAGTGCTGCTACCATAAAGTGTCTCATCATTTAGCAACCTGGCACAAAACTGTCAAAGCCTTGATTAGTGACAGCGGGTGTGTTTGAATATCAGCAGCAGTTCCCAATCAGACCATCTGGCTGAAATTTTCAGAGCCATCAGATCACCAGATCATTTGTTTCAATAGTTCAAAGAAAGAAAATGTGTGAATAACTTAACGATAAGAAAACAGCCTTCCTTTCCCACCCTAAACCCTCTCTTCTGTGATCTATTTATTATTATTCCTCTTCTCTAACTTTTAGAATGCACGCAGTTTGCTGGAAAGTTCAGTGACAGCTGAGTAGGAGCAGCAGAGCCCATTGGAAACAGATTTTTTGCTTTCCCCAGCCCAGAAACCTCCTGACCATTATTTCAGGAAGATAAAAGATGCTGAACTGTGGGGCTTCCTATGGAGATGACAGCTGACAGTCCCTTTGCTGACATCAGCTGAACAGATCACTGCTGAGAGAAAAGACTCAGAGTGACGCGTTTCATAATGTGAACTTCCACGTATGTATTTATACTGAAAGTAATCCTGCTTTTACATTTCCCTTCACAGGTATCTCAGGCTTTTCTCAACCTGTAATCATTATGGTAAAGTGAGAGATCAGTTGCATAGAAAACCAGGTGAAAATGGATGTTGAATTTACAAAGAATATAATTTTTTTTTGGTTCTGCTCATGAATCGAAACAATACGCTGCCTAATAACAATAGAAATATTAATCTTTGGAGCATGAAATATAATGCCTGAGTTACTGGTATGTGGTGACGGAATAAGTTAAATTCTGAGTTTGTTAAACGCTAGCCTAGAATGTTTATTGGTATTCAGGGATTAAATTTATGAGGATATTTAAGTGGAAATTAAATTGTAACAATGAATAATTTTAAAACTGCAAACCCATGTGCTTTATAATATGTATTTTTATCCAAATAATTAATTTTTTTTACCTTGCCTGTTTTTAAGGTAAACACACATATTAAGAGATAATAAAACATGGAGCAGGATGAACACAGCAGGCCAAGCAGCATCTTAGGAGCACAAAAGCTGACGTCTCGGGCCTAGACCCTTCATCAGATGTACCGGTAGGAGAGGAGAAAATTCATGAAAATTGACTAGCTGTGATCAAGCCAACCCCACTTTATTTATTCTCTTGTAATTCTATTTGGTTACCTCTGGCATCTTACATAAAACCAACTTACTTCCATTGTCATAACCTAGCTAAGCCCTTTCTGCCTTTCCAACTCTTTAAGATGATGCTCAACATCTACCCCTTTGAGCAAATGTTTGGTCTTCAGTTGTCTTTTTTGGCTTCATGACAATTTCTGTCTGATTGAGGTAAAAATACATAACTATAAAGGCTACAGAATTGCTCAAGTGAAACACCATAGAGGACATTTTAATAGATATGAAGTTGAGGTAGAAATTGAAGTTGTATGAGAGACAGTATATGAACTTATGGCATTAGTTTGTACCACATTTCTGAGAATGTTGACAGATGAATAATCACAAGAATGTGGTTCTGATGGAAGTTGCAGACGTAAAACAGCTTTTCTGGAGTTGAACGGGGTCTCAGCCAGAATCTAGAGAGTTGGCAAAAGACCCATTTTGCCTCCTTTAGTGAAGGCTGCTTGATATTGTGGTGATTGGAACGAGGTCAGCCAGGTAGACCTCACAGAATATGTGCTCCTTGATTGGGACTGTTAAGCTGGTCCAATCAGGGCGTCCTGGCTGACAGTTATAAACAGGTATGTCAGGGATTCTGTCACTCAAGGAAACAGCTCTGAGCTAGCTGGATCAGTGTCATGTACTGTTCATACGTAAACAAAGGCTGACTTGACAGGTTACAAACCTTCATGGAGTTATTTCAGAGCCAATCAGTCAATTAGCAGACTGTTGACGGGTCTTCCATAGGTACAAGAGTTGGGGGAAGCCCTCTGCAAACTATAGACCAATCAGAGACAAGGAACTCTTTCATTGAGCAGTGACACCTACTGCTAGAATGACATTCACCAGAGGACCAGGACTGTGGAACAATCGGAAATGGAGGTTTCTGGGTTTGCTGCAAAGAGGAATGTAGAGGGTTCAGCAGCGAAGGCAGTGTGTTGGTTCTCAGTGCCTTTCCACCCACTTTCTGATGCCAATTCTCTCCATGGGGCACTGAATGCCTTTTAATGAAGGATTCCACTTCTCCTGAGTGAGAGACTATAAACAAGTGGCAAAGGTTTGTTCTTCATACTCCTTGCTTGGTGACAAGGCCGCCTATCATTGGGTTAATGGCAGTAGTGGGTGAATGGGACCATTAGTGAAAATTAGTTGGATACTGATTGACCTCAAATGCCAGCATGTGTGTGAGCCATCTATGGGAAAATTATTATGCACTCTTCATGAATATCATTTCATCTTCAGAATGCACAACCAACAATTGGATTTAACTGAAGGATTACTTATTTTTTAAAATAATTCATTCATGGGATATCACTCGCTGAGTCAGCATTTATTGCCCATTCCTAATTGCTCAGACGGCAGTTAAAGATTAATCACATTTGTGTGGTTGTGGAGTCACATGTTTTCCAGAACACATATGGATGTCAGTTACCTTTCCTGAAGGACATTGGTGAACTAGATGTGTTTTTCCTGACAATTGACAATGTTTTTTATGGTCACCTTTAGACTCTTAATTTCAGGTTTTGTTGAATTCAAGTTCCACCATTTGCCCTGGTGTGATTTACATCCTGGCCCCCAGAACATTACCTGGGTCTCTGGATTAGCAGTCCAGTGATAATAGCACTTAGCCATTGCCTCCCCTTCAATCTGAATTTTATAAACCAGGCTAGAACTTGCCTTTGCTCTCATTCCATTGTCAGACCTCCTCCTAGTCAGCAGACAGGTGCCAGAATTTCAAGCAACCTAGGGCTGTTGGATCAGGTTACACGTATAGTCACTGGGTGCCCCTCCTAGCTTGAAGTAAATAAGAGACCACAGCTGATCTTATATTCCACAATGCATCAATGCTGAATATTATATGCTGTGTGAGCCCACTGTTAACATAGATTGAATTTTGCTGAAAAAGGATACTTTGCCAAAATGTTTCATCTTACGCAAATCAGTACATTTGTAACAAGCGCCAATGTAAAGGAGAACAATATTTTAATACTGTGTGAGCAGAACAGGTTGATTGTTTGGCAAGGTAGACACTAGTAGGTAAGGGTATTGTCATGGAGAATGCACCAGTTAATGATGATTACCTTTGACAAAACTTGCCTTAATTCAGCAATACTCAAGTCTGTACCACCAAATCGCTGTTAGTATTTGTTGAGTGAAAACTCTAAATTATGGTTATTACATAACATCTTTGAGTCAAGGGTTATGGAGCAAAGTTCAGATCAGTAACAATCTGGATTAGAAAATATCACTTCCACTTGCTTAGGAAAGAAAATTAGTTATTATAATTAATACTCTTACAATATATAGTTAGTTATTTCATTCCTCTTAGACTGTTCCAGCCAATGGTTGCAATGAATGTTCAGTCTCCTTTTTGCTAAAATCAAACTTATCTGTTTGATAACAGACAAATGGTCTCACTGGGGACCATGTTTTATATTGATTTTTGGAACAAAGATCCAGGATAAGAGTTTGGCCCAGCTGCTCCATTTGTTGATTGGCATTAGGAAAAGTAATAGCTCTTCTAATATTTCAATAAAATATTTAAGAGCTCCTATACATTATTACGAGTGGCAGATTAAGTTTGGACATCTAGAGACCATTGCTTTTTGTGTGCGTCACATTTGAACACATGACTGATTAGTTCTTTTCCTGGACTCTTTCAGCCTCTCCCCCACAGACAAATTCATGACCAACCCTCTCGACCCCATTATCTCCTGGGACATCTCATACCTCTTAGTCTTGCTCACTGACGACAGGAGTTACAAAATCTTGCATTTATGCAACACATTCAATGCAACGTTTTGAATAAACACAATGAAATGAATAACAACCCATTGAGGGGAATATTTATTCAGGGTGATCAAAGCTTCTGTCAAAATAATGGTTTTGAGGAAGGTCTGAAAGAAGGCAAAGCAGGTGAAAAGTGACTTTGGGAGGCAATTCTCTAAGGTGGTGCCTACAGGGCAATTAATGCAGTCACCAATGGTGCAGCGAACAAGAGTGGAAACACAAGAGATCTGAGCAGTCACAATGAAAACTTAAATTGTTGAATGACTAAGACAAGTGATTTGGCACAGCAGGTGATGACCCAGATATCACCACATTTACTGCCTCGAGTAGTTTTTATGCCAAGTGACAATACTTGGACAAAATGCTTGTCAAGTTAATGGAACCTTTAATAGGGTGATGTTCGATTTTTCTACACATAGCTAGCCACAGGAAAGTCCCTTCTGTCAGCATATGGCACAATGCCTGCAGTGGGTATAGACGAACAGAGCAGCCACTCAGGTTTTTTTCTTGTAATTATTGATCTTTTTCTGAGGTGCCAATCTTTGGCAGCTCAATGATGCTATGATCCCAGATCTGACTGCCGAATTTATTTTACAATCTGGCAAGGGACCATTAACTTTGTCTTTCAAAAGTAGACAAAGCATGAGATCCCAGGTGTTTGTTAAGAGAGTAAGTCCACAAGATTGAAAGGTTTTGGGCAAACAGGAAAAAACTTTATGGGGCAAATTTGGAACAGTAATACAACTTAAAAATATACATAAAACAATACATAAAAATATCCAACTGAAATGAACATGAAGTAATTGTGGTTATCATACATACTGTGGTCAAACACTCACAGAGAATATATCAATGGCAATTGCAGTCAAAGTAGATCTTATGGATCCCTTAGCAACCCTCCAGGTATGAGTGATACTGTATGCCATCAAAACTTATTAAATTTTACAAAAGATTTCAACTCTATTTCTTTCAAAGACCTAGCTTTGGAATGCCCTCAAAAGCTGTGTCATCATGGATAGCCTCAACATTTGCTCAAGTTCTGGTACCTTGCCCCCCCCCACCCCATCCCACCTTTCCCAAGAGTATCCTCCCCATATTCCAGCAATTACTCAGAAGCACAACTTCACCTTTTCACCAAGTTGGTACTACCCTGCATTTTTCCCTGTGCTCTCATTTTGTTTCATTGCACCAAACCTCCTAGAACTCTTTTCGGAATCCTAATGGCACAGGCAATCCATCTATTTTTGGGACCTCTTTCTCAGCGGGAGTTCAATGAATCAATGTTGCTCAATTACCTGCTGAGCAGTTCTGTTAGAGGGCAACATTGCCTGTCATGAAATCTGCTTCTCGCTCACTCTCTTTCTCTCCCTTTCTCTGTGTTACTGTCCAATCCCAACTGTCTTTTAGCCTTTGTCCTGCTTTTCAGTGAGCTGTAGAAACTATGCCTAGAAATGTGGCTCTTAGAGGGGTGGACAGTAATTGCTAGCTGAGCAGCAATGTGCAAGCCCAGTGAACGAGTGAAAAAAGAACAGAGATTTGCACTGCTCTAATTCTGGCTTTTTGTACGCGAGTTATTTTAATTTCTCCAAGATAGGTGCTCCTGTCTTCAATTCTGTCGGCCCCAATATCTGGAGTATCCACTCCATGGCTCTCTTTCTCACTGCTTTACCTTCCTCTTTTAAAAAAGACTTCTTAAAGTCTACCTCTTTACCAAAATATTTGCTCATTGCGGTTGAAATATCTCGTTACAGAGTTACATATTCTGTTCCGCATTGTAGCTCTTCTGTGAAGGGAACATTTTGTTGTGACAAAGTTGCTATATAAATATATGTTGCTGCTTTTTGAGTCTAGTTGGGCTTGAGGTAGATTATACAGGGGGCTAATCAGGATTCTAACATACTTTCGGCACTAGACCAGTGAAAATATCAGAGAACAGTATAAAACCTGTCTTTGCAGAGAGCTGAGAGCCTTTACAGAAATTCTAACCATGAGTATTAACACCATCAGCAACAACTCATGTTTGTGTAGCTTCAAGGCCTTAACAGGAGAATCATAAAATTAAAGCATGATTCTGAACCACATTAAGAAGTGTTAGACCAGATGAGCAAAAATTTAGTCGAAGAGGTAGGTTTTAACAAATAACTTAATGGAAGGAAGCAATGTGGAGATCAAGAGAGGTGTCGGAATGGAATTTTCAGGGCTGCATCAGCAGGATGTGAAATTTCATGCAACATCAAAACCAAATAAACTCCTGGCTCTCTGATAAAGGGACTAGGCCTGAAACGTCAGCTTTTGTGCTCCTGAGATGCTGCTTGGCCTGCTGTCTTCATCTAGCTTCACTCTTTGTTATCTTGGATTCTCCAGCATCTGCAGTTCCCATTATTTCTGATACAAACTCCTGCCTTTGCTGTACCCACAACACACTAACATTCCAATCAGCCAGGAGAAGGAATTGTGACTAATCATGCTCAGCGTAGTCCACTGCATCTGAAACCAATCATATTAACTCAACTGCTCACCTGGTTAGAAAGTGTGGGGTCAATTGGCACGAGAAATTATAGCCTATTTAATTTTTACTTAATATAGTCTGAGTATAATTACTGACTTCTTAATATGTCTTTGCGCTTTTGGATATTACATGTAAAGATTTGAGGCTGAATTCTCCAGGGCGGGTGGGTAATAAATTTGCTGGTTTAGCCAGTAATGCCCATGTCCTGTGAATGAACATTAACAAACATACTTTCCATGAGTTTTGACTGGATTTTACAGAGTCAAACAATTTGTTTCTGTGCTCAGTGAGGAACAACTCATTTTCATTTCCACCATTGATCCCTGTGTATATCAGAAAATGTCTTTAATATACAGATCTCAGGAATTCAAAAGCAACTGAAATTGCAGATTCTAAGAGTGCAACTTGTTTCCTCTCTCAAGGGCTTTAGTGTTTACGCTGAGAGAGGGCCTGGTGAAGCCATTTGAGCAGAGGGAGTTGTTGAAAGTTTGTTTTGTGAGATTGCATGGCTTAGTTGTAACCTCACAGCATCAGCTATTTATCTCTCAGAACCGGGGATCTGCATTCTATTCTACCCTGGGGTGATTGTGTATGTGGAGTTTGCACACTCTCCCTGCATGTGTGTGGGTTTTGTCTGGGTGCTCTGGTTTCTTCTCACAGTCCAATGATGTACAGCTTAGGTGGTTTGGTTGTGCTAAATTGTCCAGAGTTGCATAGTTTAGGTGAGTTAGCCATGGATATGCAGAGTTACAGGGATAAGGGCAGGGCATTGGTCTGGGTGGGTGCTCTTCAGAGAATTAGTATGAACTTGATGGGCTAAATGGCCTGCTTCCACACTGTGGGGATTCTAATGATAACTTTACAAGGCTGCTGTCCTAGTCTGATTGGACAGATGTGCAGCCTTCAAGAATTATGCACTCTTAGACCTTTCATTGACAACAATTGATGTCAGGGAGCCTTCAGGTGGAAATACCCTTCCAATGCCAGTGTATGTAAGATGTTTTCATCTTGAAAAATATACATTTTTAACAAGAACAGGGTATGCTGGAGAAACCCAGCAAAATCTGCGGAGAGAGAAGCAGAGTTCAGGTTTGGAGTTTGGACGGTACTGGAAACTAACTGTTTCTCTCTCCACAGATGCTGCTAGACCTGTTGAGTTTCTCCTGCATTCACTGTGTTTATCTCTGATTTACAGCATCTGCACTATTTTGCTTTTATTACATGTTTAAACAGTTCTCCTTGCTCACAGCCTTCTTTGAATGGTCAGCAAAAGGCCTAGGTTCAAACCCCACCAGTTTCAGAGGTAAGTCATAACATGTCTGAACAGCTTGGTTAAAAGAATCTAATACCAGTTAATCAGCAGAATCAGCAAAGCTCACAGAAAGGACATCTGCTCTGAAGTCGAGATTAGATAGGTAAACATTGGATATCTCCAATTACCACTGCCTTCCAGTCAAGTGCTTATCCCTCCCTTTCTTAAAATTACTTTAATTACACCAAAAGAAAGGATAAATAAAGCCCAACTGAGTTTTGTGTGACCACAGTATGAACAATAAAACACCTTCTTTCTCTTTCTTTGCCATATACACACGTACATTGCTGCACTTCATAAAGATTCCCTGGAAACAAAAACTACTAAATTTGTGCACATTACATACTCGACGTTCCCATTGGTAATCAGCCAAATCAATAAGACCTCAAACCTACATACTTTTTTCTAATAGTGCATGAGAGACAGCCAACAGTAACTTTTTATTTGTTGAGGAGCCAAATTCTTAAGAACGTAATTTTGAAGGTCAGAGTAGATCATGCAGAAGACAACTTTTGATTGGGAGATACCAGTTTTTGTGAAAAGATCATTGTCAGACAAAAAAAATTGCAATGATAACATTTCTAGTTTGAAGGAACTTTTCCAATTAAGAAATCTAGTCCATTTGAGTATTAATCCTGGGATATGTAGTTTGTCAGCCCCTGGGATTGAACCTGTAATAGGCCCAACAATCTGTTCCCTCTGAGTACCAAGGTGATGCACTTGGATAATTTTTTTTACCACCAAATCCTGTTTAAGAGCTTTGATAAAACATTGTATGTTCTCTGATAATGTATGGATTCCCACAGTGTGGAAGCTGGCCATTTGATCCATCAAGTCTGCACTAACTTTACAAAGAACATCCCAGCCAAACTTTGCCCCTACCCTAGCCCTATATTTCCCATGGATAACCCACTTTGCCCACACATCCAGAACACAATGAGCAGTTTAGCATGGCCAATTCGGCCAATTCAACCAAGCTGCACGTTTTTAGCCTGTGGGAGGAAACCAGAGCACCTGGAGAAAACCCAGGCAGACACAGGGAGAATGTGCAAACTCCACACAGTCGCTTGAGGCTGGAATCAAACCTGATCTGTGAAGCAGCAATGCTAACTACTGTACAACTGTGCCCCCCCTTTAACATGGTCAATCCATCTAAACTGCACATTTTTGGACTGTAGGAGGAAACAGGACATATTATTTTGTGAGATGGGGCAAATGTGAATCATTAGGCCCCGTTGTGTGGTTGTGAAGGAGTGGGGCAGAATGGGAACCAAGATTGAACCTGATTGTGACTCCAAACTAAAAACAGTTGCCACACAGAGAGTTAAGCATGGTTAGCAGTTAGGCAACAATTGATTTTTGCTTGTGAGGACTGAGGCTGCAAACGTGATTTTGAGATGTGATGGAGTATGTAAAAGGGACCACAAGCATTGTGGGAATGTTCCAAACTTTTGACTTCACTTATAACATGCTTGGGTGAAATAGCAGCCTCACTAGAATGCATTCAGTATTGTGAGATTGGAAAACTTCAAGAATCACAGCAGCAGAACAATTTGCAGATCAAAACAATAATCACAATATCCCAAGCTTATTTTAAACTCTACTGTGCCATTTAGATGGGTTAAGATGCAGCAATAAATCTGTTGAAAATTAGTTCTGCTTGATTTTTTAAATGATTATAAGACTCATTATATTCTCAGTGCCAGCCATTGCTCAGTTCACAGCACTTTTGCCTTTGAATTGCAAGATTCTGGGTTCCAGCCCGTCAACAGGGAATCAAGCAGCTAATATACACTGCCGTATGATTGCGTTACTGAGCTAGTGCTCTCTTTTGCGCACAGTATTAAACTAAAGCCTTATTTGCCTGCTTTGATGGATGTAAAAGGTCCCATAGCACAATTTTAAAGGTGATCAGGCGAGTTATTCCTTACGGCTGGACCAATATTTGACATTCAATCAAGATGACAGAACAAAATAGATCATTTGTGACAGAAGTGATTACACTTCAAAAGTAATTATTGGCTGTAAAGTGCTTTTAGATGGTTGGTGGCCATGAAAGGCATTATATAAATGCAGGTCTTTATTTTTCTTCCAGATGATGTTAGTTATCGATATCCAAAGCTCTCATCTAAAGGGATTTCATTACTACATGTAAAAAGAGTTGGGGTATTCTGCTTCCAGCTTCTCAAACAAGAAGACAAATGAAATAGACATTGCAAGAGCCTGGTGTTTAGGATTACCAAGGATTGACACGTCAAATAGAGACTGAGAAATCACAGAGACAAAGAGAGATTTCTTTAGGTAATATTTGGTTGATTGGAAATATCTTGCTGATTGCCAGTATGCTCTCACTAACCTTTCTGTTCATAACTAAGTTTAAAAGTCTTCAAAATCAATAGTTCGCACAAGACATAAGTTGCGTAATGTTCCCTTTACTTTGTAGAGGACTGGCCTTCGGCTTACTTTAGTTACACCTCACAATCTTACACCTTTCAGTTGCTCCAAATAAATTAGTGTATGTCATGCTCAGGATAGAGCAATAAAACCTAATTTGCTTTAGTTTGCACTAATTCATAATATCAGCAATTACACGTAATCTATGTGTGTTATTTTACTGGAGCAGTTTCTCCAAAGCCTCAATTACCCATTTTAGTGAGCAAGATTTGCCTTAACTCCTGTGAGGAGCAAGTCCTTTCTCTCAAAGGAGAAGACTAGGACTGCTTCTGCATGGATACCAAGATATCTATGTCCCACTGTGTGAGTAAGCACCACTTAGCGTTGCATTGTAACTGTCACATTAACCCTGCTGTTCGTATCATTCATTGTGCACTACTCCCAGCCTCTTGTTCACAGAACCTTCTCTTTCCTCCTGTACCAGTGGGATGTCCACTACCTGTGTTGGGAAATGGCCAGCTCAGCCAGAAGCCAGCACTTTTATCTATTAAGGAAGAGAGTTCTGAGGCCTCAGAGGAAGCTCTGGCAAAGCTGCCTCCTGCACCCTCTGCTAGCTCAGATATTGACACTTTGGTGAGAATGATTGTGTTCAGAAAGTTTGGGAGCACCAACTGGTGAGCACCTCACTGCAACAGCTGGCTGAGGAGAAGATATTCTGCACCACTGGCACTCAGAGAACTGCCAGAGTCCAGGCTCCTGCCCTGGTAGGAGAGGGTTCTGCTGTGTCGCCAAACAAGGATTGTGTCCACATCCGCAGGGAGGAACAGGAGAGGCAGACAGGTATGGGAGACCAATGGCCCTTATCTCCTCGAGGCTCTAGAAGCTTAATGAGACATGCAACTATTTGTCTGCCCCAATGGACACATACCAACAGATTCAAGAACAGCTCATTCCCCTTTATTACCAGCCTTCTGAATGGACCTCTCAAACTTCAAATTTAATGTTGATCTCACTCTTTGTGCACCTTTTCTGCAGATTTTGTAATCTTTGCTTTGTTATGTTTCCTAATTAATGAAAAGGGTTAATTTATTAATTATTACACATAAAAAGAAACACTAACACAACACACATACACACAGGTTAGAAATAATAGACGAGCCCAGTAAATTAAAAGGGAAAAGAAAAATCTAGCACCATGGACCAGTCTCTGGACTATTCATGAAGAACAAAGAAAATGACCATTGTTGGGTAGCATTGATGTTGGTGGTTGATCCAGTGATTTTTGACATTCTTGGTTGTGTAGGCTGATGGAAGTTCTTTTGTTCTCAAATACATTTTAAAATTGGTTTGCAGCTCACAGAGTGTGCGAGAATGGTCTTTTACCTGAAACACAGAGTAACCAGGAGATTATGACCTTCACTGTCCAAGATTCTGGAATGCAGTATGGCACACACAAGAACATTCTGTCCTACCAGTCTACTCCTGTAGAATTGAAACTACCTAGTTATCTCCTTGTATATGTCTTCTATATTCTACAGAGAGAAAAACTCAGTAGATTTCTGCACTATAACCCACAAAGAGTCATTCGACTGTCATTAGCTTTGTAGTCTCAAGGATCGCAGTCCAGTTTGTTTGAATTTCCTTTGACACCTTTAGGGGTCACATTCATTGGTCCCATACAGAAGATTTATTTTACACCTACAGTCCTTGTCTCTGTAGCGGTCCTCTTTTGGAACTAAAGCCTATAAACATTCACAGGCCTGTACCTTCACTATACAGTGAACTGCCTGATACTGCAGTGTTCAGTGCTGCTATACTATTCAACGTTTGGTTCTCTGGTGATAAGATGAGACTCAACTTCAGTCTAAGAACTTCACTTTTGAGTTTAAAGACTTGACTTAACTGTCAAAAAGCAAGTGAATCATAATAAACATTGAGTTGTCAGTGCAAAAAAGAAATTAATTATCTGCCATTTGGACTTCTGGATAATTCCACACTTTGCCCCAAATGTAACAGGCAACACTTAGTATGTTTAAGAGAAAGAGAGTGAATTGAGTGGGAGGCAAATGGACAAGGGAGAAAGTGAGAAAGGTGTTATCATCAAAGGCAAATTTTAGAAATGTAAATCTCAAATTCTAAAGCATTAGAATGATCTTTCATTTTGAATATTGGCTATTATCACTTATGTAATAAAACACTAGCAATGTGAAAAGTTGAATTGGCTTTTAAAAATATTAAGCTTAGTACGCACACAACTGAATTAACCACTGATCACCACTGGCCTGGATGCTTTATTATATTTTCATTGCAATTGTATGTTAGATAGCTCTGTAGCTCAAATGGCCTCTAATCTCCAAATCTAAAGCTCTAGCGTTTCACATTTAGAATATGGAACAGTCCAGCACAGGAACAGGTCTTTTGGCTCTCCATGTCTGAGCCAACCATGATCAGCTAATTCCATCAGCCTGCACATGAGGTGTATCTCTCTATTCCCTGCCTGTTCATGTGTCTGTCTAAATACCTCATAAACATTGCTATCATATATGCATTTACCACCTCCCCTGGCAGCATGTTCCAGACACCTACCACCGTCTGGATAAAAACTTGCTTCGCACATCTCCTTTAAACATTGCCCCTCTCACTTTAAACCTATGCTCCCTAGTAATTAACATTTCCATATTGGGAAAATCGACTCTGACTATCCATGCCTTTCATTATTTTAGAAACTTATACTGGGTTGCCCCTCAGCCAATGGTGTTCTAGTAAAAACAATTCAAATTTGTCCAGCCTCTCCTTTATAGCTAATATGCTCCAATCCAAATATCATTCTGGTAAGTGTCTTTTGTATCCTCTCCAAAGTCTCCATATCCTTCTTGTCAACAACATAGAATATTCCAAATGTGGCCTAACTAAAGTTTTAATGAGCTCTAACATGACTTGCCAACTTTTACATTCATTGTGTTGACTGATGAAGGAACCAAGCCGATGCCTTCTTTACCACCTAAACCACTTGCGTTGCCACTTTCAGGGAGCTATGGACTCGTACCACAAAATCCCTTTGTATATTTATGCTCCTAAGGCTCTTGGCATTTTCTGTACTCTTTTCTCTTGCATTTAAACTCCCAAAATGCCTAAGCTCACAATTGACTAGATTAACCTCCACTTTTTCTCTGCCCAACTTTCCAATGAATCTATATCCCGCTGTATCTTTTGACAATCTTTGTCACTATCTACAACTGCACAATTTTCATGTTGTCTGCAAGCTGACCAATCAGACCATCTACATTTTCATCTAAATCATTTGTATAAATTATAAACAATAGAGGTCCCAGCACTGATCCTTGCAGAACGTCACTGGTCACAGACCTCCAGTCAAAAAAAAAACTCCTCCCTGACCACCCTCGGGGTCTTCTATGACCAAGCTAATTTTATATCCAACTTGCCAACTCACTGTGGATCCTGTAATTTAATCTTTTACCATGTTAAATGCTTTCTCTTAAAAAATGCTATTGACAAACAAAGGTGATAGGCCAAGGACAGAATGGAGAACAAAAAGGCTTGAAAAGAGAAGATAAGATGGAATTCGAAACATTATTTTGGTGGTGACTTAGGTTAAAAATACCTGAGAATTGTGAAGGAAGAAAAAAACTTTAGGAGATAAAGTGTTTCACCGTTTTGAAGACCAAACCTAGCATTAAGCCTTAATTTTAATGTATAAACTATAAGAAAAGAGGGTGATGTACGATTTTTTTTGGACCTCAGAAGGAAAGTTCTGAGCAGTATTGACCATAGACAGACTGATAAGCTGAAGCAAAACAGTCAACCTCTTTGGAAGCTGGATCAGTTATCATATAAACATTTTCTAGCAACCTATTCAGGTGTATAAGAGAAATGTTTGTGAATAGCTACCAGATAGGGTGATAATATTTATCCCTCAGATGAACTTAAGCCTGGTAGAAATGTGAGAGAAATAAAAGTTTGGCCCTACTGGAGTATTTATGCACATGGTCTAAACTGCCACCCTAGTGTGGCTTTCTATTTTCCACTTTCAGCATTTTACATAATCTGAAATAAGAATTCCGCCAAGACAGTTGTATGCACAATATGTTTCTGGACCATCTTCAATTTTCATAAATTTATCTGACCCATCCAGGCATTGGTTAGGTTTTCCTGCTTCACATTTTTCCGTGATACAATGACTTGAGCTGAAAAGTTATTCATGTGTACCAGTGATATTTCAATGCCTTCTCTGAATAGTTTTCCTTCTTGCATTAGAAATGGTTCTCAGTGACATTTTGTCGCACTGTAAGTGGGGATCACAATAGTGATTTGTTCTGCAGACAATATCTGTATGTTGACAGGTCTGGCAGAGGATATCTTGACAGTGAAGAATGGAAGTCTGCCTGACTCTACCTGTCCTTGCTGAGGCACTTTAAGACCATAAGACCATAAGACATAGGAGTAGAAGTAAGGCCATTCGGCCCATCAAGCTCACTCCGCCATTTAAATCATGGCTGATGGGCATTTCAACTCCACTTCCCTGCACTCTCCCCGTAGCCCTTAATTCCTTGCTAGATGAAGAAGTTATCAATCTCTGCCTTGAAGACATTTAACATCCTGGCCTCCACTGTGCTCCGTGGCAATGAATTCCACAGGCCCACTAACCTCTGACTGAAGAAATTTCTCCTCGTTTCCGTTCTAAATTTACCCCCTCTAATTCTAATGCTGTGCCCACGGGCCCTAGTCTCCCCGCCTAATGGAAACAAGCTCCCAGCGTCCATCCTTTCTGAGCCATGCATTATCTTGTATGTTTCTATTAGATCTCCCCACAACCTTCTAAACTCTAATGAATACAATCCCAGGATCCTCAGCCGTTCATCGTACGTTAGGCCTACCATTCCAGGGATCATCCGTGTGCATCTCCGCTGGACATGCTCCAGTACCAGTATGTCCTTCCTGAGGTGTGTTCCAGCTTTGTTGTCAACCAATTCAACACAGAGCAGCTACAGGGCCCTGGGTCTTCCTGTCACTATTATTCAATATCATGCTCAGTTGGATTCTCTTGTGATCCAATACTTGGTGGTGCGTAGTGAGCAGATGTACAATTCCCAGGGTACTGCTTTGAGGAAGAGCAGGACAGTTATCCCCATTGTCCTGGCAATTATTTCTCTCACAGTGAACATCAACAAATGAAAAAAAACAGATTACTGCATCATTATCATGCAGAGATAGCAAGAACTGCAGATGCTGGAGTCAGAGACAACACAGTGCAAAGCTGGAGGAACACAGCAGGCCAGGCAGCATCAGAGGAGCAGGAATGTTAATGTTTTGTGATGGGACTCTTCTTCAGAAATGGGGAGGGGGAAGGGAGCTGGGAAATAAATAGAGAGAGAAGGAGTGTGGCTGGGGACGGTAGTTGGGCTGGTGATAAGTGAATGCAGGTGGGGAGTGGTGGGGATTGGTCAGTGAGGTGGGAGGGGCGGATAGGTTGAAGAGAAGATGGACAGTTTGTGTTGGGTCAAGGAGGCGGGATGAAAGGGAGGGTTGCTGCTGTTCGTGACTATTAACTGCCAATTAGCTGCTGTACTTCTGACATTGTAACTGTGACTAACAAGTGTTTTGAGGTTCTGGAAAGCACTATATAAATACAGGCTTTCTATATTTTACTCATATTGGGCAAGAATATTAAAACTTATGGAATCATAATGGTCAGAAAACATATAAATCAGTGATAGAACTGACTAGGAAGGCTGAATGGCCTCTTCCTATACCGCTTTCAGAACAACTGGAAACATAACCTTCCCCTTTGGCCTATCCCTCAGTGACACTTGTATTGTTACACGGTAACTGGGAGCAAAGGCACTTGTGGATGACTATTGCCAATACGGTGCCATGTAGAACTATAATTCAGAAAACAGCACAAAAATAAAAGGCAGGTTGCAATTTGACCATCAGCACAGTATTTCAAAAGTGTTTTTTTGAATCTGAAAGATTTAATTACTTGGTTTTATGCATTACTGGATAAAAGTCACAATAAAAAAAAACTAAAAATTGCTTGTCAAATTTTTGAACTTTCTCTTTTAAGTGGACATGATTCATTCTTTTATTGCCTCTTGTCACTGTAGAAAAATTGTTGATGGGTCTCACTGGCAATTACTGAGAAGAAACTTCTATTTTTCATTGCTAAGTGCATTGCACAATAGATATTAGCCTTTTGTGTGCACTTTAAAAGCATGTGACCTTATTTAACAATGCCAGCTTTTGTTATTGTGGCTGTTACTTTTAATATTCAACATCTTGGACCATCAAGGCAGTTGCAATCTGCAGGAACACATGAAAATAGCAATGTGAAAAAATTGTGATGCTTAAACCTTGGGATAGTTACAGCGGTAGAAGATGTAATGCCTGCTAGACA
This sequence comes from Stegostoma tigrinum, assembly GCF_030684315.1. Taxonomy (NCBI): domain Eukaryota; kingdom Metazoa; phylum Chordata; class Chondrichthyes; order Orectolobiformes; family Stegostomatidae; genus Stegostoma; species Stegostoma tigrinum. Next base: position 13,515,515 of record NC_081385.1, read on the forward strand.
GAAATAAATAATCGTGGTTGTTGGTGAATCAAAGCACAGTCGCCCAGAAAACGTGCCTTGTTCATTTGCCAATACTGTCACATCGAGATTGCCATTGTTGCATCCGTTTTTCCATTTGCTTTTTTGCTTCCCATTTAACGTACATATCCCTAACATTCACAGGTTTACCATGCTGTAGCTTCAACAGTGAGCTTTTCTAATGTTCCTTTGAGGTGATTGTCACTCAAACCCATCTAATTGGTGTTGGAGATAATGGGAACTGCAGATGCTGGAGAATCCAAGATAACAAAGTGTGAAGATGGACGAACACAGCAGGCCAAGCAGCATCTCAGGAGCACAAAAGCTGACGTTTCGGGCCTAGACCCTTCATCAGAGAGGGGGATGGGGTGAGGGTTCTGGAATAAATGGATGTGACTATTTCAATTATTTCTAAGTTGCACCATTTTATGAACATTGTTAAAGGAAAATTCACTTAATATGTCTTTTATACTATGCTTTCTATGTCACCGTGATCTCATTTTAACTGATAGGCAAATGATGCTTTGCATTATGAGTGAGATCGTCTGGACATTGCTTCAGAATAATGGTTGATAGAAGTAATAATGTTTTTAAATAGCCTAAGGAAAATCCAGCGTTTTATTTCTCTGCCTTTTAGGAAGTAGTTAATTCTCTGCTGGGGGAGGTGAGATTGAGCAGCATTCTACAATTCATGCACCATTCTTGGGAGTGGTGAACTGACAGTCAATCTTCACAGGGGGGTCTGCTTAGAGTCTCTATCTTGCACATTCTTTTTCTTGTTAAAACTGTCCGGAATAAATGCTAAGCAGAGAATTAACTACTTCCTAAAAGGTAGAGAAATAAAACTCTGGATTTTCCTTAGGCTATTTAAAAACATTATTACTTCTATCAACCATTATTCTGAAGCAATATCCAGATGATCTCACTCATAATGCAAAGCATCATTTGCCTATCAGTTAAAATGAGATCACGGTGACATAGAAAGCATAGTATAAAAGACATATTAAGTGAATTTTCCTTTAACAATGTTCATAAAATGGTGCAACTTATAAATGGATGTTACTATTTCAATTATTTCTATGTGGAGACATAGTAAATTCAAATTGGATGTTTGTGAGGACCTTTCCAGGAATGAACGACTTTAATTGTGAGGTGTTATGGACCAGACCAGACTCCCCAAAGTATATTATCGAGATAGCCTAGATCCTAAATTTTATATATTTTTTAAAAAGCACCACTAAGTTTTAATCAAAGCACACTTTATGTTTACAACAAAAATAATTGGCATAACTTTATTGAAATATTTAGGAAGATAATATATTATTAACCATCAATCATCAGATGTACCAATACATGCAGCATCCCATAAACACACCTTGGCAAAGGCAATTCAGCGACAGAGTACTTATTCTTATGTACTATCTCTTCATTCTAGCAGCAGAGAATTTAAATTCAACTCCAGCAGCCAGTACAAGCCACCGCATAACTGAAAACAAAACCAAAAACCCTTTCGGGTCCATTTGAGCCTAACCTGGCCCACTCAATTTTTTTTGTCTCAAATAAACACACCCTGGGCAATTCAAAACCATTTACTAACTGCCTGTACGAGACATTTGGTCACCACTGTGACAACACTCCTCTGCAGAAGAAACAGGACAGAGCACATTTCTTAAAGGCACAGGATTGTCACAGAAGGAAAGGTTAGGACTGCTCCTCTCGGACCAGAGTATGTTAAGAAGTGAGAGATTAAAGATTGTTAATATCAGGTAGAGAGAGAATAACTATTCTTTCTGACCTGTGGGTCGATAACCAAAACTTTGAAATCAATAGCAAAAGATCTTGAGGAAAGATGTAGGAAATGTTTTTCACTCGGAGATAAATCTAGAATGCTGTGCAGAAAGAGCAGTGAAAGTTGATTCCATGCAAATTTTGAAAGGGAGTTGAGTACATATTTGCAGAAAATGAAACAAATGTTATGGACTGAGAAAATCAGAGGTGTAGGACTGTAAGCATCCGTGCCGTTTCACAGGGTCAGCATGGGCTGACAGGCTGAATAGTCTCCTGTTGTGCAAGTTTAATTCTAGGATTTTATGTATGTAGATGAATCATCTGCAATACCCCCCTTATTTATTTTCTTACCCAGAGATCACGTTCTCTCTTTAGAAGTCGAACAGTCTATACTGCTGAGCTTAATATATATTCTGAACACGACTTGATAACTAAGATTAAATGTGGACCAGGAAATCTTAATATTACTTGAGTTTATTTCTAAGAAAGCAAACAGATGCTGTGGTACATAGCAATCTTTCACTGCTATAATTTTCTTAGCATCATTTTGCGCACTGTAGGCAATGAGCAGAAATCCAATGGTTGAGGTTTGCAAAACACTTTGTGATACTCTGCTTCCATTGTTAGCTACTAAAGCTACACCTGCTTTTTAAGCTGCTGCAGACCATTTAAAATTCCACCTCCTCATTGGTGAGCTGCCCATATTTTTGTCTGGTTGATTCCCTTCACCCATACAGGGTTAGTGTAAAGTTGCCATGGTCTTACCAGATCAAAGGGCTGCTCCCTCATTAGAGAGAGAGAGAGAGAGAGAACCTGACGGTTGCCACACCTCCAGACAGGGGCAGAGGTTGAGAAGGAGAGTCCTTCATGGTAACCTCATGGTGTGGGGACTGAGCCCACGCTGTTGGCATCACTCATTCAAGTGATCAGTGACCAAAAAACTGTCACCAGTCCCCTGTTGACCTCTCTGGGCAGAATTAGTTCTCTTCTGTCTCCCGACTCTGTAAAAGCTCTTCATCTTGCACACTGCCTGTCAGCTTATGGCTGAGAGATGAAAATTAACCCTCCCTGAACTGTTGGTGAGTAGCATTCACCGAAATAGGCCAACCAGACATTTTGCCGACATTTGCCGGCATAAGATTTAACACCTTTCCTTGAGAAATGTTGTGTTACAAACCTGTTTCATATACCTTACTGAGTTTGGAATTGGCCTAATTGTTAGAACTTTTGGAATTAACCATCATCAGCACATATGCAATTTTATTAATCTGTGAATTTTGTTACGATTATAGTAACTGTAAATATGTCATGAAAATTACTTTGAGACAGTAAGAAATGGGATATGAATGGACATTTCAGTTATAGAATTCTGAGGAAACACTTGGCAAGCAAAATCCATATAGACTGAGCAGTTGGTGCAAGATTTGCCAAGGCACATTTTATAAATGACACCAGCTTGTATAAATTGTATTGTTTAAACTATTCTGGAAAACAAAATTTCTGTACAAGATCACAAAAAGCTTGCGACATGCCACCATGATGGATTGCAGTACACATAACAAGCAGTCAGGTTGAGTAAATCAGCAATTTTTGGCTCTTAATGTTTGTCAGATTTCAAATGCCACAGTTTGAATTAATTAATCTATTTGAGGCATAAGTAGGACAGCAATGTCAGTAAGTCACTGTCATTTTAGTGCAGTGACCTGATGATTGTAAACTTGTGAGCTTTGGTATGTGAGATATGGGAAAATAATACATGAACAATGGGATTAGGGTGTCCAGTTATGATTCTACTGTATTAAACAAAAGTCAAATATTTTTCAGAGTCAGCAGCAAATCAAATATTTGGGAAAAGCACAGTCATCAGATAATGGGCATTTCTAAACCGGAAATTATATTTCTTCACTTGGCTACAATACTGTATGTCTCTTTAAGATTGGAAGTGAAAATTACCGAATGAAAAAAAAATTAATTTTCCAGCAGTCTTTAGCAAGCAAAGCAAGTGTTTATGGACTATCGCAGCTTGAGGATGATGTTTTTCTAAGGTCTGTTCTTCATGGGAAAGGACACCCAGAACACAATTTGGGAAGCACGACAAGCAATTGCTCTGACCCATTGCTATAGAATAGGTCAAGTAATGATTTCTATATCAATCTTTTAAAGGCACAAGTGGTACATTACATTTGTTCACAATATTCAAGCATTGTGGTGCTGCTGACTATATCCCCTATTACTCTGCACAGCTACAGGACAGGGACCACAATGTGAATGATTCCAAGTGTTGCCTTTCATACTAAGTAGACCAACCAGTTGGAGAAATGCTGAGAGAGTGTTGTGGCAAATTTGCAGGTGATACCACTATATATGTTAACAGGTAATGCTGAGGCCCAGCAGTTGGGACAAAAATGTGGCAGATGGAAACCAATGCCAATAAACTTGGGATGGTGGATCGTGGCTAACAAAAAGGGTCAGTTCTACCTTGAATAGGGGAAAGGTGGCTGATGTGGAAGGGCAGAGTGGTTTGGGAAATCAGGGTTACCAAGATATTAAAAACGACATTTCAATATTTTTTATTATTCTTTTGCAGATTAAACGCATCGCTGCTAAGGCAGGTTATTATATGTTGCCCTCAGAATGGGGATGGTGACTTGGTTTCATGGTGAGTGGCTTGTTGATTACTAGTTGCTGCAATGGTAAAAAGACATTGATACTACTGTGAATCTGAAGGCACATATGTTTCAGAACAAGTGTAAACAGCAATTTTATTTTCCTCAAGGGCATTAGAATTAAAGAATCCCTACAGTGTGAAAGCAGGCCATCCAGCCCATCAGATCCACAGCAATGCTCTGAAAGGCACCCCACCCAGACCTTATCCCTGTAACCCTGCATTTCCCATGGCTAATCCACCTAGCCTGCACATCCCTGGACACTATGGGCAATTTAGCATGGCCAATCCACCTAACATGCACGTCTTTAGACTGTGGGAGGAAACCGGAGCACCAGGAGGAAACCCACGCAGAGAACACAGGGAGAATGTGCGCACAGACAGTTGCCCAATGCTGGAGTTGAACCCTGGTCCCTTGTGCTGTGAGATAGCAGTGCTAATCACTGAGCCACTGTGCCACCCCAATTACTTTCTCTCCAAAAACCCAATAGTTACCCACACAGCTAAATGCATGCAAACGAAGCCCGGACAATAAGATGTAAGTCTCCCCAGTCATTATCTGCGGTTCGTTAGCCCTCACCTCATGCATTCCCATTCCAGAATTACTATCACGATGCCACTATGCTCCCTAATTGATAAATGATTTGATCAAAGGGTTTAAAATAATAAAAGGGTCAATCAGTCCAATCAGATTGTTTCCAGACATTGATCAGTACAGAATGACAGAACATAGATATAGGATGAAATATAAGAGCAGGAAGCAGAAAAAGATTGTTTCTACTAAAAGTTGTGATGCTGTGGTGTATACTGTCAGAGTGAATCATAAAATCTGTACAATGTGGAAGCACACTATTCAGCCCATCGAGTCCACATCGACCCTCTGATGAGCATCCCACCCAGACCCATCCTCTATTCCATCCCTGTAACCCTGCAACCCCATGGCTAAGCCACTTAACCTACATGTCCATGAACATCATGGGTAATTTAGCATGGCCAGTCCAAATAACCTGCACATCTTTGGACTGGGGGAGGAAACCAACACTTAAGAATAAGACAGATGTCTATTGGATGATATACAGGAAAAGGTTACAGATTTGGGAGTAGGACCACTGGTTATTTACAGAAAACACATTTACAGGGATGATTGGGTGGAATGGCCTGTTTCTACCCTTGAGTTATTTTATTCAATCTATTTGGTTATGTTATGACACATCTCCAGTGTAGGGGCGGGACTTGAGCTGGATCTTCTGGCTCAGAGATAGGGACACTGTCATTGTGCCACAAGACCCCTGTATCTCTACTGTAACTTTGACCAGTGAGGAATTTCATTTGCAAACCCATTGCTTGGAAGTTGCTCATGCTGAGTGCTTTATTGTGTTGGACTTAGGGAAGTGTCATATTGGTAGTATATAGAAAAGTTTTTCATTCCAAAATGCTGACATATCTGGCCTCATTGAGCAAATAAAACTTTAGATTTTAATGTCACTGTTTACAATTACAACTTTTAGGTAATTGGTATCTTTTTTGGTTAACTGCTTTCCCTTGAAACTTCTGTACTGAGAGAAAGTACCAACAATGTTGTGAATAGGTCATTTTTGATCTCATGAGCATCAGTATGTGTTTATTTTTTCAGACGGGTTACAATGGAATTACAGAATTATCAGAAGAGATGATTTGGCCCATTTACGTCTGTGCTGACTCCCTGAACCTTTTGAGCTTTGTCCCTGTAACCCTGCAGATTGTTTCTATTTAAATAATTTAAATAATTTACATTCTATTTATTGAATACACAGCTTTGGAAATCTGATGGAAAGATTTGGATGAATTTTATTCATCTTTGTTTGAAATCCGTTCTTGACCTCATCTCTCTTGAAGTCTGTATTCACTTTCAGTTCCACACCCCCTGCACTCATCTAATTCTGGCCAGTTGAGTATTGCTGACTTTAACTGTTGCATCTTTGTAGGCTGTGCCTTCAGTTGAGTAGGTCCGAAGTTTTAAGTTCTGTCCCTATAACTTTCCACCTCTCTATCACACTTTACAGTTTTAAAATATGCATAAAAACCTACTTGGTTGACGAAGCGTTTGGTCATCATTGCTCTGATGTTTGAATACAAGAGTTAGGACGCCATTTCTGATGAAAGGCCCTGATCCAAAATGTCAACTTTCCTGTTCCTCTGATGCTGCCTGGCCTGCTGTGTTCCCCCAGCTCTGTACGGTGTTGTCTCTGACTCCAGCATCTGTAGTTCTTGCTATCTCTGTTGGGACGTCATGTTGAGGTTGTATAGGATTTTGATGAAGCCTCTTCCGGATGACTGTTTGTATTTCTCGTCAATCCATTATAGGAAGGATATTATTAAACTGGGGAGGTTTTGGAAAAGATTTACCAAGATGTTGCTTGGACTGGAGGGTTTGAGACGTAAAAACAGACTGGTAAGACTGGACCATAAGAGATTGAGTGGTCATCTTATTGAGGTTGACAAAATCATGAGGGGCACAGATAAGATGAATGACAAGGGTCTTTTTCTAGGGTTGGGAAGTTTAAAATTGGGGGCATATTTTTAGGGTGAGAAGAGAGAGATTTAAAAATGACATGAAGGGCAACATTTTTACGCAGTGATTTGTGTGTGAAATGAGCCATCAGAGAAAGAGGGGGATGCGGGCATAGTTACAATGTTTAAAAGACATTTGGATAAGTTCATGAAGAGGAAAGTTTTGGAGGGATATGAGCCAAGCAAGGCAGGTGAGATTAGTTTAATTTGACGACGAGCTCGGCGTGGACCAGTTGGACCAAAGGATCTGTTTTCATGCTGTATGACTCTGTTTGACTTAACATCTCCTTATGTGGCTGGGGAGGCAATGGCCTAGTGGTATTATTGCTGTCTGTTGATCCAGAGACCCAGGTAACATTCTGGAGACCAAGGTTCAAATCCCACCACAGCAGATGGTAGAATTGGAATTCAATCATTATCTGAAATTAAGACTCTAATGATGACCACAAATCCATTGCTGATTGTCATGAAAACCTGTCTGGGAAGGAAACTGCCATCCTTATCTAGTCTGGCCTACTTGTGACTCCAGAACCCACAGCAATGTGGTTGACTCTTAAATGCCCTGTGGGTAATAAATGCTGTCCCACCAGTGATGCCCTTATCCTGTGAATAAATAAAGGAAAAAAATATTCTATAATGCTGTTGTGAAATACCTTGGTTGCTTCGTTACATTATAAATATAAATTGTGTGTTTGTTGACTTGCTCATCAGTTGTTTAGCTTTTCAATTAAAAATGGAATTCTGAAAATTTACGTTATTACAATTCACCACAAGTACCAAAGGACAATTATGAAAATGCATTTTTTCATGAATCAATGGTATGCTTGCAAAGATTGCCATCTTCAACTTGCACCAAGTTGCATCAAAAATCTCTAAAATAAATGATGCGTAAATTAAAATACAGATCAATATTTAATAATTTTTTTTTACAAAGTGTTGATCTACATCACTTCATTAATCATTGTCCTGTGTTATTCCAGCCTTCCTGCTGATGCCGATTCAATTGGAAAAGTTTAATACAAGCTTACAAAATTGAAAATGGGTACAGCCGCCATTTGATAGCAGGGCACTTTTAAGTGGATTATTCCCTTTCATCTATCATATTAATATTAAATATAACCATGATGTGCAAACAACTTCATCTCCTTCATCCGCAGATTGCTGCTCATCACACTGTGAGATTACATAAAGCAGAAATTTGCCAAACTATTCAAGGCAACAGTTTTAAACAGGAGATATTCTTCTGATCGGCTTACTTGCATTGTGGCCGTAGTTCAAAGGAAGCAACTCACTGATACGCTGTTTCTTTGTGGTGTGTCGATATCTGAAGTGACCTTCATCTCAGGTAAACTTTTTGATCTACTTGTCACTTGCAACACTAACAGATGTTGGAGGAAATTTTGGGAAATAGGAGAGAGAGAGAGTAGTCCTGTTAAGGATGCCGCGTTATATTTTGCATGAATTAGCAATCCTATGAAATCTTCTGTTCCACTTGTCTAGATTAATGACAGAATTGTACAGGGGTCAAAGGGAGGTGGGCAGTGGTGAGGGGCATGGCAGAGTTGAACAAGAAGTCTGCTGAGGCCCATCTCGATGTTGTGAGCCATCTTGTATTTTCTCAAGTGTTGTGGTGAGATTCTTAAGAGGCAGCAGCAAGTTGCCAATTAATACTGCTCTTTTTTTCACCATAGTTCTCTCTTGCTCTGCTTTGAAATTTTAGCTGCGTTTGCTCTTAAAATATGTTGTGGTCTTTTGCCTCAACTATTATGTGGCAAAGCAAATCTCACCTCTACTTGACCAATTTTTACAAGTGCTTTTTGCAAATAGAATTTAGTGAGTTATGTCTCAATTTAAGCACTCTTGTCTGTTACAAATGAAGGTTCACACACTAGTTCACACACACTTGTACTGTTCTATGTTCTATTATGGTCACAGAAATTTGAGGGTGCATACATGAGGATCAATGGTCGGCACAACATCGTGGGCTGAAGGGCCTGTTCTCTGCTGTACTGTTCTATGTTCTATGTTCTAAAGGGGGCAGTGTTCGTTGCCCTCGAGGTTTGCTCCGGCAACCCTGGGGCATTTTTGTTTAGATCTTTTGCTCATCTTGAGTTTCTGAGTGTTGGACAGAGCAAGCTGATTGGAGGGGGAGGGGTCTTGGTATCCTGAATGGAGACTTCTGAGGGGTGTAGTGTGTGGCTCCTAGCACTGCACTATCTCCTTTGAGGAAGGGCCACCTGGAGCATAAACCTTGTTGCCTGTCCCCAGCCACAATGTCTATGGCCCTGAGGACCAATGGTTGGGTGCTAAAGTGCAGTTAATGCATCTCCCCAACAGATCCTGAAGCTGCTAAACTTGATTCTCCAGGGCAGCTGCCAACCTGTCCATGGAGACAGCCAGACAATCATGTGACTTGTGCCCATCCTGGGCAATGAGGGCCGTTGGCTCCCATACACCTGCCTGCAGTTCTTGTTCCTCCCTGTGCGTGTGTACAAAGGTCTCAACAGGTGATATCATAGCCTCCTCAACTGCCTGGAACTCAGCCTGTGCCTGGTTTCTGTCAGTCCTCCAAGTGCCAACAGCCTGGAGTGTTTCTTCCTCAGCCAGTGTAGAGTGGAAACAGTGAGGTGCTCACCAGATTGTGCTCTCAAACTTTATAAAACTGCAGTCTCCATCATGGTGTCAGTATCTGAGCCACTCAGTGTGCCACTGGCAGCCTTGCTGATGCTCCAGAAGAATGTCCAGTGGTTAGCACTGCTGCTCCACAGTGCCAGGGACCCAGGTTTGTTTCCAGCTTTGGGTGACTTTCTGTGTGGAGTTTGCGCATTCTCCCAATGTCTGTGTGGGTTTCCCTTGGGTGCTCTGGTTTCCTCCCACAGTCCAAAGATGGAAGGTTTTGTGGATTAGTTAGGTGGATAGTCCAGGATGTATGGGTTAGCTGTGGTAAAATGTAGGATTATGGGGATAGGGTGGGGGCTGGTTTGGGTGTGACCCTATTCTGCAGGTTGGTACAGACTCGATGAGGTGAATGGCCTTTTTCTGCACTGAAGGGATTCTAGGATTCCATGATTTCTTGGGGAGCCAGACATTTCTTGGAGGAGGTCTTAGAGAAGCTGGCTGTAACTGTAAGTCTCGAGAGAGAGAGAGAAGGTCTCATGCCGGTGGTGAGAAGTGGACGAATAGATATGCTGCCACCTACCCTGTGACAGCACGGCAAAAGTGAGAGTTTCATTGAAGGAAGAGTGGGACTTTCACGGTTGACAGGCCATGGTTGTCTCGACATTCCTGTAGGAGCAGTCCTGGTCTTTTCCTGCGAGGGACAGGACTCAGTCCTCCTTTGGGCACCTCAATCTGTAGAGGCTCACTTTGCCCTGTTATGGGCTGTCTTCTCCGGCTGGGGGCGAATGGAAGGAATTGAAAGAAGAAGGTGACATGGCTATGAGTGATGGTGCAGGTGGTCAGAAGATGGTAAGATGTTTGGAGGGATTGTTGAGGTAGCACAAAGGCCTTGAAGGGTCCGTGGCTTCGGAGAATCAGAAACTGAGTTACTCACTACAAAACTGCTAGCCATTGACTTGCGCCTGTAGCCAGAGCATTTATATGGCTGCAAAAACAAAGTTGCTGGAAAAGCTCAGCAGGTCTGGTAGCATCTATGAAGGAAAAAACTGAGTTAATATTTTGGGTTCAGTGACTCTTCCTCAGAACAGTTCTGAGGAAGGGTCACCCTGAGGAAGGGTCACTGGACCCAAAACATTAACTTTGCTTTTTCTTTCACACAGTTCTGAGGAAGGGTCATGGAACCCGAAACGTTAGCTCTGGTTTTTTTCTTCACAGATGCTGCCAGACCTGCTGAGCTTTGCCAGCAACTTTGTTTTTGTTTCTGATTTACAGCATTGGCACTTAGAACATAGAACATAGAAAAGTACAGCACAGTACAGGCCCTTCGGCCCACGATGTTGTGCCGTGGAATAATCCTAATCCAAAAATAAAATAACCTAACCTACATTCACTTTGCCCTGTTGTGGGCTGTCTTCTCCTGCCAGGGGTGAATGGAAGGAATTGAAAGAAGAAGGTGACATGGCTATGAGCGATGGTGCAGGTGGTCAAAAGATGGTTAGATGTTTGGAGGGATTGTTGAGGTAGCACAAAGGCCTTGAAGGGTTCGTGGCATGTCCAGCAGTCGCTTAAATGTCACTAATGACTCCGCTTCCACGACTACCACTGGTAAACTATTCCATGCGCTCACAACTCTCTGGGTGAAGAACTTCCCTCTGACATCTCCTCTATACCTTCCTCCTGACACCTTAAAACTATGACCCCTCGTGGCAGTCAATCCCGCCCTGGGGAAAAGTCTCTGGCTATCAACTCTATCCATGCCTCTCATTACCTTGTACACCTCGATCAGGTCACCTCTCTTCCTCCTTCTCTCCAGAGAGAAAAGTCCGAGTTCAGTCAACATCTCCTCGTAAGACAAGCCCTCCAGTCCAGGCAGCATCCTGGTAAACCTCCTTTGCACCCTCTCCAAAGCCTCCACATCTTTCCTATAATAGGGCGACCAGAACCGACACAATATTCCAAGTGTGGTCTCACCAGGGTTTTGTAGAGCTGCAGCATAACCTCGCGCCTCTTAAACTCGATCCCCTGTTAATGAAAACCAAAACACCATATGCTTTTTTACAACCTTATCCACCTGGGTGGCAACTTTGAGGGAGATATGCACTTGAACACCAAGATCCCGCTGTTCCTCCACACTGCCGAGAATCCTGCATTTAATCCTATATTCAGCATTTAAGTTCGACCTTCCAAACTGCATCACTTTGCCTTTATGCGGGTTGAACTCCATCTGCCATTTCTCAGCCCAGCTCTGCATTCTGTCAATGTCTCGCTGAAGCCTGCAATAGCCCTCGATACTATCAATGGCACCTCCAACCTTTGTGTCATCAGCAAACATACCCACCCCTCAACCTCCTCATCCAAGTCATTTATAAAAACTACAAAGAGCAGAGGCCCAAGAACAGAGCCCTGCGGGACACCACTCAGCACTGACCTCCAGGCAGAATACTTACCATCTATAACCACTCTCTGCCTCCTGTCAGCCAACCAATTCTGAATCCAGACAGCCAAATCACCCTGTATCCCACACCTCCTGACTTTATGATTGAACCAGCCGTGGGGAACTTTATCAAATGCCTTGCTGAAGTCCATGTACACCACATCCACTGCTTTACCCTCGTCAACCTGTCTCGTGACTTCCTTAAAGAATAAGATTTTTAAGGCATGACCTGCCCCTCACAAAGCCATGCTGACTCCCTTTAATCACGCTATGCTTTTCCAAATCGTCATAAATCTTATCCCTCAGAATTCTTTCCAAAACCTTGCTGACCACAGACATAAGACTGACTGGTCTGTAATTTCCAAGGATTTCCCTATTCCCTTTCTTGAAAAGGGGAACAACATTTGCCTCCCTCCAATCTTCCGGTATGACTCCCGTGGAGAGTGAGGAAGCAAAGATCTTCGCCAGCGGCTTAGCAACCTCCTTTCTCGCTTCCCGGAGCAACCTAGGATAAATCTGGTCTGACCCTGGGGACTTTTCAATCTTAATATTTGCCAAAATTTCCAGCACATCAACTTCCTCAATCTTGATCTGTTCAAGCCAGTTTTCCTGCTCCTCAAAGTTCTCATTCACAACAAGGTCCCTTTCCTTAGTGAAAACTGAAGCAAAAAACTCATTTAGGGCTTCCCCTATCTGCTCAGACTCCATGCACAAGTTCTCTATGCTATCTCTGATCAGCCCTACCTTCTCCTTGATCATTCTCTTATTCCTCACGTATGATTAAAATGCCTTCGGGTTCTCCCTAATCCTTCCTGCCAAGCCTTTTCCGTGCCCCCTCCTGGCCCTCCTCAGTCCACTTTTGAGCTCCTTCCGAGCAAGCCTGTAATCCTCTAAAGCTGTGCTAGACCCTTGCTTCCTCCACCTTACGTACACTGCCTTATTCTTTTTGACAAGAAGCACCTCTGTACCTGTCATCCAAGGCTCCTTAATCTTACCCCTTCTTATCTGTCTCAGAGGAACAAATTTATACATCACTCGCAACAACTGCTCCTTAAACAGCCTCCACATGTCTGCTGTGCCCTTTCTGTGGAACAATTGCTCCCAATCTGTACTTCCCAACTCCTGCCTGATAGCGTCATATTTTCCTTTACCCCAGTTAAATATCTTCCCCTGGTAACTGCTCCTTTCCCTTTCCATGGCTATGGTAAATTCTTTGGGTTTTTATTTATATGGCTCATCCAGTTCAGTTTCTGCTAAATGGTAACCCACAGCATATAGACATTGGAGTATTAAGTGATGGTAAGTGATGGTAACGCCACTGAACTCCAAGAAGTGATGGTTAGATTCTCTATTATTGGAGATGATCATTACCTGGGGTTTGTGTGGCATGAACGTTACTTGCCACTTATTAGTCCAAGCTTGAAAATATTCCAGTTTGACATATGAGCAAGTCTGCTTCCGTATCTGAGGAATCATGAATGGCGCTGAATATTATGCAATCATTAATGAACATCTCCACTACTGACATTATGATGGAGGGAAGATCATTAATGAAGCAGCTGAAGATTGTTGGGCTTAGAACCTGAGGAGCTAGAGAGTTGTTGTGGCGCAGTGGTCATGACTTTATCTCTAAGCCAGGAAGCCAGGGTTCAGGCCCCACTTGTTCCAGATGTGTATAATAATGTTTCTGAACAGTTTGATTGGAAAATATCTACTCTGAGGAACTTGTGCAGAGACATCTTTAGCTAAGATGCCTGACATCCAGCAACCACACCATGGTATGGCTCCAGCTAGTAGAGATTTTTTTTTTCTTTGTGATTCCCATTGACTTCAGATTTGTTATAGTCCCTGCAATGACAGTCACTCTTGCTTTCATTCTCAAGTTCACCTGTTTTGTCCAAAGCTATCGTGAAGCCTGGAGCTGATTGACCTTGGTGGAATGCAAAACTGAACATCAGTGAGCAGGTTACTGCTGCAAGGGTCACTCAGTAACATGAAGGATACCCTCTTCCATCCCATTGCGGATGACTGGGTTGATCATTGGGAATGCCAAATCTATGAAGGGTTTGCCAAAGCTGTCAATGAACTATCATGGCTGCTGGGGAAATTTCTAACATGTGTGGAGTTAATAATTAGAGTGCTTGGTACTTCAGCATTTCTGTTGCCAATAGCCATTAAAGGATTTGTGGTGGATAACTGAATTTCTAAACTGTCATTTTCATGATGGGAAGCCAATCAGTTGAGAATCTGATAGCTCCAACTGATATTATAAAATAGATTTTTGCTCAGCTAAGGGAAAAAGCTGTTAAGTAAAATGTTTGTTTTCATAATAATCATTTAATGATCAATGAACTTCAATGTATTGAATGTGTTTTTGTAACATTAAAAGTGTTTTTTTTCAGTAGTAGCATCGACAATAGACAGATTACTTTCTGTCAGTATGGCTCTTGAGCTTTGTCCGTGGTCAACATTAGATGGATAGGCATGGGGCTAGAAGGGCTATAAAGACTATAAACTAATTTCTCTGTGATTTAACATAGAATTAGCCCCAGGGCTATAAAGAGCCAAGGGATTGATTGTGGGCAATGGGAAATGGATCCAGGAGCATTCATTGGCATGGAGATTTTGGGAGTATGGGAATGGGCACAGTGCATTAGGTGGAATGGATGGGACGTGAAAAGTGAGCAGTGTGGTACTGCAGAAATTCACCAAGACTGCTTAGACAGCACCTTCCAAACACATGACCATGATATTTAAAAGGACAAGGGCCACAGATACATGGGAACAGCACCTCCTGCAAGATCCATTCCCCCATCTTCTCACCACTGGATGTGCAATAAACACTGGCTTAGACAGTGATGCCCATGCCCCATAAACTAATGAGCAAAAAGCTTTACAGAACTTCTTTCAGTGTGTAGTCGCTGATGCAACGTGACAGCAATTTGCACACAGCAGGATCCCACATACATCGATCTGATCATGATCAGGTATTCTATGTAGTATAATGGGAATTAATACGTTAAATAGTGATGATACACAGGATTATGTAACACTGACATGAATAGTCACATGTTATCAAGACTGTAAAAGAGAGGAATGGATGATCAGTAGTCGAGATCTGTGATCAGTATTCCATATAGTAGAATATGAACAAAGTGTTTATGGGATTGAGTAAGAATGAGATGATAGTTACTGTTAGATAAGACAAAGATGTAACAGATTGAGAGCAGGGATAATATCACTAGGTGAAGTAGCCTTAAGATTGCAGTATGGATACTTAACACCCAGAAACCGGTATGAGTAGAACAATGCATGCTTGAGTCTATGAAAGTAGCACAGTTCATGGTGAAAGAAGCATTAGGTCATATCATTTCCTACCTATTAACCTCATCCCGCCCCCTTGACCTGCCCATCCTCCCCGGACTGACCTATCCCCTCCCTACCTCCCCACCTATATTCTCCTCTATACACCTTCGACCCACCATCCCCTCTCTCCCTATTTATTTCAGAACCCTCTCCCCACCCCCCTCTCTGAAGAAGGGTCTAGGTCCGAAACGTCAGCTTTTGTGCTCCTGAGATGCTGCTTGGCCTGCTGTGTTCATCCAGCCCCACACTTTGTTATCTCAGATTCTCCAGCATCTGCAGTTCCCATTATCTCTGTGCATATCAGTCTTTTCTTTTGTAGTGCTGAGTGAATTCTTCACTCTTCTTTGAAACAGTGTTTGGATCTTTTTTCATTTATCAGCGAGTAGAGATGTCTCAGTTTAACATTTCATTTGGAAGACAGCAATTCCAACAGGGCAACACTCCCTCAATAATACACTGAAGCATAAGCCTAAATTCTTGGGCTCACAACCTGGAAGGGCCTTTCAAACCAATGGCCTCCTGACTTGAGACATGAGTGCTATCAACTGAGTCATGACTGCCTGAAAAGAAACAGACCTTGGCAGATAGTTAATACCATTAAACTTCAATTAGGAGCAAGTTCTGAAATTCTGGTCAGGGAGCTACTAAGAATGGCTGATGTCTAGTACAATGCAAATAGACAGACGACAGTCAGAGGGAAATTGAGTTTGACAGCTTTAAGGAAAAGAGTTAAGTTGGAGGGAAAAATTAACAAAAGAAAAATATACAAGCGTGGAAGGAAAATAAAACAAAAGAAAACTAAAATAACAAGATAGGAACTAGTGAGAAATCTATGCCTAATTTTTTTGGAGTGTTTTCATTCTCTTTGTGGTTGACTCTGCCTATGGTCCATCTTGATGCCCAAAGGAGTTCAGTGATTAATGACTGTGAGCCATTAATGCAAATTTAGCATGAAAAAGTTTACTGCTAATTGCAAATGAAATTAAATGGCCCAAATTTATCATGAGGGGTACTGACCAATTCTAACTTAGATTTCAAAAGTAGCACCTCAATGCAAAGTTGTAAACCATCATTCAGAACTTTGGAAATGAACAGAAATGTGTTAGAGGAAACTTTGGGACTGAAAGTCAATCAAGAAGCTGGTTGTGAGCCTGCCCATGCTGTCATATAAAGCGTTTATGTGTGACTGTGGTATGTTATTGAGACAAAGTACACATAATCATAGAAAGTGATGAAGAATCTCATCACCTTGCTCTTTCTTGCAGCCTGGTGGCAAACTGAAACCACAGTTAGATGTTTCTTAAATAAAATTAATGCTTTCCCTACCTCATCAAATTCTGCAATTACGGTTTAGCAACACAATGAGGCTGCAAATATTCTAACCAGCAGTAGAACCAACTCTACAATTTGACCCCAGACAGTCTTTTAGTTGAGTGTCTAATCAAGGAGATCAGAGGATGCAAAGAGGAGGTCTACACAAGCGCAGGCTAATGGCCTTGGGGTCACCTCCAGGCAAATGTGTTCAAAATAACAAAGATTCCAAGGGCTGGTTTTTAGAGGTGATACCTCTTTAGGTGATGTCAGTGCTGCAGGGACAGTCTTCTCTGCCTGCAGCTCCGACTGTGAGGCCTGAGGCCTGAGGTATGATGACTTCAAAGATAGCCTCAACGAGGCCATCTCATTGAAGCTGACAGTTGGGGTTATTCTGCTATCAGAAAACAATCAGCGAGCTGTAAAATAGCTTTTAACAATACAGATTGGCTGGCCACATCCTTATCTGCATCTAATCATATTGCTTGGTAATTTCCCAATGCCAACCACTTCAAAGAGCAGTCACAATGTGACTCTTTTATCACCCAATCATCCAGGAATCTAACATTGATCTCTGAAGAAGTTAAAATACTCCTGGCTGCTGTCTCCCACATCTGATTTCCCCTATAAGTGTGTTGGGTGCCATTTTGCTGTCTTGGTTTCACCTTATTTTGTTCACTGCCCCACCGTAAAGCAGTGTTAGACCTCTTAACTCATTAATCAGGAGCTTCTGCCATGAAATGTACGCTCTGAGTTATTTAGGGCCTAATATTTTCTAAACATCACTGATTAAAATTGTGGCAGATGGCTTGACAAGCATCTAATTTTTTGCCACCCTCAAAAGTAATTGCTGACCTTTGCCCTACACCCTTTCACCTCCAGTGCCGAGGTAAACTTGGAGGCCTGTTTAGAATCTAAACTGTCTGAGTTTGAGTAGGCCCCCACCTGATAAGCTGCAATGAATCTTGGATTGGGGTATGGCTTTGTCTGTGCTTCCTGTAAAAGGCTTTTCAAAATTGTCCATGCAATTTCAACTATGGTCCACCCAATGGCTTATGTAAGTTTAATGTTATATCATTCTGCATGTGCCTTCAGGCAGAACGCTGTCTTCATATTGCAATCCGACTACTTTAAAGGGATGTGAATCTTCGGCATTCTCTACCACTGAAGGTTGGAAATTTTCCATTGTTGACTGATCCAAGGTTTTACTCAAATGGCTAAGGTCCATTTCCCTCATCTAAGAGATTATTAGTTGATTTCTAGACTGCCACCTTGTCAGATAGCAATCGATTCAAACACAGACTGAATGCCATTCTACCCTGTCATTCCAATGAGCTGTGATTCCTTAAGGCGGCTCCTGCGCTGTCTTCCAGCCCAGGATTCCAAAGGCCTGGTTTGGTGGTTTACTTCAGCGGTGCCTTTGGCAATGAGAGGGGTTACTGAGAAAGAGTCTTCACTGTCATGATGGTCTGGCCTGGGATTCCAAACATAGCTTTGACGTTGGCTTTCTGTCACTTTGGAGAATGTGGTTTCCACCTTTTCCTTGAATGTGGAGCCACAGGTAGACAGATAGTGAAGAGGGCATTTTCTACAAACAAATTACTGCAGATGCTGGAATCTAAGCTGGAAACAAAAATTGCTGGTGATCACAGCAGGTCAGGCAGCATCCGTGGGAAGAAAGCAAGCTAAAGTTTAGAGTCTAGATGGTGCTTCATCGGAGCTGAAATAAGGTATGGAGGGGCAGCATTTATGCAATAGAGGGCACGAGGGGGGTTTGAAGTGCTGGGGGAGAGAGGATATTGATAGTTCAGATGAAGTGCTCAGAATGTGAGAAATGGCAGAACAGTGGTGTATCTAACTGCCAGACTGGGAAGAACAGACTGTCCTACCAGGGTGGAAGATAGGGAGAGAGGAAGACAGAGAATGTAACAAGCAAAGATAAAAGAAAGGGTCAGAATGAGTTCACAATTTGAACTCAACAATTGGTGCAGTTGCCTTTATTGATACAGGAGCTGTGATGTCATGTTGCAGCTATTCAGGACATTGGTTAGGCCACTTTGGGAATACTATGTTCAATTCTGGTCACCCTGCTATAGGAAAGATGTTGTGAAACTTGAAAGGGTTCAGAAAAGATTTACAAGAATTTTATATTTTATATGAGCTATAGGGAGAGGCTGAATAGGCTGGAGCTATCTTCCCTAGAACATCGGAGACTGAGATGTGACTTTATAGAAGTTTATAAAATCATGAGGGGTGTGGATAGGGCCAAGGCTTATTCCCCAGGGTAGAGGAGCCCAAAACTAGAATGCGTAGGTTTTAAGGTGAAAGGGGAAAGATTTAAAAAGGACCTAAGAGGCAACGATTTCATGCAGAGGGTGGTGCGTGTATGGAATGAGCTGCCAGAGGCAGTGGCGGAGGCTGGTACAATTATAATATTTAAAAGACATTTGGATGAGTACATTAATAGGAAGGATTCAGAGGGATATGGGCCAAATGCTGGCAAATGGGACTAGATTAATTTAGAATACTTGGTAGGCATAGTCGAGTTGGACTGAAGGGTCTGTTTCCATGCTGTACATCTCTATGACTCTATGAAACTGGGAACTTATAAGCCATAATGCATTTTGTTATTAATTTTGTTTATATATATATGATTTCTGTTATTAATGCAGGCATCAAAATATGCTGCCTTAAACACTTTTCACTGCATTTTTTGTGAAAATATAAGTGACAATCAATGACTATTCTATTCTAATTAATGTTGGGACAGATAGGATTTTGATCTCTCAGGGAATCAAAGGAGACATGAATGGCAGAAAATGGACTGAAGATCAGTCAGAATTATATTGAATGGTGGTGCAGTCTCAACAAGACATAAAATATGCTCCTGCTTCAATCTCTTGTATTCTAGCACACCTGTACCTGCATACTGAAATTCCTCTTTTTTTGTAATATTGAATTGTATTTGCCATCTTTCTCCCCATCTGTTAATCTAACTATAACGGCCCTCAGTTTATGTAATTGCAATAGTTTGGCATACCCTTCAGTGTGGAGTTAATAGCAAATTTCAATATTGTTCTTCTAATAGCTAAAGCCAGAAGTTTGTGCCAATTTATGAAATTCAGTTCCTCATGTTCAAATAAGTATCACTCGCCAGGCAACATGAATGTTTTAAACATTTTGCAGATTCACTTATGATAATACAAATACTTGTTTATTTTTACAACACAAGTGCAGGTGCAGACAACAGAATAATTTTCTCCAGAACGCTATAGTAACACTCATTTGAACATGCTTATTTATAAATTTGAAGAACTTCTCACTCAAAAATCTCAACTTGAATGTGAATATAAACATTAACATAGGAAACACAGCAACAAGAGCAGCCTATTCAGCCCCCAAACCTGTTTCGCAATTCTATTAGATCCTATCTCAGCTTGTTTCAGCTCCATTTTTCTGAGTTTGTTTCAAGTCCTTTGATCCCCTTACCAATTTATATATACTGAGTTCAGCCTTGAAAATGTTAGTGGAATCAGCATCAACAGTTCTTGCAGGACAAAATTTCCAGATTTCTACCAGATTTTAAGTAAAAAACTGCTTCTCAATTTCGCTATAATGTTTAATTGTTTGCCCATTTATTGTAAATTCACTCACTAGGTATGTATAAGGGAGAGACATTGATGTAACAGTAATATCACTGGACTAGCAATCCACACTAATCCTCAGGAGGAATATATACGTATTGCGCCAGGGCAATATTCCCTGGAAGTGAAAGCTAGTCTTAGTAATGGTGACCATTAAACTATCATTGATTGTTGTAAAAAATTCATTTGGTTCACCTTAAGGAAGAAAACCTACGACATTACATATAACTGCAGTTATCCTGCAGTCTGGTTGACTCTTAACTACCCTCTGAAATGGCCTAGCAAACCATTCTATTGAAAAACAATTAGCAATGAGCAACAAATTCTACTTCTGCCAGTGACATCAACATTCCATAGAAGAATCAAATATAAAACACTAACTTATTGAATTTCCATATACTTTTAAAGAACACGGTTAGATCTACAAACTTCCCAATTCAAGAAAATTCACATCAAATTTGTGACCTGCCCTCAGAAATTAAATTGTGGTATAATAAGCACAGAGAATGTTGAAGAAACTCAGCAGACTTGGCAGCATCTGTGGAGAGAGAAACAGAATTAATGTTTCGAACCCAGTTTAGAAAAATGTTATGCTGTACTCAAAATATTTACTAATTTTCTCTCCACAGATGCTGCCAGAACTGCTGAGTTTTTCAACTATTCTGTGCATTTCCATCAGATTCACAGCATTTTACTTTTATTAATTTGCTTTGTTTCTTTTGCAAGACCAAAATATCTTTCCTGAGGTTCAGTATTGAAAACAGAATGCAGTACTCTTACTGAGATAGTAGGAACTGCAGATACTGGAGAATCTGAGATAACAAGGTGTGGAGCTGGATGAACACAGCAGGCCAAGCAGCATCAGAGGAACAGGAAAGCTGATGTTTCGGTCCTAGACACTTCTTCAGAAATGGGGGAGGGGAAGGGGATTCTGAAATAAATAGGGAGAGAGGGGGAGGCAGATAGAAGATGGATAAAGGAGAAGATAGGTGGAGAGGAGACAGTCAGGTCAAAGTGGTGGGGATGGAACCAGTAAAGGTGAGTGTAGGTGGGGAGTTAGGGAGGAGATAGGTCAGTCCAGGGAGGATGGACAGGTGAATGGGGCGTCATAAGGCTAGTAGGTAGGAGATGGGGGTCGGGCTTGAGGTGGGAGGAGGGGATAAGTGGGAGGAAGGATAGTTTAGCGAGATGGGGACGAGCTGGGCTGGTTTTGGCATGTGGTAGGGGGAGGGGAGATTTTGAAGCTTGTGAAGTCCACACAGAGTCCATTGGGCTGCAGGCTTCCCAAGTGAAATATGAGGTTCTGCTCCTGCAATCTTGGGTGGCATCGTTTTGGCACTGCAGGAGGCCCAGGATGGACATGTCGTCTAAGGAGTAGGAGGGGGCGTTGAAATGGTTTGTGACTGGGAGGTGCAGTTGTTTGTTGCGAACCGAGAGTATGTGTTCCACAAAGCGGTCCCTAAGCCTCTGCTTGGTTTCCCCGATGTACGGGAGGCCATATCTGGAACAGCAGATACAATATACCACATTAGCAGATGTGCAGGTGAACATCTGCTTGATGTGGAAGGTCTTCTTGGGGCCTGGAATGGGGGTGAGTGTGGATGTGTAGGGGCAGGTGTAGCACTTGCTGTGTTTGCAGGGAAAAGTGCCGGGTGTAGTGGGGCTAGAGGGGAGTGTGGTGCAGATAAGGGAGCCACGGAGAGGGTGGTCCCTCCGGTAAGCAGATATGGGTGGGGAGGGAACTCTTTGGTGGTGGGGTCGGATTACAGATGGCGGAAAGTGTCGGAGGATGATGTGTTGGATCCGGAGGTTGGTGGGGTGGTACATGAGGACGAGGGGGATTCTGTTTTGGTTGTTATTGCGGGGAGGGTGTGTGAGGGATGAAAGATTTTGTACAAGTGAAGTTTTGACTCCCCTCCCCTCAATTTTCCAGCTTGTTTGAGGTGGCTAAAATAAAGAGAATGTATACTCTTTTATTAGAGAAACAAAGCAAATAAACATGGAACACATTTTGTGACCTCATTTGATAATATACCCATAAACAATGACTGAAAACAGGCTAAATCCTTCACTGTGATTCATCATGGTAAAAAGTTGGCATCACTGTTTCATTTGTATATCTTACAGAACTCCAATATAATCAGGAACCATGCACTAAGCAAGGCTAACAGTGCAGAAGTTATTGAGGGCCACTGCCTAAGGAAAGGAGAGGGAGAAAAACAAAACTTAATATCTGTAAAGTGCCTCAAAAATTTTGAGTAAGAATAGAAGTTCAAAGTGCCTCAAATGACTTAAATGCACAGACATTGCTGTCATACCTGCATGATTTCAAATTTGTATCTGCTTGGGAAACTTTCAAGATTGACAAAGAGAGACAAAGGATGTGGAACGTAAATATAGACAAGGTTTTGAAGAGCCCTCTATATTTGGAAAAGCCAGAATTGAAATAGCATGAATTCGAAGCATTCTAAACTCTCATTGTGTACCATACTTATGATGTGAATAGATATCTCAAACAGTTAATCTCTCCTATTTGTGAGCAAGATAAATTTCTTAATGAAAACCACAGCATCCAATGTACACTCTATATATAGCACACCACAACTACAGTTCACCATAGAATGGATAGATTAATAAAATATTTAACAGCCAGTGATGATTTATTTTATTTATAACAAACTGTGATGGATAATATCTATGCTTTTATATTTATATTTGTTCTACTTTATGCCAATATAAGATTTTTTAAACTCTTCACCTAAATGAATCTCCAGCAGGAAGGTTCATAGAATAAAATGCCTACAGTGTGGAAAGAAGTCATTCGGCCACTGAGTCCATACAGACCCTCCAAAGAGAATCCCACCCCACCCAGCCCTGACTCCCTGCCCTATCCACATAACCCCATATATTACCATACACTACGGGCAATTTAGAATGGCTAATCCACCTATTCGCACAACTTTGGACAGTGGGAGGAAACTGGAGCACCGGAGGAAGCCCCCACAGAAATGAGGAGAATGTGCAAACTCCACGCAGGCCGTTGCTTGATGCTGGAATTGACCTCAGGTCCCTGGCATGATATGCTTATGTAATTGTTATACATGTATGGTGATGCACAGTATCATCGCTGATGGATTTTGGAATCTGTGGGCTGAACCTTGTGGGTTTTTTTGGCTAAGCTTCAGTTTTGTTGAATTTCACAGATTGTTTCTCACTGCAAGGCCTCATGAAATTTCTCATCACATCTTACCAAGCTCATTTCGCTATCTACCTACCATGTTCGTAAGGCACCCTGTCATCCAATTCCAGCCCTATTCTATCTAATCAAACACTAGACCCTGACAGCCTGGTCTGAGGTCACCACCTGAGCCATATGGAGGAAGTCAACATTGCTGCAAGAAGGACAGTCACCTTCTCCCCTCTGTTCGGGTATATTATACACTTTTCTTTCTGCTATCTCACACTCACTTGATTTCTGCTACCACCCTCTCCTCCTACCAAGGCTCATCCCCTGCCTCTTTCAACATTGCCTGCAACATCTTCCCTCCCCCAGCCTCAGCCACCCCATCCTCTCACACTAACCTGCATGGTCTCTGCACTGCCTACTCACTGGTCCAGGACTCTTTTATCCAAATACACCGATACTACCAGCTGTACCACCCACTTCCATCTCACTTGATACCTCCTTTCTCTCACTTGAGGTCAGACAGCCCATATCAGAGTGGAAAGTGCCAGGAGAGGGTGAAGGGTGCCATCAGGCTCCTCACCCCCTTCAGAAGAGAATCCTGTCCCTAGCAGGAGAAAACTGGGCTGCTGAGATAGTCATGTCCCATCACCCGATTTTCTCTACAACTCTTCATTGTACTGCAGCTCTCAGATTAACCCCACTCTCAGTGTCACTCCTTACACACTGTTTCTCACCACTTCTTCCTTCCAACTCCTTCTTTCTGTTATGTGTTGCAGGTACCAGCGGGATGTCTACTCCCCCGGTGGAGAAATGGCCTGCTCTGCCAGAAGCAATATTCCCTGTAATTTTTTTTTGTTCTGTGTTGACCTCAGTAAGTGACTGTGACTTCTGGAACTGAATGTCGAAGCTGCGATCTGCATAATGCAGAGGGAACGTTAGCCAAAAGTCACCTCTGAGGGACAGAGTTCAGAAACTTAAGAGGAAGCATTAGCCAAGCTGCCTACTGCAGTCATCAGCTTAGATACTGACTCGTTAATGAGAATGTCAGGTTGGAAATGTTTGGGAGTACAATCTAATGAGCCCCTCACTGCCACGTCTTTGCAGCTGGTTGAGGAAGAATAGCTGCAGGCTTCTGGAATACAGAGGTCTGGCAGAGACCGTGAACCTGCTCAGCCCCAGGCAGGAGAGGACCCTCTGATGTTCCCTGTCAAGGGACTTTGTACACTGGCGCAGAGAGTAACAGAAACAGCACACAGCTATTTGGGACTCAATGGCCTTTATTGCCCAGAGGCTGCAACAGTGCAGCTGTGCTCTGGGGACCCAGCTGCCTCATGCACTGCGTTTGTCAAGCTGCCTCAGATGGAGAGATTGGCATCAGCCATGAAGAGCTAGGCCCAGCAGTCTCAGGGTCTCAGACCCACAGTAGATCATCCCACAAACCCTCATTCACTCCACCTCCTCTCCCTGCTAGTCTCTCTGGATGGACCTGACAAACTGACTGTGGACCATGCCCTGGAATGAACTAACTAGAGGACTCTGGATGAAAAATTTCCAGATTCTAGACTAATGGCTGTGCATATCCTGACTGCTTCAGCCAAATCTCCCAGACAGACTGTTATGGAGCCACTGAGCTAACTGTACCTCAGTCATTGGACCACAGAGACACGGATCCCTTGCCTGAGGAACACCCTGATTGGACACCGAACTGCAACCAATCCCCTGGTATGGGAGGCTGTCTTTGACCAGCTGTGCTAGAAAACCCGACTGATGAGTGCCTCCATGGACTCCAGTCAGGATGGTTGCCCTAAGACTTTGAGACATGGCTGCCTGCTGGCTGCACATGCAGTGTGTGTACTGTGTAAGCTGCTGGCACTTAGTGCAAGTGTGAGATTGATATAACTGGGTGCCATATAGCAAGATGTGTGCCCAATGACTGGAGATGAATGACCAACAAGACAATCTGCCTGGCTGTGAGACTCTGCTAATAGAAATGGCAAAGCAGGGATGCTGTGAGCATGAAGATCGTTGCTAAGTGATGAGCTTTAAGAGAGCAAGTGAGCAGCTCTAGGATACAGAGATAGTAGGAACTGCCGATGCTGGAGAATCTGAGATAAAACAGTATGAAGCTGGATGAACACACCTGGCCAAACAGCATCAGAGGAACAGGAAAGCTTGACGTTTTGGGTCGGGACCTTTCTTCCGAAAATCTAGGTTACAGCCTGGTGTAACCCGTGAGCCAGATACCCCAGTCCTGCAGACAAAGTGTCCTTGCAGCAGCCCTTCTGGTGCGCCTTGCAATGCAGACCTATGCTTCCTAAGTGTCCTGTGAGTGGATCAGAGAGGAGCCAAGAGCTTGGCAAGGGATTTGTAGTTGCTGGATGCCGATGACTGGATGAGAGGTATGTGTGGCAGGAGCCAACGGACTAAGCTTTAAGGTGCTGGTACGTGGAGAGCAATGTGGAAACCCTTCGCAGCCAGCAATGAGCTGAAGTCACCAAGTACCTTCTCTGACCTCCATCTCACAAATTCTTGATGTTTCATTTGCATGTAGAGGTTGGTAGGACAGAAGGCTGCTCTTAAATGAGATGGTCAGAAATCAGACAACACTAGGTTATAGTCCAACAGGTTTATTTGAAATCACAAGCTTCCAGAGTGTTGTCCACTTCTCCTGATGAAGGGGCAGCACTTCAAAAGCTTGTGATTTGAGATAACCCTGTTGGACCATAACTTGGTGTCGTCTGATTTCTGACCTTGTTCACTCCAGTCCAATTCCGACATCTCTGCATCATCGTGAATAAGATGGGCAACATTCCCTCTTGATGCATGAGTCCATATGCTACTGGTCTGTGAAGCAGAAGTCATTCTGCTGTAATTGGTATGCTGATACCAGTCACCATGGGCAGAACATTGGACCTTATGGCTTAGAGGGAATATCGGAGGTGAGATGTGCAGTTAATAAAGTTATTGACAAGCAAACGTCACCCTTAATAGATAACTTGTTATACCGTAGCAAGCATCTCATCTTGACACCTGAAGCCAATTTAAAAGATGCAGCGAGTTGCTCCTGACGTTGAGATAGTCTTCAATGGACTTAATGTGTGATTCTACTATTTTTTCTCAGCATAGCCCACATTGTCAGAGCCAAATCTCACACAACACCTGGTTATAGTCCAAGATAATAAAATGTGAGGCTGAATGAACACAGCAGGCCCAGCAGCATCTCAGGAGCACAAAAGCTGACGTTTTGGGCCTAGACCCTTCATCAGAGAGGGGGATGGGGTGTGCTTTCTGGAATAAATAGGGAGAGAGGTAAAGGCGGACCGAAGATGGAGAGAAAAGAAGAAGGGTGGAGAGGAGAGTATAGGTGGGGAGGTAGGAAGGGGATAGGTCAGTCCAGGGAAGACGGACAGGTCAAGGAGGTGGGATGAGGTTAGTAGGTAGGAGATGGAGATGCGGCTTGGGGTGGGAGGAAGGGATGGGTGAGAGGAAGAACAGGCTAGGGAGGCAGAGACAGGTTGGACTGGTTTTGGGATGCAGTGGGTGGAGGGGAAGAGCTGGTCTGGTTGTGTGGTGCAGTGGGGGCAGGGGACGAACTGGGCTGGTTTTGGGATGTGGTGGGGGAAGGGGAGATTTTGAAGCTGGTGAAGTCCACATTGATACCATTGGGCTGCAGGGTTCCCAAGCGGAATATGAGTTGCTGTTCCTGCAACCTTCGGGTGGCGTCATTGCGGCACTGCAGGAGGCCCATGATGGACATGTCATCTAACGAATGGGAGGGGGAGTGGAAATGGTTTGCGACTGGGAGGTGCAGTTGTTTATTGCGAACCGAGCAGAGGTGTTCTGCAAAGCGGTCCCCAAGCCTCCGCTTGGTTTCTCCAATGTAGAGGAAGCCACACCGGGTACAGTGGATGCAGTATACCACATTGGCAGATGTGCAGGTGAACATCTGCTGAATATGGAAAGTAATCTTGGGGCCTGGGATAGGGGTGAGGGAGTAGGTGTGGGGGCAAGTGTAGCATTTCCTGCGGTTGCAGGGGAAGGTGCTGGGTGTGGTGGGGTTGGAGGGCAGTGTGGAGCGAACAAGGGAGTCACGGAGAGAGTGGTCTCTCCGGAAAGCAGACAAGGGTGGGGATGGAAAAATGTCTTGGGTGGTGGGGTCGGATTGTAGATGGCGGAAGTGTCGGAGGATGATGCGTTGTTACAACCCCACCACACCCGGCACCTTCCCCTGCAACCGCAGGAAATGCTACACTTGCCCCCACACCTCCTCCCTCTCCCTTATCCCAGGCCCCAAGATGACTTTCCATATTCAGCAGAGGTTCACCTGCACATCTGCCAATGTGGTATACTGCATCCACTGTACCCAGTGCGGCTTCCTCTACATTGGAGAAACCAAGCAGAGGCTTGGGGACCGCTTTGCAGAACACCTCCGCTCAGTTCGCAATAAACAACTGCACCTCCCAGTCGCAAACCATTTCCACTCCCCCTCCCATTCTTTAGATGACATGTCCATCATGGGCCTCCTGCAGTGCCACAATGATGCCACCCGAAAGTTGCAGGAACAGCAACTCATATTCTGCTTGGGAATCCTGCAGCCTAATGGTATCAATGTGGACTTCACCAGCTTCAAAATCTCCTCTTCCCCCACCGCATCCCAAAACCAGCCCAGTTCGTCCCCTCCCCCCACTGCACCACACAACCAGCCCAGCTCTTCCCCTCCACCCACTGCATCCCAAAACCAGTCCAACCTGTCTCTGCCTCCCTAACTTGTTCTTCCTCTCACCCATCCCTTCCTCCCACCTCAAGCCGCACCTTCATCTCCTACCTACTAACCTCATCCCACCTCCTTGACCTGTCCGTCTTCCCTGGACTGACCTATCCTCTCCCTACCCCCCCACCTATACTCTCCTCTCCACCTATCTTCTTTTCTCTCCATCTTTGGTCTGCCTCCCCCTCTCTCCCTATTTATTCCAGAAAGCTCACCCCATCCCCCTCTCTGATGAAGGGTCTATGCCCGAAACGTCAGCTTTTGTGCTCCTGAGATGCTGCCTGGCCTGCTGTTTTCATCCAGCCTCACATTTTATTATCTTGGATTCTCCAGCATCTGCAGTTCCCATTATCACATCCCAGGTTATAGTCCAAAAGGTTTATGTGAAAGTGCAAGCTTTCAGAGCCCTGCATCTATAAGGTTCCACCAAAGGACCCCATTTACTTCCCTTTTTCTTTTACATAATTGCCAACTGATTAGCCCTATAACCACCATCGGTCTTGATTTATGTTTGCAAACCTGATGCCATTAGCCTTGATTTCAGTTGTGTAGTGATAGTAATCTTAATGTTTCAACAAAAACATTTTACTAACCTTTTATCTTGTGAAAGAATTAAATGAAATTCGACACTATCAAAAAATTGTTAGAAAAAAGTGAAATACGTTTTCTCAAAATCTTTTACTTACTCTCTTGTTTTCTTTTTCATTTTTAGTCATTTATTGAATCACTCTTTTCCTGTTATTAGATTTTTAACTAGCCATTTCCAGATTGGCACCACTTATGCCAACGCGGGGTGTTGTATAATGAGTAGTGCAGCTTCCAATCGGCCTTTCTGTCACTATCAGTACTAACAGCTCAGGCATATCATGCAGCCTGATGGTGAAGAAGTGAAAGGGTTAACTGTCAAAATTTACTTGCATTCTGAGAATACCCTGGAGGTGCAAAATGACCTAGCTCCCATTCTGGGCTGAGATTGGAAATCTGACTGAGTGTGAACCAGAGCTGGTGGATACATTCCTAGTGACTCACACACAGCAAGGCAGCAGATTTATCTCTAGTAATAATGAACAGTCAGCTTTTTATACATCTTTGGTTCTGTTAATTACATTGAGTGGGTAGTATACTCCAGTAATTAAGAATGATAATTTTGTATCTAACTCACATTGATCTATCTGTCCAGAAGTTTTGGCTATTTACTTGACACTTGATTGAGCTGAGAGAGATCCTGGTGAAAACTGTTCTTGTTGCTCACCAATTGTCTGTAGGGCAATGGGCACATAGCATTAAACCCAGATATACAAGCACCAAGTAGTATCCAAGACTGTCAGATAAAGAGCCAATCACAGGCTGTGAGTTAACATTCATCTAAACCCACTCCACAACCTGAGGACATAGGCTTATCTTGAGCTTAGTGCCATGCTAAGAGTTTGCTGTATTATTATGTATCAGATGAAATCAACAATCGAAGATAGCAGATCCGCTTTCATTGTTAAAATTTCAAAATGTCAATTTCTTTCATTGTGCTGTTTGACCATCCTGGCCCAGCTAACTAAGATTCACACTGGAATCTTGCACTGAGTCTTCCGTGTATGTTGTGGTCTTGAGCTAAAGATGGTAGAGGCTCCAATTGCCATCACATTGCTGACCAGGAACTTCTCTCCTTTTTACTCCTTGACATTGGCATGTGGTGGAAAGATTTGGGGGTAGATACTCAGCCAATCCAGTCACATTATGAATATGCCTCCATTGTCCTGAATGGGACTTTTACTGGGAATTTCTGGTATAGCAGTAAGGACATTACTCACTGTGCCACAAGATGTACATGGGTGATACATAGGCCAGTGCAAAGTGATCAGCCAAGCATTTCACTCCAATTGTCAGTAATAGGAAAACAGGAGAATTTGGACATGACAATGGAAATGTTATTAAAATTCATTTGATTTATGATTCAAATGAAAATGTATAAGTGAATAAATCCCAAGGCAAAAATTGACAATGACATCCAACATCACGAATTTTTTTTAGTCACCTCTCTTCAATCTTACACATGCTGTAATCATTGCAATGATTCCCTACTGAAGTCCTTGAATTATTTCTGATCATGTCATGCCATATACAATAGTGGCAACAACAGCTAGTCATCATGCTGGCTATTTATCCAGATTTTGCTGAAGTTTATTAGGAACTCAACAGAATTGTTTCCACAATCTCCCCCTAACTCCAAAAGGCCTTTGCTTCTGCAACTCAGAACATTTCTGGCTTCTACTGGACAACTTGCATGTATCGGGAATGATGTGTGAATTTTTCAGTCCTCAGTACTAACTACAATTCTAACTGGTCATTGAACTTCAGTTCATCCAAGGCAGGTTATGAGTCTTGACATCTTCAAAGCAGTAACAGACAACATAATTATGCCACTGAGCCTAAGACACTTTCTGGAATTCACAAGAGTGCCACCTTCAACACTTTTATTGATTTAGTTTTAAATTTCAATAAATTAATTTCAGATCATTGTGGAAAATTTAATCTTGCAGTTGCACTGTTATCATCAGAAACCTCAGTTCAAGTATCCTGACACTACTCATCATTTTATTGTAAATTCTTGACATTTATGATTGTAGATTTGAAATTATTAAAGAAATTATGTGCATTGCTTGGTCATTGATCAACAAGTGATCTGTAAGCAGTGTCTGAAAAACATCTTTTTGAACTGAGAGAACATGATTAATTTTGCAGTTGTGATTTTTACTTCTTGAACTCGCTGGCTTGTTGTGACTTATGGATAACTTATACATATTGTGTGCATTGTGCTTCTGGAATATGGAAATTCACAATTTTTCAATGGTTTGAAAATTTGAAAGAAACATGAGCACTGACCAGTAATCTTTTGTTTCCAAAAGAGATTTAATTGGGAAGCTAAATGCCTGTGTGATTATTAAATTTAATTCAAGCAAAAATGTGTTCATTGGCTAAAGAAAAAATGTTCACAAGATATTAGACACACCTATTCCACACAACTAATTGCAACAATAAAAATCTGATATTACAGCAGTCAAAGGGAAGAGATCGTGAATAGCTGGTAAAATTTGTTTTTAGCTGTCAGGAGTTTAGAATGCCATTACAGAGTACAGAGGGCAAATGAAGGATACAAAGCAATTTTTAAATGATGTACTTCACTCTTGCAGACAATGCCCAATTACCAGCAATGCGTTGTGTTATTTACATGACGATCTTAGATACTAGACTCACAGAGGATATCACTTTAGATGGATTAGAAATCACAAAGTTAAGGACTTGTACATGGATGGTATCTGCTGAAGGATAAGTAAAGAAATGAATTGTGCTTTGAAAGTCCCTTGCCTGTAACTTTAACATCGTTTTAGAGACAGACATTTGTTACTTTAGACAGGAAGGCATTTTGATTTTCATAGGTGACCTGGGGAATATATTCTTGAAACTTCCTCCTTGTCATGCCTGTTTCTCACTGCCATACCTTAGTCAAGCCTGTGTGACAATTCTGAAGTCTTGTGACGTTAGTAATGCTTCTGACATTTAGTTGCACCTGAAGCGCAATGGTTATGTCTAACTCCATTGCGTTTAATAGATAAAATTGCAATGTCTTTTACTGAGTCTTCTCTTCATTCAGCGACTCTGCCACCATCTCCTCATTTTTCAACACAAGTACAGCAAAGTTAAAAAGAAATCTTCAAACTAAGAATAAGGCCAAAGGAGAGTCATTAAAATAACACTCACACGAACAAGGCAACATTTCTGTCATCAGTAATTAAAATCATGGTGGAAAGGAAATATAAAGCCTTAACAATCTACTACATTTGTTTGTGTTCAGTTCGGTCAAACTAATTATACTCTGCCCCCCAAAAAAGTATTTATGATCATTTGCAAAAGGTTGGGGAAAAGGCAGATTTTTGATTATTCATAAGGCATTGTTAAGACAATTAATGAAGAACTTGTGCATCAATCTACTGCTGCACTGTTATCTCAGAAAATAACAGCTTTGTTCCTTTTCAGATTGGATATTAGTCAGCTTAATGAACAAATAAATTTGGAGGCATCACCATGGGGATAAGCAAAGATTCAGGAGCAGCTCATAGATCTACCATGCTGACCAGAAATGGAACATGGCAAATACACTGGGGAAAGTGGAAACAGAAACAGAATGGAAAATAACTATAAAACCTGGTTGGCAAATTGATGGTCATATTTATTCTACTTAAAAAGCATCGGATGCAACCTTTAATATTCCAGGTAATATTGGGGGCAGCATTTTCACTTTGAGCAAGAAAATCCTGCCATTGTCTACAGCAATGACATATTTGACAGCTGGCTTAATGAACTCCAACCAGTTTGGAGACTCTTTAAGCCCTTGAGAAATGTTAAAATCATCTTCATGATAACTTTCATTACAACGAACAAAACCTCCCAATGCATGGAATGCATGTTCCTGTGAGTTTGTTAGTGGATCATTAATTTCAACTGTGGAAGCATTATTTCTGCTTGGTGGGAAATAGGATTTTCAGACTTGATGGGCCAAGTGGTCTCATTCCGTCAGCGCTATTTTAGCTTTCAAAGGTATAGCTCCTATTGCCCTTGTCTGATAATGTTGTTAACAATGACTGTTCCTGAGGTTCCCTTCGTTGGCCCCCACTTCTTTGCTCCTTGATGTCTGCTTGCTTTGATAGAATGTGATGGTCTGCACTGCCAGTGTTATGCTTGATTTTGAGCCAGCTTTGAAGCTAAAGTCCTGCTTCATTAAACCAGTTATTTATATCCCGACTGCTGAACCTCTTGATCACCCACAGCCTCAACTGCTGTTCTTGGAAGCCAGATTTCATTCCACATAAGTTACATATCAACTAAATCTACACAGCACGAATCCTCTGCCTTGTAACCATGGTATTGATATGGCTAATGACTAGTTCAGTTTCTGGTCAGTAATAATCCCTGCGATGTTTCTTATTGGGGATTCAGTGACAATAAATTAACATCAAAGAGTGTTGATCAAATTCTCACCTCTTTTAGATTGTCATTGCCTTGCATTTGTGTGGATGTTGCCACTTCTCTGGCCAAGCCTGTATCTTGTTCAGATCTTGCTGCATTTGGATAGGGACTTCTTTGCTATCTGAGGCTCTGAACATTGTGCAATCACCATGAACATCCCTTCTTTTGACCTTTATAATGGCGGGAAGGTCATTGATGAAGCTACTGAAGATGGTTGGGCCTTGCACACTACTTTCAGGAACTCCTGCAGAGATGTCCTGGACCTGAGATGACTGACCTCCAACAACCATGATGATCTCTTTCTGTGCCAAGTATCATTTCTACAGCAAAGAGTTTTCACCTGATTTCCGTTGATTCCAGTCTTTCTAGGCTTTCTGGTCAAATGTGGCATTGGTGCCACTCTCACCTCACCTCTAGAATTCAGCTGTTATCTCCATGTTTGAACCAAGACTGTAATGAAGTCAGGAGCCTGAAGTCTCTGGCGGAACCCAAACTGAGCATCACTGAGCAGGTTATTGCTGAGCAGTGCTGCTTGATAGTGCTGTTACTGACACCTTCCATCACTTTACTGATGCTTGGGAGTGTACTGCAAGAATGGTAATTGGCCAGGTTGGATTTGTCCTGCTTTCTGTTTACAGGATGTACCTACACAATTGTCCACATTGTTGATCTTCAGGAATATTGCCAGAATGTTGTCAGGACCCACAGCCTTTGCAGAAAACAGTGTCCCCGGCCGTTTCCTGATATCGCGTGGTGTGAATCGAATTTGCTGAAGAAAGGTGTCGGAGACGCTGGGGACATTCGGAGGAAGCCAAGATGCATCAGGCACTTGGCACTCCTGGCTAAAGATGAATATGAGTGCTTCACCCTCATTGTTTTGTACTGAGGATGAGGATAATTGTAGCCTCCCAGTTTTGAATTTCCAGGATCTGTTTGTAGTTTGACCCATTTATCACGTTGTAGGAGCTTCACAACACAATGGAGTTATCCTCGTTGTGAAGGTGGGACTTTGTAAGATGAGTGCAGTTGTCACTCCTGGCAATATGGCCAACGACAGACATAGATATGAAAGGTAGATTGTTGAGGACATGTCGACTTTTCCCTTTTGTTGGTTCACCACTTGCCACGGACCCAGTTTAGAAGTTTGCTCAATAAAATACCAGCACAAGTGAGCTACCTTTGGTGATGGACTTGGCTGTCTCCTACCCAGAGTACATTCTGTGCCTTTGCTGCCCTCAGTGTCCTCTCCAAGCAGAATTCAACATGGAGGAGAGGTGGAAGGCAGTGAGTAGTTGGGGATGCTGCTGATACTCACGTCCAACAAGTCTCCGTTCCCAAGATCTGAGAGCTCCACACTCTCCAACAAGTCTCCTTCTCCATGATATGAGAGCTCTAGTTTCCCCAACAGAATGGACAAACCTCCGGTATGACTGCCAAAGCAGGAACCCAGTAACATCTCACGTCTTGCCTGATATGACAACCATTTTCTCCACCAGACTATTCAACACCCTCCCCATCCTGACCTACTCTAAGCAGACAATCGTATACTTGGCATCCACCCACTTGGCACTTTATCCATGTGGATCTCTATCCACCTGGCATGATACCTATCCACCTGGCACCTTAGCTTTAATGAACACATGAATGCTTTCCCAATGGCTCTCTTTTCTACTTGACATATAAATCACAGAATTTGGCAACTACTGCTGTGGTAAAAGGGGCGTGGTTTCCCTTCCCCAAACTATCCTGTGCTATGAGGGCGCATTCGGATTGGAGATGTTTCTCCGGGATCCATCAATTAAATCTCCTGCCTGAATTGTGGAGCTTTTTTTTAAACATTAGAAAACAGGAATGCAGCAGCAATATGAAAATTGACTATTATTGCTCCTCTTCAGAAAATCTAGATCATTACTTTCAGTGGCAGGAGATTCTGTAGCATTGGCTTTGACATATGGAATGCATTCTCTAGCCTGCGGCCTCCCTATTCCTGTAAAATCTTTTCAAATAATATAAGTTTGACCAAACCTCTCTGCCTCAAAATCCTTCAGATTTTTCAGTAGCTTCTAAAAGAATATGGGCATTTTACTATTTTAAAATTGTTGCAGCAAATTGTATATTTCTAAGATGAAACAGCGAAATTTCAGTTTTATTTCCTGATTTGTCCTATTTTTCTAATCATCGTTCATTACACTCATTCACTGCTAGATTATGGCCTAACTAACAAAGTCTGGTGATACAATTCATGTTCAGAATATTGACTTGTTGTGCAAATAGGACTGTCCTGCTTTAAAACAAAATTTCTATGTGTCCCATTTTAATTTAAACATGCCAATGACAACTGTACTAACATTGGGGCACTAGTTTCTTGCTGTACTGCAGACGTTACCAGCCTAAACAGACAACAGACTTGATGAGCTTCTCTCCAGCTGAGAGGGGATGTTTTGGGCTTCAGGCACCCTGCAGAGTACTGCCATCAATTGTGTTTCTCTGGGGAGAACGGAATCTGTCTGTTCCACGGGCTGCACTGTCTGGAACAGATCTGTTAAAAATAATATAAATCAAACTACTCATGTTTGCCAAACAAATGTAAGGGAAATCATCATTCTCTTCTCAAACTCATGTGAAAGCTTGATTAAAATCATAAATGCTGTTTGATTGATATGATGAATTATTAAACAAACATTAGAAAAGTAGAAGAACCAATCCTATTGTCAACAACAAACAGGCAATTTAAAAATATTTGGAAAAGTGGCTCATTTTGAGCTGTTATAATGTTTTACTCCAATTAACTCTCCTTTTCCTGCCATGATGTAAGCTAAGTGGAGACGGCTCAATGGTCACAAACATTGCTAAGGATGCTCTCATTAGTTGGAAGGTTCCAATTTTAAGTGAGATAAATGAAGTACTTGAATTGTGTTTTTTTTCATTGTGAAGTATCTCCTATTGTGTTTCTGCAATCAGCAATAACAGATTGTTGAGAATAGTTCAATGCCAAACTGTTTGAAATTCTTGGGCTGAAGTTTGTTGGCTGCAGTGGTTAAAATTAGATAGAAGGCTTTCGCCCAGTTGTCGGACATTAGCTCTGTAAATTTCTGCCCCTTGTCTTCACAACATTAAGATGAGAAGGAATACAGAAAGAGGGTCGGGAGAAGAGCACTTTAATGGTTTTGTGACATTAATTTACTGATAAAAGTTACCTCCCCCATTTGAGAGGATAAACTTGAGTCACTTTCTTTCCTGAAATGATAGCCAGGAGCAAATTATGTTGAATGAGATTGGAGACATGCAAGGCTAGTCTTCCTCTTCCCAGGAATAGCTTCATAGTTCAACTATCAATTGATCAACTATCAAGGGATTAAGAATTAGTCTCGAAGCACATTCATTTGAACAGTGTGATTTCAAATGACTCAGTTACTCATCTGGAAACCCCAAAGAGGTGAATTTGCGTTGTAACTCTTCCAATGTGTTGGCTGCAATGTTCTCAACTAGAAGTCTGAAAAACAGAAAGGGAGCACTATTAAGAAATATAAGAGAGACTCCAGAATTAAAAAAAGGTGGGAAATTCAAGATAATGTTGATGCACAGTGCAATACACTTAACGAAATAAGGGCCTTTACACTCAGTGGAAAGATGCTAAACATGAGGAATTAAATTTGATCATCTAAAGAAGTCAGGGATCAATCTTACAGGATTTTTCCCACCGTACTTGGCTTGGATCTTTTTTGATATGTTTCTTGGTTATCTCCCAAGGGATTACGTGGCCCTTGTTTGATCTAAAGTATCAGTACCATGATAGATAGCCATATCAAGGCTCCAATGGTAGATCAAGTGGGCCAGTAGGTAGGTTATTTTTTAACCCTCATTTTTTGTATGTAAAGAGACCCAAGAAGGCAGACACACAATTCCCTGGAGTTTGACTCCAGAGCAAAAAGTTGTAGAAAGGTTGGAAACATTTTGAATGTATAGAGGTGTGAGAGTAAAGGAGCAATGTAAAGCTGCATATAAAATTGGCTAGACCGCAATTCAAGTTGTGTGAGACATTTTCAACAATTGGAAACAATTTACAAAAGCTTGTAGTAGTTGGAAGTGTAGGTACTGCGTGAATGGGAGCTCAGTTTTGATGTATACAAGACCATAATTCGCTTTTCATTGGTTTTACTGTTTTTTCTTAGGTATTCCCTCAGGATCGAGGATGATCTGCTTCCACTCTGGCTTGATGGATTCTGATTTAGCTGAAATTTTCAGGATCTGTGATCTACCAGAGGCAGTGCACATGATACTTGAAGTGTTGAGTGCATGGATAAATTGGAGGTTTGTGTGCAGTCTCTGATATCTCAACTTTGCCTCTATGTGCTTCCAACAAAACCTTTTGATGTGTTTAATACCTTTCTGATAAACCTTCTCCTCATTGATTGATCACAAGTCAGGGACCTCTTCAGGGGTGTTCTGAGGATATCCCGAAAATGTTTCCACTTCCTCCTGGGGCTCTCCTCCTACATTCCCTCTAAGCTGCGCAACTGTGCACGTGCATTGCAGCTCTAATGCTCCACGCATATCGATCACCATGTCAACACAGATTGCTGCTGCCCGACATGAATCTTGGATGTCTGTGTCGAAGAAAAGAAATTTCGAGGTAAGGCTGGTCTCCTGCCACAATCTAAGTTTTGTGAAGTGCAGTTGCTTCAGGATTTTGGTATGGGACATATATATGAAATGCCCCACCCAGCGGAACAGATGCAGTGCTTTGCTGCTGGGTTTGTTGGCTTGAGAGAGGCTGATGCTTTTAGATTTCTTTCCTTGCCATAAGTTTTGGAGTATCTTGCTCAGGCACTTCTCCAGTCCTTTGTACGAGGTTGTCCCAGGCTCCAGGGCATGGGGACTATTGCTATAGATTTTCCAAGTCTCTGAATGTTAGAAGAGTGCATAGATAACCACTGCCCAGTGAAATATGACCTTTGCCTCTGGGTTTCGGTTACTCAAATACTCCCTGTCCCTCCCTCGGAGGAGCTAGAACATTGGACGTAATGATGAATTTAATCTTCAATGTCTAACTTTATTGAGAGAAGACTGCTGAAATACAGAGAACTGCCCATTGTTTTACCAGGACCACAGAATCCCTACTGTGCAGAAAGGGGCCATTGAGCCCATCATGTCTGCACTAACCCTCTGAAGAGCGTCCTGCCCAGAGGCAGGCCACATACTATCCACATAACCCTGCATTTCCACAGCCAATCTACCTAAGCTGCAGGTTTAGCATGGCTAATCCCACCTACTTGCACATCTCTGGACTGTGAGAGGAAAGGGGAAACCCACGCAGACACAGGGAGAATATGTAAACTTACATAGACAGTGACCCAAGACTGGGGTTGAACCCGGTTGCCTGACACTATGAAGGCAGCAGCACTAACCACTGAGGTACAATGGCACCAGTAGGAAGCTCTAGCACTCAGAGTTACTTGAGATACTGAATCAATTTCCATTGGGTCAGAAAGGCCCTGCAGAGGCAGAACAGAAACTTAGATACATAAAACATAGAACATTACAGCACTGTACAGGCCCTTCGGCCCTCAATGTTGTGCCGACCTGTCATACCGACCTCAAGCCCACCTCACCTACACTATTCCATGTACGTCCATATGCTTATCCAACGATGACTTAAATGTACCTAAAGTTGGTGAATCTACTACCGTTGCAGGCAAAGCGTTCCATTCCCTTACTACTCTGAATAAAGAAACTACCTCTGACATCTGTCCTATATCTTTCACCCCTCAATTTAAAGCTATGCCCCCTTGTGCTCGCCGTCACCATCCTGGGAAAAAGGCTCTCCCCATCCACCCTATCTAACCCTCTGATTATTTTATATGTTTCAATTAAGCCACCTCTCAACCTTCTTCTCTCTAACGAAAACTGCCTCAAGTCCCTCAGCCTTTCCTCGTAAGGCCTTCCCTCCATACCAGGCAACAGCCTAGTAAGTCTCCTCTGCACCCTTTCCAAAGCTTCCACATCCTTCTTGTAATGCAGTGACCAGAACTGTACGCAATACTCCAAGTGAGGCCACACCAGAGTTTTGTACAGCTGCAGCATAACCTCTTGGTTCCGGAACTCGATCCCTCTATTAATAAAAGCTAAAACACTGTATGCCTTCTTAACAGACCTGTCAACCTGGGTGGCAACTTTCAAGGATCTGTGTACATGGACACTGAGATCTCTCTGCTCATCTACACTACTAAGAATTTTACCATTAGCTCAGTAATTTGCCTTCCGGTTACTCCTACCAAAGTGCATCACCTCACACTTGTCTGCATTGAACTCCATTTGCCACCTCTCAGCCCAGCTCTGCAGCTTATCTATGTCTCTCTGCAACCTACAGCATCCTTCGTCACTATCCACAACTCCACCGACCTTAGTGTCGTCTGCAAATTCACTAACCCATCCTTCTACGCCCTCATCCAGGTCATTTATAAAAATGACAAACAGTCATTCGTAGAAGCAGGAGTAGTTCACTTAATTCCTTGAATAAAAACAAAATGTTGTGAACACTGGAAGTCTGTGTTCCTCTCGCCACAAATGTTGCCAGACCTTCTCATTTTATTCACCAGCGTTTTCTGTTTGTTTCACTTAACCCCTTGAGCCACCTGCTCCACCAACCAATGAATACGGCTGATTCTAAATTTGTGTAGGAAGTTCCAAATCACTCTGAGAAGGTTTGGCTGTATTGTTTTAGACCATGCTGCTTACACTTCTCAACCAGATTGTATAAAATAGATATTTATAAAGGTTGTGATTCAAATGGATAGGGCAGGAATGTATCTAGCACTGGTAGAGCCAAAGATAGGATATCATCTAGTCAGTGTTGTGTTTTAGGATCCATGGAAAGACTTTGACAAAAGTTTGTATAGATGTGTTGCTTTTGACATTAAAATTAACATCCAAACAGGATTAGATTGCAATTTTAAACCACAATGAGCTCTGTTGTCAAGTCAGAAAAGCCGATCACTCAAGTTGTTATTCATATGATCTGAACCAGCATGGTGGGGAGAGCTGGAGGTATGGTTGGGTGTCGAGGTGAGTTGCAGAAAGGGGAATGCACTCAAAGCACCCTTTCTCTGTTAGCTCAATTGCACTGTGACAAAAATATTTGTCATGAGAGTAGCAGGGATCAGTTGTGAATGAGTCCTATTGCTGGGGAAAAATATTAATTGAGGGAAAAGGGCCTAATTGGGCACACTAATGCTGAGCGTTCAGTGAGAAACAAAGCTGCAAACCCCAGGGAGCCCACATGAACAAGGGCATTCCAACAAAGACATAGATTAGAGTATGGTAGACATTAAGACATAGCCCAAGAGAACATAGTGGTTTAATAAACTGAAAATCTGAAACAAAAACAGGAAATGCTGGAGAAACTTAACAGATCTGGCAGCATCTGTGGAGTGAAAGCAGAGTTAACTTTCCAATCTAGAGTCCTTTCTTCGTAGCTTGGTGGTGTTGGCTAATGGCCACTAATAAGTAAGAATTAAATATTGCTAAAAAGGGACTTGACTTCAAAAGCTTTTTGTCTTCCACTCATAAAGAATGAAATGCAAGAAGATTAATTTGCAAGGAAAGGGACCAACAATTTATTAGCTTGAGAAAAAAGGTGTTGATTGGTTAGATTATGGTTGGAAATGGAGATGCAGGAACTGTCACAGTTACCTAGTTAAATTTAAACCAAACAGCTTGATTCTGTGATAATAAAATGTGAGGCTGGATGAACACAGCAGGCCAAGCAGCATCTCACGAGCACAAAAGCTGACGTTTCGGGCCTAGACCCTTCATCAGAGAGGGGGATGGGGGGAGGGAACTGGAATAAATAGGGAGAGAGGGGGAGGCGGACCGAAGATGGAGAGTAAAGAAGATAGGTGGAGAGAGTGTAGGTGGGGAGGTAGGGAGGGGATAGGTCAGTCCAGGGAAGACGGACAGGTCAAGGAGGTGGGATGAGGTTAGTAGGTAGCGGGGGGTGCGGCTTGGGGTGGGAGGAAGGGATGGGTGAGAGGAAGAACCGGTTAGGGAGGCAGAGACAGGTTGGACTGGTTTTGGGATGCAGTGGGTGGGGGGGAAGAGCTGGGCTGGTTGTGTGGTGCAGTGGGGGGAGGGGACGAACTGGGCTGGTTGAGGGATGCATTAGGGGAAGGGGAGATTTTGAAACTGGTGAAGTCCACATTGATACCATATGGCTGCAGGGTTCCCAGGCGGAATATGAGTTGCTGTTCCTGCAACCTTCGGGTGGCATCATTGTGGCAGTGCAGGAGGCCCATGATGGACATGTCATCAAGAGAATGGGAGGGGGAGTGGAAATGGTTTGCGACTGGGAGGTGCAGTTGTTTTTTGCGAACTGAGCGGAGGTGTTCTGCAAAGCGGTCCCCAAGCCTCCGCTTGGTTTCCCCAATGTAGAGGAAGCCGCACCGGGTACAGTGGATGCAGTATACCACATTGGCAGATGTGCAGGTGAACCTCTGCTTGATGTGGAATGTCATCTTGGGGCCTGGGATGGGGGTGAGGGAGGAGGTGTGGGGACAAGTGTAGCATTTCCTGCTTGATTCTGTCCTTGGCCAGTGCCAGAGGGTGAAGCAGGGATCA
Source organism: Stegostoma tigrinum (assembly GCF_030684315.1). NCBI lineage: Eukaryota > Metazoa > Chordata > Chondrichthyes > Orectolobiformes > Stegostomatidae > Stegostoma > Stegostoma tigrinum. Next base: position 13,557,500 of record NC_081385.1, read on the forward strand.
TCTCTCTCCATAGACCTTTCTTCAGTGAGATGGATGCAATGTGTGGGTGGCACGGTGGCTCAGTGGTTACCACTGCTGCCTCACAGGACAAGGGACCTGGGCTCAATTTCACCCTTGGGCGACTGTCTGTCTGGAGTTTGCATGTTCTTCTGATGTCTGCGTGGGTTTCCTCTGGGTGCTCCAGTTTCCTCCCACAGTCCAATGATGTGCGGGTTGGGTGGATTGGCCTTGTTAAATTGACCATAGTGTTCAGGGATGTGTAGTAAGTGGGTTACAGGGGAGAGGGTAGGTCTGGGTCTGGGTGGCATGATCTTAAAAAAAAGGGGACAGCATGGTGGCTCTCTGGCTAGCACTGCTGCCTCACAGTGCCAGGGACCTGGGTTGAATTCCACCTTGGGGTGACTGTCTATGTGGAGTTTGTGCATTCGCCCTGTGTCTGCGTGAGTTTCCTCTGGGTGCTCTGGTTTCCTCCCACATCCAAAGATGTGCAGGTTAGGTGGATTGGCCATGCTAAATTATCCATAGTGTCTAGGGTGGGAAATGCAGGGATAGGGTAGTGGGTGAGTCTGGTTGGGATGCCCTTTGCAGGGTCAGTGTGGACTTGATGGACTGAATCCACACTGTAGGGATTCTAAGTTTTTATCTGTGTGTCAAGGTAGGTGCTTCAGCTCAAGAACTGAGATATGTAACATTAAAAAACGTTTAGCAGTTGAAAAATTTGTAATTACAACCCTGTTCAATCACATGTCCTCTTTATCACTGACACCCCCGTCACAAAAGGGCGAGTCAATTCTGAAAATGAATATGTGGAAATGCACATGAAAACTCTTAAAACACACACTGTGGTGACAATCTTTGCCCTGACCTTTCTTGAGTAATAAGGACAAATTGTAAATTACTTTAAAATGTGTGGCAAATCTGTTTTTTTATGTTTGAATATGACTTTCAAAATTTTGTAACCTTTGGATTAATTGTAAATTTTCCACAGACTTAGAATAGACACGAATGAATGAAAATTCGTAATAATCAATAAAGGAGAGTGAGGACAGGGGATTAGAGAAAACCCCAGAAGGTTGATGGAACATAAAATGCTTAACATTGAGACAGAGATGAATACAAGAGCAAGTGGAATTGTCGTGATTGTAATGAGGTCAGCCAGGTTCCCAGATTGGGGCAGTTAATCTGGTCCAATCAGTGGGCCCTGGCTGACAGATAACAACAGCAGTGTGATGCATCCTTTGCACTTTGAGAGCTGGCTCTGGGAATCTAGACCAGCGTCAAGTACTTCCCCATGCCTAAATAAAGGGTGACCCTGGCCTCTGTGGAATTATTTCAGGACTGACTGTTTGAGAAGAGGCATATGCAAGTAATATGAAGAGAGATCAAGACAATGGTTTTAGATTTCTCCAGTTAACGAGCCTCCATATTCTGAATTGATTGAGTCCTGTGGTATATTGGTAGTGTCCTTACCTCTGTGCTGAAAGGCCAGGTTTCAATTTCTTTCTGCTCTGGAGGTACATGACTGAAAATGTTAATGAAAAATAGCAATACTAAATTGAATGGGTTCCCTCCTTTTGTTTATATATATGGCTTGAATCTAAATTAGAGTTTAGATCCCAAGCAGGCAATGTATTGTAGGGAACAGGAACCTTTTTTTAGAAAGGTGAACATATGATAGATGGTCTGAATGTATTACGTTCAAATGTGTATTTTGTCACATCCATCCAAACATAGTTGCAAATTCAAACGTGAATCAAAGATGCCAAATTAAATAAATATATGTGGATTCTTGTTTTAAGTTTGGGCCTTTTGGAGATTGCTTTCCTCTAAATTTCGAAGCATCATCAACAGGAATTTTGTTAATCATAAGCAACCACTTTGACAAGGCCTTCACTGTTTGTGGTGGTAACAGATTTGTCAAACTTAATATTAATTCCTGAATTGTAACTCAAAAATGCATTATATAAATGAAAATTCAAACCAAGGAGGACATGCTATGTCAAAGAAAAATTAGCTTGAGTCAAAGAGTCCGAAAGCCAAACACCAGTAGTCAAAGAGATTCTAAATTAAGGTGATTTGTGATGGAATCAGCTTTTTATTTTGTATGGTCAAAATAATCATTATAACTTCTCTTTATTATTACATTGTGGATTTTTTTCCTACTTCCTTTGAAATCATTTGATTCCCACTATCATTCTATTTTCCTGTGAATGTGTGGGCATCCAACAAATTGAAACCTGGTTCATCCTGAAGCAGGATTTTAATTGACTATTGGTTCAAGGAAAGTTGGCATTCTAATGTGCTTTAACCACATATAACATGTTGCAAATGCATTTATACCGCAAAGCTGCTTTTTAGCTGATAGAGCCATAGAGTCATCAAGTGATACAGCATGGAAACAGGCCCTTCAGTCTTTCCTGCTCGCAAAAAAGACCCTGAACTACCTGCTGCCTGCCACTTCAATGCGCCACCCTGCTCCCTGACCAACATCTCTGTCTCTGACTTGCTGCAGTGTTCCAGCGAAGCCCAACGCAACCTGGAGGAGAAACACCTCATTTTCCGCTCGGGGACCCTCCAGCCCTCTGGACTCAATATTGAGTTCAATAATTTTAGGGCCTAAACTCTCCCATGTCCCAGCCTCCTACCCCACGCACCAGACCTTGTTACTACATGGCCTGCCATTACACGCCCCTTGTTGTTAGTCCCCATTAACCACTATTAACCTTCCCAGCTTGATCGTTAGCAACTCTTTGTCTGTCCAACAGCCTTTCTCTCTCTTTGGGCTCTATCCTATTGTTTACTCCCTACCCCACCCTCCTCCCTATTTTCTGCATATAAGCTGACGTTTTCCCAATCATCATCAATTCTGAGAAAGGGTCACCAGACCCGAAACGTTAACTCTGTTTTAGCCTTCATAGGTGCTGCCAGACGTGCTGCACTTTTTCCAGCAACTTTGTTTTTATTCCTATCTTGGTTTGACTTTCCAAAGTGCAACACTTCTTACCGATCTATATGAATTGCATTTGCTAATCCTCAGCCCACTTCCCCATCTGATCAAGATCCCTCCGTAAGTTTTGATAACTTTCTTTGCTATCAATGATACTACCTCATTTTGCATCATCCACAGACTTACTAATTATGCCTTGTATGTTCCCATCCAGATCATTTATGTAAATAACAAATCATAACAGCCCCAGCACCGACCTCTGCAGCACACTGACTAGTCACAGGACTCCAGTCCAAGAAACAAACTTCAACCATCACTCTCTGCTTCCTACCATCAAGCCAATTTTGAATCCAATCATTTTGCTCTCCCTGGATCCTATGCAACCTAACTTTCATGATTAACCTGCTGTGTAGGACCTTGCTGAAGGTCTTACTATAGTCCATATAGACAACATCCACTGCCCAACCTTCATCCATCCTCTTGATTACCTCTTCGAAAAACTCTAAAAGATTTATCCGATGTGATTTTCTGCACACACATCCATGCTGACTATCCCTAAACAGACCTTGACTATCCAAACGTTGGTTGATCCTGTCCCTCCATATCCTCTCCAATTACTTGCCTATCACTGCTGCCAGGCTCACTGGCCTGTAGTTTCCTGGCTTGTCTTTGCTACCTTTCCTAAACAATGAAACAACATTAGCCACCTTCCAGTCTTCTGGAACTTCATCAGTGGCTAAAGATGAATCAAGAATTTCTTCCCTAGACTCCCACAACATCCAAGGATGGGCTTGATCAGGCCCAGGGGATTTATCCACCTTGATGTGTTTTAAGGCTGCAAGCACCTCCTCTCTGATAATATGTATGCGCTCCAAAACATTTCCACTTATTTCCATTATTTCCTTAGCATCCATGATTCTCTCCTCAGTAAATACTGAGGAAAAATATGATAGGCCCTTAAGCCCATTGTTAGGTATTATTTTTGTGTCTGGTCATGTTTTCTTCATTTTATAAATTTATTCTTGTTATGTGAGTATTGCTAGTTGGATCAGCATTTACTGACCATCCATAATTGCCCTTGTGACGGTGATGGTTGAAATGCCTTCTTGAACAACTGCATTGCTCGTTGTTTACATTCGTCCACAATGCTGTTGAGGAAGAATTTTCATGATTTTGACCCAGCAACAGTGATATAGTTTGAAGTCAGAGTGGCCTATGATTTGGAGGGGAATGTACAGGTGTGGTGTCCCATATATCTGCAGGCCCTGTCCCTCTAGGTGGTAGAAGTCATGGGTTTGGAAGGTACTGTTATAGAAGCCTTTGAGTTGTTGCAGTGAATTTTGTAGGTAAGTATACATTCCTGGTGGAGGGAGTGAATGTTGAAGGTGTTAGATGAATTGCCAATCAAGTAGACTGCTTTGTCTTGGATGCTGTTCAGCTTCTTGCATGTTATTGGAGCTGCACTCATTGAAAGAGTGGGCAGTATTCCAGCATACTCCTGATTGTACCTTGTAGACCAGGGACAGGTTTGGGGAAGTCAGAAAATGCATCGTTCACTGCAGAATTGCCAATACTTGTTTTGCTCTTGTAGCCATAACACTTGTATAGCTAGTCCAGTTCTGTTTTTGGTCAATACTAATCCCCAGCACATTGACTGTATGGGATTAAGCAATGGTAATGCTGCTGAATGTCAAGATGTGATGACTTGATTTTCTTTGTTGGAGGTGGTCATTGCCTGAAACTTGTGTGGCATGAATTTTGCTTGTCATTTATTAGCCTAAGTTTGATTCAAGGGCCTATCAGCTAAGAAGCAACTTTGCTGTCTAAACCCAACTGAAACATATTGAAGTGAGATCAAAACACAATGAAACACATCACCTTTCATTGCACAGTTGATCGATCAAATTAATGTAGAAATAAGCACCTGCTTCAGGATGACCCAGATATCAATTGGTTGATTTTCTACTTATCCACAGACAAATAGATTGCTGCATTTGGATATTGTCTCTTCCTGCTTAGCTTCTGGTGGACACCACTTCTAACAGCAAGGCCACAACTGATACAACTATGTTGAGGAAGCAATCTGCATTCATCTATGATGGTGCAAGTAGTATTGTGTATTTCTGTAAACACTTTTCCATAGTATGTGTTTCCAGATTCAGAAAAGCATTTGGAGCTTGATTTTAGACTTGATAGCCAGGTAAAAAGCTTGGATCCTTGATATGGTGTCCATTATACTAAACAGTCAAGAGAATTTTTTTTCATTGCTATCGAAGGAAAAGGTCAATAGGAAAAGCCTTTTAGTGGTAACCTAACTGCAATGCATGTCTTTTGCCTGGGTAGAGAGATGGCATCTACCCGTCAGTCCTTTTCACTAGGCTCAGTTGCAGGACTGCTGTATTAATAAAATCTGCTGTTTGCAGTGGATTGGATCTCCAGGATGCCTTCATTGTGACAAAGACCTTTTGTGAATGAAGGGAAAACTAATCATATAACTGAGATCATATATTATTTAGCCAAACCATAGACATCATTTTGAAGTGACAGATTATGCATGAAAATATAAAGAAAGATATTGGAAATCACTTAACAATCAATTACAGTAGTGATAAAGATCGAACAGCATTTTACCCATGACATGGTAACTTGTGTAATTTAAATAAGGGAATAAAGAGTGCTCCATAAAGATATTGATGGGCCAGGTACGGTACACTGTTTTTGTCAATTGCCATGAGGATTCTTAGTAAGGAATAAGTAGATTGCTAGAAAAAAGCATTAAGAGATCAGAGCATTGTTCAGTCATTTTTGAGATTGTCTGCATGGCAATAGATTATGAGTATAAGCAACATGGCTTCAAAACCTTTAGTTTCTCGAATGACAAATAAAACGAGATCCCTTTAAATATTACTAAAAATGGCAACATTGTGACTGGTACCATCCATGGTTTGGTGATGAGCTGGAGAAAGCATTGCCACCAGCAGAGACAAAAATGACATTGATGATCTGACTAGCCACTGAGTGTGGGACTAATGCACTTTATGAAGTATACTGATTCTGTGCACAGAAAGTAAACTGAAAGTTATCCTTGTGGAAAAGTGCATCATTAAACTTATCGTATTTTTCACAATGTTAAAAAATCCTTAATATTACTTTATCATGTTAAAGCATGTAAAGGAATAAATTCTGTTGAACGGAAAATCATGAATATTTAACATTGTTTGTTGCTATCGTCCAGCATTTTGGGGGAACTGAACATCTCATTAAATAAAATACATTCTGCCCTTCCTGACGAAAACATTTCTTTTCAGTTCTTTCCCTAAGCCTTTCCTTGTTATCTCAAATTCTTCAACAGCTCTGGACTAGTTACCATACCTCATACTGTCTTGGATATTTAATTAAAATCATAATTAAAGTTGATCTTGTCATTAGCTTGCACCTGCTTTGCTTTTTTGCAAACAAATGTTAAACTACATGCCAACATCATCATGTTCAATGCAGCAAAGTGGTTTCTGGCTCCTAATTAATTTTTCTTTAGCATCTGTATTTCAGTATTCTGGATAAGTAGCTAATGTGTCCACTGAAAACAAGTAATTATCAGATGGTGAAAATAATGAACTGAAACAAAACTGCACAGTGCCAAGTTATTGGATGCTAAAGGCATTAAATTTCAACTCAACTGTCATACACAACAAGAATTTGTATTCTATTTAATGCATTCATACATCCTGGAGATGAAGTACATAAATTATCAGCCCAATTGTTCCATACAGTTAGTTTCTGAGACTGGCATATAGATCCATAGGTCTGACAATGCTCAATATTGACCATTCTTCAGATGTTTGGTGAGGTGGTGACACATTTGTTGGATGTGCTGTGTTAGTTGTGATTGTAAACGCGCAGGTGAACAATACACAGAGCTTCATGTAGATGTGATGTTCATGCTTTTGAGAAGCAGGACTAAATGTTGCCACAGAATTGGCATCAGAAACATCATTCAACCTTTATGTCTCATCATTTTAAACCTGCTGAAATGAAATAAAAGTCAAATGTAGATTAAGGAGGTTAGAAGCACGAATACTGCAAAATTTTGAATGTTGGCCAATATAAATACAACTGCTTAAAAAAAAATCTTCAGTTGATCCGTTTTTCTGCCTTTGGAGTGACCTGTTAATCCCTTGGACATGAAAAAAGATCATAGGCACCAGGCTACATCTGTGTCTAGGTTTACTTTACATGATTTACTCTCAATGTTCAATGAAAAGAAATTAAAACTTAGCAAGTATGCAAATTTCAATTTTAGGTTATTGGGATGACTTTAAAACATCAGCTCATTTGAAGCAAAGGAGGATGACAGTTGTTTCAGAACAATAAACAAATTCACATCAAAAAATCTGTTTGGGAACTTAGAAAGTTAAAACATCTAAATATCACAGAATAATGTTCATCTTGTTCATGACCACTGTTTCTGAATTGACATGTTCCCTTGTTTTTATCATTAACCTTTGTACTGGTTTTTTTACAAGTTTCACATTTCCAAACAATTAATCATTGTATAATTACACAAATTGTGTGATTATAATATTTTGAATATCTTTGCTTCTTGAAAATGAAATGAAAATAGAAAAGCCTGTGTTGATTAATGTGAATAAAACAGCAAAAAGAATACTGCAATTGACAGAAGCAGAAAATGTGCATCAACAGAAGGATGCGATGATAATGGGATAGCAGAGATCAGGAACTGAATGACGAGAGCAGAATGGAAAAAAAACTTGAGTCTTTTTCAATAACCAAGGATTAATATCAACTTATATCATTAATTTGCCTTTATTGGTACTTTGAAAATTGGAAGAGGTACATTTAGGAACCGTTAAACTGAAATGAGGAAGTTACCCAATTTCACTTGACCTGACTGTAATGGTGAGCAAACTAGCCCATCATTGCATGAAGCCTTCAATAGCCTATGCTAGGTGAAAGAAAAGACTTGAAATATGATACAAGAAAGCTTCTGAAGGATGAGTGAGATTTACTCCTTGAGCAGCTTCATTGATTGATCTTAGTGAGATGGAAAGAGAGGAGAAATCCACAAGATTGGAAGACTGGCACTCAACACACTTCCAGTTAAGGAAACTAATAGCTGTACCAACTTCCCTATTCGTGAACATGAGCTCATGAAGTTTTGAGAGCTAAATATTTTTCAACTCCACAGTCTGTGACAGCATTGATGAGTTTAAGATTAGACATGCCACAGGTCAGATACAGTGTGAGGTTCCCTTATATTACTCTGCAAATCTACTTAATCTTCAGAAGATTCTCATCCACTTCCCTCAGTTGGACCATTTCATGGAGGATTTTCAATGTCGATATTCTATCTTCCATGCCTGTCTAAGTAAAAAATATGAACTCATGCTGAATAGTGCAACGTGTGTAGATATATTTTAAATGAAGACCTATTGCGTAATGTTCCATTAAATCAGTAAACAGAGAAAATAATGTTATTTCCTGTTAGTGTTTCAATTCCAGGCATTCTTCTGAGTTGAAATGTTCAATAAACTAAAGGAATGAATTTTAAAATAGGACTTTGGATGCTTTATCCTGCATTCTTGCTGGTATAGCTAAATAGTTAAAGAAAAACAAAACAGAAATTGCTGTAATACTCAACAGGCAGGTCTGGAAGCAAATGTGAAGCACAATAGAGTTAACAGCTCAATTTTAACCCACTCAAAACCCATTCGCAGTTAACACTGCATTGAATCATTGTACTTTTCACATAGGTGACCAGCCTGATGAAAGCATTCATCATCACTACTCTTCTGAAACTGACAAAAGCCTTTGGAACCTGCACATGTGCAGTTAATATGGAAATCTATAAATCACTGTCAAGAATCCCCCACAGGTTCACTGTTGAAATTTCTTCAGAATACAGACAATTAAAAATTATTGTACTGGTAAGAACTTGCCACTTTACACTGTGTACCTGCTCTAAAAACCCTTGATAAAGTTACGCTTTGTTGAGTGATATGTATCTGGGTTTTTTTCTAAATGGCATGCTCCATTCAAAGTTATTGTTGGACAAACTCACAAACTGCAAAAGAATAATTTTACAGTTTCAGAATGTCAGATTTCACCATTATATTAAAATATGCGCATTTTTAAAAGTGATTTTTGGAAGTTTATGATTTTCTTTCACTCTCAAACTCCTGTACAGCTTTCCCTTAAAACGTGGCCATACAATTTACTTCATTCACTCCCTGTAGTAGCCTATTTTATCTTTCGCCACTCTTTGGGTAAAGTGTTTCTTTCTGAATCCCCTGTTGCGTCTTTTGGCGACTATCTTATGTTGATGGCTTCTAGTTATTTTCTTCCCCATAAGAGGGAATATTCTGTTTGTATCTGTGGTTATTTTCCAAAGTAATGATTCCTAGTATTTGTGGTATCTTCCACCTCTGCCAATCGGTGTACACTGGGTAATATTTATTTGAATGGGGCTCATTGCCATAAAATTTCCCATGTCTTTGCTTTGCATCGTGTCTATCTAGTAATTAATATTACAGGTGTACAACTGTAGTGCGTCTGCAGACATGCACTGTTCCTAGATCACAAGGGTTTTTACTGCATGACAGTAGTAAGTACAAGTGCACTTGGCCAGGCATTATTATTTGAACATTGGTGAGTTAGCCTAGCTATCTCAGCTTCCTTCAAAAGCTAGAGTAGAAATCCTTATCTCCACCTGCAGTCCGTTGAATGAATTGTGATCAAGCGACCATAGCCCCAAAACTTGACATTCTAAGTTGACCCACAGCCTGAGTTCTGAGTAAGGGTCACTCAACACAAAATGTTAACTTTGATTCCTCTCAACAGATGCTGCCAGACCTGCTGAGCCTTTCCAGCAATTTCTATTTTTTACTCTAATTTACACCATCTGCAACTCTTTTGGTTTCTGTAAAATGCAACTTTGCAGGTTCTACAAATCTCATATGTATGCCTCAACAATTTATTTTGTTGTCTGTAAGATTCTAACTAAAAGTGAAAACCCAGTGCTTTTTGTTTCTTGACTTCCAGTCGATGAGAACATTTTAATGTGAATGGTTGCTTACTCCACTTCATGGCATCGCTGGATACCTGGAGATCGCCTTGACATGCCACTAGATTCAAAATGTAGCCAGGCAAGGAAAATCCATACCTCAGACGTCTCTAGCTCTGTCTCGGCATCTTTGTTTGAGGCCAGTGAATATTGCTACATTGTTCAGTGCAAAATCTAGGCCATTGCCCTACTATGTCTCCCTGGTACGTTCCAAAGTACTTTGGATTTAACTAATTAAAAAATCGAATTGCAGTACAACTACAACCATGTGAAGGAGAATACAGAAACAATTTGTATATCTTGTCAGATCCCAGAAGGTGCAACCAAGATAAAAGATCTGTTAATCTGTTTGATATTTTAGTAGCAGCTAACATGTGAAACTATAATTCTTAATTTGAAAACTGTCGTTATAACTATCAGCATGATAACTTAGGCAGAAAGTTATAATTATGCAAATCACAGATTTGGAAAATTGGTAAACAAAATTAATTTAACTATACCACCAGAGAGTTCAAAATTCTACATCCTCTGCATGCCACCAAAAGTGTAGGTTCCTTTGCCAAGAGAGATTTTGAGTGATCTTTATTTTGACTTTGATTTTTAGAATTCAGCAAGCTTCTAGCTCACTGAAAGAGAGAATGTGTTCTTGAAATGTATAGGTTTTCACAGGCATTGTTCTGCAGATTATCTGAACATTTTGGAACAACAAATGGTCACTACCTTTGCGATGTGGAAGTGCTGGTGTTAGACTGGGGTGAACAGTGTTAGAAATAACACAACACCAGGTTACAGTCCAACAGGTTTATTTGAAAGCAAAAAACACCAGAAGAGGGAGCGAGGCTCTGAAATCTTGTGTTTTCAGATAAACCTGCTGGACTATAGCCTAGTGTCATGTGATTTCTCACCATTTTTCTAACATTGGATTCTTCAAGAAGGGTATCTATTGTCCGATTTCCTTTGTTATTATTTCTTAGTGCAAACGATTTCACACACGAGTGAATTTCCCTCAGTGTAGGGCACATGGCTCTTATAAGTGTCTACATGGAAGAACCTTTGTTAAAAAGAAGTTTAAAATAAATAAAGAAGAATATGAGGGTGTCCCTTTCTTTATTGACATTGTGCCAAACATTAAAGGCTACAATATTTCTCAAACTCTATATAGGTGCAGCCTCTGTCAACAGAATTAGCATCAGAGAGTACCTTCATCTCTACATATAACACCAGTTTTATTACGACTCTATCTGAGCCATTTAGCTTCAAATGAAATCTAGCCATATATTAAAAAGAATGCTCTAGCTTCACAATAATATACAAAAATAGAACATCTGTCTCCCTTGTTTAAGATCCTTGTAGTAATTCACATGCAAGAATTTAAAAAGTGAATGCTTCCCCATTTTCATTCTAATTCCTGTCAACTATTTTGGGAAGACTTTTGGGGAACGGTTAACCACGAGGTGTTGGTAATGCTCAATTTGCTGCTGCTCTCTGAAAGCACAGGGAGATATTAATGAAAATGTCAGCAGAGGAGAGTTTTTATTAGATTCTGTGAAATGGATTTTGCTGGTGGTTAAACAGGGGACGATTTTCTTCCATCAATGGCTTGTCTGCTAAAAAATAATGGCATCTTGTGGGTTACCAGTGTTGAAATTATTAATAACGGAAACATTGCTTGCTATGAATATGTCTGCGCCAGCTCACTTATTAGGTTTGCACTTTTTCCAAAACTGTGAGGACGAACAACTGCCTAAAGGGCAGCTAAGTTTTCTGAGTCAAACATTTCATTTTACATAGAATGATTGATTTACAAGAGCAAATGCAGGAAATCCAAAAAAGCAGCAGAAACTGCTGAATGCACATAGGAGAGTTGGCATCTGAAAATGGGGGAAATATAAGGTAATATTTGGATTGAGACCTGAAATGCGATTTACTTGAAATGGAAATATCTCTTTACCTTTACTCCCAAGACAATTCAATAATAGTTGGTGCATTGGTAATGCCTTGAAAACCTTAGGCATATATTCTTATCTTAAACTTGTTATTTCCTCTATTGTTGTCAAGAAAATGGAGGCTGTCCATCTAAATATTGCTTAATCAGCAGTGAATTTTCAAGCTTGTTTCAGCAAGAGCCCTTTTAGCATACCCTGTAATTATATCTGACGCACAGATATTCTTTTATAGATCCGCAATTTGAAACCTGCATTGTCTGGAAAAGTCAAATTCAATCAGCCCAAACTAAAAGCAGGTTGCATGCTGACAGATGTCCCAATATTGGGAGCCCTATTAATAATATATCTATTCTGAATCCATTGTCATTCATAAAGCTGATTTTGTATTGTGACAAATAGTTGTAATCTCTTTACAACTGGAATAGACTAGAACAAGATGGACCAGCTAGATGGATGAACGAGACAGAATTACACATTTTTTAATGTACTGCATGTTTTTTTCCCCATTTATTCATTCACAAGATGAGGGCATCGCTGGCCAGGCAGCATTTATTGCCCATCCCTGGCTGCCTTAAGGGCAGTTATGAGTCAACTACATCGCTGTGGGTCTGGAGTCACATGTAGGCCAGACCAGGTAAGGATGGCCAATTTTCTTCCCTAAAGGACATTTATGAACCAGATGGGTTTTTCCTGACAATCGGCAATGGTTTCATGATTATCATTATTATCATCAAACATTTATTGAATTCAAATTTATTCATCTGCCATGGTGGAATTCAAACCCAGGTCCGCACGTCATTACCTCGGTCTCTGGATTAACAGTCCAGTGATAATGCCACTAAGCCAATACCTCCCCTCCGTGGGGCTGGTTTAGTTTGGGAACATGGATGGCATATACTCGAAGGGTCTGTTTCCATGCTGTATGAATCTACTTGTCACCAGGCTAATACAAATTGCATTACACACAAAACCAGATCTGGATTTGTGTTCTCGCATAAAGGAAAAGAACTAGTATACTGCGATAATTATGCCTACATAACATGCACATATTATGTCTATTTAGCACGTAGAATCTTGTGTCCTCCTTGGGCCTCCCTGACCCATCACCTTTTAAAGCCTTTAATGCCCATTGATAGCCTCAGTCTAGCATGGGTGGTATTAACCCAACACATAAATGCATGACATGAACCACAAAGGATGAACTCTGACATACCTGCCTATGGCTCTAGGGAAGCGGTGAGTCGTTATTTGTTCAAAGCATTTTAAATAATATTGATATGGTATGAAATTAATATTAAATTGAAAAAAATTGCAGAAAATAGTGATTTGTCAGAGGATTGGGTAGACTTTTAAAAATAAGTATAGACGGCTAAAAAAGATAATAAAGATGTAGATGGCAGAGTATGACAGAAAGTTAGCTAATCATATGTAAACAGATTGTGAGAGCTTATAAAGCTATTTGAATAGGTGAAGAGTAACTAAAGCTAGCATTGGTCCTCTTGATTTGATTTGTTTTGATCCATTGTAGTCATGTGTACCTAAGTACAGTGAAAAGCTTTGTTTGTGAGCAGTACAGGTGGATCATAGTAAGCAAGGACAAACAAATCATAGGGTGCTTAGACAACGTGAAGCATACAGGTTGCACTGCTCAGAAGGTGTGCGAAGCAAGATCAACAATTAACGAGGTCAGCATTATTTGAAGTTAGACAGTCCATTCATCAGTCTATTAACGGCAGGGAAGAAGCTGTTCCTGAACCAGACAGTGCACGTATTCAAGCTTCTGTATCTTCTGCCTAATGGAAGAAGTTGTAGGAGAGCATTCCTGGGGTGGGAGGGGTCTTTGATGCTGTTGGCAGCCGTTCTGCGCCAACGAGAAGTGTAAATGCAGTCCATGGATGGGCGCCGAAAGAACTGCGGATGCTGTAAATCAGAAACAAAAACAGAAGTTGCTGGAAAACCTCAGCCAGTCTGGCAGCATCTGTGAAGAAAATATTCAGAGTTAGTATTTCAGGTTTGGTGACACTCAACTCTGATTTTTTTCTTTACAGACACTGTCAGACCTGCTGAGCTTTTCCAGCAACTTCTATTTTTGTCCGTGTACAGAAGGTTGGCTACTGTGATGGTCTGGGCTGTGTACACAACCTTCTGTAGTTTCTTCCAGTCCTGGACAGAACAGTTGCTGTATCAGGCCATTATGCACTCAGACAGTGAAGTAAGTCTGATACAAAGACCATTTTTTAAACCTTTTACTTTATTTTTAAACATAGACAGAGGAAGGTATTTCTGTAGCTTTTAAAAAAGCAAGTTACTGAAACTCATTGCAAGAAATATACACAATATTGTTCTAAAACCAGTGCGGGAAGATGTTGTATGAGTGTAGGTGGTCCAGCTCTTAGGGGTTGTGAACAAAGTGAAGTTCAATTGGCACCAGGTTGCTAATTGTTTGTGGAGTTGTGATAAAGGTCTTTAATCGCCATTTGCAGTTGGGTATCTGAACAGCTTGTGGCTGTAAACAATACAGGCAGAGGACTGCTGAAAAGGCAGTCTGTCTCTGCAGTAAAATACTTAAAATCCAAACAGAGTGTGAGATGCAGCGGGGCCAAAACAGAGGGAAAGAAGCAGAGGGGCTGAAACCGAGTGCAAGAAGCAGAGGGACTGAAGAAGGGTCTAGGCCCGAAATGTCAGCCTTCCTGCTCCTCTGATGCTGCTTGGCCTGCTGTATTCATCCAGCTCTGCACCTTGTCATCTCAAAACCCAATTAAAAACCAGTTTACTTATTCCCACCAGTTGCTGTGAGCAGTTGCTTTTAACCAATAAGTCAGAGATTGATAATTTACGAAGATCTATACATCCTTTCAAGAAATGAAAGAAATAAAATGTTTCAGAAACCAGAAGAACCTCTCCATCAAGTATTGAGGGCTACTACAATTCAACTGCTTCCCCAAGCTTATTACCCTCCTTCCGTAACATTAATTTTTTTTAATGTTTGTCTGTGTGTGTGTGTGTGTGTGTGTGTGTGTGTGTGTGTGTGTGTGTGTGTGTGTTTCAGAAGGGGGGAGTTTTAATGATGAGAAACATATGTTGACAGGTCATTTAGCTGTAGCTGGGATCTACTTATTTGTAAGAAACAGTAATGCTTGTCAAGTGCAGACACTTGGTGCATGTTTTCTGTTAATCTGAAGCGATCAGGCAGATAAAGCGGGGATTTGCATACTTTGTCGAAATCTTTTAGGTTTGTGATGACTCCACGAATAACAGCTGAGGTCACCTTGAGGGCTCCACCTTCTCCTGAAGTGTGATGACCCTCAAGTTAAACACACCACCAATTGTTGCCCTCCAATGAGAGAGCAGCCTTTGGTGCTCTGGGACTATGATGATGCCCACAATTGCCAAGCTGTGATTCGAATCTATAAACTAATCTTAAATCGGAAAGAAATTGTTTTTACACCATAGTCACGTCATCAAAAAGTCTCAATGTTTTCTGACCATGCATGATGTGCATGAGCTTTGAAATCTGCTCATTGTCATTCCCCATGTAAACACAGCAGCCAATATCTCGTCAGGACCCACGAATAACCATGGATGTAAACTGATCCCTAGATCTTCATTTTGGAATTTTGGCTCATATAGCTTGTTGGTCAGTAAAGGGGGACATTGCTGCTCCCTTGGCTAGTCAGTTTTATTTGCCCATTATTCCTGATGCTTAGTAGCAAGTATGAAACAAAACTCATTGATATTGCAAATTCCACCAGTTGTCTTCACAGCTCAAGTTATTATCGGAGATAGTAAGAACTGCTTGAGTCAGAGATAACACATTGTGGAGCTGGAGGAACACAGCAGGCTATAGGCAGCATCAGAAGAACAGGAAAGCTGACATTATGGGTTGGGACCATTCTGCAGAAAAAGGGTCTTCTGAAGAACGGTCCTAACCCGAAATATCAGCTTTCCTGCTCCTCTGATGCTGCCTGGCCTGCTGTGTTCCTCCAGCTCCACACTGTGTTATCTCAAGTTATTATCATTTTAGTTGAGCTCACCTGTTTTGGTAAAGCTAACACACGAGCCAAAAATTGAAATTTATTTTTGTTCTGCATGTGTAGATATTTATTTTTAGATGGAGCATGACACATTCCTTTTTGAAACAAATTAGATATTTGTATTTAATACTATGATGGAAAAGACTAATGCAAAAAAGATTGCATCTGAGAGAGAAAAAAATATGACAGCAACATGATTAAGTAAATGTCCCATTTTTGCAGTGGGACATTTTATGCTCCTTGGAGCAAGAGATCTAATTTCAGAAAGTATCTAAACACCCAGGCAAAGCATACTCACTCACACATATTCATGAGCACAGCCATTCCCTGTCACAGAGATTTACAGTAGTTAATAACAGTGAGGAGTGAGAATACCTGCCATTTGCTAAGTATACAAGGCACCCATAGAGACAATCCTTCCACATTCTACAATAGGCTTTTGTTTTTTGTCACTGTTCCCAGTGGGTTACTTTCACCATTGTGATTTTTAAAAAAAATGTATAATGCTGCAAATGTTTAGTTCCTCCGCATGCCTCTCTCACTCTGTCTCCTTCTGAAATGTTTTAAATTGTTTTCATATTGAGTTAAATGCTGTGTTAAGCTGCAGACTCTCAACATGTGGGTCTTGAGCAACTGGTCGACAGCCTAAAATAACCTTGCCAGAATCATTAAAGTTGTTTTATTTCCAACTAAGTTTCCTCAGTACTTGGCCTTAGTG
Organism: Stegostoma tigrinum; assembly: GCF_030684315.1. Classification (NCBI taxonomy): domain Eukaryota; kingdom Metazoa; phylum Chordata; class Chondrichthyes; order Orectolobiformes; family Stegostomatidae; genus Stegostoma; species Stegostoma tigrinum. The sequence goes on from NC_081385.1 coordinate 13,574,226, forward strand.
AATGTGACAGCTTGAATTTGGAATTGATGATGACACCAGAACCTTGAATCAGGAATCCATGGCACTGGCACAGGACTTGTGCAATAGAGAAGCAGCTTTTGACTAGTTGTAGAATTAATACCATTTCTTGTGCATCAGCATACCTGTGATAGCTTCTCTTGCCGTTTAAAGAATGGTGAGATAGAATCATAGAATTATACAGTATGAAAAAGGACCTTTGCTCCATCAAGTCTGGTCCATAAAAAATATACTACCTAACCTAATGCAATTTTCCTGTACTAGGCTATAGTCTTGATTATTATGATGCTTTGAGTGCTCATCCAAGTAATTTTTGAAGATTGTGATATTCCCAGCTTCAACTACCCTCCTAGGCACTGCATTCCTCACCAACTGCTGCAAGAAGAATCTTTTCCCTTAATCCCCTCCTGCCTTTCATTTTAAAATGATGCCCCATGTTAGTAACCCTTTGACTAAGGGGAACAGCTGCTCTCTGTTCACTTTGTCTATGCCCCTGATGATCTTATAATGGTCCCCCCTCAACCTTTGCTACTCGGAAGGAAATGATCTGAGAACAATCCCCAGTTTATTTTTGGCCTGTGTTGTAGAGATAGGGTTTACTGACTATGCAAATGAATCTCTGTGGTATACTGTGGTGTAACTGTAAATCCTAGTCAATTTGGAGAGACTCTGCTGGAAGGTTAGAATTAGAGCTGTTAAAGGCAGAGAGCTCTGCTGCTCTGTCACTGTGCGTATAGTTTTAATAAATTCTATCTAAGGAAGTAACTCAAGGTCTGACCTGAACAGGAAAACCCGTATTAAAGCATGTGTAGAAGAACTAAGCAAGCTCAAAAATAAAGCTCGATCTTTGTTCTGTGTTTCATTATCCAATGTGAGATAAGAAGGTGCTAAAGGGACCACAACTTGTCTCAATACCTGGCTCAAGTACAGGTCATGGAATGGAGAATTAGCATTTGTTTTGTATTTGTGACCATTAACTGACAATTCCTGGTTTAGTGTTTCATGATTGATTACAGTGCCTCCTATTCCTTATTTCATTGTCAAGACTCAAAGAGAAGTAGAATGATGCTGCACAGAAAGAGGTCATCCAGCTCATTGTGACAATGTCAGCACTGTGACAAGCGCTGTACAATTAACCTTACTCCACTGATCTTTCCCTGTAGTCATCCAAATATCCCCCCCTTCAAATATTCATTCAATTCTCTTTCATATGTGACCATTGAATTGGCATCCATTGCCATTTCAGCCAAGAATTTTCAAGTCATTGTAACTCGCTAGTAAAAAAAATGTATTTCCACATGTCACCTCTGCTTTTTTAATCAATCATCTTGTCTGAAGATGGACTGCATCCGAGCAATGCAGTTCAACAAGGGAGAATGGGTGGGATGGAAGAAAGACAGTTATGAAATAATAGTTCAAGAATCAGGACAATTCTATTTTTTGACAATAGAATTGCAACAGAGTACCTGAAAACAATGGATTAGGGAATCAAAAATGCAACACATGATGAGCAGTATCCAGTCAGAATATTAATAAAGTACAAAGAAACATGAATCATTATATGTTTTCACCTTCTCTCACCAGAGTTCCACCTTTTCCTTTGTGAAGATTAGTAGCTATTTTAAGCAGGATGTGTACGAGAGAAATCATGGCCAGGATTGAAGAAAATAGAATAGAATAGAATCCCTACAGTGTGGAAGCAGGGTATTTGGCCCATTGAGTCCACACTGAACCTTCATTTCCCATGGCTAACCCACCTAACCTGCATATCTTTGGACTGTGGGAGGAAACCAGAACACCGCGTGGAAACCCACGCAGACACAGGAGAATGTGCAAACTCCACACACACAGTCACCTGAGGGTGGGTTGGAACCTGGGCTCCTGTGAGGCATCACTGTGCTACTGTGCCACCCCCTTTCGTCAGGAATATAAATTCAGGGTCAAATGTCAGGGAACAGCAGCTTGAACAGATAGACTCTGCAGTTCAGGTCTGTTAAACAGAAGGGAATAATGATTCGGGAGAGTGAGAAGGTGGGTGGGAGGGAGAGAGAGAGGGTGAGAGGGACAGAAGATGGGAAAGTGAGATGGAGGGAGAGAAGAAGGGACAGTGAGAGGGAAGGGGAAGGGAAGTGGAAAGATGGAAAAGGAAGGGGAGGCGAGGGGAAAGGGAGTAGCAGAAGGGAAGGGGAGAGGGAGTGAGAAGTGGAGAAGGAGAGTAAAGGAAAAGGAGAAAGGGAGGAGGGGCAAAGGGGTGAGAAGGGGGAAAGCAGATGGAGAAAGAGAGGCAGAAGAGGGAGGAGGAGAGAGATGGTGAAGGAGGGGCAAGTGATAGGGAAGGGGAGGTGAAAGGAGAGTGAATGGGAAGGGGAAAGAGGGAAGAAGGAGAGGGAGATGGAGAAGGAGGGTGAGGGGAAAATTGAAAGGGAGGGGGAAATGAGGAAGGAAAGGGAGACAAAGGTGGAGGAGGAAGGTGATGGGCAGAGGCAAAAGAAGGGAGGATTGAGGTGAGAGTTGAGGGGTAGGGAGGGAGGGTGCAGGCACCTCCATTTAAAGCCAATCTAGAAGAAAAAAAACTGGTCTGACTCTTCTTGCATCTTTAAAGTGAAGGTTCAATATGATCAGAGATATCATCTTCAGGTTTTTCTGTATTCGTTTATTGTTTTTCCTCTTAGGGAAGTTTTCAACTCTTTAAACCTGGATATACATTTTAAAATTGTCTCAGCAGCTAGACCAACGTCGCAGAAGTGGGGAAGGCCTCAAAGCCTGTTTTGGGTCCTGGTGCCCAGTAATTGCGAGGAGATTGCAACTGGCCTTGTTGCCATTGCCTCAGGGAGTACACAAATTTCAGTTGACCTCTGACAGTTGTCCTTTAATTGTCAGTAGTTCAGTAATCACAGTACCTGCTGCTTGAGGTTGGAAAGACTTCCCCACCCTGAAAGAAATTGCGTGTGATGGTGACGATAAAGTAGCAAATCATATGTTGGTGTGAATTTTCATCCCTAAATGCACACACACACACACGCAAACACGCACGTGCAAACGTACACTCACACATGCATATACACATACAGAGACAGATACAGACACACACACACACACACACACACACACACACACACACACACACACAAAAGTCCGTTCTTACAATATCCGAGCGAGCGGAAAGATTTTGCCACATGTTCACTTTGCTTTCTTTTTCAAGGCTGAAATCTCTCATTGTATTTTATTCATGAATCAAAATTAATTAAGCCTGACTGGATTAATTAGCTAGCTTTTTTTTGCTATATTGTTTGTTAACAGGAACGTGGACGTGAACATCAATGCACCAATAAGGGTTTAGGCCCAAAACGTCAGTTTTCCTGCTCCTCTGATGCTGCTTGGCCTGCTGTGTTCATCCAGCTCTACACCTTGGGGTATCACCAATAACTAATATGCTGCCAAATTTCTACTCATCTCCAGTTAGAAAGAGTGCAGTCAAAATCATTCTTATAAAGGTTTTAAGGGATAAACATTTAACTCGGTCTCGGCTTGGGTTATGCTGAGATTCTAATTTAAAACTGTCTAGACCCAGGCACCTTTAGGGCAGTTTGAAATTTTAAAATTTCTCTCTGGAGTGGAGGACAATGGAAAGGAATGGGGAACGCGCTCATCTCCAATTCAAGGCTGATTAAGCTCCTGTAGGAGCTTGTCAACAACTGGGAGAGTGAAGGTAAAATGCTCAAAGGGCAATTTGTTGAACACCAACTTTCTGCTGCACGTCAGCGCCCAGCTATTGGGTTCGTTGTGGGCACACCTGAGAGTTTGTATCTGTGGAAAACTGACCTTTCATGGGCCTAGTACCTTGAAGGGGAGCCACCTGCTCTGTTCAATTTGACAGAACAGCAGTGGGCCATTTCATGGCTGTGACCTGCTGGATGTTGGAGACCATTAATTGAGCATCAAAGCTGCGTCTTGCCAATCACATTACAGTTCACTGTCACATGAGCAGCAGAGTTGAGGAATGGGGTAAAAGAACCCAAATTCATTGGATGGTCAGTACCCTGCTATGAAAGTCCAGCTCCGCATCTCTGTGAATAACTAAAATAATGTTGAGATTTCAGTGAATCTGTTAGGTCTCAGTTTGAAACTGTTTTTATGTCATCACATATACTTTAAAATGACCAATTTCAAAATAATGTTAGGAAATTACAGGCATGTGTCAAATTTCTAGAAAACAATTTTGAAGTTCAGACCAAAGCAAATTTCTCCAAGTAGAATAAGGTGTAACAAATAGATAACTGAGTCTTCTGAAAACACTTTGTAATCATTCTCGCGGTCACCACCTTTCCTCAACACAGGTCATGCCTCGCTAATTTATTTTTCTTGATTATGACACAGGTATGGTATAGGAAGCAGCTTGTATCAGGACCTCAAACAAAAACAGAAATTGATGGCGAAGCTCAGCAGGTCTGGCAGCATTCATTCAGGGTTAAATTTTTGGGTGGAGTGAACCTTCCTCAGAATCCAACCTGAACACTGATTTCGCTCCACAGATGCTGCCAGACCTGCTGAGCTTTTCCAGCAACTTCTGTTTTTGTTTCTGATTGACAGCATCCGCAGTTCTTTTGGTTTTCATTTTGTATGAGGATTTCTACATGTCAGTGGCACACTGCCTAGTGGGGTTCCCTCTTTTGGGAATTTCAAAGAGTAGAAGATAAATAAATTACTGTACGTGGGTAACTTCCCAAGTACAGTCAGGGCATTGTTGTATAGTGTGCTTTAGTTCAACTTTGAGGTAGCATTTTACAAGGTGTTACAATAATATGAAAAATACTTAAAAGCTGCTCAGTCAATATGTATGGATTGCGTTTCAAACTTGAACTACTATCTCATTATAACCTGGAATGGGCTAAACACATAGCTTTCCTCGCATAGATGTACAAAGGCTGATTTTGTCTCTATCTGAGCATGATTAGCCATCTATCTTTTGCCAGTTATTAGATTGCATTGTGAATGCAATTAAATATTTGGTTCAAATTTTAATACTTTCATATAAGAAGTGGAGATTCTTCACAGGGCAATGAATTTAGCAAACGAGTCAAGTGATGCAAGTTTTAATTTACCCTGATGTGGTTTACTTGCTTAAGAAGGTACAAGTATTTTGATGTAGAACACAATAGGCAATTTGATAAAATGTGTGTGTGTTTTAAATTTATTCAATTAATTTCATCAATTTATCAATAAAAAAGCTACTCATTGATATAATGGATGTTGATGGAACATGATTACGCTATATTGATTGTATTGGTTTACATCTGTTATGCTTGGGTGGGCACCTGATAAATGAATTATTTTATGAAAGGGTGACCTAATTAAAACCATAGATGGTTTATTGCTCCTGTCAGGTTTCAGGTGGGTTCATACAGAAGAAGCTACCAAGATTTGTAATGTGATAATTTATTAGATACATGAGCAGCATCATCTGGGACAAAACTGGTTAACACTTTTGCCTCTGGGTCAGCAGCTTTTTCAGTACTTTAGCATGAAATTCAAAGCTGACCCTCCAGTTCAACCCTGAGGGACTGTTGCATTGAGGGAGATACCACCTTTTGGATGGTAAAGCTGTGGTCCTGTCTGCAGTCTACTGGTGAAAATGGGAAGAATTACAGGATTGGAGGCGGTCCCTGTGATGACAGCAAGTCGCATTAAGAAGGCTTTTAAGTTTATGACATGTAAATTTGAGGCTTTGCGGAACTAGGAGCCAATGTAGATCCACAACAAAGGATAGGAGGGAGGAGATAATAAGAACTGCTGATGCTGGAGTCTGAGATAACAAAGTGTAGAGCTTGATGAACACAGCAGGTCAGGCAGCATCAGAGGAGCAGGAAAGCTGAAATTTCGGGTCAGGGCCCTTCTGCAGGAGGGAGGAGTCTGATTTGCTGCATGAGAGCAGCGTTTGAATAAGCAGAGGTTTAGCAGAGGTCTGCCACAGACTGCTGGAGTACTTCACAGCCAAGAATATTCTCCTTTAAATAGAGTCAAGGTGGGGGGGGCGGGGGGGGGGGGGTGGGGGCGCACAGTTGGCTTGACAGCTGATTTGTGATGCAGATCAACACCAATGGCATGCCTTCAACTCCTATCCTGACTGATGTTGCCATAAAGGACCGTTCTTCTCAAACCCTTCCTTTTCCTGAGGTCTGGTGACCCTCAGAGTAAACCCACCAACAGTCACCTCTCATTACAATGAATAACCAGCCCAGTAGGATCATGTCAATTTTACCTTTGTGAATTTTGAATCAACCACCTTGGGCTTGTTATTTCATGCCTCCTGGTCTAGTGGGGCTTAAACCTGGGGCAGAGACATTATCATATATTTGATAAGTAACACCTCTGTGGCCATTGAGGTTCTAAGATGCCAGATGAACCCAGAACATCTAGCTTAGAGGTAACTACTGAATCAGAAGACCTCCACAGACCACAGGAACAGAAATTTTGAATCAACCTGTTCAGGCATGTTGTGACATACCTCTGGAACACATAGTACTTGAATCCTGATTTTCTGGCCCAGAAATAGGTCTGTCATCACAGCACCACAAGAGTCCTAGGCCACCCAAACATACTGAGTCAGGAAACAGCAAGGCTTTTAAGTATATAGGGAATGCTGTAGGAGACACAAATAATCTGAGCCATTTTGTATCCGAGATTGGGACTTTTCAACACCAATTATCAAATGCCATCATTTAGGGAATAAAGATATTTTACAGGCCATTACAGGAATCTGTTGCTTTTGCACATAAATATAAACCCAAATAATTTAACATTAGTCAGAAATAAGTTTGTGCTTGTCTGAAAGAACTATTAAATAAGCTCGCTGCATATCTTTATAGCTTGACCAATTACCTATGAAAAGGGGTGAGTGCGGAATCAGACAAGGACACAATTAGGCTCAGTGTGATTCATCTACAGCCTGAGTAGTCTGTGTGTACTGCTATATAGGCCACTTCAACAAGATGTAGGATGGCAGCTAGTACTGGAAAACTCATCTCAGCAGGATGGACTGCAACTGGGGCCAGGGAAAGGGCTGCTGTAAATAGAGAAAAATTAAAGAAGGTAACTTCCTCTTAAATAATTCATCTTCTATTCTGCTGTTGATCTTTATCTTTACTGTGTTAACTTGACTTTTGCTGGCGTTTCATTTTCGCTATTATTTATACATTGGCACATAATACATTTGACTTCCTTATAGTCCCATTCCATGTTGTATGAATCAAACAAAAGAATGTTAAAGTTAGTCAGAGAACTCTGGAATGGTTGTACTATCTGGAAAGGATAGTTTAATTGAACTACTCAATTAAAAAGAGATTGTGGTACATTGGTAAACTGTGTCAAACCACATGTTAAGTGCTACTTGTTCATGAAATATTTATCCTGCTCAGCTTCTTTTGCTGAAGATTTTACTCAGTGTGGTTCCATCTTAATGCTAGCACTTTCAACAGGCATTGTCAAATAAAGAGAAACACAGCAGAACATGACAGCGCTTCCATACGGAGCCTAACTGTATAACAAAAACAACAACTATGTGCACTTATATAGCACCTTTAACTTCTGAAAATATTTCAAGGCAGTGAGTGCAATTGGATAATATTTGACTTGAAACTACATATGATGTTCGTACAGTAGAATTCCTGGGATGCTAGAAATTGGGAATGAAAATAAAAAATAATGGAGCAACTCACAGGATCAGGCAACACCTAGGCAGAGAAATAGTTAAAGTTTTGGAAGTCTTAATTTGGATTAATTTAATAGGCCAATGAGTCCTGGATAAGGTTTACCAATCCTCTCAAATTGGTTTGTTTTGATTGGGTTCGATTTGATTTATTGTCATGTGTACCTAAGTACAGTGAAAAGCTTTTTTGCGAGAAATACAGGCAGATCATAGTAAGCAAGGTCATACACGTCATAAGGCGAAAAAATCTTGGACAGAGTGATACATACAGGTTATACTGCACAAGACGTTCATGAAGCAAAATCAACATCAGCAAGATCAGCATTGTTTGAAATTAGAGTTCATTCATCAGCCTAATAATGGCAAGGAAGAAACTGTTCTTGAATCTGTTGGTGCATGTGTTCAAGCTTCAGTATCTTCTGCCTGAAGGAGGAGATTGCAGGAGAGTATTACCGGGGTGTGATGGGTCTTTGATGCTGTTGGCAGCCTTTCTGTGACTATGAGAAACGTAAATGGAGTCCATGGATGTGAGGTTGGCTTCTGTGATGGTCTGGTCCAGGCTCACCACCTTCTGTAGTTTCATATGGTCCTAGGCAGAGCTGGTCTGGAGTCCCTAGGTTTGAGGTCAATCTCCAGGAGAGGGAAAAAAAAACATGTTAATAAGGATAGATTTTAAAAATAATCTTTTTTTCAGAGTCACACTTTACCAGATGTAAAAGGATTGAAAACAGAAATAAAATAGGCTGTTTGGCTAATATCTGAGCATCATTCTACTGGGTAATGAGACTTCTGCTTTCCAATTGGTGTAGAAGGTGCTTTGTCACCCTACTGGATGGGTCAGTCAGGTAAAGAAAGGAACATGGGACAAGATAAGTCTCCAGGAATAGTTTAAATCACAGTCAGCAACCCTATCTTCAATAATAACAGAAAATACAAAATGTAATGTGAACAGTCTGTAGAACAGCTGAATGTCGAAATATTCAAACATTGCCATATGTATTCTTTACAGAGGGCAATATCAACAATTTCCAATGACAAAAATAACTCATCATGAACACATATCTTTACAAAAGCATTGATGATATGAGGCACCGATTGTGAAGAAATTGATGAGAACTAGCTGTAAATAGTGCCTCAAGGTTTACTAAACAGCATAGACAGCAGATTGTTAGATCTAGGAAACTGGGTAGTCCCATCCTGTGATTCACCATAGGGTGCAATGAGGTTCTTTATAAATGGCTGATTGGATGGTTAGTGCAGATAATTGAATTGTCCCAGCCCCTTCCTTTTGTAACTGTATGAGTCCCAGCTGTCTCCTCAGATTTCACAATGGCCTAAATACAAGTATGAGTTTAGAGACTGAGGTTGGGTTGTCTATAAGGTGGGTGAAAGGGATTGGATGGGAGGCTCCTCCTTACTTCTAATCATCACTGAATGTAGATTGTCAATCTGAATCCTGAAGGACTTCCCTCTCCATCGCTGAATCCCACTGTTTCCCAGCTGAGATCAGTTAACACGGCACAGTGGACAAGTACAAGAACTTTGTTGCCTTTCCATCTTCCTTCCGAACCAGAACGTGGCTGGATTCTTACAGGAGCCCAAGTGATGTGAGCGATAGTTAGATGTGTGGCAGGATCGGGTACCGAGTGCAGAGTGGCCCATCTTCATGCTGGAAGCAACTTGTGCCATTTTTTAAAAGCTTTTCATAAGGAGCACCGTGAGATTCTCAGTAGGCGGAAGCAAGTTGCCAGTTGACTGATTATTGCCTGTTAAATGCATTGTTCACACCCCATCTCTGCTCATTAACATCCTGCGTCCCATCTTCCCAAAGTGTTGAGGTGTCAGTGTTGAGCTGGGGTGGACAAGGTCAGAAATCACATGAGACCAGGTTACGGTCCAGCAGGTTGATTTGAAATCACAAGCTTTCGCAGTGCTACTTCTGCGTCAGGTGAAGTGAAGCAGTAATGCTCCGAAAAGCTTATGATTTCAAATAAGCCTGCTTGACCTGGTGTTGTGTGATTTCTAACTTCATCTTACCAAACTCATCAAACAATTTTGACAGGGGGAAAATTTGACAAGGAGACTTGACAAGGAACAAGTCCAGCTCACCACTTGCTCTCCATGGTAGAAACTAGGCACCAATATCCCATGGCATGTTCCACGGGCACTGGCCACCATGTGACCCATCATCCATGCTTATTGGATTCTAACAGGTTCCAGCTTCAAGCAACCCTCACAGCTCATCTCCGATCACTTATGGGACATTTCTGCTCTTCAATGCTGTGCCTTGGGCTGCACTGTCAACTCTCATTGCTACGCTGCAACAAGGATACTGTGTGCTCAGGGACAAGTACCAGGCTGCATCTCTGTGCTCTTCACTTGCTGTCATAGTGCTTCCCATTCTGAGCCTACCTGGTTGCTCACAACATTTCTACATTGCCTTGCCTTTTTGCGCTTTGGCCTCTCAGCCAAATATGCCAGATTTTTATTACCACTGCAAAAAAGTCAGAGAATTGTGGATGCTGGAAATCCATAACAAAGTCTGAAATTGCTGGAAAAGCTCAGCAAGTCTGGCAGCATTTGTGGAGAGAAAGCAGAGTTAACATTTCAGGTGCAGTGATCCTTCTTCAGAACTGCTCCAAAGAAGAAACGGTTTTGTTCTGAAGAAGGGTCTGCTTTCTCTTCACAGATGCTGCCAGACCCACTGAGTTTTTCCAGCAATTTCTGATTTTATTTTACATTACTGCCGTCTTGATTTGCCATTAGCACAGACACAAAGCCAAGACGCTTATCATAGTTGCTACCCTGCCTCAGTCAATTCGAGGGTAAATAGACTTCACTCAGAATTTCCCAGCACGTTGAGTCAAGGGGAACCTCTGATAACAGTTCAGGGTCAGTCAGCTGTTTGGGGTATTCAGGGGCAGGTTGGTCTCCACATAAGGTATGAGGAGTTGAATGTCAGGCAACCCATCACCCATCTTTCCTCTTTCTGCCCTATTCCGGCTTGTTTTTCCTTGTGGAATGAAAAAGAGGCACAGATATTAAATGAGATGGAAATGGGTGGCACAGTGATTACCATTGGAGGTGTCCTATGCGAGTGAGTAGGCAGCACAGAGGGCGTGCTGTATTATTGATGTTGGGTGTTGGGGTGGGTGACAGTGAGTGGAGAAGATTTTATAGGCAGTATTGAGTGTGGTAGAACATGAGACTTGATGGCTGATGGGAATAGAAGTAGAGATGGCACAAGTCTGAAACATCAGGGAGAAAATGGTCCAACTTACCTGAGCGAACTGGAGAAGGATATTTACCTTCATCCTATAGTGCTGGACATTCCTACTGACAGTTGAGGCTACACTGACTTGGGTGACAACCTCAAACGAGACTGGCAAGCCAGTTACAAATATTCAGAAAGGTGATTCACTACCAGTTTCTCAAGGTCATTGAGGCGTGGACAATAATTGGTGGTTTTACCAGTTATATTCACATTCCACAAATAAATAAAGAAAAACAGGGAAGATAAAGAAAGAATGTTGAGTAAACTGTACCAGAAAGTTGAACAGGAAATCTGAGGACAAATGCATTGCTGAGGAGACAACAAGGCGTAGAGCTGGATGAACACAGCAGGCCAAATAGCATCAGAGGAGCAGGAAGGCTAACGTCTCAGGTCTAGACCCTTCTTCAGAAAATGTTCTTCATTGCACTTATGAACAGAATAAAGTTTTGTTTTGAGTGCAGTATAGGCAAATCATATACTATACAAAGCACGTTAAAGTAATAAAATACAGGGAAGAATACAATGTTACAGCGGCATAGAAGGTGCACAAAGAGTGAGATCAACATTTAAATTTAAAATTTGGGAGGTCCATTCAGAAGTCTGATAACAGCAAGGAAGAAGCTGTTCTTGAATCTGTTATGACATGTATTTAAGCTTTTGTATCTTCTGCATGATGGAAGAGGTTGGGAGAGATTACAAATGTTTGATAGCTCCTGTGGAAGGGTAAGTACATAAGGTAAGTGTAGGCTTAGAGTACAGATAGGTAGGGTTAGTAGGCAGCCATATAAATAGGGTGCATGTTGGATAGGAGCCTAGGTAAGTTTAGGGTAGGTTGGGTGGGTGGAAGATTTCGGGTCTGATCGGAGGTGAAGATAGTACAGCGCAAGGGGATGGGTCTTGTGTCAGCAGAGGTTGTGTCAGGTCCTGGGAAGGACAGAGATTATTGGTCTGGCAGCAGGGTCAAAGTGTGTTGGGAGCTGGTAGAGGAAGAAAGAAGTTGTTTGGTCTGGTGGGGTGTGGGGGTTGCTGGTTAGATCCAGGGGTGTCATCAGATTAGGATGCTGGGTAGATAAGTATGTGTGTGTGTGTGTGTGTGTGTGTGTGTGTGTGTTTGTGTGTGTGTGTGTGTGTGTGTGTGTGTGTGTGTGTGTGTGTGTGTGTGTGTGTGTGTGTGTGTTTTCAATAGACGTTAAATGGATGAACTTAGTAACTATGTATTACACAGTAGTGATACTTCAAATTTGGTATGTTATAAAGCAGAGGTCGATCCCCTTCTGATAACTAAAACTGAAATACCCAGAGGAGCTCACATCCCCCTATAATCTGTTAAAAGAAGTGTGCAAAGAGGTATAACCTGCCTCTTAGATAGTAAGGACTGCCAATGCTCGAGTCAGAGATAACACAGTATGGAGCTGGAGGAACACAGCAGGCCAGGCAGCATCAGAAGAGCAGGAAAGCTGATGTTTCAGATTGGGACCCTTCTTTAGAAATCTATAACCTGCCTCTCACCTCCAATCTTTTATAAAGGAGTGGTTAAGTGAAATGAACTCCTGACATCCATTCTATAATTGACAAGTAACAATTTATTTATCCAACTCTAACAGTGAACAAATTAACAGAACTATTAACAAACCAATCAGTTCCCCTCTAACTACCAACTATTCCCTAATAAAAGAAAATCCTAATGGTATACAGTTTCACTAAATACAACCCCACTTATATAAACCAAAATAATAAAAATAATTAGAACTTAGCCTCTTGAAATTATAGCCAGGGTACATCTACCGGAATGTCCTGTGTCTTCTCTACTGATCTTCTGATGGGAGCTCCTTGTCCTTTGAATTCTTGTGTCAGGAATATTAGCCAAGAGTGCTACGGTACCTTTATTGAGATGATGCCTTCTCTAAGAACTGAGAAGCTTGACACCTTCAGATGGAAGTTCACTCTCTACCAATTTTTCAAATGCCCTCTTTTTTATACCCTTGAAGACATATCAATTTCTTACAATAGGATTGGTCCTACATTGTTAAAATGATTTGATTTAAATTTAACTGTTGTTTTTAGTCTCTAAGAGTCTGGTTTAAATTAATTGGCTGATATTCAAACTGTTTGTCTTGTTAACAAAACAAAACTGCTGCCAGGATTGCTAACCACACAGATACAAATGTTTCAATTCTGAGCCTCTCCGTGCACCTGCGTACCCACAAGCTGTTGCCTGCAGACATTTTTTAAAATCTCCAAGCCATAAAACGCACATCATCTTTGAAAGGGACCACATACTCTTCTCCTTATCATTTTATGAGCTCCAAATTTTAATATCCTGCCTTCCAATCTATAAGTACTCTACCCAACATAGAAAAACCTCCCCTTAAAGTAAAAATGAAGAATCGTTATAAAAAAATTCATAGGTCCCGAATCTAGAGTTACATATTTTATGAATTCCATATACAGCAACATTGAACACTACCGTTTCTGTATTATCTACGTATTTTTCTTTTAAGCTGACGAAAATGCATCCACAATAACATTTTCACAGCCCACAACATGTATAATCTGCAAATTAAATGTTTGTAATATGAGAATCCAATGAAATCATCTGGTCTTCTCGATCTTATATCTTTCCAAAAATGTCAAAGGATTGTGATTGATGTACACAACCGTCTGATGCATTGTTTGCAACATAAACATTAAAAAATTGTAAGGCCAGTACCAAACTCAATAAGTCTTTTCCAATTGTTGAATAATTTCTCTGGTGGATATTTTGTTTTGAAAAATTACTGATTAGCCTTTCAATTCCACAGTCATCCTCCCGTATCAACACAGCTCCAACCCCTACATTGCTTGCATTGATGCCGGCTTTAAAGATTGTCAAGAAATTTGGCATGGCTAAAACTGGTACAGTGGTTAACATTGTTTTAAATTCTCAAATGCCTCTTGGCATTGTTCTGCCTGCTAATATTTCATGTTCTTCTTGAACAAATCTGTCAGCGGTGCCACTACGGTACTAACGTTTGGCACAAACTTCTGGCAGAATCCACACAATCCCAAAAATCATAGCACTTCCTTCTTGGAGGAGGGTCTTGGAAATTCCTCAATGCCCTTTGTCTTCACATTCCTCAGTGTCATTCGTTCATGTCTGATGTTGTGTCCTACGAATGTCACTTCTGCCTTCATGAATTCTGTTTTTGCCAAGTTTGTGACCAACTTTGCCTTCCATAGTCTCTCGAAGAGCTTTGCCAAATGATTCATCTGATCTTTCCTAGAAAGGCTGGAGATCACTAAGTCATCTGTATAGACGACGTAATTAGTCAATCCTGACACAACTTTGTTCATAAGTCTTTGAAAAGTGGCTATGTGTTTTTCATTCCGAAGGACATTGCTTTAAATTGAGAGAGCACATTTGGGGTTGCAAAAGCAGAAACTTCTTTCGCTCTCTCTGACAAAGGTACTTGCCATTAACCTCAAAATAAGTCCAACTTTGTGATGTAAGTGGCTTGTCTGACTTTTTCCAAACAGTTTTCCAGCTTTAGAATGGGATATGAGTCTGATTTAGTCACGGTGTTAACCTTGTGATAATCTGTGCAGAATTATTGAGTACTATCCAGTTTGGGAACTAACATGATTGAAGAACTCCACTTGCTTTGACTTTTCTCTATGATGTCTTCTTAGAGCATCACTCCCACTTCCTTCCGTACCTGTGCTACTTTGAGAGGTTTAAACTTGTAGGGGTGTTGTTTCATTGGAACAGCATTCCCCATGTCAATCTCAGTATGAAGGTATAGTCATCCCCATTCTATTTCTATAAATGTCCTCATAGCACTGTAACAAGTCTTTCAATTCAGTTCTCTGTTCTTGGGACAGATAGCTCATTACCTTATCCCATTCTTTAAGTACTTCCCCAGTCTTGATTATATTTTCTAGCCTTATCTTACACAAGGGAATATTAATTCTAGCTCCATTTATTCAACAGATTATCACTCTCTCAGGCAAATATTTCATAGAATTATAGAAGACCTACAGTATGGAAACTGGCCCTTCGGCCCAACCAGTCCACACCGACCCTCACAGTATCCCACCCAGGCCTATCCCCAGACACTACAGGCAATTTAGTATGGCCAATCCACCTAGCCTGCACATCTTTGGACTTGGGAGGAAACCGGAGCACCCGAAGGAAACCCAAGCAGACACAGGAAGAATGTGCAAACTCCACGCAGACAGTCAGCCGAGGGTGGAATCGAATCCTGGCCCATGACGCTGTGAGGCAGCAGTGCTAACCACTGAGTCACCGTGCTGTCCCTTTTTTATTTGCAGAGACTGCCGCACAAGCTTCCAGTCAGAACGTAAAACTTTCAACTTGTGGCTAGAATCCTACAGATAATGTTAGTTTGGGGATTGGACCAATGACCTTGGCATTATTAACTCCATGCTCTAATGTGAGCTAACCGACCAGCACAATCCTCTCTTAATATTAGGGATTGACCAGCTCCTGTATCTGTCAATATTTTAACTGCTTTACCTACTCTCCCTGTCTTTCCTGAGTAAACCTTACCTACATGGAAGGATCCCCCTGTTTCCCAGCTTTTATCCCTCTAATGCATATTCGTTTATCATCTCTACAGCTCTTTTCACTGTTTTAACTTTCTTCTTCAACATGAGTTCTTATCACTTCTGGAAGTGAGTTTTTGAACTCCTCCAGCAGAATAATATCTGTAAGGTCCGCATATGTCTTTTCCATCTTTAATGCTCTCACCCAACTATCAAAGTTGCTATATTTAATTCTTTCAAACTCAGCACAAGTCTGACCTGGTTCCTTCCTTCTATTTCTGAACCATTGTCCATATACTTCTGGCACCAATCTGTAGACACTCAAAATAAATTGTTTCCTTCTTCATAGTCTCCTAATACCTCCTGTGACAGCATTGCAAACACCTCACTAGCCCTGCCTACCAATTACCCACATAGTCTCTGACCAGTTGATCTCTTAGCCAATTTCTCAAAGGAAATGCAAAGGTCTTCTACATATTTTTCATTGAATTTTGGTTATGTTTTGACATATTTGTTTATAGTCCTACCAGGTCTTTGGCTATGATAGGTTTTCTCGTCATCACTCAATAAGCATATCCTCTTCCTTCATCTCCATCCTTTTAAATTGACTTTTCTGTCAAATTTGCAATTTCCAAAGTTGAAACTCTCTCTCTTTCTCCCTTTCTTCTCTCTCGTTTTCTTTTTTTCTTTTTTCCTCTGCTTTTAATCTAATTGAAGCTGAACAGTTCCTCTTCTTTCTCTACATCCAGCCTTTTAAGTTCAGTTTCTAACTCAAATTGTTTCATTTGCAATTTTTTTTCCAACTCCAATGCACTTATCTATTTCTCTGGTATACCTAAATGCTTGACCAACTCTGTTACAATTTCAGCTTTCTTTTTATCCTTAGTTAAACCCAATTCTAGCCTGTTTGCTAATTCTTCAAGTGTCTCCTTCCGGCTGTCTTTCTAAACTTTCTTGGAAAATTTGGGAAGTATCTTCAGTACCTCTGTAATAACATTAAGACCCATTTCTTTTACTTTTGATTTATCACTGATAACTTAAATTAAACAGATTTTGCACTTGTCACCTAATTGTTATTTAAAGACTTAAGACATTAATCCCCAAGAGTGTTTAAATTTGCTGGCACCTTTTGTACCCCATATGTGTTCCTATTCTAATCTGTCCAAATCTGTTCAGATTTTTCCAAATCTGTTCCGGTCAATTCAGATCCGTTTAGATCTGTTCAGATCCTGGACACAAGCCCCCAATCTGTTATAAAGTAGGGGTTGACCCCCTTCTGAAAGCTAAAAGCAAAACACCTAGAGACGCTCGCTTTGGCATATTAAAAGAAATGTGAAAAGAGGTATAACATGCTTTCCCAATGCTACTTTGAGAGGTTTAAACTTGTAGGGGTGTTGTTTCATTGGAACAGCATTCCCCATGTCAATCTTAGTATGAAGGTATAGTCATCCCCATTCTATTTCTATAAATGTCCTCATAGCACTGTAACAAGTCTTTCAATTCACCCCCAAGCTGTTATAGAGGAGGGGTTAAATGACCTAATGAACACCTGACACTCAATGTTTAAACAACAACTTTCAATGCATTTTTCTAACTTTAACAGTGAACAATTTAGCTGAACTATTAACAAACCAATCAGCTCCCCTCTAACTACCAACCATTCCCAAATAAAAAAAATTCTAATACTGTGCTGTTTCAATGAATACATGTCCCACTTGTACAATCCAAAACAATAAAAATAATAAAACTTAGTCCATTGAAATTACAGCCAGGGCACATCTTCCAGAATGTCTCTTGCCTTTTCTGCTGATCTTCTGTCAGGAATTCTTGAGCCAGGATTATTAGCTAAGAGTTCTATTGTACCTTTATTTAGATGCTGCCATCTCTCAGAACTGGGAGAGTTGACCCCTTCAGATGGTAGTTCACTCTTTGCCAATTTTTCAAATGTCCTCTTTTTTATACACTTGATGACTTTTCAATTCCTTACAATAGGATTGGTCCTATGTTGCCAAAACCATCAGATGAAATTTAATTGAGTTTTTAGTCTTTAAATGCCTGGTTTTAATTAATTGGCTTATACTCAGACTGGTTGCCTTGTTAACAAAACAAAACTGCTGCCAGGATTGTTAACTGCACAACCTTTTGACACAAATGTTTCAATTCAGGGGATCTCCATGCACGGCGTACCCACAAGCTGCTGCCTGCAGACATTTTTTTAAAATCTCCAAGCCTAGAAAAAGCACAGTCTTTTAAAGGGACCATGTACTCTTCCCCCTATCATTTTATAACCATCATTTCTAACATTCCGTCTTTCAATCCACAGGTACTCTGCCTAACTTCATAACAGGTGAATTAGAGGGTTCAAGGCAGAGTGAATTATCCATATGAATCTTCAATTTTTCAGGCAATTCCTTTGGAGTCTGATACATCAGGAATGGAGTGGAGACCCTGCGCACAATTCCTACATATGCTCCAAAAACAATTCCACCTGTTATTGGAAAACCTGAACCAATGTTTTAGGCTGAAAGCCGGATCTCTGAGGCTGACAGTGCACACTATGGACAATTTAATAGGAAACATTCATAGCAATTTGTTCAGTCCCTTAACAGGATCCATCTGGCCACGATAAAAGGTCAGAGGATATATTTTCAAAAAATGTTGTTCAGGTAAAGTTACTTAAGTTAACAAAGTGTGGGGCTGGATGAACACAGCAGGCCAAGCAGCATCTTAGGAGCACAAAAGCTGACGTTTCGGACCTAGACCCTTCATCAGAAAAAGTGTTCTTATTAAACACATTGATAGGGAAAGAATGAGAGCAAAAATCTGAAACCAATTGCTGTTTATTTCATACTTGTTCACTTCGCTGCCCTCTGTGAATGAAATGCTAATTATTTGCTGTTAAATGAAGATCTCTTTGCATATTAAACTCAATAACAGTTTCAAATAATTTAATTATCAAACCTTTAACCCCCAAAATGTCCTTCATTTTAAGAAATGTTTTCTGAAGTAGCTTGCAAGATTGGCAATTTGCTGAGGTAAGCCACTTGCAAGACCTGAACTTTCACCCACTTTAAGAGAATTATAAACTTTCAGAGTTTCACATCTTGTAACTTATTAAAGCAACCATATGCTTATATTTCCAGAGTGTCAGATCTCTAGGAGAATGTAATGTCTATGTTTATTAACATTGCTATGATATTTAATTATGTTCCAGCAGTCAAATCTGAAAACTTAAAGCAATATATGCAGGAACCTCTTAAAAAAAAATCAGCCAGGACCTTCCCCACTCCCCCATACCATCAGGGCCATCAGCCATCAACTTTACAACAATTCCAAAGCTTCCTCAAAATTAATGAATCCGAGGAATCCACAGGTGGTGTATTTCAGGATTTCAGTCTGTTTTCAAAAGAAGAGATTTTGAAATAAGTTAGATTTATATGGTGTGCATGGATTGAAATTCTCCTCACAGTCATAGCTGTAGCTGCTGAGGCAGGAAAGGAGAATATATCTCAATGAAAGAGAAGTGATGGCATAATGGTAACGTCACTAGCTGAATAATCCAGAACACTTTGCTAATGTTTAGGGGCTCTTGGGATGCAATGGTTGTGTCCCTATTTCTGAGCCAGAAACACCTGGGTTCAAGTCCCACCTGCTCCAGAAATGTTTAGCAACATCTTTGAGCTGGTTGCTTAGGAAATATCTATTTTTCAATGAACCAGGGAACCAGTTGACTGGCTTCACATTAAGCAGTGACAAAAGGTGTTTTCTCCTCCTCTTTGGGTTTTCTACAAAACAGTTAAAGGGGATATTTTTCATCCTGCCCTCAGCTAAACAAACACTGAGAACTTAAGTGATAGTGATGAAATGAGGTGTCTTCAGTTTGGGGCAGAGTGCTGCCACCAATTCTTCCTTTTGTGCTAGCCTTACAATCTGTCTAATAGACTTTGGTGGAGGATGGAACATTAATAAGACTCAGCTTGAGAAGCTTATGTCCTTGATAGCAGTGAATTAGTTCTTACATAACAGCAAATATATACAGCTTTCATGAATCCTTAGTGGTGGGCAAGTTGTTGGAGGGAATGCTAAGAGACAGCATTAACATGTATTTGGACAGGCAAAGGCTGATTAGGGACAATCAACATGATTTTGTGCGTGGGAAATCCTATCTCACTAATTTCACTGAGATTTTTGAAGAAGTAAGGAAAAGGACTGATGAGGGCAGAGGGATGTGATCAGTTTGAACTTCAGTAAGCTGTTCAACATGGTTCCTTATGGTAGTCTGGTTAACAAGGTTAGGTCACATGGAATGCAGGGAGAAATAACTATTCGGATACAGAGATAATGGGCACTGCAGATGCTGGAGAATCCAAGATAACAAAGTGTGGAGCTGGATGAACACAGCAGGCCAAACAGCACCTTAGGAGCACAAAAGCCTGCTGTGTTCATCCAGCTCCACGCTTTGTTATTTGGATACAGAATTGGCTCAAAGCCAGCAGACAGAGAGTGGAGTTGGAGGGTTGTTTTTCAGACAGGAGGCCTGTGACCAGCAGGGTGCCACAGGATTGATACTGGGTTCACTGCTTTTTGTCATTTATATAAATAATTTGGATGTGAAAGAGATTAGTAAGTTTGCAGTTTCCCAGTCTCCACCTAGTGGCTGTGATATAAGTCAGACTGGGTGGAGTTTCACCGTAGCCCATACATTATTTCTTTCATAACACTTACCTTATTCAACACATACAAGTGAGTTGGGTATTCTTGAATGTGACAGAATGATAGTCACTGCAAGGTTCTCAGATTTAAGTCAGATGGTCTTTTTAATTCTGGGCAGTTAAAATTGCACAAGTTGTGCTGGGTAAGTGCTTCGGGACGCTGAAACAACCTTGTAATGATGTCACACAGCTGGAAATCACTGAACTTAAATAGCATAGTGTGGGCGGAGCTGGATCTTTCCGAAGGACTCAAATGAGCAAATGGCATGAGCACACGAAGATGATAGATTAGTCCTTCCCTATCAAATCAGAAACTATATCTATGATAGCAGTATAGCAGTGTTTAGAAACAATGTATAACACATTGTTTTACTTCAAAGTCTAAGCTTGAAGTCAATTTGTGACTTTGCCTTCTCCTCAAACAGTCTGTCTTGAACCCAAACTCATGGTGTGACGTGACATGACAAAAGATTACATATTCCTGCTGAAACTCCAGGGATTTGGCAGTTTTCTATTTTAACCTGCTTTCCCGCTCAGACAGAAATAATATCCCCTTTATATCATTGACGACCATTTTAATAAGTACATTGAGTCCCATTAATACATCAGAATCAATCTGCAATGTTAGATGTGCACAGTTTTGCTAAACTATTGTTGGTTAGACTGCGGGAAAAATCTCTCTATCTGCTCTTGGACTTCTAAAGTGCCAATTTAAATTGTCTGGGAACAAACCTAAAAATTCATTCTGGAATCAAATTTGCTCCAGAAAAAATAATTTTTCTTCTGGCTTGAAGCCAAGGTTTAAATTCTATAGAGGTGATGTGAAATGACAATGCAAACAAAAGTAGATTCGTTCATTCATCACAAAGTTATAACTACCTGAGAATGTGATTGACATTCCACATTCATTAAAATCATCTTCACAAAGTAATCTCACACTCATTTCTACATGGTTTGTCAAACTAAATAGAGTATTGTGAGTAAGAACAATATTTTTATAAGATATTCCAACGTTATCAAGCAAAAAGACTACCTTTCTTTGTTGTAAAATGTATTTCTATTACATATGAAACAAAGCTTAGTATAGGTCTGGAGAATTAAGAATAAAGTATACAACAGTGTCCTTGATATATTATTACAGCTGGCAATGAAATCTTGTGATTCTATGGAATTCAGAAATTTACCACCAGTCTTCTGGTACTCATCAGCTCTATGTTAATATAGAAATTGGTATAAGAAATGAAATTCCTTGTGATTCTTGAAAATTAAGAAAATCCTTGTGGTTTTATTCAGCATCAAATCCACCCCTGTTCTTAGTTGTAGAGATGTACAGCATGGAAACAGTCCAACTTGTACAGGCTGCGCAGATATCCTAAATAAATCTAGTCCCATTTGCCAGTATTTGGCCCAAATTCCCCTAAATACTTTCTATTCATATATCCATCTAGATGCCTTTTAAATTTTGTGATTGTACTAGCCTCCACCACTTCCTTTGGCAGCTCATTCTATACACGGGCTACCCTCTGCGTGAAAAAGTTGCCCTTGAGGTTCCTTTTAAATCTCTCTCCTCTCTCCTTAAATGTATGGCCTCTAGCTTTGGACTCTCCCAGTATGGAGAAATGGTCTTGTCTATTTACTGTATCCATAACCCTCATGAATTTATAAACATCCATTATGCCAATCCTCAACCTCCAACGCTCCAGGGAAAATAGGCTCAGCTACTCAGCCTCTCCCAATAGCTCAAACCGACCAACCCTGGCAACATCCTTGTAGTTATTTTTTGAACCCTTTCAAGTTTCACAACATCCTTCTTATTGCTTTGATCATAAATGAAGGACAAAGGGCTCATAGGGGTTTAAATTTTAAAAGTAACTGAAGCCAAGTACTGCAGTGTAGAGCAACTAAAGGTTAAAACAGAAATGACAGTTGCGAATTGGTTTTCCAGCTTCTTGGCCTTAATAGTTGAGATTTGGGACCTAATAAAGTACCTAACAAAACTTGTTGGACAGGGCTCCAAATCAACCCTGCTAAATTCAAAGGGATATGGCTGGGGCTTGGTCTAAAGGCAGCCCCACTGCAGGCATAATATGGAGGCAGAAGAAGCATCAGTACTGAGTTATAAATTCTTATCTCTCAGCTTAATCCAGTCAGTTTCAGCTTTACAATCTGAAAAACCAATTGGAGCTTGTCAACAAAGCATTTACCATTATTTAATGTGATAAATATGACTACAACATTAGTACAAGTCACGCAGCAATATTAATTTGAGGCCTGTGGTGGAGTGGTAATGCCCCTACTGCTGAACCAGAAGGGCTGGGTTCAAGTCCTATTGACACTTGAGGTGTGCCATAACATCTCTGAATAGTTGATTACAAATACCTTAATGTGAGACCCACGCTCATTTCAGGCTCATTGCAGAACACCTCCGCTCAGTTCGCAACAAACAACTGCACCTCCCAGTCGCAAACCATTTCCACTCCCCCTCCCATTCTCTAGATGACATGTCCATCATGGGCCTCCTGCACTGCCACAATGATGCCACCCGAAGGTTGCAGGAACAGCAACTCATATTCCGCCTGGGAACCCTGCAGCCATATGGTATCAATGTGGACTTCACCAGTTTCAAAATCTCCCCTTCCCCTACTGCATCCCTAAACCAGCCCAGCTCGTCCCCTCCCCCCACTGCACCACACAACCAGCCCAGCTCTTCCCCCCCACCCACTGCATCCCAAAACCAGTCCAACCTGTCTCTGCCTCCTAACCGGTTCTTCTTCTCACCCATCCCTTCCTCCCACCCCAAGCCGCACCCCCATCTACCTACTAACCTCATCCCACCTCCTTGACCTGTTCGTCTTTCCTGGACTGACCTATCCCCTCCCTACCTCCCCACCTATACTCTCTCCACCTACCTTCTTTACTCTCCATCTTCGGTCCGCCTCCCCCTCTCTCCCTATTTATTCCAATTCCCTCTCCCCATCCCCCTCTCTGATGAAGGGTCTAGGCCCGAAACGTCAGCTTTTGTGCTCCTGAGATGCTGCTTGGCCTGCTGTGTTCATCCAGCCTCACATTTTGTTATCTCATTTCAGGCTACTGCCTTGTTTACATTAAAAATAAGGGCTGACAACTTTGGCATTGGATGTGTACCAGAGTTTTATATTTTGGCTCATTGCACCTGTTTTATGCTCATAAAATTGATGCAATGATGCTGAATTTAGTCTTCACAGAATTTATTAGTCAGCAATAAAAGAAAATTACTATTATATCTCCCTCGTGGCTCAGAAAACAGACTCTTTGTCTAATTAAGGACAGAATTAAATTTTGAAGATCACAGCAAGAGATTAAAAAATATGGCATTCTGGTGTTGTTTGGGATCTGGCATTGATATATTTAACATGATACAAAATGTAGACATTTTTATCCGTAGAGGCCATTACAGTTCCATTCAAAGCAAATCCTCTTCACAAGATTCTTCCAAATTCCATCCCTTCCTGCGCGCATTCAGAAGTGAAGCATCCTTAGCAATCATTGGAGTTGTTGAGGCCAATTTTAAATTTCATTTTGTAATGCCAGCAATCCCGTGGAGGGAAATGCTGCCGGTGACAGCTTGCTGTATTTCAACAGCTGGGCTACAAATGAAGCTACCAATGGAAAGCAACAGCTGGTTGGGTGGGAATGTAAAACTGTGGGGTCTATGGTCACAACCTGGCTTTGAAAGAAAAAGACAGCAAGCAGGAAAGTGTAGTTAGGAGAGGGAATAAGAAAATGAGGTTGCAAACTCATAGAGTTAGGAAGGGATGAGCCTGGGAACAGCAAAGGCTCAAATTTTCTTGCCACCAAGGAAATTTATATTAAATCTTACACTTGAGTGACTTTCTGATTCTCCATCTGAATTAACCAATGAGAGGTTCATATTCCACTGAAACAAAACAATTCAGAGTGCCATTATTTACTTTTATTAATGAGGTTCCAGCTAGAGTTGAGGCATATAGGAACATAAAAGCGCGAAGAGGCCATTCAGCCCCTCCAGATGATGACTGGTTATCTATCTCAATGTCTCATTCCTATACAATCTTCATATCTCTTGATGTCAAAGTAACTTGATGTCTATCAATCTCAAGCTTGATCCAATTTAATGATTGAGCCTGCATAGCTCTTTGGGGTTGGGAATTTCAAAGGTCCCCCACTCTTTGTGTGAAGACATTTCTCCTCATTTCACTCCTCGATGGCTTGCATTTTATTCTCAGACTGTGTCCCTTGTTCTAGATCCTACAGTCTCAGGAACCATCCATTCTGTATCTACCCTTTCTATCCCTTTAAGATAGATCAGACCACCTCTTGTTCTTCTGAACTAAGATAATATAGGCCTAATCTCCATAGTTGCTTCCAGTTGGACAGTCCACCACATGCACTGGTACCCCCTTATTGACTCAGTTTCTATCATCTTCAAAGAAATCTATCAGGTTTGTCAAGCTTGATTTTCCCTTCATAAATCCTGACTGTGTCCAAGAAGACAATTATTTTCTCTACTTTCTCGTATCAGCCATAACCAAATGGCAAGCAGACTCAATGGTCAATATGGTCTAATTCTGCTTCAATATTTTATGGTCTTATGGTCTACTGGTTTGCTGTTTAATATTTTCTTTCTCTCTCCTCTCTTAAACATGGGGTTACATTTGCAACATTCCAAGTTGCAGGCATCACTGCAGAATTAATCAAATTTTGAAAGATAATTATTGATGTGTCCATTATTTCTGCAGTTACTTATTTTGATATTATAGAGTGAAGGGAATCGAATCCTATAGGTTGTCAGCTTGCTGCATCATTAATTTCTCTAATACTTTTTTTTAACTAATACAGTTTCTTTCAGTTCTATGCTCTCACTAAACCCCTGGAACTTAATTATTTCAAGGAGACTTCTTGTGTCTCAAGACCATAAGAAGGTTGACGCAAAGTACTTATTCAGTTTCTCTGCTATTTCTATGTTTCCAATTATAAATTCTCCAGTCTTTGTCTCCAATGAACATAAATTTGTCAAGTTCTAAAGATACATACCTTACTCAAAATGTTAACTCTGTTTCTTCCTCCACTGATAGAGGCAGACCTGTTGACTTTCTCCAGCATTCTCTGTATTGGTTTCGGAATTCCAAAATCTGCTCAGTCATAGAGTCCTACAGAACGGAAACAACATGGTCCGACTTGTCCATGCTGATCAGGTATCCTAAACCAAACTAGTCCATTTACCCGCATTTGCCCTATATCCCTCTAAACCTTTCTTATTCGTGTACCTGTCCAAATGCCTTTTAAATGTTTAAATGTCTTTTAATTGTGCCTGTCTCTACTATTTCCTTTGGTACCTTGTTCCATACATGCACAACCCTCTGTGTGTAAATTGCCCCTCAGGTGTCTTTTAATTCTTTCCCCTCTCACCTTAAACCTTTGTTTTCTCGTTTTGGACTCACCTACACTCAGAAAAAGACCTTGGCTCTTCAACTTATCTCTGTCTCCTCATGATTTTATAAACCTCTGTCAGGTCGCTCCTCAGCCTTGGAAGCTCCAGGGAAAGATGTCCCAGCCTATCCAGCTTCTCCTTATAACTGAAACTCTTCCGTCCCAGCAACATCCTTGTAAATATTTTCTGGACCCTTTCCAGCTTATAGCAATATCCTTCTGTAACAGGGTGAACAGGATTGTATGCAGTGCTCTACTTTTGGCTTTACCAATGTCTTGTAGAGCTGTAACATAATTTCCCAACTTCTGTACTCAGTGCTCTGATGGATGAAGGCAAGCGTGCCAAATGCTTTCTTCACCATTCTGTTTACCTCCAATTCCACTCTCAAGGAACTAATTACCTGCACCCCTAGATCTCTTTATCCGAAAACGCTCCCTGGGGTTAATTAAAATACGAAGCAAAGCAATCATCGAAATTCAGCTTGACAACAAAAGCCGAGTAATTTGAAAACATTCTTTCTCCAGGCTCCCATGTGATTTGATTGAGGCCATGTGGAGCAACAGATGCCTGGGGAGTTACATTCAAGCAGAAGTCAACACCATCCAGAGAGGAAATCGTGAGAAAGAGCCAAAAAAAAGTCTTTCAGAGTTTAAAAAAAAGTCAAACAAAAATTATCAAATGTTACTGGAGCAGGTGAAGAATTATTCAGGATAACTCCTTGAATCTCACAGTATATCATGTGTTAAGAAAGTGAGTCCATGATTAGCCACACTGAGAAAAGCCATCAGTCATGCGAAGCAAGTTCAGCCTAGGGCAAGTTCATTTTGAAGAAATAAAACCCAAAGGCTGAATCTTACCATATTTTGGCCAGCTGTCACTTTCATGGAGTTTCTTGGCGGGTTTCTCCCTGCAAGGTTTAACAAATTGTCTTCTGGGCCAATCATCAGATAAACTTGCCTCATAAACTACTTTCCATACCCTACCGTTGACCCTCTGTCCAACGCTAGCCCATTTCTATCACTTGCTGCAGCCAGAAAAACTCACACGGCTGGGACATCCAGGAATAGACTGTCCCCTCTGGCTCTGGCTTCAACCAAATAGCCATTTCTCAAAGTCAGACTGGAATAATGTTCGGTAACAGCAAGGGAGGCAGCTTTCAACTGGGGATCCTGTTACAAGTAAGTCAAGGATAGCCTCCAAATTAGTCCAAAGTATTGGGGACAGTCAGGTAGCTAATTGGAGCGGTCAGGGCCGTCTCCTCGTATGGCTGAGAATGTGACCCACCTTGGCTCTTTCTCCTGCAGTGAGAGAAAGGAAGGGATTTGAGTGGCTACCACAGCTTTTAGAGTTGGTGCAGATGGGGGGAGACAAGTGGTTGGCAACCAAAACTATCTGCATGGCCTGTGATACTTACCCTGAGCTTGGCAGATAAGAGGAAATTGGTACCCCACTTGTGGATAGGGGCCTGGAGGTCTTGGCGGAAGGCAGGTGCAAACAGAGGATGTCCACTACCTCCAGGGCTGGTAGTGGAGACCATGACATGAGAATCTGCCAACCTGGTCTGGGTTTGCCACCCGGATCAGTGTGCAGCAATTCCCAGCATTTTAGGAAGAAGATCAATGATCTTCTCCATCTGGTCAGGTTAAGTACAACCATCTTTTGTCTGACACATCACACCACTCTAAATCTGCTACTGCACCCCATCTCCCACTGAGGACTTACGCTTGACCACTTCCAATTTGTGTGCAATGTCTCCTCTCATTTGTTCTCACCAATCCCAACCACTCAAACCCCTCAATTTACGAATCATGCATGGCTTTTGTGCTTCTTCCTATCATTCAGGATACTTCACCCTCCCCACATCTGCACCAGCTCTGAAAGCTGTGGTAGCCACTCAAATCCCTTCCTTTCTCTCAGTGCAGGAGAAAGAGCCAAGGTGGGTCACATTCTCAGCCATATGAGGAGACGGCCCTGACCGCTCCAATTAGCTACCTGACTGTCCCCAATACTTTGGACTAATTTGGAGGCTATCCTTGACTTACTTGTAACAGGATCCCCAGTTGAAAGCTGCCTCCCTTGCTGAGACTGAACATTATTCCAGTCTGACTTTGAGAAATGGCTATTTGGTTGAAGCACATTTGGGCCTGATATATCTGGTACACACTGCAGTTGTAACACTGACGTAACATCACAAGCTCAGAGATACTCGGAACTGCCAATGGTGGAGTCTGAGATAACAAGGTGCAGAGCTGGATGAACACAGCAGGCCAAACAGCATCAGGGGAGCAGGAAAGCTGATGTTTTGGAAGGGTCCAGACTTGAAACATCAGCTTTCCTGATTCTCTAATGCTGCCTGACCTGCTGTTTTCATCCAGCTGTATACCTTGTTATCACATACGGTAGATTAGATTAGATTCCCTACAGTGTGGAAACAGGCCCTTTGGCCCATCAAGTCCACACCGCCCCTTGAAGCATCCCACCCTGACCCATCCCCCTACAACCCACACACCCCTAAAACACTACGGGCAATTTAGCATGGCCAATCCACCTAGCCTGCACATCTTTGGACTGTGGGAGAAAACCAGAGCACCCGGAGGAAACCCACGCAGACACGGGGAGAACGTGCAAACTCCGCACAGATAGTCACCCGAGGCTGGAATCGAACCCGGGTCCCTGGCACTGTGAGGTTGCAGTGCAGTGCTAATCATGTGCCGCCCAGGTGGGTGGATGATGTGCCATGAGAATACAGAGAGGATGGCATGTGTTTTATGCCAATGCCATGGATGCGGGGTGTTTGCGGCCATTGCCCATGGAATGTCATTGATGAGGGATGTCCAAGATGGAGGTCTGGAGGAGGAGCGGCTAGCTGGAGTCTCCAGATACCCATGCTGACTTACAAATAGAAACTCTTGGTGTCTAGTTCTTGGAGATAGCAAGAACTGCTGATGCTGGAGTCAGTCAATACAATGTGGAATTGGAGGGACACAGCAGATGAGGCAGTATCAGAGGAACAGGAAAGTCGACTTTTCAAGCTTACATCCTTCATTAGTCTTGGACTCCACACTGTATTGACAGTGTCTAGTTCTACCTGGTGTGGGTAGAATTAAAATGTGACCTGTTGCTCCCAGAGTTGAGAAAGGTCTTGCTGGACGTCTCACACAAGTCTTCCCATTTCTTGTCACAGCCCACATCATTCAGCCCCCAATCAGATAAGTCAAAGAGTTTACTTCAAGCAGGAGATTGCTGAAATGAAAAAAGATGACTGGCTGAAAACGGAGGAAGGTGAAATCAATATTTGCACTAAGTTTCAGAAACTACATTATGTTTGAAAATAATTAAGGTCCGAAGAACAACAAAACAATGCAGTAAGATTATGTATCATGAGTTGTGCACTGGACATCTGGTATTCCAAGTACAAAAGGACAAACTGGATTGTCATCTTGCTGTGCTCTGTAAAGCAGACAGAAGAACTAAGTGTACCAAGCTAACCCCAATCTGTATATAACTAATACTGGCATATGAATTGTGCAAGCAGGCTTATTTGGAACATTTCAGATGCTCTTAAACACCCTAAGGCTCAGTAAATGACAAGATATGTTTGTAACATGAAACAGCTGCCATTGTGATGTGCTTCCCAAGAAACAAGTCAGATTCTTTTTGGCTCCCTCTCCATCGGGAATCTACAGTGCTCTACATTAGCATTATTTTTTGGGATAACAATGTCTAAATTGCAAGAACAATGGAAAACAGTTTGCAGGTATAGAAACCTGGCAACGATTGAAGGCCTGTAACTTTAAATGCTAATTAATACAGATTTAACTACTTTGCCACAAAATGATATTATGAAAGAATCATTGACAAATGGTGCATACAGAAATATTAGGAACTGCAGATGTTGGAGAATCTGAGATAACAAGGTGTAGAGTTGAATGAACACAGCAGGCCAAGCAGCATCAGAGGAGCAGGAAGGCTGATGCCTTGGGCCTAGAACTTTCTTCAGAATTTTCTGTAGAATATTTTCTGAAGAAAGCTCTAGGCCCAAGGTGTCAACCTTCCTGCTCCTCTGATGCTGCTTGGCCTGCTGTGTTCGTCCAACTCTACACCTGGTGCACACAGAAAGGTGCCCAGTTCAAAGAGTCACTGGTTGCTGACATTTTCATCAAGGGCCGGTAATTCAACTGAACGTACTTTAACTGAATTTGCTAAATTGTACATTGATGCAGCACACACAATATACTGAGGTGCTGGGTAAGTTTGATCCCCAAACCTCCAAAAATTGTACATTGATGCAGCACACACAATATACTGAGGTGCTGGGTAAGTTTGATCCCCAAACCTCCAAAAATTGTACATTGATGCAGCACACACAATATACTGAGGTGCTGGGTAAGTTTGATCCCCAAACCTCCAAAAACACCCAGGAAAATTCAAAGATAATGGGAACTGCAGATGCTGGAGAATTCCAAGATAATAAAATGTGAGGTTGGATGAACACAGCAGGCCAAGCAGCATCTCAGGAGCACAAAAGCTGACGTTTCAGGCCTATACCCTTCATCAGAGAGGAGGATGGGGAGAGGGAACTGGAATAAATAGGGAGAGAGGGGGAGGCGGACCGAAGATGGAGAGAAAAGAAGATAGGTGGAGAGGAGAGTATAGGTGGGGAGGTAGGGAGGGTTTAGGTCAGTCCAGGGGAGACGGACAGGTCAAGGAGGTGGGATGAGGTTAGTAGGTAGATGGGGGTGCGGCTTGGGGTGGGAGGAAGGGATGGGTGAGAGGAAGAACCGGTTAGGGAGGCAGAGATAGGTTGGACTGGTTTGGGGATGCTGTGGGTGGGGGGGAAGAGCTGGGCTGGTTGTGTGGTGCAGTGGGGGGAGGGGACGAACTGGGCTGGTTTAGGGATGCAGTGTGGGAAGGGGAGATTTTGAAACTGGTGAAGTCCACATTGATACCATATGGCTGCAGGGTTCCCAGGCGGAATATGAGTTGCTGTTCCTGCAACCTTCGGGTGGCATCATTGTGGCAGTGCAGGAGGCCCATGATGGACATGTCATCTAGAGAATGGGAGGGGGAGTGGAAATAGTTTGCGACTGGGAGGTGCAGTTGTTTGTTGCAAACTGAGCGGAGGTGTTCTGCAAAGCGGTCCCCAAGCCTCCGCTTGATTTCCCCAATGTAGAGGAAGCCGCACCGGGTACAGTGGATGCAGTATACCACATTGTGCAGGTGAACCTCTGCTTAATGTGGAATGTCATCTTGGGGCCTGGGATAGGGGTGAGGGAGGAGGTGTGGGGGCAAGTGTAGCATTTCCTGCGGTTGCAGGGGAAGGTGCCGGGTGTGGTGGGGTTGGAGGGCAGTG
This sequence comes from Stegostoma tigrinum, assembly GCF_030684315.1. NCBI lineage: Eukaryota > Metazoa > Chordata > Chondrichthyes > Orectolobiformes > Stegostomatidae > Stegostoma > Stegostoma tigrinum. The sequence continues at coordinate 13,605,282 of NC_081385.1, forward strand.
TGGAGCGAACAAGGGAGTCACGGAGAGAGTGGTCTCTCCGGAAAGCAGACAGGTGTACCTAGAATACACCTCCTCCCACCCACCCTCCTGCAAAAATTCCATCCCCTATTCTCAATTCCTCCGCCTCCGCCGCATCTGCTCCCACGATAAGACATTCCACTCCCGCACATCCCAGATGTCCAAGTTCTTTAAGGACCGCAACTTTCCCCCCACAGTGATCGAGAACGCCCTTGACCGCGTCTCCCGTATTTCCCGCAACACATCCCTCACACCCCGCCCCAGCCACAACCGCCCTAAGAGGATCCCCCTCGTTCTCACACACCACCCTACCAACCTCCGGATACAACGCATCATCCTCCGGCACTTCCGCCATTTACAATCCGACCCCACAACCCAAGACATTTTTCCATCCCCAGCCCTGTCTGCTTTCCGGAGAGACCACTCTCTCCGTGACTCCCTTGTTCGCTCCACACTGCCCTCCAACCCCACCACACCCGGCACCTTCCCCTGCAACCGCAGGAAATGCTACACTTGCCCCCACACCTCCTCCCTCACCCCTACCCCAGGCCCCAAGATGACATTCCACATTAAGCAGAGGTTCACCTGCACATCTGCCAATGTGGTATACTGCATCCACTGTACCCGGTGCGGCTTCCTCTACATTGGGGAAACCAAGTAGAGGCTGGGGACCGCTTTGCAGAACACCTCCGCTCAGTTCGCAACAAACAACTGCACCTCCCAGTCGCAAACCATTTCCACTCCCCCTCCCATTTTCTAGGTGACATGTCCATCATGGGCCTCCTGCACTGCCACAATGATGCCACCCGAAGGTTGCAGGAACAGCAACTCATATTCCGCCTGGGAACCCTGCAGCCATATGGTATCAATGTGGACTTCACCAGTTTCAAAATCTCCCCTTCCCCCACTGCATCCCTAAACCAGCCCAGTTCATCCCCTCCTCCCACTGCACCACACAACCAGCCCAGCTCTTCCCCCCCACCCACTGCATCCCCAAACCAGTCCAACCTATCTCTGCCTCTCTAACCGGTTCTTCCTCTCACCCATCCCTTCCTCCCACCCCAAGCCGCACCCCCATCTACCTACTAACCTCATCCCACCTCCTTGACCTGTCCGTCTTCCCTGGACTGACCTATCCCCTCCCTACCTCCCCACCTATACTCTCTCCACCTATCTTCTTTACTCTCCATCTTCGGTCCGCCTCCCCCTCTCTCCCTATTTATTCCAGAACCCTCTCCCCATCCCCCTCTCTGATGAAGGGTCTAGGCCCGAAACGTCAGCTTTTGTGCTCAGGAAAATTCAAACATAGCTGCAACCAATTAGAGAAAAGCAAACCCCACACAGAATGGTGAGACTTGGCAAAGAACTGCTCTTTTAATCACAACGTTCTTCTTTCCCATTCTTGTTGCTGACAGGATCACTAGTGATCCTATCACAATAAAAGTAAAAAAGTAAAAGCCTATTACTGAAAGAGTAATGAGCAGGTGCATAGGTGAATGGTGGTGAGAGGGAATCATGAGGCTAGCCTTTTCTGTCACTGTGCTGGGGATAGAGGTGATGCAGTGGTGGAAGGGATGTGCTTTGGACCATTTGCTATATCTGGGCTGAGGATGGAGGATGAAGGATGGAGGAATAAAGGAATTGGGACAGAGCTGGGGACGGGGACGGGGACAGGGATGGGACGGGGTGAGCGCGGGGACCATATGCCATATTTGGGGAGAGATATAGATTCTTTTGGCCTGGTTAAGGGGTCAGGGTTCAACTGCTGATTCCTTGAGGTTAATCTACTGGGCCGTAGGGCATGGTTTTTGTTAGGGAGAGACCCAAGTGCAAAAAACTGGGAGAAGAAGGAAGCTGCAAAGTGGTTGAGGGGAGATTGGAGTTATAATGTATGTGGGTGAGAAGGACATTGCAAAGAAGAAGAATGAAGCTGTAATGGGGAGAAGGAAAGGTGCAAGGATGTGAGGGTGAAGCGGAAAGTGGTAGTCAGGTAAGCTATGAGAGAGTGAGGAAACTGCAAAAGAGAGAGTCTTAAGACTATCTTCTATCAGCAAAAGAATCCTCAGCTAACTGGGAGCCAAAAAATCTTGAAATTGCTGCGGTACTGAATTTCTTTCAAATGAATGTGGAATCTCTTAAAACTGCAAACATTCAGGAGGAAAAATATAGTGGATGCTTCTCTAACGAACATTGTGTAATTTGTTAAATTTAAGTCTGAGTGAATTCTGAGACGCTAAAAAAACTGCTTTTTTAAAATGTTTCAGTTTTGCAACTTTGCAATAGAATCAGATTTACTGTGGCCACTTTAGTTCGCAGAAGTGTGTTTAGGGTGATGGCATTTACATGTCAATGCATGTGTCAGTTATTTTGCAAAGGGCTTTTGTTGTCAACTTATGGCTATGTCTTTTGCCACTTTTATTTAATTCACTTATGTGTTGTGGACATCTTGGCTGCCCATCCAGCATTTACTGCCTCTCTCTAGTTGCCCTTGAGAAGATGGTGGTGAGCTGCCTTCTTGAACTGCTGCAATGCAAACAGAGGGGGAATTCCAGGATTTTGTCCCATTGGCAGTGAAGTAATGGTGATATGTTTACAGGGCAGAATGGCGATAGGCTTGGAGAGGGATATGTGGTGGGTAGTGTAACCATATATTTGTTACCCTTTATTTCTCTAGATGGAAGTGGTCATGGGCTTGGAAAGTGCTGTCTAAGGATCCTAAATAAATTTCTGCAGTGCATCTTATAGATAGTACACACTGCTGCAAATGAGTGCTGCTGGTGGCGGAAGCGATTGGCATCACATCCATAAGCAATCAAGCAGGCTGCTTTGTCCTGGATTGTCACTTCTGAGGAAGGGTCACCGGACCCGAAACTTTAACTCTGTTTTCTCCTTCACAGATGTTTCCAGACCTGCTGAGCTTTTCCAGCGACTGTGTTTTTATTTCTGATTTACACCATCCGCAGTTCTTTTGGTTTTTATTTTGTCCTGGATGGTGCCAGGTTTCTGGAGTGTTGGAGCTACATCCATCCAGTACGTGGAGAGTATTCCAATACACTTCTGACTTGTGTCTTGTAGATGGTGGATAGGATGTGGGGAGTCAGGAGGCGAGTCACTTGTAGCAGCATTCCTAGCATCTGAAATGCTCTTGTAGCCATCATATTTATACTGTGAGTCCAGCTGAGTTTCTGGTCTTTGGTAACCCTTAGTTGTCTTTGTGTCATTAAGTTGAATGAAGAATTAAGAATTACTAAAGATATTGACAAATCCTTGGAATTCTGCTTCTGTGAGAGTCTAAATATTCCACATGACAACACAATCGCAGAAGTTTTTCTGACTATGTGACTGCATCACCAAATAAAGGAGTTGGTGAGAATGAGGAAGGACACTTTGGAAGCCAAAAAGTAGCACCCCAAAAAAATCAAGAAGGGTGATGAAAAGCCCTGAAATAAGGTATGAAAAGCAAGGCCAAAGTCTATTGTATCCGTTGTTCCTGATGTGTCCTCCGCTACATCTGTGAGACCAAGAAGAAGCTCAGAGGCCACTTTGTGGAACACTTATGCTTGATTCGCGACAAACGATGACAACACCTCTCAGTGGCAAACTATTTCAACTCTGGCTCCTACTCCCTGGATGACATATCCATCCTGGGCCTCCTCCAGTATCACAGCGATGCCAACAAGAAACTGAAGGAACAGCACCTCATTTTCCTCCTTGGCAGCCCACTTCCCAATGGGCTTAATGTGGACTTTACGAGCTTCAAAATCTCCCCACGCTGGACCTCATCCCAAGACCAGCCCGTCTCTCATCCCCACCTCATTGACCTGTCTTTCTTCTTCTCCCACCTGTCCACTCCTCCCACCTCACTGACCAATCCCCACCGCTACCTACAAGCTATCACTATCCCCATTTCTCTATTTATTTCAGAGCTCCCTTCCCTCCCCCATTTCTGAAGAAGGGTCCCGAGCTGAAACATCAGCTTTCCTGCTCCTCTGATGCTGCCTGGCCTGCTGTGTTCATCCAGCTCCACGCTGTGTTATGCCAAACAGCATTTTTCTGAAGAAAATATTAGCAGAGTGTACGGCTATTATATTTAATTATTTATTTCAGTACACATTTAGGTGAGCATTTATTGGTAATTCCTAATTGCCTTGGAGAATGGGCTAGTTCATTACACCTTTCAACCACCACAGCTAATTTAGTAGAGAAACACCTACTATGCTGTTAGGAAGAGAGTTCTAAGATTTTCACCCAGTAACAAAGAAGGAACTGCAATATGTTTCCAAGTCTGATTTGTATGTGATTTAAAGGGGGAAATGGGATGTTTATGGCTTCATGCATCTGCTGTCCTTGTCTTACTTGATGGTAAACATTGTGGGTTTGGAAAGTGCTGTCAAAGAACTTTGGTGCAGTCCATTTTGTAGATGATGTACACTGCTGCCGCTGTGTGTCAGTGGTGGATATGGTGCTATTAATGCACACAACTATGTTCTATGTGGTGTCAAGCTTCTCAAGGGCCGTTGGAGCTATCCTCATCCAGTGGCTTTTCCATCATGGCTTCTGTAATGTAAAATGAGGGACTCGCATGCATAAGGTTTGAGGTTATTTGGCATGAGTTAGGAATTCTGGCTTTTCATTTAATAAGCAATGGGTTTTTTTGTGTTTTGAAGTTTACTAATTAAATTGTAAGTATTCCTGTAACCAAGGCAATTTATTTTAGCATGGCCAGTCCAAAACTATTTACTATGAATGGGTCTGCATTATTAATAGACTTTGTTTTGCAACACAGCATGGTAAATAATGGGGTTCTGGAATTTCTTTTTTAGCTAAAGAGAAACATCCATAACTCAGACGCTTTTTTAGCTTCCCCTTTGATTTAGTGGGGACATCCTGCATATTGAGAACGGAACATCAGATACATTAATTAGATTACCACACATTGACGAGCCAGCATCAATCCCAGACAAGAAATTTGTGATTAAAAGCCCTGAAGAGGTTACTTCAAGCTGAGTGGAGTGAAACTCCAACGTGTGGGAGCTCAGGAAGAAATGCCTGCAGTTCCAGTTTAAAAGTTGAAGTTACAAATGGGTTAAACCTATCAAGATGTTTAGTGCAGGGACTCGGGTGTGAGTATTATGCGAGTGGTATTTTGGGAACTGTAGAAGAGCTGGTTTTGTTTTTTTTTTCAATTTATAAAGGGGCGTTTTGGGATTAATAGTTTTATCCTTTTATTGTGTGTTTAAAATCTTTGAATTTGTGTCATAAGTAGATAGCTTGATTATTTTATTCATCATTTCTTTGTAATAAAGTTCTTTTTGTTTTTTTTTCTTACAGCAAAATCTGCAACATTGTGTGCTTAAGCAAGAAACCACATCATTAAATTCTATTTAACTATGTCTACAACACATTAATAGAGATTATTAATCTGACAACAGGCTTTTTGAAGATAAAACTGTGTGAAAGAGCAAAGGATTGCTGAAACTTGGTCACTTAATCAACTATTTCCTTGATTTTCTTTACATTTCAAGGCTTTAGATTGGAGAATCAAATATCTGGATGTTTCAGTTTCATGTTTGTAGTTGAGCTCTTTTACCCCTGAGGTTACAACACTCCATGTTAGATTTTATAGAAAGTCTGGAATTGGGAGTTTTCTAATTTTGTTTTTAAGAGGACACACAGTTAGGTTTGCTGCAAGTGTCTACCCAATGCATTGAGCTGCTTGCAGGTTACCTGATTGTGTTGCAATTTTAGGAAGCATCTGGTGTCTCACTCAACCTCTGCAGGTCAGAGGGAGCTGAGCAAAGCAAGACACAAGATTGCACCTGCCATAATCCCCATTCTGATGACTGCTGGTTCTGTCAGGACAAGTGTGCTGCCAATTCTCTTAAGTATTTTCCTCTTTATTTTGTCTTATTGCCCGATGGGAATCATGAGAGCCTTGGCACTCTGGGGAGCTCTCTCACCTCTGAGCCAAAAGGTAATAGCTCCAGCTTTCTGTCCAGGATTTGAGAACAAATTCTAGGTTGACACCTCAACGTAGTACTGAAGGAGTGCTGCATTGTTAGATGTGCTGACATTTTTTTAATAGATGAGATGTTATCTGTTTTTTTTCAGGTGAATGTTTGTGGTATATTTAAAGTGGGGGGGGGGGGGTGCGGCATGATGGCCTAGTGGTATTATTACTGGACCATTAACCCAGAGTCCCAGATAATGTTCTGGGGACCCAGGTTTCAATCCTGCCATGGAATTTAAATTCAATAAAAATTTGGAATTGAGAGACTAATGATGTCTCTGAATCCATTGCTCATGGAGGGGAAAGCCCACCTGGTTTGTGAAGACCCTTTACAGAAAGTCCATCCCTAACTGGTCTGGCCTACATGTGATTCCATCTCAGATGAGAGGTTGACTCTTAACTACCCTGAGTGGGCAACAATTGCTAGCCTAGCCAGCAAGACCCTCATCCCATGAATGAGTAGTAAGAAAAAAGCTTTGTGCAAATTGACTGTATTGCACATTCTACTTTGCAACAGTGTTAACATTCCAAAGAAGTACTTAATTGGCTTCAATATGCTTAGAGATGTTTTTAAAACTTGTCTTTATTGTCTGTTATGACTACCTGATGTCTCAAAGCACCTTGCAGCCAGTGAAGCATTTTTGAAGTGCAGTCACAGTTTAATGTAGGAAACAATAGAGAACTTGCACGTCGAAGTTTCCATAAACAGCAATGTGCTTTTTTTTATTTTATGTTGATTGTGTGATGAATACAGTTAAAGACACTGGGAATGTCTGCTAATCTGCTTTGAATTAATGTCATGGTATTTTAACATCCACCAAAGTAGACAGACAGTGCCTTAACATCTCACCTGAAAGTCAGCACCTTTGACAGTGCAGCACTCCCTAAGTACTGCATTGGAGTGCCAGACTTGAGTTTTGTGCTCAAGTACAAGTGGGAATGGGATCCTTGTGATTCAGACGTGAAATTGCTCCCAATTGAGGAACAACTGCTAAATAAACATAAGTCCTTTTTATAGTATCAGAGATAATGGGAACTGCAGATGCTGGAGAATCCAAGATAATAAAATGTGAGGCTGGATGAACACAGCAGGCCAAGCAGCATCTCAGGAGCACAAAAGCTGACGTTTTGGGCCTAGACCCTTCATCAGAACTCCTGAGATGCTGCTGGCCTGCTGTGTTCATCCAGCCTCACATTTTATTATCATAAGTCCTTTTTATGTTCTTTTGTATTTCTGGCCACTGATAGCACACTAACACATAATTCAGGTGATCGTGAGATAATAGGAACTGCAAATGCTGGAGAATCTGAGATAACAAGGTGTAGAGCTGGATGAACACAGCAGGCCAAGCAGCCTCTCAGGAGCACAAAAGCTGACGTTTCGGGCCTAGACCCTTCATCAGAGAGGGGGATGGGGAGAGGGTTCTGAAATAAATAGGGAGAGAGGGGGAGGCGGACCGAAGATGGATAGAGGGGAATTTAGGTCGAGAGGAGTGTATAGGTGGGGACTGGATAGGTCAGTCCAGGGAGGACGGGCAGGTCAAGGAGGTGGGATGTGGTTAGTAGGTTGGAAATGGAGGTGCGGCTAGAGGTGGGAGGAGGGGATAGGTGAGAGGAAGAACAGGTTAGGGAGGTGGGGGCGAGCTGAGCTGGTTTTGGGATGCAGTGGGGGAGGGGGAGATTTTGAAGCTTGTGAAGTCCACATTGACACCATTGGGCTGCAGGGTTCCCAAGCGGAATATGAGGTGCTGTTCCTGCAACCTTCGGGTGGCATCATTGTGGCACTGGAGGAGAAGATAGGTGGAGAGGAGACAGACAAGTTAAGGGGACAGGGATGGAGACAGTAGAGGTGAGTGTAGGTGGGGAGGTAGAGAGGAGATAGGACAGACAGGTCAAGGAGGTGGGATGAGGTTAGTAGGTAGAAGATTGGGGTGGGCCCTGAGGTGGGAGGAGGGGATAGGTGAGAGAAGAACAGGTTAGGGAGGTGGGGACAAGCTGGGCTGGTTTTGGTATGCGGTAGGGAGAGGGGAGATTTTGAAGCTTGTGAAATTCACATTGTTACCATTGGGCTGCAGGGTTCCCAAGAGGAATATGAGTTGCTGTTCTGGCAACCTTTGGATGGCATCGTTGTGGCACTGCAGGAGGCCCAGGATGGACATGTCATTTGAGGAATGCGAGGGGAAGTTGAAATGGTTCACAACTGGGAGGTGCAGTTGTTTATTACGAACAGAGCGTAGGTGTTCTGCAAAGTGGTCCCCAAGCCTCCGCTTGGTTTCCCCAATGTAGAGGAAGCCACACCGGGTACAGCAGATACAGTATACCACATTAGCAGATGTACAGGTGAACATCTGCTTGATGTAGAAAGTCTTCTTGGGGTCTGGGATGGGGGTGAGGAAGGAGGTGAGGGGGCGGGTGTAGCACTTCCTGCGACCTATCTCCTCCCTACCTCCCCACCTACGCTCACCTTTACTGGCTCCATCCCTGCCTCTTTGACTTGTCTGTCTCTTCTCCTCAATCCATCTCTGCCTCCTCCTCTCTCCCTATTTATTTCAGAACCCCCTTCCCCTCCCCCATTTCCGATGAAGGGTCTAGACCCGAAATGTCAGCCTTCTTGCTCCTATGATGCTTTTTGGCCCTCTGTGTTCATCCAGCTCTACACCTTGTTATCTCAGGTGATCAAGACTTGTGTGAGTAACAGATTTATTGGAATATTTCTACCTGACATATAAACACGAAACTTTTTTTACATCAAAATCCATATTTCTAAAGGAGCATGACTTCTCAAGGAAGATTAAGAATGGGCCATAATTACCTGTGTAGCCAGCAAAAACGACATCTTGTGAAATAATTTTTAAAAAAAATTGGGGCATCTCTCACTATTACATTTTTTAGCTGCATTTTTAGACTTTTTAAACATACTATTAAGTACTATTTTACTATGAAACTATGTTTACTTTGGCAAGAGTGAGAGAACATATTTCTGAAGAGAAAAGAGTGCAGGATATTCAAGTATCAGACCAAAATGCAACATTTAATTTGTAGACCGGAAATAGTTTTGGGGTTTTTCTTTTCAGTTATTTAAGTGAAGCACGTTAATACCTTTGGGACCAATTGCACTGTAGAGCGTAGTATTGCCTGGATATCTTGGAATAATAAAGACCACAATTAAGGCTTTGGTTATTGCAGTAGGTAAGAGATTGCTTGGTCCCTGTAGATCCCAAGTGGGATTTCTCTCTGACAATCCTCATTTGAGGCCTGTACGATTTTGAATTTATCTCTTTCCTGTTTTTAGTGAGGTCTGAAAAATTTGATGTTGCTTATCTTGGCTCATCCATCAGTGAATAATTTGTCCTGTAATTGTGACCACTAAAGCCTGTAGAATTACATTGGGTGGATCATAGTGCGGATACCGTTAGATTTATCTAACTAAATAAAGTTTCAGTTCACTTTTAAGATAATTTGTTTTTGTGAACATTCTAAACTAAACTTCTAAAATATACGTCACAGTCCTGTATTTCATCATCAATGTGGGAACAAAGTAAAGCATAGAAAATTCATTCTCACATCATAAAATGGCCTTGTAAAGTAATATGATTTTTTTTATTTGTTTGTTAATGTAGTATTGTAAATATCAGCAAAGTATTGGCAGACAGAAGACCTCTCAGGAGACAAACAGATGTATTTAAAATTATGAAAGGATTGATAGAGTGGATGCTGCAGGAATGTATGTCTGTTTTTTCATCAGGGAAGAGGCCATCAATATAAAATATTCACCAATAAATCCAGTAGGGAATTCAGGAGTAAGTTTTATTTTATCTAAAGAGTGGTGAGAATGTGGAACTTGCTACCACAGGGAGTAGCTGAAGTGAATAATACAGGTGCATTTGTGGTAAAATAGACAAACGTACGAAGAGAAGCTGTCAGACAGTTATATTGAAAGATTTAGATGAGTAAAGAAGGGCGGAGATTTGAGTGGAGCTTGGATTGGTTGGGTCACGTGGCCGTTTCAGGATTGCAAATGATAAATGGTATATCATGTTTTCAGCTTAATTTCAAAACTACTTTGGGTTAGAAATGAAAATGATTATTAAAAATATGCTCTGAATTTTTTTTGTGTGGCAGAAGTGCACTTTAAAATGACTCTTATTTTTCAATTGATTATACAATGTAAGAGTCACTGCCACTCTGCTTTGTGTGAAACTCCATCCTTAAGATCGCCTTCTTTTCCTAAATGGGCTGTTGAGGACTACACGTGATGTAGACTCATCGCATGTGGTCCTCCCCAGTAATGCAGGAGAAACTTCATGAATTGAAGGGCTTTGATTTTTTATCATTGAATCATTCTGCATCTCAAAGCAGTTTACAACCAATGAAGTACTTTTTGATATGTAGCTACAGTTACAATGGCAGGAAACACAGGAGGCCCAAATTGGGCGCAACAAGATCCCAACAAAAAAATGTGATAATGACCAGATCATCTGCTGCTTTTTTGATATTACTTGAGGGAGAAATAGAACTGAACACCCTGAATAACTTGCCTTATCTCCTTTCAAAGAGTGCTATGAGATCATCGACATTCTCTCAACAGGTAGAGTGATCTCGGTTAAACGCCTCATTTAGATTAATAGGTGCATCAGTCCCACCATACTGCACTGGATTGTCACCCTTAATGTGTTGCACTCAAGCCCTGGAGTGGGTACTGAACTTTGTAACTCAGGCAGTGGCTAAACGCAGCTCACTTAATACTGGTTTATCCCACTCGTGGTAAGTGAAATGAGCTGCCTGCAAAGTCAGCAAAAGATGTACCACTTTTTTCAGACCGCATGCCCATAGGTTCTTGAAGGGCCCAACTTTTTCTCAAAAGACAGACAGGTAACCAGGTGTGCTGAGTCAGCAGCAGGCCAATGCAACACGTTTACGCTTTGTCACTCCACCTTTTGGGATCAGAACTTGCTTCACAGTTCAAGTCTACCATTTTCTCTTGACTTAATTCCTGCCTCTGTCTAAGCTCTTATTTATATGCATCCTGTATGATGTGACAGCTGAAGCAAATGGGTTTTAAGATGCCTTTCAATTTCCACAGAGTGACTGTTCTGATGACAAGGGGTATGGTTAAGTGATGGGATGAGATACAAGAGCATCAGTTTTCAATTTATAGAAATTGCATCTAGACAGCGGCCAATTTGCCATTTCAGATAAAATGTTGTATATTCCCTACGGTGAATTTCACATTGCCCTTCTCCCTCCTACAATGTACATGCTCAGAATATTAGAAGATTCTGCCAACTTTAGAAAAGTTTTGGTATTAAAAGCTTTATTAAAACAATTCATTGGTTATTATATAAAAAGCATATTTTCATTACCTAGGGCACTTTTGTTGGAGTTCGTCTTCAGATGTCTGTATAAAGAACATTGAATGCCTTCTCATTTCATTCTTGAGCAGGACACTTCAATATGAAATATAATAAGCATATGAATAGCTTAAGTGTAACAGGCAACCTCTTCATGCTTTTAATTAGCCAACTAAAGAGAACTGTGCGACATTAGAAAGTGTTTCAAACAATACTGATATTTGAGAAACAAAAGCATTCGTCCCTCTTCATTGGGCAAGATCCTTTTAGATATTTTTAACTTTCATTTTCAATGCCTGTCTTCTTCCCCCCACACCCCACCTCCTTGTTGATGAGAGGAGTTTAGGCCAATTCTGCCCCCTTGTGATTCACTGAAAGATATACCATTTCCAAACCGTCCTCAATTACCAATATATAGACCGATTCCAAACCCTCGTTAAACATTGAGGTGCATGTCAATTGCTGCTGTTTACTGCAGTACTTGAATGTTGCTGAAACAGGGATAGGGTACTGAAGTTTATCACCTTGCAGTCATCAGGACAAAGGCCAGAACGGCAAATGAGTTATACTACAGGAGAAAAGAGTGCAATCAGTTGGCAAATTGACTGATTGGATGAGGTGGTACTGTGGAGAAAGCCATGGGGAATGGAGGCATTCAGTTGGATGATCAGCCAAATCATATGTCGTGGAAGAGTGTGTCCAAAGGGCAGATTCAGCTACTCTTCTTCCCATTTTCTATGTTTTGATCTTTTTATTCTAGGCAAGAGCCGAGAAAGCCTCTTGGGCAGAGATAGGTATGATTACGGGGGTGGAAATATGTGAAAAAAATGAGCTCTGGGTCATGGAGATCAGACAGTTGCTGGGAGAGGGATTAAATCAATGGCAGAAACCTAAAGTAATGACAGCAGCTTTTCTGATATGAGCTCAGCCAATTTTGGTCATTGGACAAGCAATCTAAAAATTCACACATGATAGAGGGTCGAGACAGTCAGTGGAGCTGGGTGTCACTATGGTATAGCATAGAAATAAAACGAAACATGTCTGTATCTGATCGCACCCTTGAGAATGTCTCAAAATGCTTTACACATCACAAATGTAACCACACAATGATATGAGGTGGTGAGCCATGACCAAATCACAAGGAAGTGCACCATGCATCCAAGCAAACTCTGCTCTAAGGTTATCAGACAGAAAATGGGATTGTTACAGAGGTAGTAGGAGCTGCCGATGCTGGAGAATCTGAGATAACAAGGTGTAGAGCTGGATGAACACAGCAGGCCAAGAAGCATCATAGGAGCAGGAAAACTAATGTTTTGGGGCGAGACACTTCTTTAGAAATGTGGAGAGGAAGGGGATTCTGACATAAATATGGAGAGAGGAGGAGGCGGATGGAAGATGGATAAAGGAGAAGATAGGTGGCGAGAAGACAGATAGGTCAAAGAGGCAGGGTTGGAGCCAGTAAAGGTGAAGGTAGGTGGGGAGTTAGGGAGGGGATAGGTCGGTCCAGGGAGGACAGACAGGTCAAGGAGGTGGGATGAGGTTAGTGGGTAAGAGATGGGGGTGGGGTTTGAGGTGGGAGGAATGGTTGGGGAGGTGGGGATGAGCTGGGCTAGTTTTGGGATGCGGTCGGGGGGCATAGTTTCTCCGATGTAGAGGAGGTCACAATGGGAACAGCAGATACAGCATACCACATTAGCAGATGTGCAGTTGAACCAGGTGGAGGCTTGGGAACCACTTTGTGGAATACCTACACTCCGTTCGCAACAAACAACTACACCTCCCCGTTGTGAACCATTTCCACTCCCCCTCCCACTCCTTAGATGGCATGCCCATCCTGGGCCTCCTGCATTGCCACAGATGATGCCACCCGAAAGCTGCAGGAACAGCATCTCATATTTCGCTTGGGAACCCTGCACCTCAAGGGTATCAGTGTGGACTTCACAAGCTTCAAAATCTTCCCTCTCCCCACCGCATCCCAAAACCAGCCCAGCTTGTCCCCGCCTCCCTAACCATTCCTCCCACCTCAAACCCCGCTCCCATCTCCTACCCACTAACCTCATCCTGCCTCCTTGACCTGTCCGTCCTCCCTGGACCGACCTATCCCCTCCCTAACTCCCCACCTACATTCACCTTTACTGGCCCCAAACCCGCCTCTTTGACCTGTCTGTCTCCTCTTCACGTATCTTCTCCTTTATCCAGCTTCTATCCGCTTCCTCCTTTCTCCCTATTTATTTTAGAATCCCATTGCCGTCTCCCATTTCTGAAGCAGGGTCCCGACCCAAAACGTCAGCTTTCCTGCTCCTCTGATGCTGCTTGGCCTGTTGCGTTCATCCAGCTCTACACCTTGTTATCTCAGAAAATGGGGGTGGATGGCTTTTACAAGTTGGAACATTCGCCATCGGATTGGATTCTAACCTGGATTGAGGAGCTAAATGTCTCCAGATTTATTGGGATAAATTAAGGCTTTAAATCTTAGCATTGGTCTTGTGTCAGTCCTTTGTATCCTCTCCACAGTCTCTATATAACACGGCATGCAGCAGGGTCACAACTGTACGCAGCCCTCTAGGAGAGGATGAACTGAACTCTTGCTACAATACACCTTTTCTCCTCCAATTAGCACTGTCCTAGCAATTCTCTCCAAGAACAGGATCACAAATGGGAAAACAGAGTTCTGTTATGAGGAAGGCCATAAGTTTGATCCAAAAATCCTTGCCTTATGGGAAATAATCGTTAGAAATCAGAAGTACGTAGTTGCGAGATATCAACAGTGGTCTCTCAACTGTGGAGCATATATCCTTAAATATATAGCAAGTGAGAGAAACTGAGGAAAGGAAAGGGACAACTTTGGCTAACTTTCTCGAGAAAAAAAGTGTTCCAAAAATAAACAGCTGTCATTTGGATATTTTGTAAATTAGATTGCTGTAATCTGAATTTATCAGCAGGTATGATGACTACAATGGTCCAGGGATACGTGCATTGAGATACACTGAAGAATTCTGTCCTGTCGGGTGACATTCAACAGCAGTAATTATAATGATAGGCAACTAATAGCCAAGTCAAAATGGCATGGTCAAGCTGCTGACTTTGCTAAATCCAAACATTGTGTTCCAGCTGCAAACAGGAGGAATAACTCGTGGCATTTTTAGATTTGCAAGAAAAAAAATTCTTATCTACCCATGCTTCTTGTGTCAAACGCGAATGTTTAATTGCATTATTCAGTGGCTTAATGTGCTCTTGTTATTTGTGTGGCTGTGTTCATACCAGAACAGGCACCTTGGATCTCTCATCGTATGAGAGGTGGCCAGGGTGAAGTTCTTACAGGTCAGTGAGCTGCTGGCACGGTGTTATATCTGTTTCAATTTACATCCAGTAGCCCTGTACTTGGACTTTGCTTCTAAAAACCTAAACGGCAATGTTTTTCAGCAGAACGAACGGCTAACTTTTCGTTCATTTAGGTGGTCCTCAGTCAGTCACACCACTAATACAATAGCTTAAAGTACCACATGATAGTTTAGATGAACTGCAAAGAGTGGAATCTTGCCAGGCACTGATCGACACAGTGAGAAATCTGAAGGAATTGCATGGGAAACCTTTTTTTAAGTCAGGAGCATCTTGTTGCCTTTTCCAACAGGGAGTTGACAGGCGATTCTCACAAGGGACAGCCAATTGCCTACTGGGGGGATTGTTACTTGTGAGTGCTCCCATTAATTGTTGTTCTCACTCCAGTAATATGCAGCTTCCTATCCTATAACCTGCATGTTAGGACATTAGATGCTGAGAATGCTCAATATGAGAGCCTGAACAGGTACTCCCCTAGGTTTTAACCTCTGTGAGTACATCCAGAAACCTCTCCATCTGCGTACCTCATTCTTCCTTTCAGGCAGTTCTCATAACCTGGTCCTTTGCCCTGATACCACCAGGTGTCACTTAAGAGAGTCAACACCTGACGGTGGAACTCATGTGGTCAGCCTCAGGACCTTTAAAGGCCTTATTTAAGTAAAAAGGTTTTCTGGATGCCACTCTTTGAAGTTTATCACTTGATGATGCAGTTCTTTAAATTTTCTTGATACTTTGGTCGCCTATCCCCATTGACTTGCTTTCATTAATGCATTGAGCTTTTGCCAGCTGGAGCGCATCAGTTATTATCTGCATCATTGCAGGGTGCCACAGTTTGGGATGTGAAACAGCAATGACTTGTAATGTGTACTCTGAGCAACAGCTGCTTAAAACCTATTATGCCTTCTGGACCTCTCCTTGCTGAATGGCAGATGTATAGCCGCATCTGATGTATTTAAAATAGAAGAGGAGTCTGCATTTTGTTTTGCAGAGGTCACATAATGTCTATTTGCTTGCAATATCTGACCACTCAAGAAGACATGTATTCTTTGATCTCTATTGACTTTGAAAATAAAACTCCTTATAAAGATTTTTTAAAAAGAAGATCAAAGTACTGACTGCAACATGCCACAGGGGATGGAACTCTACACTGATGAAGGAGAGTTTGTGTGCTTACTTTAAATAAGCATGGGTCTTCTTTATGATTTCTAACCAGAATGAAACAGAAGTTTTGTATTGATTTGTACCAAGCACCATCCATCGTGTTCACTGTTCTGAATGTTTTGCCTACCATAAGCTGAGTTTCAGACTTGAACTGGATTTTAAATCAAGGAAAGAAAGGGTGAGGAGATGGTAAGAATTGTCGATGCTGGAGTCAGCGATAACACAGTGTTGGAGTTGGAGGAACACAGCAGGCCAGGCCAGAGGTGTAGGAAGGCTGACGTTTTGGGTTGGGACGTTTCTTCGGGGTTGAATAGAGGAAGAGGATAGCACCAGAAAGGAATTAGTGTGGAAGGCTGGAGGGCAGGATAGATTAAATGATGATAAATGGGATAATAGTGCGAAGCAAAAGGAAAAAGTAGTGGATCAAGTAGAGAAATTTAAGGTGGCCATGAATGGTAACAGCAGAATCAGAAATTTGAACACCTGTTGCCTGAAGAAATCAAAGCTTGTGTTATGATCAGAAATTGTTGAAATAGATGGTGATCCATGGAAGATTGTAAAATGACTCATTCAAATTTGAGGTGCTAGTCCTTGATCTTCTAATGACCTTCACTACATCTTTATAATAAAGTTTACTCAGTCTTCCTTCAGAGAAATTGAAGTAGTACACTTGCACAGTATGTAGTGATCCAGTTGGAATTCAGAGGTCTTGCTCGCAGATCCTGTTCATATAAAATGCTAGGACAATTATGTTTAGAATGTCTTTTCCCACAGGCAGGTGAGCCTGTGTGGAATTCTTTACCTGAGAAGGCTGTGGAAGATGGGTTGTAAGTATATTCAAGGCTGAGATAGACTGATTAAAAATCATTCTGTGAATCCTGGGTTGTGGAACTGAAGATTATCAGGTCAGCCACAATTGCATTGAATGGCTTATTTCTTCCCCTGTATCTTATGGTCTTGGTGTTCGGAGTCAATTCTAATACAAAGCAGGCAATTTGAGGAAGCGCCTGAAGCTATTAAACCAGAATAAATAATCTGTTGTAAAACTTGAATTTTTATTGTAGAAATTTCTTATAGGGGGGCATCCGGTGCATTTATGTACGGTAAAAATAAGTAAAATAGAAGATACTATTGATATTATAAGGAAAAACTCACATTTGTAATAACCAAATTTATGATTTCACTGTTAGAAAGCAGGAAGCATAACAATGAATTTGAACCTAACAAACTCCACAATCAACAATGTGAAAATGATCACTGGGGTCAAGAAAGCACAGCAATGCCTCTGTCTCCTCAGGAGGCTAAGGAAATTCGACACGCCCATAAAGACTCTTATAAATTATTATAGTGACACCATAGAAAGCATCCAGTGTGGATGGATTGCAGTGTGGCATGTGTAACTATTGATCCCAAGATTGGAAGAAACTACAAAGAGTTGTGAAGAGAGATAATGGGAACTGCAGATGCTGGAGAATCCAGCATCTCCCCAGCCTGTCTCTGCTTCCCTAACCTGTTCTTCCTCTCACCCATCCCTTCCTCCCACCTCAAGCTGCACCTCCATTTCCTACCTACCACCTCATCCCACCTCCTTGACCTGTCCGTCTTCCCTGGACTGACCTATCCCCTCCCTACCTCCCCACCTATACTCTCCGCCCCACCTATCTTTTTTTCTCTCCATCTTCGGTCCGCCTCCCCGTCTCTCCCTATTTATTCCAGATCCCTCTCTCCATCCCCTTTTCTGATGAAGGGTCTCGGCCCAAAATGTCAGCTTTTGTGCTCCTGAGATGCTGCTTGGCCTGCCGTGTTCACAAAGAGTTGTGAACACTGCCCAGGCTATCCTGTAACTGGCCTCACATCCATTGACTGCATATATACTTCCCATTGCCTTGGAAAAGCAACCAACATAATCGAAGACCGCACCCCGCCCCAGCCCCACCCTGGTTATACTCTCTTCCGTCCTCCTCCTTTGTATAGATTCTCTCTCTGTCTCTCTCTCTCTCTGTCTCTACTAGTTATAACATTACATCCTGCACTCTGTTCTGTCACCCTCATGCTCCTGTATGGTACGATCTGCCAGTAAACACGTAAGGCAACATTTTTCACTGTATCTCAATATGTATGACAGTAAAAATCAAATCAGCTAATCTGCTTTTGGTGATTAAAAGCAAAATACTGTAGATGCTCCAAATCTGAAACAAATGGAGAATGCTGGAGAGACTCAACAGATCTGGCAGCATCTATACAGAGAGAAACCAAGTTAACATTTTGAGTCTGATAGGATTCACTGTAGTAGGACCATATCAGATTTGAAGTACAAGCTCTGTTTCTCTCTCCACAGTTGCTGCCAGTCATGTCGAGCTTCTCCAACATTTTCTGTGTTTTCTTTTAGTGATGTTCATTGAGAGATAAATGTTGGCCAGGACACTCAGTATTAAATCACTCGCTCTTCCTCAAAATAACACTGAGACTTTTTACATCCATCCAAGTGGGCAGCTAAGGCCATGGTTTAACTTCTCAGCCGTCAGTCAGGACCTCCTAATGTTGCAACACTGCTTTAGTAGCCTTTATTTTTGTGTGTAAGTCCTGTAGTCAGACTTGAATTTGGAACCTTGAGAATTGGAAGCAAACATCTGAGCAAGTGCTGACGGATATTTGACAATGAACCACAATTTATCAGCAGGTATTGCACACAAACTGAGCATTGAAATGTCGTATGAAAAATACAACATTCAATAAATTGTGCTAATAGAGTTTGATTTAGATTTTGAAATGCTGTGATATGCAACATTACTTAAGTTAATTAAACCCCCTTTGCTCCTTAATTGGTTAAATTGGAATTTTTACTGGCCAAAAGGTTAATCACTTCCTGGCATATTAAACCCATATTAGAATATACAGAGTGACATTAATATTCCTCAATGTACATAGATTGCAATATTCTGCCTCATAGGTTGGTAGTTGGAATAAACAATCTCTATATGCTAATAGATTTAATTCATCAGTGTCATGATCAATTCGCTTGTCCAGCATACTTCCATTCACTATATGTTTTAAAATCTTTCTATAATAAGTACAAATATAGAAACATAAATAGGTCATTGGTATGGATAACATAACACCAAGAATGTGATGTTGCAGTATTTGACTCAGTTATTGCAATCGCAGCCCATTTGCTTGGTAATACACCTCATTGACTAGTAGCACCCAAAGCTTGCCTCCTCAAGGTTATTCACACTGTGTGTTATGTGTTTAAGGTTGCACACTTTTGGGATGCAGCGCAGAAGATTCAGTTTGTAATTTAAAACCAGTCTGATCATTTTTCAGAAGCCTCTAACAATCTATTATTATGTTTGGACAATTAAAACATTTCCCGCAGTTACTGAAAACCGAATTATTTGTTAAATTCCCAATAGTGGCAAGCTGCCCTGTAATGCAACACTGAAAGCTATGGAACGACATTATTTTCATTTTAATTATTTCAGGAGCACTCACTGGAAAGGATCTAATATATTTTAATAGGTCATTTCCTTCAAAGTTACTGGGCTTGCTGAGTTACTTAGTTGGGAAGGGCAACACTGGGCCACACAGAGCTAGGGAGCTGCGGACTCCAACTCTGCTTTCCATGGAATTTGAGGGTAAATAGAGAAAGTTGCATTTTGGGTTGGAGTGGGGTGCAGATATAGATATCCTGCTTCTGATCATGATCTATCTTTTCTACGGAATGTGGGCATACAGACAGGGTCAAGATCATTTTGAAATACACTTGAACTGAATAACTTTCTGGGTCATTTCAGAGGGCAATTAAGAACAAATCATGTTGTTGTGTGTCTGTACTAGTGTATAGAGCAGACCAGATAAGGACAGCAGATTTCCTTCCCTTAAACACATCGGTAATCTAGATAGATAGGTTTTAACAGCATGGGGCAGCATGGTGGTTCATAGGGGCAGCATGGTGGCTCAGTGGTTAACATTTGCTGCCATATCTTGCCAGTGATGTGGGTTTGAGTTCACCCAAAGACAATTGTCTATGTGGAGGTTGCAAATTCTTCCTGCATGAGTTTCCTCCGGTGCTCCAGTTTTCTCACACAGTCCAAAGATGTGCAGGTTAGGTGGATTAGCCATGCTAAATTACCCATAGTGTTCAAGAATGTGCAGACTGGGTAGATAAGCCACGGGAAATGCAGGATTACAGGGATAAGGCAGGAGGTGGGTCTGGCTGGGATGCTCTTCAGCGGGTCAGTGTGGGCTTGATGGGCCAAATGGGAATTTTATTCTATGATTCTAGCACTTGATGGCAAATGTCATGGTCACTAATCCTGAAAATGTCCTCTATATTTGAGATTTATTAACAAATTTCAACTGCATCAACTGGGGTGCAGGATGAGGGTTTGGGGGGATGCTGGAGGAGAAGGGAACATAAGAGAAAGTTTGGGATTTGAATGCAGACTTCCAGTGTGTTAATAATAAAAGCAGAGAATACTAGAGAAACTCAGCAGATCTGGAAGGATCTGTGAAATGAGAAACAAACGTTAATGTTTTGAGTTGACTATAACTTTTATGCCAGATTTGAAACATTAACTCTATTTCTCTCTCTATAGATGCTTCCAGACCTGATGAGTTTCTCCAGCATTCTTTTTATTCCAGATTTCCAGCATATACTATATTTTGCTTTGTTCCAGAGTCTTGTCCCCGATTACTAGCCTCACTATCTCACTATCCCTGCATTTGAAAGGGGTAGCTAGCAGCTGGCGGCAGAGTCAGATTTCATGACTACCAGAAGTGAATAAACTGTCCATACTCTCAGCCTTTACTGGCGCATGAAAATTTCATTTTCTTTTGAGGTTCTATGGAGGGAGGAGATGTGAACATGGAAAGCAAAGCCGAAGAGAAAAAAGTGATAGAAAAATTGGAGGAGAAACAATATGGACAAAATAATAGGCCTGAGCCACGTGATTAGTTCATAAAGCATCAGTGACAATGCTTCAAAGCCTGTATTGATCATTTTGTGATTAAGCGGAGCCCTGAGGATGAGATAATTGCTGGAAAATTATCGGCTGAAGATCACACTATTTCCATCAGTTTAGTTCTGCTTCTCAGCGCAAGTATCCATTTGGAAAATCAATTGTGTTTTATATTGTCAAGTGACTGAGGGATGAAGCTAAGGCACTTATTATATATGCATGTAAATTGTTTTAATTAAGGCCGAAGTCACCATAGTCCTACTGAACCTCTTCTATTAGAGAGAGATGACTAATGGTGGTTCAACCTGAAGGCCTTCAAGCCGCAGGCGAGGGGGGATGTTTGACACGGAGAGTCTTTCATGGTAACCTCTAGCCAGTGTGGGAATTGAACCCATGGCGTCGTTGTCACTTCACATCATAAACCAGCCACTTAAGCTGACTAACTTACCATACATCTGTTTTACAGCTACATCTGAGTTTAAGGGACATGTATTTAAATTTCCTTTGAGCGGGTCAGTTTTTGAAAAAAAACCGTCAGCTTTGTTTGATCAAATTGAATTGTCAATTCTGAAGCTGCCACTGAAAGAGATGGATAGGCCGAAGAGACCTAAGAACAATAAGCTGCCAAGTAAAAGTTACAATGCAGGGATGTAATAATGGTTTGATTCATATCACAGAGCAGATTTTCGTACCGTCTTCTGAGGAGTCATAGACCACACAGCATGGAAACAGATCTTTCAGACCAACTATTTCATACTGACCATGTTCTCAAACTAAACTTGTCCCACCTGCCTGCACTTGGTCCATATCCCTCCAAACCTTTCCTACTCATTTACTTACCCAAATGTTTTTAAAATATTCTAACTGTGCATGCATTCACCACATCCATGCATGAACCACACTCCGTGTTTTAAAAAAAAGTTGCTCGTCATGCCTATTTTTACAGGAGCTTTAAAGGCTGAAATTTATAAAAGCGTGAGGAGTATGGATAGGGTGAATAGTCAAGGTCTTTTCCCCAGGGGAGGCAAGTCCCAAACTAGAGGGTGTAGGCTTAAGGTGAGCGGGAAAAGGTTTAAAAGGGACCTAAGGGGTACTTTTTCACACAAGAGGGTGGTGCTTGTATGAAATGAGATGCAAGAAGTAGTGGTGGAGGCTGCTAGAATTATAACATTTAAAAGGCACTGGATGGGTATATGAATAGAAAGCATTTAGAGATGGGCCAAATGTTGGCAAATAGGACCAGATTAATTTAGGATATCGAATTGGCAGGGATGTGTTGGACCAAAAGCAATGTTTCCGTGCTGTGTATCTCTATGATCTACTCTTCTCTCACCTTAAAAATTATGTCCCCTATGCCTGAACTCTACCACTCTAGGGAAAAAATTCTCTTCGCTATTCCACTTATCTAAGCCCCTCATGATTTTATAAACTTCTATAAATTTACCCCTCACCCTACACTCCAGTGAAACAAGTCTCAGTCTTTCCATTCTCTATTTTTATAGCTTGAAAATCTGAAGTCGGTCACTTATTTTGACTACAATCTATTTATTGATTAAATCTACTGGGTCATTTAAAGTCCAGCCCGCTGTGTGGTAAAGTCAGTGTTTAAGCCCGTGTTTGCCAACTGGAACATTCCTGAGAAAGCATGTGGTAAAATCAATGGCTGAAATATGATATGAAGAATTTTCTGCTCAATCATCAGACTAGGCTTATCTTTGTATCGGATAGGTAAAGGTCCATTTGGGCTAGAGAGAGCTTACACAATTGATTGGTCTAAGATGCAAAATCTCAAAGAGTAATCAGTGTAAAAAAAAATCAATAGAACATAAGCAGAATAAGACACAATGTAAACACAAATGATTAGCTTACCTATCCACAAACACTGCTGGAAGCTACACCAATACAAGGCAACCAGCCTTTACAATAACAACATTTAATTCATGAGTGGACTGACTGAGCCTGTGTTACTTGATTTTTGAAAGGTCCTATTCACTGGTGTCAGTCCACAATTATCATTTAGTCATTTTAAAAGTGGCATCCTTGAAAGCAGTCAAGATATTTACTGCCGGTTATCCCCGAACCAAACATAGTTTTCTCCTTATACCACTTAAATTTTAACACCCTTGAACTGAACAGCTTTTTGCTTCAAATTATTGTGATGTAATTCATGGATGAATCAGAATTAAAAAAACGACTTTGTTACATTGAATTAAATTTGCTTCATCCCCTTTCACCCCGATTCAGTTCACATTTTATCTGGGCTCTTCTCAAACTGCTGTGAATCGGTTTTCACTGAAAATATTCGACCTCTTACAACAATCAATGCTTTGATTTTGGACGCTAACAACATCACATACTATTCAAGCTTTACCAGAGAGAGCTCCAAATGCCATTGTCCAATACAGAAGGAGTGTATTTGAAACCAACCAAGAAACTGCAAACAAACACCTGGTCTGGCAGCATCTGTGAAGGAAAAAACATTTTGGCTCCAGTGATCCTTCCTTCAGAACTGGGCCCAGAAAAGTTAACTCTGATTTTTCCTTCACAGATGCTGCCAGACCTGCTGAGCTTTTTCAGCAACTTTGTTTTTGTTCCTGACTTACAGAATCCACAGTTTCTTCAGTTTTTAACTGCAGCTACACTTTGCTTTCCACCTTTTCTCGTGGCATGGACCTTCTGGATTTTGCCTTTGCCCAGTTCACACCAATTACTTCCCCAGAGAAGCCTTAATCTTTGTATAGCCTCTGAATCAGTTGTAATTTATTTTTGAAACAGGCTCAAATATTGAGCTGTAATTGCAAGTGGTTAAGAGCTTGAGCTGGGAAGGCTGCCATTACAATTGGTGCCGTTTTTTTCTGTGATGCCTTGTCAAAAACAACATTTCCCACAAAATTATAAACTTCTTTTATAATCTTGATTTCCTCCCAATTCCCATCAGATCAACTGCGGTTAAAAAAGGCTCCCCTGCAATTGTCAACAGTGCCAGCTTGATGTATTGAATATCATGGCAATTTTATTTCTTTGGTCAAATCCAGATGTTCTCCAGGGCTTGGAAAAATCTGCTTGCGTTATTATAAAGTAGCAGATCTTTATTCATCTTGATTCACACACCTTTAAACATTGGCACAACTACAGAGGAGATGAGTCCTTGCTTTGTCCACTTCAACAATGACTGACGAAAACCAACTGTACAGCATGAATAAAAAGGAACAGAGAAGACTTGCATTTCTGTACTACCTTAATGTATCACACTGCTTAGTTGCAACGACAGCCAAAGAAATTTCTCAAAATGTTAACACTGTTGTACTTTTGTGCCAAGTTGTGTGAAGCAAATACCAAAAAAAACAGCAAAGGGGTAATGACCAGTTTGCCTGTTTTTAATGTGGGTTGTGCAAGTATTATCGGCCAACATTTCTGGGAAAATTCTGTTCTTTTCACATACGAACAGAAATAGGACCTTCGGCACCTCAGTCCTTCTATACCTCTCAACCAGATCATGGTTGCTTATATCTCAATGTCATTTCCCTACAGTATCACCATATCCTTTGTTCATAGAACCCCTGCAGAGTGGAAGCAAGCCACTTGGCCCATTGAGTGCACACCATCCCTCCAAAGGATATCTCAACCAGACCCATGCCCCCTATCTTATACCTGCATTTCCATGGCTAATCCACCTAGCATAGTATCCACATCCCTGGATACTATGGGAGATTTAGCATGGCCATTCCACCTAAGCTGCACATCTTTGGACTGTGGGAGGAAACTGGAGCATCCAAACAGGGGGACAATGTGCAAATTACACAGAGAATTGCCCAAGGTGGAATCAAACCAGGGTCCCTGGTGCCACAAAGCAGTCATGCAAACCACTGAGCACCATGCTGCTCCCTATCACTGGTAATTCCTCTGTCACTGGCATCTAGAAACCTATTGATCACTGTCTTAACTCTAAGTGAGATCACAGCTATCCAGGGTGGAGAATTTTAAGGATTTCTTACTTTCTAAGTGAGAAAATTCCACATCATCTCAGTCCTAAGAGCTTTGCCGCTTGTTGGGAGACTGTGTCTGCTCGTTCTGGACCTCTAAACCAGGGTAAACAGCTTTTCTGCATCTATCATGTTGAAACCTGTCAGAATTTTGTATGCTTAGATGAGATTGTTTTATTTTTCTAAACTGCAGACAAGAGAAACCCAGTGTCCTCAGTGTACAATCCCATCCCCAAGGAATTAGTTTCATGCCTGTCCACTGCACTTCCTCAATGGAATGTATGTTTTTCCGTAGATGAAGGGGGATCAAAATTGCACATGATACTGCAGGTCTGGTTTCAGCAAGGTCTTATACAATTGAAGCAAGACATCTTTACTTCTGTACTCAAATCCTCTTGTGATGAAGACCAACAGACCACTTGTCTTCCTAACTTCTTGTAGCACTGGCATATTAGCTTTCTTCTTTGAATTTGTTAAATTAAATCCACCTGATAAAGCAGTGGTTTAACATTTCATTTATATGACAGCACCTCCGAGAGTGAAGCACCTCCTCACGTCAGCCTGCCAATGGGTGCCAGCCTCGAATTTTGTGCCACAGTATTTGCTTTGGCACTTACACTTCAAATTACTGACTCTGGGGAGAGACTGCCTGAGCCATGGCAGACTCTCATTGATAGCAAAACAATAACTTAGAACATAAGAACATAAGAACTAGGAGCAGGAGTAGGCCATCTGACCCCTCAAGCCTGCCCCGCCATTTAATAAGATCATGGCTGATCTTTGAGACTCAGCTCCACTTACCCGCCCACTCGCCATAACCCTTAATTCCTTTACTGTTCAAAAATTTATTTTGCCTTGCCTTAAAAACCTTCAGTGAGGTAGCCTCTACCACTTCACTGGGCAGGGAATTCCACAGATTCACAACCTTTTGGATGAAGAAGTTCCTCCTGACCTCAATCCTACATCTGCTTCCCCTTATTTTGAGGCAATGCCCCTTAGTCCTAGTTGTAGCTGCTAGTGGAAACAAGCTCCCTGCCTCCACCTCCTCTATTCCTTTCATAGTCTTATATGTTTCTATAATGTCTCTCTTCATTCTTCTGAATTCCAATGAGTATAATCCCAGCCTACTCAGTCTCTCTTCATAATCCAACCCTCTCAACTCTGGAATCAACCGAGTGAATCTCCTCTGCACACTCTCCAGTGCTAATATATCCCTTGTCAGGTACGGAGACCAAAACTGCACACAGTACCCCAGGTGTGGCCTCAACAGAACCCTACACAGCCGCACTATAGCCTCCCTGTTTTAAAACTCCATCCCTCTAGCAATGACAGACAAAATTCCATTTGCCTTTTTAATTACCTGCTGCACCTGCAATCTTACTTTTAGCGATTCCTGCACAAGGACACCCAAGTCCCTCTGCACAGCAGCGTGCTGCAATTTTTTACCATTTAAAACTTGGTCCATTTTGCTGTTATTCCCCCCAAACTGGATGGCCTCACACTTACCAACATTGCATTCCATCTGCCAGACCTTTGCCCACTCACTTGGACTATTTATATCCCTCTGCAGACTTTTAGTGTCTTCTGCACACCTCGCTCTACCACTCATCCTAGTGTCAAATTTTGACACACCACACTTAGTCCCTAACTCCAAATCATCTATGTAAATTGTAATTAATTGCAGTCCCAACACTGATCCCTGAGGCATACCACTAGCCACTGACTGCCAACCAGAAAAACACCCATTTACTCCTACTCTTTGCTTTCTACTGGTCAACCAATCCTCTACCCATACCAATACATTACCTGTAATACCGTGCAACTTAATCTTATGTAGCAGCCTTTGGTGCGGCACCTTGTCAAATGCCCTCTGGAAATCCAGAAACACCACATCCACAGGCTCCTTACTGTCCACCGTGCAAGTATGGTCCTCAAAGAGTTCCACCAAATTAGTTAAACATGACCTATCCTTCATGAGCCCATGCTGGTGTTCCCACTGGGACAATTTATATCTAAATGCCGAGCTATTTCTTCCTTAATGATAGATTCAAGCATTTTCCCCACTACTGAAGTTAAGCTAACTGGCCGAGAGTTACCTGCTTTTTGTCTACTTCCTTTTTTAAATAATGGTGTCACGTTGGCTGTTTTCCAATCTGCGGGAACCACCCCAGAGTCCAGTGAATTTTGGTAAGTAATTACTAGTGCATTTGCTACTTGCCCCACCGCCTCTTTTAGTACCCTGGGATGCATTTCATCAGGGCCAGGAGACTTGTCTACCTTTAGCCCCATTAACTTGCCCAGCACTGCCTCCTTAATGATAATGATAATTTCCAGGTCCTCACCTGCTATAACCTTCTTGCCATTAGTTTTCAGCATGTTATTTGTGTCTTCCATGTTGAATACTGACACAAAGTAACTGTTTAGCCCCTCGACTATTTTCTCATTCCCAGTTATTAAATTGGCCTTCTCATCCTCTAAAGGGCCAATGTTTATCTTCACTACTCTTTTATGATTTACGTATTTATAGAAATTTTTGCTGCCTGTTTTTATATTTTGAGCTAGTTTACTCTCATATAATTTGTAAAGAAATTGTAAAATAATTTGTGAAGAACACGCAGGCCAGAGCCTGTCCGATCAATGCAGCTGGCTGCTTTACTCACACTTATAATTCTGGCACCAAGCAACGCCTTGGGTATGTAATTGACATTCTGCAATAAAAAACTTCTCGTGGTGAGGATTTGTTCTGTTTTGACACCTCTGATAAAATCAGGCGACGTTTAGAAAGAAATGAGTGATTGCAGACATCACCCTGGAGGCTTCGAGACATTGAGCAGGAACAGAAACTAGGGCCACTTGGGGACACCTCACACAATGCAGCTGCTCCTTGGCCACACTTGACAACCACGTGGTGAAAGAGAGGAAATAATGCCTAGTGAATCTCTGTAACTAAATCTGCCCATCACCAGAAACTGAAAACACAAATACAGGCAGCTAATAAACCATGCAGCCCCAAATGAAGCAGTACGAGGCAGCGAATGTTGGTATTTGTAAAATGTACACTCTTCAGTCTGGTGTGGCACATACAGAAGACACTATGCACGCATTGACAAGCAGGTTAACTGATGTCTTTCCAATTTGCTTATTAGGCTTCTATCAATACACTTAAAATTGTTGTACTAAAATTAGGATTGGTATTAGGATTAGTTTGATCCATAAGTAAAATTCTCTTCCAACTCCAAATGAATACAGTGCAGTCTATTGTGCCACAGCTGACTGGGAAGAGTTGTGATCATGGCGAGACTCCAAGCTAAATGTGGCATGAAGTAGATGACCTTTTCTACCCGATGCAGTTCTGGTTTCTGTCAGACTTCCCCAGACACAGCAGATGAACAAACAGAAGGGAACCTTGAATCTGCTCAGAGTGCTGCCGTTTAAGTGTCAGGTTAATTCTACACAGACCAGTCATTGCTCTGATCTCATTGTTCGCAGTCTCATCCAAAGGAGCAGTGAGTGATCACAATAAAGCAACAGACGAGCTCAGAGGCAGAATATGGCCCCAGTTTATATTTGTACAATGATATTGGTCACTAAAAAGAATTGTTAAGTATCCAAGTCTAATAGCTTCTCATCTTCAAATCAATCTGAATTTTTTCACATTCCATTCACTATAGATTTTCTTTGTGATTCTGTTTATATGCCAGCCGTGCATCTATCCCTTCACACGGGAAATAAATTCCTCTGATCATTTTAGTTAAAATGTTCATACGGTTGCAAAATGCAATTTCTCCTCCCTGGCCATTTTGCTGAAGTTATCAAATGGAAGGATTTACAACGTATTTCCTTTAGCATTTTACAGTTTCATTGTACGCTGCAACTTTCATACACCTAACATTGGAGCTGTGTTTTCTCCAGAGAACGAATAATATGGAGGAACCTTTCTTTGCATAATGGAAAGCAGTCAGCATCTGCATATTTACATCTGGTGCACAGGTTAGGATCTGTAACTTCATGAAGAATGAGGCCCAAGACACAAATAAACAGAGAGTAACATTTTTTGAGAAAGTCAACACACAGGCCCATGATTTTTCATCAAAAGAGTTATATTGGTGTATAATTATGCTTAGATCATATTTCACGATGCAAATATGTTTTACCACAGCACAAGAAACTGGAGTTATTCTCCCTCTTGAGTTTCCCAACTGTGTTCTTGCTGTGTCAGAAGGGGCCTGGTGTTGATTTAGTCTGAACCCCAAGCAATCATAAAGTGAATTTAACACGTTAAATGTGGCATTTGAACTGGCAAGCTACATAATATGTATCGTATCCATGGAGCAATGGGAGCGGATCAAAATTGCATTTACTTTTAATGAGAAAAAAAATCTTACTAGTAAGGGAACCAATGCCAATACAGTAAATGCAACAGAGCAACAACATTATTCTTTCTTCTGGTCCATGTGCTCATTTTTGAGTTAAACTCCTAAGTGAAGATTAAGGTTTCCTGAGGGGCAAAGAGGTTCAACCAGCTTCTGAATTGAAACACAATATTAATGCCTCTTCATCCCTGATACTGAATCATATCCCTTCACAGGGCAGGATATGAATTTCCAGTAAACATGTGCTTATAGGTGATTTTCCCTGTTTCTTGAATCCAGAGACCAAACATTATGACTGACACAATCTCATCATTGTTTACAAATACCTTCAAGGCCTCTTGCCTCTTTTTCTCTTAAACCACCCCCACCTCACATCCTCCAAGGTACTTATGTTCCTCTAACTCTGGCCTCTTGAACATTCTCCTTTTTTAAATCATCCCACAACTTATAGATATGCCTGAGCAACAGTCACTTGGGGTCTAAGATTGAGTCGCAATCTAGGCCAAAGTTAAATCATGGTCACAGGGGTTTTGGATGTTGGGTTCACAGGAGAGATGAGCCATTAGCAAAGATGGGTGAAGTGGCTCACAGGTAATTTGGTCAAACACTGAGTCTAAGCAATGGGACTCTCACCTGCCTTTGGCGATCGCAAGTCATCTACAAAGATTTGCTTGTTTGTTTTCTCAGAGTTGCAACATTTCCCTGAGCCTGCCACTTGTTAACACCATAAATTGCCCACTAAGGAGCCTCATTTCATGATTTATGAGCAAACATAATCGTAGACTTTTACATCTGTGACTTAATTTTAGCTGCATCCTTAAAAAATCAGTCGCTTTGAGCACCATGCAAGACAATGCATTAACCCCGACAGAGGGTCAATTATTTAAAAATGTGCAAACTGGACAGATGTTACTAGTCTCCGACATTGCAGTCGTGTGACTTTGTCATTTTTATAATAAATTTGAATTTCTTCTACTGAGTTCCAGGGTATGTGTATATAGTATATTTGCATATTAGGTTAAACTTGAGAATCTGTAAATATTTACCATTGGAACTGTACCAATATTTAAATTAAAATAATATTTCAATGAGGGTGATTATATCTCAGCATTGTGTTCTTTTCTGTTCCTAGTTAGTTATAAATGAAGGTGCAATTAAATTTATACATTAGATTGATCACTGTCTTTCGATGGATCATAGAAACAGGGTCTTCTATCAGTGTTGAGGAAGACCAATGAGTTTCTATATTTAAGTTTCTATGTGTAGAAAATTGAGCATCACTATAGTTTGACTTAATAAGTAATTGTAAAACAATAATAAAACAAAGAAAATGTAAGGAATAGGAACAGAAATTGGCCTCATAGTCCTTGTAGCCTGCACTAATATTAAAAGATCATGGTTAATTTTATATCTCAACTCCACTTGTACTGAGTATGCCCAAGATAACATTAAATGCAACAAGGTGTAGAGCTAGATGAACACAGCAGGCCAAGCAGCATCAGAGGAACAAGAAGGCTGACGTTTCTGGCCTAGACTCTTCTTCAGAAAAGGGTATAGGCACGAAATATCAGCCTTCCTGCTCCTCTGATGCTGCTTGACCTGCTGTGTTCATCCAACTCTACACCTTGTTATCTCAGACTCTCCAGCATCTGCAGTTCCTACTATCTCTGGTTAAATACAACATGTTTGTTTAAGACCACTAGTTTTCCAATTTGGCAGAAAAACGAATGGGACAACAGTATATGATTGTCGGAGCACTCACCACGGAATTTTAAGAAATGAAATTTTGGAATTATTTTTCTATAAATAAAGATTTACTATTTAACTGTATGCCAATGATCATGGTTATGAAATCTTAAAGTGGTAACTCAAATGAACATGCCCAGTAAATGTGTCAAACAGACCAACTTGTGTCTTAATGGATAAAGGCCCAGTTTAAATTCTTCACCTCTGCTGAGTTAGTTGATCTCACTTGATGGAACATTTGGGGAAGTACAAAAGTCTTTTCCCCGTTTGATTGCAGAGAATACATGATCAGCAATTATTCCAATTCTTATCTAATGATACCTCTGGCGAAATGGACATCTACAGGTTACTTCTGACTGTAACTGCCTTCCTCAGTCATCTGTGCTGTAACCACTATTTCTAGACTCTCATATGGAGGATGAATGTTTATATAACATAGTTCATAACATGCAGGAGCAGAAGTAGGCCATTCAACCCATTGAGTTGCTCTGTCATTCAATGGGATCATGACTGATCTGAAAATCTTCAACTGCATTTTCATGCCTTTTCCCCCTAATGCTGAATTCCCTTACTGATTTAAAAGCATGTCGATCAGATAACAAAGAAGGGGTGTTAGCAACAGTGAAACCAAACTGTACAGTGAGGCTTTGTTGGGGCAAGCAGTTACAATGTCACTGAACTAGTAAAGCAGAGGTCCAGGCTAATGCCTTGAGGATGAGAGCTCACATCCCACCATGGCATCTGATAGAATTTAAATATAATTGATTAAAGTCTAGAATTGATGGTGATCATGAAACTATCATCCATTGTTATAAAAACACAACTAGATCACTTTTTTAGGGGAAGGAAATCTGCATTCTTGCCCAGCCTAAACTACTTGTGACTCCAGACCCACTGCAACTGACTCTTAATTGTCTTCTGAAACAAACCACCCAGCTCAAGGGCAAATGAAATGTGCAACAAATGCAGGCCTTGCCAGTGATGTCCACACTCCACTAAAAAATGTAAAACTGAGGTTGGCTTTAATTATGGGTCAGGGACCTGTTGTGGAGGGGAAACTCTGCAGGATGAGCTCTAAATGTTGTATCCCAGTGGATCTACGATGAGGTGATAGTGATGGTTTCCTTCAGCCTGTTGCCATATGGCCGTTTCCACTTCAATTTGTGGCTCAAATTTCATTGGGAGCCCAATCACTGTCGGACAGAGAACTGGTGGAAATGTCATCTCTCCGTCCGTTGGCTTAATAATGGGCTTAACTGATTATCCCTCTGGGATGCCTCTGTCATGCTGATCCTGCATCCATCAGGGTCTAGTAGATGCCTATCCACTTGTGGCTCTAACTACGATACACATCTGTAGGCTGGGAAATTTCAGCAAAGTGACACAACATAATCAAATCAATATAAAAGTGGTTATGGTGGAATATCATCCACAATCTCTTTGGAGGTGGTGAATTGAGGAGCTGTCTCTGAAAGGTCTTCCCAATAAAGGACAGTATAAAGACCGGTGAAGTGGGAAGTGCCAATCATAGGGCTTGCAGTGATGTCTGGCCAATATCTTCACTGGGAGAGGTAAGTTCTGCTGAGGCAGGTTGAAAACTACGAGGGTACTTGGACAGCAGTGCCTACACTTGTCGACATTGTAAGGGCAAAATGATCCATAGTCTCTGCATCAGAAATTCTCCCCAGTTTCTTCCTGGACCCAGTAAAATACTCAGCATGAAAATCTTTAACACCAACAGAAGTTGATAACGTTTGAAAATAAGATAATTAAACCCACTAGGATTACCTTTGCCCATTAAAGGATTGTAGGCCTCCAAAAGGTCTGAACATCTTATCTCTCAGCAGGTGAGTTGAGCAGAGTACTGCCAGCATTCACATATTTTACCAGAGATGTTGTTCCTGTTTTAGGCAGGTCCACTGAATAACCAACGAAGCCATCAACCTCTCTGCAATTTGATACGGAAGGCGAGCTACAGCCTGAAACTTATTCTTGTCCATATTTTAGTTAAGAAGTCTTTAATGAATTTACTGCAAACTGGCAGGAATGTCACACGATGGTAAAGCAGCTGAACGACTGCAGCCAAGAGAGGGCTGCTTTTTCTAAGTCTGCACCTTAGTCATGTCCCTGTGTGAAAAAGCGAGTAGGCTGGATCATTTTCCCTTTCGTACATGTACACCATAGCCTAGTGGAGCTAAGTTTGCAAATAGATTGAGGAAAACAATGGAAGGCAGAGAAAATGTGATAATTGGGAACAATGCTGACTCACATACCAATTAAGAAAGAAACACAACCTTGCAGAAGGCTCTCTTTGTTTTCATTCTTACTTTGAGTCAATAATAAATCAGTGATTTGAATAAATAATAAATCTTTGAAAAAGAAGGTGCATGACTAATTATGATTGCCCAGATCAGTTATCATTGCAATGGATATGAACCATTTCGATCAATACCAGATTTAATTTCTTTGCATTGGCATAAAACTTGCATGTCAAGTGTTTAGAAGTAAATTGCCTTTGAAGGGTTTCGATTTTATTTAATTTGCTTTGATTAATTGCAATTACATGTGCCTAAGTAGAGTGTAAAGCTTTGTTTTGTGACCAGTACAAGCAGATCATAGCAAACAAGGACATACAGATAATAAGGTGCTTAAGTAAAGTGAGGGATATAGGTTATACTGCGCAGGAGGTGTGCAAAGCAAGATCAACATTAGCAAGATCAACATTATTTGAAGTTAAAGAGTCCACTCAGCAGACTAATAACAGCAGGGAAGAAGCAGTTCCTGAACATGTTGGTGCGTGTGGTCAAACTTCCGGATCTTCTGCCTGAAGGAAGAAGTTGTAGGAGAGCATTACTGGGGTGGGAGGGATCTTTGATGATGTTTGCTGCCTTTCTGTGGCAACGAGAAGTGTAAATAGAGACCAATGATGAAAGGTTGACTTCCTTGATGGTCTAGGCTGTGCACACAGACCTTCTATCGTTTCTTACTGTCCTGTGCAGAGCAGTTGGCATAGCAGGCCATTAGGCATGCAGACAGTATGCCTTCCTTAGTGCATCTGTAAAAGTTGGTAAAGGTTTTTATGGACATGTAGAATTTTCTAAGCCATCTGAGGAGGGAGAGATGTTTTTGTGCTTTCTTGACCATCACATGTGTATAGGAGGTCCAGGGCAGATTGTCACTTTTAGGAACTTGACATTCTTGACCCTCTGCACCTCAGCTCCATTGATGTAGATGTGGTGGGGGAGGGGAGATATGTCCTCCTCCTTTCATCCTGAAGTCAATGCTCAGTTTGCTTTTGTTTTGCTGACATTGACAAAGAGGTTGTTATCATTGCACCACCAAACCCTCTATCTCCTTTCTATGTTCTGCCTCATTGTTGTTTGAAATTTATCCTGCCATGCTGGATTTAATTCTCCTTCAGGATGAAAATTGAAGAGGGTGAAAACTCACTTTCCTGACTCACAATTATAAATTCCTCACAGGACAATATCGTAATATTTCCTGATTGTACATCACCTCTCGCCAGTATAAGTAAAAGCACAATAGATACAGTGCCTCTGCTATTTTAGTACATGTATTGTCCATTTATTTTGACAACTGTTACAGAGAAGGGGAGGTTAAATGAAAGAAAATCCCTGATATTCACTTTATAAGTAGCAAATAATAATTTATTTAGTTAACTTTAACAGTGAACAAATTAACAGAACTAGTAACAAACTTAAGACTACCCCCCCGACCCCTAACTCCTAACTATCCCTTAACTGAACAAAATTCTACTGGAATGCTATTCCAATAAACATTAGTCCAACTTATATAAACCAAGTAGAAAGAAGAAAAAATTAAAACTTAGTCTCTCAAAGTCCACACTGAATGTGTCCCCTGGAATGTTTTGCCTTTGTCACTGCCTCTTCAATTATAAATGCCTTTCTTCCGCTGTTCTCAAGTCATAAATACCTTTCTTTCACTGATCCTGCTGTTACAGATGTTTTCTCTGTGAAGACTCTGAGCTAGTAATGCTGTGGTACCTTTGATGGAAAAGATAATGCTTTCATAGAGAGTTTAGCAATTTCGTGCAAGACTTAGGTGCTTATTTCTCAGATGGCAGTTTGCTATAACATCAATTTTTAAAAACCCTCTCCTTATATAACTTGAAAGACATATAAATTTTCTTACAAAAGCTTTGGTCTGAGATTGGGCACCATCTCACTATTTAGCCTATGGCTAGGCTGTGTACTGTCCTGCAGCTCCTCAACTTCTTTTGGGATTTCCTTCACTACCTCAACTAATCCCACTGGCTTAGCCTCGTTTACCACATCCTTTTGTCAGAGACTTTCTTAAACCACCAGCACTGTGACGTAATGTGTCCCACTCCATTATAATGAAAACACATGAGGAATTTCACCTCCTTTTAACCTCTTGGGTTTCTTTCTTCAGCTGTGGT
This sequence comes from Stegostoma tigrinum, assembly GCF_030684315.1. Classification (NCBI taxonomy): domain Eukaryota; kingdom Metazoa; phylum Chordata; class Chondrichthyes; order Orectolobiformes; family Stegostomatidae; genus Stegostoma; species Stegostoma tigrinum. The sequence goes on from NC_081385.1 coordinate 13,640,665, forward strand.
AAATTGTTCCCAGTGTGATCTATTTTTTGTTTTCCGTGGAAGGACCTCCCTCTTTCTGGATTTCTATCCCTCATGAAATGCTATTGCTGCCAGAAGCTAGATATCAATTTATGCACTACCGCTTTTCATATGCCATCTTTGCAACTCTTCTCATTGTCCTAACTTTCTGTTCCTCAACATGAGTTCATATCACTTTTAGAAGTGAGTCCTAAATCTCCTCCAGTAGAACAATAACTCTAAAATCCTCTTATGTCTTTTGTATCTCTAATGCTCTCACCCATCTATTGAAATTAGTATATTTAATTCTTTCAAAGTCAACATAAGTCTGACTGGGTTCCTTCCTTCTATTTCTGAACCATTGTCCATATACTTCTCACACCAATTCGTAGGCACTCAAAATAGACTGTTTTGCTTCTTCATAGCCTCCTAACACCTCCTCTGATAGCATTGCAAACACCTCGCTAGCCCTGCCTACCAACTTGGCCTGAATTCACATTAACATTACCCACACAACCTCTTGGCAATTCATCTGCCTAGCCAATTTCTCAAAGGAAACAAAGAAGGCTTCTACATCTTTTTCATTGAATTTTAGTAATGTTTGGACATGTTTGCATATATTCCTACAGGGCTGTTGGCTATGATAAATTTGCTCATACTCACTTCTTTCTTGTACTCTTCCTTCTGCCACTTACAGTCTTTTTGCATTAAACACAAGTCCTACTTATATAAAACAAGTAGTAAGAAGAAAAATTAAAACTTATTCTCTTAAAGTCCACAAAAACAGCCTATTTTGTTCCCCAAATCATCTATACCAACTTTTATACTTTGTAACATCCTTCTGCCTTGCTACTTCTCCTAAATCTATTTGCATCCCATTCTGCTCCTTTCTCCATCATGGACTCAGTGCACCAGATTACTTCAACACCTAGTGCTGCAACACAATTAAGACAATAGCATTTAGCTTTTTACATCTGTTGAGACACATACGGCTGTGACAAAGATTACTGTGGAATATATTAAACCACTGACTCAATCACCACAGCAAATTGGAGCTGGGCCTACACTTGCACCTGCCTGAATTTCATGAACCCCCCCTTAAGTTTTATATAACCATAGAAAATGTAAAAGTCACACAAACAGCTGAAATGTTTGACTGGTTGGAAGAGCGTAATCCAGTCAAACATGAGCTCTTTTTATAATGTTACTGTGATTACTGTTTTTCTTGACAGTGTGCAATGTTTCAAGGGAACAAAATATACATTTGTGTAGTTAGGAACGTGCCCTTTTACTCAGAAGGTTTTTGTGTCCTGAGTTCGTGACAACTATTTTCTTTCTGATGTGTATGTTTCTAACCTTACTTACTTTGTAATAGATGGATGAACATTGGCCAGAAGCATCAAGATTCATGAACACAAGTAAAAACAGAGAGTGCTGAAGAAACACAATAGGCCTGGCATCATCTGTAGAGGGTAAAACACAGTTAATGTTTCAAGTCCACAAACTCTTTGACAGAAGTGAAAATAGCTGGGAAGGAGTGCTAATTATACTGGTGACAAGGTGGGGCAAAGAATTGAGTGCATGGAGACAGAGCCTAGAGAGAAAAAGAGGATAGACAAACAATGTGGTAGCCGATGATAAGCCAAGAGAGGGATAAATGCCAGGTAAGGTGCTAAAGAGGAGTATAAATAGTTGAAAGTAGGTTGTCTGTGCTAGGAATGGGAAGTCAGTGGCCTAATCGTATTATTGATGCACTGTTAATTCAGACAGCTGCGCAACTGAGACAGCAGGAACTGCCAATGCTGGGGAATCTGAGATAACACAGTGTGAAGCTGGATGAACACAGCAGGCCAAACAGCATCAGAGGAACAGGAAAGCTCGCCGTTTCAGGTAGGGACTCTTCCTGACCCGAAACGTCAAGCTTTCCTGCTCCTCTGATGCTGCTTGGCCTGCTGTGTTCATCAAGCTTCACACCGTGTATTCTGGGCAACTCAGTTTGAATCCCAACATGGTAGTTAGTGGAATTTGAATTTGATAAAAATCTGGAATTAAGATGACCAGGAAACAATGGCCGATTGTTGGAAAAACCCATCTGAAGGGAACTGCCATATTGTTGATTCTTAAGTACCCTCTGGGATGGGCAATTCATGCTAGCCTAGCCAGCATGCCCATATCGTCTGAATAAATAAAAGAAAAAGGACGTAGAAATGCTGGGGGTAGAAACTGACTTGGAGAAAGGTGATCATGTTCTGAAATTGTTAATCTCAATGTTGACGCCTGAGGGTTGCAAGGTACATGGCGGGGGTGGGGGGTGGGTGCAGTGGAAACGATGGTGAGGTGTTGTTCCTCTAGCTGTATTACTCCTCACTGGAACACTGCAGCAAGCCTGAGACAGAACTGTTAGCCAGGCAACACTGTGGTAGGTTTTTGGTAAAATGATTCATTTCCCCACAGTACAGCAGACCACATTCTGAGCAGCCAATGCTGTAGACAAAACTGAATAAAGTGCAGGTAAATTGGAGCTGCTTTACCTGGAAGATGTGCTAAGGGTCTTAGATGCTGAGGACGGAAGAAGTAAACAGAGGAGTGTCACACCTATTGCAATTACATGGGAAGGTACCGTGGGAATGTGCGATGGGTGAGTGGTAATAGTCCCTGTGGAATGCTAACAAGGGATGGGAGGGGAATATATGTCTAGTCATGATATTCTGATGGACTCTTATGCTCGATCCATCAAAATGACTCTGAGCTTTCAGCTGCCTGCTACTTCAACATGCCACTGTGTTCTCACACCAACATTTCTGTCGAATTCTTGTGCCAACCACAGCTTCATCTGAATACAGAACACCTTACATCCAGTTCGTCTACAACCACTTCAATTACTGCTTGATCAAACGTTATGATTCTTGCCATGTCTCTCAGGTTACTTACTTTTTAAAACATATAGCAATTCATTAAAGCACTGGTTTTAAAAAAAATCTCCACCACTTCTGTCCACAATTTTGAAAAGCAAACACAAAATTAAAAAGACATGGCTTTTGCACTGATTTCTGGAAAGAATCTTGATTTTGCTCATGAATGGAACCTATTCCTAATTTATAACTGTGTTGCCATCACCAGCAATTCTCTGTGTCTGAGTTCCTGTTCTGCTCAGCTTTAAGTGACTTGGATTCTCCAAATCATGTGAATTACCACCAAAGTATCTTATTTCAAGTACTTTGTAATTTACAACTTCTCTTCCTTCTTTTCTCTTTCTTCGTTAGATAAGCGCGCGTGTGTGTGTGTGTGTGTGTGTGTGTGTGTGTGTGTGTGTGCTGCAAGCCTACCCCTTGGATCTTGAAAGTATGAACAAACGCTTTGTTTCTTTTCCCACAAAGGAAGTTGATATGGGTCAGTTTTAAACTGGACTTCACAATAAGGGCTCAGCAAAATGAACCATCACCTATTTTCAAAAGGGAAAAGTAAGAAAATAAATTAAAGACCAATAAGAAATCAAGGAATTAAAGATGGTTATGGAAAGAAGAGGAGGATTACAAACATTACTCAATTCACCTTCCCCTACCCCTTGCCTGTGATAGAAACAATCTCCCTGGGCATGTACCTCGGGCACTTGTCTGCCGAAGTGACCAGGATTGGTCCTAACAAGCCTTGCCTTTACTATTGTCTCAGAGAATTCCTGCAATGTGGAAGCAGACCATTCAGCCCAGCAAATCCACACTGATCCTCTGAAGGCCATCTTACCCAGACCCTCTACCCTATCCCTGTAACCCTGCATTTCCCTAGCCTGCACATTCCTGTACACTACATGCAATTTAGCATGGCCAATCCACCTAATCTGCACATCTTTAGAAGAGAGCTAATTACTTAAAAACATGCCTGATGATTGAGTTGGAATTGCTTAGCAATGTGGCACAGTGAACCTCTGACCTCTCAATGGCAGCACATGGCACATTTCACATCTGCAGTCATCCATACGGAGACAGAAGTACTTCAAAGGCTACCAATGATGGAAGCACTGAAGGCTGTGAGATCAAAACTAGACATGCTTTTCCACAGAAGCACCTTTGGCTGTGATTATTGAGTCTTTACATATGACTTTGTTACAGCCAGTTTGAACAGACTGGTGAGCTTGACTATTTCGAATCATGACAGTAAGGTGTACATTTCACAATGGTTCTCTACAATCGAACAATGCCGTAAACACTAGGGCTCATTTTCCAAAGTGCTCACAGAAATATTAATCATTTACATTATTTTTCTACAAGTTTTTTTTTAGGAGTTGGCTGTGGGGAAGGTGGGCTTGGAAGGTGTTCAATTTTCAATGGGCCAACTTGTGGAAATTCATGACAACTACAATGATTAGGTCAGAAAACATCAGCTGTTGAGCGAATGTGCTACATGATTAGCAACATTCAAAATAACTTGCAAAACTAACTCATGTTGATTTTATATATTCTGTAAACCATGCAAACAAAAAAAAACAAATCAAGGCAAGAGAATGTTTCCAAAGCTATTTTGAAGAACTGCCTTCAAATATTTTCCAAACAACCTGTTCAGAGATATTATAACACACCTCTGGAGCAAGTGGGACTTATTTTTTATTCATTAACAGGCTGAGGGCGTTGCTGGCTAGGCAGCATTTATTACCCATCCCTAATTGCCCAGAAGGCAGTTAAGAGACAACCACATTGCTGTGGGCCCAGAGTCACATATAGGCCAGACCAGGCAAGGATGGCAGTTTCCTTCCCTAAAGGACATTAGTGAACTGGACGGGGTTTTTCAACAATCGACATTGGATTCATGGTCATCATTGGATTTTTAATTCCAGATATTTAATGAACTCAAATTCCACCATCTGCCATGGTGAAATTCGAACCCAGGTCCTTACAACATTGTCTGGCTCTCTGGATTAGCAGTCCAGCGATAATACCACTAGGCCATCACCTCTCCTAACATGAACCGTGGACTACCTGGTTCAGAGGTAGGGACGTTATCACTGCACCCCTAGAACCCCTATATGCTGCTTTCACAGGAGTTTCAAGTAGAGCTTTCAGCTATTCAAAGCGTGTGCACTTTTCAAATCGGTGCACATCTCATTAGGAACCCAATAGCAGGCTTTATTTCATTTATCGGATTGAGGAGGATACATCCTCCAGAGGATTTCAGGATCATTTAGGTCCTGCATTAAGTTGAGCTTATTAACTACTTAAAATCTTTATGGTCTCCAATTTAAAAAAATTGTATTGGCTTGCAATGCGGGCAGTTTGGTCTCGAATACTAAAGAATGGAGGTTAACCTGAGAGTCAAGATTCAACTTTAATCCTTTGTCACCTGTGATTCTGATGTGATATAATTACGCCTTTTTTACTGCTCTCATTATGCCGTGGAATTATTCGACAACTTGACATCAATTACTCCCCCAGCTCTGTATCAGAAGTAGGTCCGGGGTCAGGGAGTTATTTTTCTTCAAGCTATCTTCATCTGTCTGTCACACTGCTTGAGGACCACAGGCTCATCACTGCTAATTGTCAGACGGCTCGTGAGATTCCCATGGGCTGCACTTGTCCTTCTGCTACCATGCTGTTTGTCCAGGTAACAGAGTAATGCAGTGTTTCTCTGCACCATTCCACACCTCTCTAATGATCATATGCAATGCTGGTAGTTTTTAGAAATAATTGTTTATGTACTTTTTTTAGCTGATAGAGCAATACAACAGACATGCTTCTTCCAGTACAGTCATGTGGGTAACTGCCTTGAGTTATAAATGGGAAAGCAAACTGCACCTAATAAAATGAAGTGTAATTTAAATACAAACAATTACAAAATATAGCAACATTTTAATTCTGGTTTGAAAATGTCTAAGGTGTCAGTGAGTACGAGGAAGGAATATCTCGAAGCAGAAAACAAATCTTTAACAAATACAAACTTTTGTCAGTCAAAAATGGAGTCAGTTTGAGATGGTTAATTGGAAATCCCTTTCAGCTGGCAACTGGTGAATTTGGGAGGGTGAAGTCACTCACTGAATTGATACCAAGGCAAGGATGGAAAAGGAATTATTAAAGTAACCTTAAAAATTTCACCCTGGCTAGATGAAACGTAGACAGGCTAAGTGAGTGGGCAAAGCTGTAGCCAATGGAGATCACTGTGGAGAAGGGTGAAATCATGTACTTTGGATTTGAGAAGTACAATTCATGTTTTCTTGATGAAAAGAGACTTGGAAAGATTTTGGTGACCTGAGGGGCAATTTTTTTCACGCAGAGTGGTGTATGTATGGAACAAGCTGCCAGAGGAAGTAGAACAAGTAGATGTAATTATAACACTTAAAAGGCATCCAGATGGATATATGAATAGGAAGTGTTGAGAGGAATATAGGACAAATGCTGAGAAATGGAACTAGATCTGTTCAAGATATCTGGTCAGCGCAAACAAGTTGGACCAAAGGGTCTGCTTCCATGCTGTATAACTCAATGACTCTGTGTACACAAAGTTTCTAAACGCCCAGTATAGGTATAATAGTAATCAAGACCCCACATCAAATGTTGCCTTTATCTCAAGGGAATCCAATTAGTCATAGATTCCTCAACATTCCATTAAGTTTAGAAGGTTAAGAAATGATCACATAAAAGTGTACAGAGAAGGACTAAAAAACTTAGATAGACTGAGAGTATCTATTTTCTCTCATGTAATTCACATAATGTCGTTAAATTAGACTGGGCTCATTTCAGAGTGAAATCAGCGTTTGTATTTTTAACATAGGGTATAGTGGTAATTTGGTAGATATTTTCAATCAGCCTGTTTTGATGTGTTGTAACAAGCCCCTGAAGCAACTGGGAATGCAGGGCTCTTGGCTCAAACGTAGGGTCACTACCATCCTAGCACAAAAGCCCTGGAAATCTGGTACTGTATTAAAAATTGCATAGAATTCAAATCTTAGTTATTAATCAACTTGTTCAGCTATGATGTAACATACTTCAGGAGTAGGTTGGACTAGAACCCAAGTCCTTTGGCTCAGAGTTAGAGATACTACCACTACACCTTAAGAGCCCTAAATTCAGGGAGCCTTAGATTGATAGAATTTTGTTAACTGAGGGAATCAATGGATCAAAGTGGGCAAATAGAATGGAGTTCAGCTCAGCCATGTCTGATTGAATGGGAGGGCAGGCTTGAGAGGCTGAAAGGCTTATTCTCATTTATATGGCATGATGGTTTTGAAGACCTCACATTGGAAGTTTGGATGCAGAACAAGTCATAAATAATTGGATGAGGATCTCCTTTCTTTGGCTGCATTCTAAAAAGAAGTGTTGGCAGGAAAGACCACTCTTAGCCCAGATGAAATAGTGAGACCGTTGCAAAACATCTGCTGTAACACAATGTTATGATTCTTGTGGGAACAAAGAAAAACAGTCAATTATAAATACTTTGAAATAATGATTCTTTGACAATTCTAATGGAGCAAAACCTTTCCGTTCATTAAGCTGTTCAAAGTGCAAGCAAAAAAAAACACTCCTGTTTGATTTCATCGAGCAATGGAAAATATACAAATTTTTTTGCTCCTTTACATTGACCCCACTTAGAAGAAAAGAAAGCTCAGATCAGAATCAACATGACAAAATTGTCTATTCATGCTTTATTACGTGGTTTAATCAAGTTGTGTTTGGGCAGCATTAGTGAGGAAGAAAATACAACAAATTGATGAACTGAGCTTTGGGCAACTTAAACCAATTAAACTTGTCAATATGGGTCTGCAGCAAAAGCTAAGAGAAGTTTCAGGTGAATTGAGCAGTGACACTGACCATTGTAATTGCTAACGTGGGAGATGATGTATCACAGTAATAGGGGTTATGTTATGATTAGGTTTGAGGCATTACAAGAGGTATTTTACATTTTGCTTCATTACTTGCATTACTGACTAAGCTGACAGCATTATGTGAACATTGAATGGAAAATTAGCTTCATTCTGCTCTGATTTACATCCTCATAAGGTATAAATACATTGGTAAGATAGCAACTAGCTGACTTGGATCTACAATAAAAGGCAGCCGATTCCCAGCATATAAGAAAAATCAGATTCCCAGGACAACATCAGCTTCATTGTTGAAGCACAAACAATGACGCAGTTCCTAAGTCTGAGAGAAATGATGTTTTATGGTGACACAAAGCATTTGTGGAATAACATTGCTGGTCTTTACGAGAATTTTGATTATCGAGTCAGTTAGAAATTCTGAAATTTGTTTACCATTCTTCCTCAGCTGAGAAATATTTTTGTGGTAGGAATTCAAACTGAAATCTTTAGTCTCTTACTACATTTGTCCAATTGGGTAATTTTCCAAAATGTCAAAGATACATAAAATGAATTTTTGGCAGCTTTTTGGGTTTTTTTTTGATATAAATGTCGTCAATTTAATCATTGTCAATCTCTCTCCATTGATTTTCTCCTTACACTTCTCTCCAGAAGACATTGATTTCTCTATGATGCTAGTCACTTCTCAGCACTTCATCAAAGTGCCCATCGTTTGTATAAACATTGACAGTGAGCAATTTCAGGCAATCAAACCATCGAGGGTTTGTGTCCAACATGAGGACTGAAATTTTGATCAGTAGTGGGTATTTTCCTGGCTGACTGAATATCCCCCAACCTAATCCAAAGGGATTGAGATGGATTGAATTGCCTCTGCACTCTTATCACTCACATGGTCTATCCTGCAAAATTGAGAGTTCCAATTTCAGGAGCTTCCTGATATCAAGCACTCACTAGATAAGCCCACAAAGAGAACACTGGGGGCATTCATCCAAAGAATATTTCAGCAGGGTAACTTATGGAAGTATTTTAGCAGGAACTGGAGGCTGTTTTTATTTTAGTATCTGCTTTCTATTCCCTTGCACTTTCAGGGGCTATTTTAAATCCCTTTGTTGTTGTTCCAAACCTAATAGTTGTACAATCATGGCATGAAATTGCTGTAGCCCCTGTAGGAGAAGATTAAATGGACTGGGAATTAAATACTGCGAGATGCTTGGAGACACATCCATCATCAGATTTTAGTAACTTAGCAAAAATATACGGGCTCAACTGATGTCAACTAGAAAACCCCTTTTTCTTGTATCCTTAGGAATGTTTTTTTACTGGATTTATTTCCATAAAATGTCCCAGAAAAATTCTTTGATATGCTATGCAACAGAAGAACCAAAGAGCGTAAATAACACAAATATTGGAATATTAAATTCTCAACCCACTTACAGCGTATCTTCGCATCCAGAGCAATGTGCAATGTGTAGAGGGCAAGTTTTCCCTTATTATGTAGATAGCAATTAGAGTGGAAAGTTCTGGAACTTGCTTGCCAATGAGTTTTCATCAAGGGATAGATACAGTGTTGATTCATCTTGTCTCTGCTACTTCAAACCCACCCAAGGCATTCTTCAAGCTATATGAGAGAATAAAATCAATGACCCGTTTTAGTCAATGCTGTTAATGCCCCTCCAGCACATGTCAATTCCTCAAACTTGAAAAAGCCTTTCTGCAAACCCTAGGAAATCTCTCTGATTAGCCAAAACATGACTTTTTTATGTTATTGAAAGGTTATTGCATTTAGTTGTTTATAAGGAACACCAGAAAACAATGTCAACAACTCTCAATTGACTGGTTGCATAAGTTATGCATCAGAAATATAAGAAATGCAGTAAAGTGTGTTCCTGGGCCTTGCAAAATCCAGGGAGAAGGCAAGATGAAGCAGTGTAGGGTTAGGAATGAGATTGAGGGGGAGGAGGCAATGGTTGGATAGAGGGAGAGGCAGAAGTGGGACAAACAGTATTTGGGTGGTATAGAGGACACGGCATAGGAATTGCATAACCAGGGATATTAGACTTAGAAGGTCTTAAATTCTACCCTGTGATGATGTGCAGAGCATCCACATTTGTGCTTGATGCATTTAGCTTCTTTTACACAAGAATCCTCTCATTGGGGCCAGTACATTGGAGCAAGAGTGGGGCTGTGGAAATAATGGGTTTGCAAGAAGTAGCCCAAACTCGATGGTCAGAATTGCCTACTCATGTGTTTCCTATTTTATTATTTTAGAAGGGTTTCCAACCACCCTCTCAGGCACAGCTAATAAATACTGGATGTGCTGATGATTTCAGCAGCGTCCCATGTTCTGCAAATTTACGACAGTAATTGCACCATTTGTTAGCTTGGTGCCCAATTATTGCTGAACAAAACAACTTGCATTTACATAGTGCACTTAATGCAGTAAAACATTCAAATATGTTTGGCAGGATTAGTTATTAAATAAAATTTCACACTAAGCCTCACAGTAACATAGAATAGGAATTAAGCGAAAGCTGGGTTCAAATATTACCTCTTCCTGCCTGCAAGACACTTCTTAAAAGTTATGTGGAGGCAGATAAGTTTAAGGAAGGAATTTTAGACCTTTGGGCTTTTGCAACTAGATGAACAGTCACCAAAGATAGAGCAATGAAAATTGGGGAACCCAAATTCCAGAGTTAGATGAGTGTGAAGGTCTCAGAGAGTTGCAGGACTGCAGGAGGTTACAGACATAGGGAGGAGGCAAGGTCATTGACGGATTTGAAAACAGGGATGAGAATGACAAAATCAACATATCAGTGAATCAGAAGCTAATTTAGATCAAAGATGGGTAATGGCAAGTAAGATATGGCATACAATAGGATATGGGCAGAAGAAGTTGGATAATGTAAATGCTATGGAGTATTAGCTGTAGAAAGATAGACCCATAGGCCATTCAGCCCAACAAGTCTGCTCTACCATTCAACATGATCTTAGCTAATCCTCTATCTCATTGCCATACTTCTGTTCTATCCCTATACGCCTTTGATACATCTGGTCTCTGGAAATCTATTTCTTTCTTAAATTTATTCAGTGAATTCACTTCTGAAAGTTTCCGTGGTAAAGAATTCCAGATTTACCACTCTCTGGGTGAAGACAGTTCTTCTAAATGAATCCCTTAATTCCTCATACTTTTGCCAATGGATTTTAAATAAAAAACTTCTGTCAAAACCATGTCCTTTTGTCTTTCATTCTTATTCCTCAGTTGGCAAAAACATTCTTTGTTAAAACAATAGTTCTCTTGAAATTTCCAATATAATCGCAAACAGCACTGATTCTGAGTACTTCCAGGTGCATTAAAAAGTTGGCAGTAGGTAACATCCATAAGTTTTATTTGATTTCCTCATTTCTGCTCATGTGAGACTTTGTGGCAAGAAACATAAGCATAGAGAGTCAGTATGTAAATATGCGCAGGATTTATGCTTGTAAGTATGTAACTGTTGGGAACAATGAAATCCCTTCAAGTTCCAAACTTCATGTGTGCTGCTTGAATACATTTGTGGCTGACTGGAGCTGGATGCCACACTGTTTTCCAGCATTAACCTGCACATGGTGAACATCTGCTGGACTATCCCGATCACGGATCGTAATATACTAGTCTAATGCCTTTGATGATATTTGCTACTACATACTCCAACCAAAAACTCACTTTTTGACTCATGCAGCTTACATTATAATAGACGCAGCAAGACTCCTGACTGGCAGTATCTGAAAAGATTAATAGATGCTTACAGAGATTAGATCTTGCCTGACTTCTGTTGTTATACGTTACAAACGACTGGTACTTTTTCTAGTCGTTTCAAGTGGCACAGATCTCTGGGGAATGTTGTGGCAGGTGCTTTAATCAGCGGAGATTTGTGGCTTCTTTGCAAACTGGTTGGTCCCAGACGTGGATAAGGTGTATTAGTTGGCATTTCACTTGGAACACAGTCTGATTTAGAGAATGAACAGAAGTCAAACAGAGTAGGGAAGGTTTGAAGAGGATGGAGGGGGTTGAGTCGAAGGACTTTCAGTTGGATGCTATATCTACCCAGACCATTCACAGATGAATTCTCCTTCCTGAACTTCAGTAAGGATCAATAAAAGACAGTTCTGTACTTAACTAAGGAGATTTTTGTAAGTCAGAGACTGGTAAATCTGTGGAATCCTTTACCGTGGAAGGTCTTGGAAGTGAAGTCATTGAATATATTTAAGAAAGAAATAGATTTCCAGAGGCCAGATGTATCAAAGGGGTATGGGGAGAGAACAGGAGTATGGAAATGAGTTAGAGGATTAGTCAAGATCATGATGAATGGTAGAGCTGATTAGTGAGCCTGCTTGCAGTCAGACCAGGGCAGAGGAAAGGTTCTATTGTCAATGGTTGTGATGGTGATCAAGAGAGAATAAAATGCAGTCGGCTCTCTTTGAAATGAGAGTCAATTCAGGAATCTCCTTTATGCAATGGTTATTGGAAAGCTGCTGGACATTGGGAATGTTTCCAGGGAAGATTTAGCCACATAGAAATTCATAAGCATAATTGCCTTCACAGGAATTGCCAATATAATCCTTACTCTGTAAGGAGGAAGTAGGATTCAGTGATAATGAAGGCTACAAGGAAGAGGCAGTGAGTAGGTAACCAAAACCGCCCCACTCTGCCTGTAAAAGAACAATTGATCTGAGAATTATCACATAACCACAACACAGCTCTCCATTCACATCGCCAAATCTGTTACTGACTATCGGTGTTCACCAGCTCACATTATAAAAAGATGAGGCATCTTAAAATAGGCATTTAAAATCAGGCTTCCAAATGGAATCATGCCATGTTGCATACAGACATTGACTAATCACTCTTAGTGGCCGTCTTACATACAAGAACACAAGAATCCAGAGCAGGAGTAGGCCTCTTGCCTCCCAAAGGCTGATCTGATTGTGGCCTCTACTCTACTTTTCTGTTCTGCTCTCCACTAACTCTTGAGTCTCCTGGTCTTCTATGAGTTTTTGTCTTGTGCTCCTTGCGGCTGCGGCATGGCTGGTAGAAAGGCTGCTGATTTTAAATAGACAGGGCTGCAGATGTCCCCACAGGAGGCCATAGAGCAGCTCTGGATTGCATCATTGCATCACGAGCAGCAGCAGCCGTCTGGGAAGGCTGTTTGCTAAGCAATAGCAGGGATACTGACAGATTGACAGCAGTTTCAGGATGAATACTGTCTTCCTGAGTGAGGACAATGGGTTTGCAATCCATGGAACCACTCCCAAGGCAATAGCTCAGCAATCTTGGTGATTTAATGGGGGACAGGCCACTGGACTGCTCTTATGACGTGAAAGCTTCTCTCTGTCGGGACTGTGGTGTTGTTGGTAGAATGTGTCATTTTGAAGATGAGTTTACTTACCCTGAAAACTCTTGTAAATTCATTAAAATTCTTATGGCACTGCTTCTGGGGCATTGAATTCCTTGTTTATCTACTCTGATAGCCTTTGGATTATGTATTTTAAGACCCTTCTTTGCCCTCAATCCTTACTGTGATATACCTCGGGACATCTCTTTTCCACCTCCTCCATGAGCCGCACATCCACTGTGGTGTTTAAAAGCCTCAGAGAATGTGTTGTGCCAATACTCACACTTCTCTTCAACCACCAGTCCCAGCAACTGCTGCAGCTACAATGCACCTCCCTTTAAGAGACGCAGGCTATCTTTAACTGGTGCTAGGCAGGGTAATATTGCCCTCCTGTTGATGTGTTTAGTTAATACACAGGGTGGTTAGTGCTGGTTGAATGGATGAAAATGAGCAAGCAGCATGAAGTTGATGAACTGCTTGCTCTTCAATCAACGACTGCACATTGCAACCCTGCAACTATATTTGGAGGCTCTTTGAATTAGTGCTCCCCAATTTTACAGCTCTGCTTATAATGAGAGGCTTTATTATTTTAAACGTTACACATTCTGCAGGGTGAAAATCTGCCCCAATATCTGTTGCTGCTGGTGACTAGATCAACACAATGATGGCAATAGACACAGAGCACACTCCACAATGCAACAGCGTTCATTTAATATGGGCTACATAGAGCAGATTGTAAAAAGTAGAATAATAATCTTCAAAATAAAAGTATCTGTACATACAATGTACATATAGATTGGACACAGGTCTACAGACAGTGCCTTGGTTGCACTTATAAGCACTCTGATGTTTAAAGAACTGAAGAAAATACTTATGGGCAAAGGTGAATAGTTAATACACTTGAATCCATTTCTGTGCCGGTGGGGAAAAAATTAACACGCCTTTGACTTTGAACCATAAATGAACCAACGCATGAAAACTTCAATCCAAAATAAGTCTATTTCAATTAAAGCTTTCGCACTACATATTGTGTCATGCATAATGCAAGATCTGCAACATTATGCTAATGTTAAGACTCAAGGAAGTTACAAGATAATCAACGATTCCTATTTAAATAAAGTTGTTCAAATTGAGTTTAGAAAATACATTATTTATGAAAAGCTTTCTTGTATTCTCTGATTCTGTACTGAAGCAGGATGCAATATGCCTGGCTTTATGTGATATACTTTGTGTAACAGACACTTCACAAATGGGAAGAGTCTTAATGTTCAGTAATCAATAGTTGGGGATTTTCCATTGAGTTTATGAATTCGACATTTTTTTGTGCAATTCATCAGTTAAGTATTTCTGTCAATTGTTATTCATCATTTATGAAGTTATAACTGATAACATGGGGTGACATATATGGGAGAGAAGACAAGAGTTTAGAATGAGCACGTGAGGAGACAGGTCTTAGACAGTGCTCTGGAGAGCTGTGTTTTATAATCTACTATGTACAGACTTACATATAAAAAATGAGTTACCATACATAAAGGCTGAGAAGCCTTACCAAGTGATAAGGAGTGAGAAGCTTTATGGTATAGGTATACACTGAGACCCTAGAGAAGCTCCAGTAAAGCAGTAGATACCTAGCTTATCTTATAGTGGTACTGGTAGTGACCATAGAGCTGTATGTTCTGATATTGCTATGCAAAAATATAGGTGAATTAAAATATTGATTAGATGAAGGAAAAAGAAAAAGAAAGAACAATAGCAGGAACAGATTAAACTTAAATAACACCTTTAGTGGAATGAAACCTCAAGGTGATTCTTGGGAGCATCACAAAATAAATTAGGACACCAAACCACTGAAGAAGGTAATAGATGGCCAAAAGCTTATTCAAAGGGGTAGGCTTCAAGGATAGACTGAAAGGAAGAAATTTGAGGTAAAGAGAAATAGAGATGTACGACATAAACTTCACAACTTTAGCTTGGGCAATTTTAGCCATTGCTGCCAATGGTGGGGTGAACATGGATTAATGCGCAGCGAGAGTCTGAGAAAAGAGGTTTAAACACCCCTGGAAAACATTCTTCCTCACTCTGTGGTGCTTTCAGTCAGCATCTCTGAAATGAGTCAGGACAAAAGAGTTTCAATCAACCTATAAAGCCAGGAACCTTGAAATTGACTATTGAACTATCAATATCAATGCTACTAGTAATGTCTGCAATGGTCCATTGTCCACTCTTCACAAATGAATCAGAGGCTGTACCACGTATTTTAAACTTTTATGTTTATTTGTACTCACCACATTTCTAAGCTGTGAATTGTATTGCCATTTACACTTATTTTTAATAGCTAATTTTTGTTGACTCAAGGAAGCCTGGTTAAATTGTTCCATTTTAACATTTAAGTTTTTTTGGAATTGGGTCACAAGTATCTACAAGGGAAGGGATCCTTTCAAAATGAAGCTTGTTTTGACCAATTGAAGGGTTTGGTTGGTAACCAATGGGAGTCACTACAACCCTCTGTAGCCAGGAGCTGAATGGCATAGGGTCTGAAACTGTAACAAATTGGGGAATCTCCCCGAAACTGGTCATGGCACAGCCTCTCATTGAAATAAAACGTTGAACCAATACACAATTTATAAGTGGTATATGTGCTGCCACTCTGCATCAATGGCAGAAAATGTGACTGTTAGATTGGTGAATTCCTGAGTGTTTCTGGAGTGTCATTCATCCAAAGTAAAGCTCTCCTTCTAAAGTTTTAGAATTCCACAGAGTGTGACAATTTGAATGGACAGAGTGAATTAACGGAGTAAAAGAGCCCAAGGCTTTTTACAGGAGAATCAGAAAAGAAATTTTACACTGGACCAAATAAGAAGGTATTGCAAAAGGCAACTAAAAATGCTGCTTAAACTGGTAGGCATTCAAGGAGAGTGGAGTGCACTGTGACTTGTTTTAACCAAGCTTTCACATAAATCAAGAATTTATTGGTAAATGTTTCCAGCTTTAGGGAAGTATTCTATAGATATTGTACAGGACTTATAAATTGTATTCTGGGTATAGTTATCTTGCATTATAAAATGTGCATCGGTTACTGTTTAACTCATACTAGTGATATTTTTTTCTTTGTTCCTCCCTTCCCCATGTTCCCGTTCCCAATTCAAATGGGACTGTTTATGTATCAGAGTTTACACAGGATTTTTGTTATGGATGGGAGGTCTGGGTCTTTTAAATGATTTGTTTAAAAATGTTTAAAATGAGAGACAGATTCTGAAACTTTAGTTTTTGAAACACTTCTATTCGACTTACTCCTGTGCCTTACGATACAAATCTATAATGCGTCATTGTTTGTTGGCAAGTAAACAAGCAGGAAGGTTCAGCTAATGATTGCACCTGGGTCTGTCACTATACTGCCCCCTGTCTGATACTTGGATTTGCTCATTATGGGATGACCTTCTGAAAAGTGTTCTGCCTTGCGCTGCTGGGTCAGACCCTGCATTAAGGTACTGTAACAGCACCAATATTCAACAGAATGCATGACAAGGACATGCCATGTCAGACCACCCAGAGAGTGCAGCTGCTGACATGCTATTTGTTTCCCCTGAATGGGATTCCCAGACAATATTGTCCCATCTGCAAAATTTGCACTAAAATATTTTGATGAGCTTAGGAGAAAATATTTGGATATTTTGACACACATGTTGCCATCTCTTTTCAAGCTGCAATGGATCAATGTACTTTTGATGACAGAAACTGCACTGAACCAAACAGGCTAAGGAAATGTATTTAAAGACTTGGTTCCCATAAATGGCTCCCCAGTGTTATCCAGATGGCACGAGACACCTGCAATTAGTATGATAAGTTTTGTTGAAATTTACATAAAAGGTTTAATTATGTTAATTCTTTAACTCCATATCATTAGCATTGTCAAATGATGTACAAAGGCAGATGTTTCAGCCTTTCAATCATTCGGATATAATTCCACTTGGTTCATTTCCTGTCACAAAGTTGTACTTTTGAGAGAGTGAGACCCTTATCTGATAAAGAAATACTGGTTGAGCATATTCTCTGAAGTGCAATATCAATATTTAAAATGTTTATTCTTTTTTAGTTGTGTTTCCTCTGAACATTCTCTGCTGCAAATAAGTGTAATGTAAAAGAAAGGAGATTTCATTAGACTGGATTGTTGGGAAATGCTTTCGGCTAAAATAAGAATAAAATGTATGGTAATGTGGCCACTTTGTCACCAGTGCAACAAGTTTGTACAATTAGGAGCTAGAGTCATACAGACTTGGAAGGTCCTAACTTTCCAAGCTGATTAATTTGACTTCAGTTGCTGTGGCAAAAGAGGCATCAGGATTGGATTCAGTGTATCTAGTTTAGAATAGGAAATTACCCAGATATTTATGCCTGATCACAACCTAATGACTCATGTTTGAAGAACCTGCAGGGGGATGTGATCAAATTCAATGATTTTGCCCTCCTTGGTAGTTTTTGGAAACTCCATGTTTGGATAATATTTTAATTTTATTCTCTAAAGCACCATTCATTGACACAAATACTGTCAGTGTTGCTATCTTTCAGATGAGACCGTGAATCAAAACCTTTAAATTAATTTCGTGTAAAAGATCCCTTGGCACTATTATGAAGGAAGTAGGGGCTTCTCCTTGGTGAGATGACCAATGGCTATTGTAAACAACAACAAAACGAACAGATTATTTGATGGTTATCACAATGCAGTTTGTGGCACCTTTCTGTGCTTAAATTGTCCACTGTAGTTCATGCACAGAAGCACTGACCGTGTCTCGAGAATACTTCATTGGCTTTAAAATGCCATCTAGATACTGAAAGGTGATGCCATATAACTGAAAGCCTTTCTTTCATACATAGTTTCACATTTTATCAAAAATGCACTTTGAGTACAAACATTAATTGAATTAATAATTACATGTGTATGAGCCTGGACTGGATTCTCAGCATTGAACGGTCTCTAAGTCTGTTCATATTACCACTGTGACACTTAAGTGTGAAATCTGTCTCTTTAAATGCTATAAATAGAGGATCCTTGCCTGATCAGGACAGGACCTGCCTGATCTGCTTGCAGGACAGATACCTCCTTGTCCTAGCAACCAAGTTAGACTCATTGTCAAGTGCTGTGCTGCTGTCTCGTGACCACCACTGTGAATGTTGTTGAAACATGATCAAACGTTTACCCTTATTTTGCAAATCATTCTATCCCTTGCTCCTACAGGTACCAGTGGCAGCTGCACAGTCCCAGCGAAGAAGAGAGCAGCCACTAAGAGATGTGATCTCCTCCTTCACTTTTGAGGCAGAAGTCACATGTCCCTCAGAGGATGTATCAGTAAGGAATGCCTCCTGTACCCTCCATCAGCTCAGGTATTGACACCTCACTGGGTACATTAACCAGAGTTCAGTTGAACATATATTTGTGATGCACATCACCACTGTGTCTCTGCAGCTGGTTGAGGAAAAAATGCCCAGCATCACTGGAATTCAGAGGATTACCAGAGACTAAGCATTTTCCTAGCCCCAGCCACACGACTCTGTTCCGTCTGCCATTTAGTACCATATGCAAATACATAAGCAGATACAATTGTAATGCCATATTTGTTGGAGGTTTTGAGGCCAGTGGAAGAGGGTGTTTTATTGCACATATAGTGGAAAAAAATCATCATCATCATCATTGGACCCCTACAGCATGGAAACAGGCCCTTTGGCCCAACAAGGCCACATCAATCCTCAGAGCATCCCACCCAGACCTATCCCTCTATAACCCACCTAATCTATACATCCCTGAATGCTATCATGGCCAATCCATCAGGCTTGCGCATCTGTGGACCGTGGGAGGAACCTGGAGCACCCAGAGGAAACCCGCACAGGCACAGGGAGAATGTGCAAACTCTACATAGACAGAGGGTGGCATCTAATCCAGGTCCCCGTTGCTGTGAGGCAGCAGTGCTAACCATTGAGCCACCGTGCTGCCCCAATGAGACTGTACTCTGCCCTCTGCCTTTGGAGAGTATATCGTACAGCTTGCCCGTCTCCCATCTGGAGGGCATTCCATGGAAGATGAAATGACTATGGCTGTCCTGCATTTCCACCACATCATGAGGGTATTTGCCTATAGGAAGGGGCCTGCTCCACATCTGCTGGTCTTTGATACATGTCCTACGCTTCCAGGTGCAATATTTCTCATCCATTCATGTAGTAGCTCTTAGAGAAGTGAACACAGGGATGACCACACTATGTGTACCAGGATCCATTGTGGAAGATTCCAAGTAGCCTCTGTGAGCATTATCAGAATCAAAGCAGCTCTTCAGGGAGGTGATAATTAAGCAGTTACAGCACTCACAAGCAATATTTAAACAGCGTCTTTCTAACTTTGGCTCATTGAGGCCCCAGATAAGGAGGCCAGTGCGATACCTCTATATGGACATTACACATCATTGCTCCTGATTCAGATCTGCATTGCTCAAACTTTTCAGTGCACATAACAATAGGAGATGGTACCTGTAGCAACAATAAGAAGGACCTACACCCATCCTGGTCCCTGCAGCATCCAGGAAAAGCAGCACTGCAAATGGGATAATGGAATTGATGTTTTCTGGTCCACTGCGTGAACTGAACAGCTTGTGTCAACTGTGAAGTCTTTGAAGATGATTGCTATAATGTCAACTAGGGTCAATACAAAAACCCTTTCATTGCACCTCCAATTTTCATTAATGTGGGAGAAAAGTGTGAGGAGTGATCCCCATCTAATATTTGGGGCATTGAGTCATGTCCTGCAAAACTTGAGTTTCATGACCTGTTAATTGAGTTGTGAAACATAATTTGTATTTGGGTACCTTTTGAAAGAGAGTTTTAAAAAGGGCACC
Source organism: Stegostoma tigrinum (assembly GCF_030684315.1). NCBI lineage: Eukaryota > Metazoa > Chordata > Chondrichthyes > Orectolobiformes > Stegostomatidae > Stegostoma > Stegostoma tigrinum. The sequence continues at coordinate 13,660,713 of NC_081385.1, forward strand.
CCCATCCTCCAAGACAACTCTTATGCCTCATCAAGTCCAAGTCATAGCACTACCAGGTCCATTCACCCACAATGTGCTTAGTCATGTCACCGTAGTCTTACCAGATGATGGGGCTGCTCTTTCATTGGATAGAGATATCTAATGGTTACTTAACCTGAGGACTACTATACCTCAGGTTAGAGGAGAAGTTGAGAAGGAGAGTCCTTCATGGTATTGGACCCATACTGTTGGCATCAACTGCTTTACAAACCAACTGCCCTGCCAAATGAGTGAAACCAACACGCTGTACAGTCTGTACTAACCAATAAACTTTATGGTAATGATGGAAAACATGAAAAATGAACTATTCTTAACTCATTTTGAAAGATTACTGTGTACTGCAACCTATAAAGATGTCAATCTACCACATCTTTAAAAGATCAGTTGCACAAACTATAAACATTTGACACTTCTTTTCAAAAAAAAATTGTAGATATACATTGAGCCATTGGCAAGATAGATCTGAGATAATAAAATGTATCTGGCAACGTTTCCCTTGTACACATCTCTTTCAATAAACTAATTGAAGTTTAGGTTCTCAGCCAAGCATGCGTAATGAAGTGGGTGCAGTGCATGGGTTTTCATAGTGGGCATGAGACTATATTGGTGTGAGAGTGTAGATTGGCATCAGTTGGTATGTGTGAGGAGTTGATAGTTGGGGAGATGAGGTGATATAAGGATGCTGGTTAGGAGCCCTGATATTTAACGACCAAACGAGAATAAAATCTCAGAGAAGAGAGATCAGCCTTTTAACCAATCAACTGGGTGCTTGGCAATCATTGTGGCTGCTTCTGATTTGTATTTGGGGGCAGCAGGCTTGACTCCCCCCTCCCCTCCCCCAAACCAGAATTATGGGCACCTAATCCTGAGGTAGGCAGGTTGGGCAGGAGAATTTTCTAACTCCTGGTACCCACCTTTAAGATAAATATACAGCCTAATTGATTTGAAATACCAGTTTGCAATTGCTGCTTTTCTTTTGCTAGCACCTAATACTGTCATTTCACTTTGATCACTCAGGACCGATTGTTTTGTATTGATTTTCACTACATTCCCATGTGACGGGAAACATTCAAGAATAATTCTGAAAATGTGTTTGTCTGGACCCTGTTGAAAGACCCATCACCTTACTTCTGAAGCAAGGATGCTACTTCGGCATTTCAAGTTTGTTCTCTCTGAGATCTTTAGTTTGTCAAGCGTTGCTCTGTGGGATGTGGAAATCATACGAAACTGTCCGTGTTTAGCCAAGCTATGCCTTTTTCCCCTTTGGAAGAATTCTGACACATTTGACTTTCTGTGTTGCAGAAATCAATGAGAAATGTCTTATAGAGTCATAGAATCATACAGCATGGAAACAGACTCTTCATTCCAACTCATCCATGCTTACCATATATCCTGATCTAAGGTTGCCATTTGCCAGCATTTGACCCACATCCCTCGAAACCCTTCCTATTCATATACCCGTCCAGATGCCTTTTAAATGTTGCAATTGTATCTGCCTCTTCGCTTCCTCTGGCAGCTCATTTCACACACGCACCACCCTCTGCATGGAAAAATTACTCCCAAGGCTCTTTTTAAATTTTTCCCCTCTCACTTTAAACCTATGTCCTCTTGTCTTGAACTCGCCCATCCTAGGAAAAAGACCTTGTCTATTTATCCTATCCATGCCCCTCATGATTTTATAAACATCTATAAAGTCACTCCTCTGCCTCTGCATTGCAGGGGAGAAAAGCCCCAGCCTATTTAGCCTCTCCCTATAGCTCAAATCTTCTAAGTCTGGCAACATCCTTGTAAATCTTTTCTGCACTCTCTTAAGTTTAGCAACATCCTTCCTATAGAAGGGTGACTAGAATTGTACACAATATTGCATAAATGGCCTCACCAATGTCCTGTACAACCACAGTATGATATTCCAACTCCTATACTCAACATTCCGACATTGATCCTTAAAGATGCCAGGAAGTCTACACTGATGGGTCATATTCAGTGCAGAGGATAAGGGTTGTTCTAGTCTCTCACGCAATCACTGCCCTCTGCTTCTTGCTTTCAGTACTGAAGGCTGTGATACAACAACTCCAACTGTCCCACATTGTTCTGGATTCTTCAATTCCTTGATGATATCAGGTCGCCAATTCAATATCCTGTTTTAAATCAGCTGCATTCTCTTCCATTCTAGAACTGGGAAAATTGAAGCTACTTCAGCTTCTCAGTAAAATCTCTGTATCTTCATCAATTACTGAGTCCTCCACACTACATATTATGCCTGTGTACTGATGTGGACATCGGTTAGCTCAGTTGATTGGACAGCTGGTTTGGAATGCAGAATGATGACAACAGCATTCAATTCTCACACTGGCAGAGGTTACCACAAAGGACTCTCCGTCTCAACCTCTCCCCTCCCCTTAGGCGTGCTGACCCTCAGGCTAAACTACTACTAGTCATCTCTCTCCATCAGGGAGAAGCATGACAGTCTATATAGTCCAGAACAATGGCAACCTTAACTTTTTTGATCTTCTATTAATCGTGATGTACAGGTCATAGGACGAGGATTCGTAAAACAACAATGTTGGCTCTTTATTTGAAGATAAGACTGCATACATGCAACATTAACTGAAATGTGCCTATAGCTGTCTGACTCCTGCTACATTCTAAGTTTAGAGTTAAGGGATTGTTACATTACATCTTGTCTTGGTGGTAGTCAATGACAGTGTTTTTGATTTGCCTCATGAAGGCTCATAAAGGCACATCATTTCACACTGCCATGCACTGACAGGTATTCTATCTGACCTGGTAAAATTTTGCATCTTAACATCCTCTTTCTCACAAACACCGCCAAATTCCACCTCTGTCATGTCACTCATTTTCTCCACCATATCAGTCTGTATTCTTCGTAAATTCTCACCTCCAGACAATTATGTTAGTCTTGTCTAAGCTTCCATTCTCAACCTTCTGTAATCCTCAGCAAGAGTTGCTGCCCGTATTCTACTTTGCTAAAGCTGTTGTTTAACCTACCATCCCTGTCCTTACTGAGCTGTCCTTAAAGGCTCCTCCTTGTGTTCAAATCCCTTCATATCACCCCATCTTCTCAGTCTTCAAAGCTCCTCAGGAAATCTGTTATTCTCACTCTTGTGCATCAATCTTTCCTCCACCTTTATCTGGCAGTCTTCCCTTTGGCTACCGAACCCCCATGCATTAGAATGAACACACTGAACATCTGCCAATCTCCATCTTTTTAATGCCTATTTCTCGATCCATATGTTTTTGGCCACACCTCTTAATTTCTGCAACGAGTATTTCTGCTATAACACGTGTGTTGTTAACGCAAATTGGCTGCAACACGGTTGATGAATAGTGGGCGCTGTTTTGATATTGCGAACTTTCTGCTGTACAAGTATAGTAATCTTCTACAGTGATTTCCCCATAATGTGATTTTCTACAGTGTGAGGTCACACAAGAACACAAATATCACCTTGTAGGAGAACTACCTGTACTGTGGCATAGCATCTGTTTCCCTTTATATTTCTGTGAGGCATCTTGAGATATATTTCCCCTTAACATAATGAAGTGACTGCAGTTTGTTACTTTGATATTCAAACTGCCGCACTGTGGCACCTGTTTCGTTCACAACTCTACCAGTTTGTGGTTGCTAATCTCGCAACACGTTGAGTTGACAAGTATACATGCAATACACTTTGCAGCCCAAAGTTGCGCAGGTTTTCAGTAAGAGGCTCTTTTCTTTTACCAGTTCTTTATCAAACTAAACAATTTTATTTATTTTATGTTAGAGATTAGTTTACACAAGTAAAAAATTTAGCAGAAGAGCTGGAATCAGAGGAATACTTTCTTGACAAAATCTTTACAAGCTTCCCTATTTATATTCAAATTCTGAATGCAATGGAGACAACAGTGGGTCAAATTTGTATATCTACGTGGAGTTAAAAGTCACTTTTATGCTGCATTGCAACATATGGAAGAATATTGCAAAGATAGCAATAGAAATTGATGCTGTCTTGTTCTCTTTTTCTGCTTTCAGGGGTCTTTTTGCAGCCTTGAGTGTACTGGTAAAATATAGTCATGATCATTCCTTTCACAACGGTGGTAGTAACATTGTTTGCAGGTAGAAACGCAAACAGCATTTATTTTCCCTGCAATGTGCAAACATAACCAACTCTTGTAATAGAGAAAGCATTGACCTCCAGGCCAACCAGCCTTGAACTTTCCATAGCTAATGTACCTGACACCATTGTCCTTAAGTATGCATAACAAAAATGACTTTTGATGGTTTGGTATTTCAACAGGAAGCATACAAAACTCAGGGCTACTGAAAATTCTGTTGTGATATCACCAGTTCTCTGCCATAACAGAGAAACATTATAAAAATGCTTGGTAAAGGTATTCCCAGCAGACTGTTGGTGATTTCATCAAATTTTGAGGCAAATATATACACATATAATTCATATTTCTGTACCATGGCTTGCCTGTATCTTCGTTTCATACTCAGTCACAATTATTAATTAATTTAGAAAAATGAAAGTAACTATCCCCCGATCTAAAGCCTAAAATATACAATTCTGTTACCAATAATTAACAACCCACAGTTGCTGGTACTTAGATACTCAATGTGATTGTCTAAGCAATAGTGTTAAAGGGAAGCTTTGAACTTGAGCATCACAACTGTGTTTTGACCCCTTGAACAATAGTATAGGAGAACTCTTCATTTACAACAACTTTTTGCAGTGATTTAGTATGTTTTTATAATTTAATAAAATAATTATATTTAATTTAAATGTAATATTTTACATTTAATATAAAGACACTGATATACAGATACAGTTATTAATGCTTAACTGTCATTAAATATTTCATATAGTTATTAATTGTAGCATAATTAAAATTCCAACAGAGCACATTGCTGCATCTTATTTTCTTTTAAAACTCCTGCATATTAATATTTGATAATTAATATCAAACAGTGGTTACCCACAGAGAACCAGCGAATGGAAACACATCAGCAGACAATGGTTCAGTTGTTAATATATATTTAATTATTTTGGGGTGCTTAGTGATGTGACATAATTACAGTTAGGTAATCAGCCTGGTCTAAGGGGATCATTAATCTTGTATTTGCAGTCGCAAGGTTGAGAAAACTATTTTCAAATACATTGAATTGTGCTGCAGTTTCAAATTTCAACCTTTTTTTTGCCAATTGCAGGAGATTCCTGTGGGTTTCATATCCATTCCCATCCTGTTTGTTTTTTGCCACCTCATCCTGATATCTTGCATACTTACTCTTTAATGGGTCACTGATAGAATCACCGTTGCTGATCTCCTGCATGTCCTACATCAGGCAATGATTTTTTTTTCTTCAATTTCTCAATGGCTCAGTTTCTTCATCTCTTGCACAGCCTCAGATCTTGAGTTCATCCTTTTGTTTGTCATCTTTACCTTTAACTTTTTTACTGAGCTGGATTGGTTTGACTTTGCTAACTCTGTTAATCACAAACACCTTCCAATCACCACCTGCTTTAGTTGAAGGCAGAAAAGTGCAAATAAGCGCAAGTTGCTCTAAAATTAAACTTTCCCCTAGTAATTTCTATGTCCCTATGAAGCCCACATTCATTTCATTAGCTGACATCCAATTTCACTGAAATCAGAATGAAATAAGGTGGACATTGGCAGATGTAATAATGGTAAGCTACTTGGTACATACAGTGTAGGAACAGGCCCTTTGGCCCACAATATCTACATTGACAATGATGTAATCTAAACTAATTCTATCAGCCACATCACTCTACTCCCTGCCCATTGACATATCATGTAAATGTCTCTTAAATATTGCTATTGTGTTTGCTTTGGTCACTTCCCATGGCAGCAAGATCCAGGCACCTACTTACTTCTGTATAAAAATACCTGCCTTGCACATCTCCTTTAAACATTCCCCCTGTCAGCTTTGTAGTGATTGGAGCAATGTCAGCCAGGTTGATCTCACTGCATATGAGTTCTCTGATTGGGGCTGTTAACCTGGTCTAATCAGGGAGTCCTGTCTGAGAGATATAAAAAGGGCTGTCACTCTAGAAGCTGGCTCTTTGCTTCTGATGCTCAAGCAAAAAAAAATCTAAGCTTGTCCAACCTATCTGTATATTTATTATACTCCAATTCAGGAAACATCCTGGTAGATCTTTTTTGCACCCTCTCCAAAGCACTCATATCGTTCTTATAGTGTGATGATTAGAACTGCACGTAATCTCCAAAAGTGGTCTAACTAAAGTGTATTACAGCTGTAACATGACTTGCCAGCTTCTGTACTGAATAACCTGACCAATGAAGGCAAACATGCTAAATGCCTTCTTTACTACTTTATCTATTTATGTTACCACTTTCAGGGAACTATGGACTGTGCCCTAAGATCCCTTTGAATATCAATGCTCCTAAGGATCTTGCCATTTACGGCATTCTTTCTTCCCCTGTCATTTACTGTGTACTTTACCTTGGTTAGATAAAACTCATGCAGAATGGTGCTAATGGGGAAAGGGAAAAATTATTTCTAACCTGTAAAAATCCAGTGCAACATGTAATGAACTTACCACAAAGAAACTTGGATATATTTTTATCTCACAACTCTTTCCTAATTAAAAGGACTTCTCTCATCATTTCTATTGTTCCATACTATTTTGAGTGGCATTCAAATCAGTCTTTTGTTAGTGTTTTGATGCAGTTAAGTGTGGCCCCCTTACTGCTAACTTCAGGAAGCACAGACTACGGGTTGAAAGCAAAGAATAATGTGCATCAATATTGGGTCTTTCCTTACTGCAGGTCTTCACAAAGCACTTTAGGGCCAATGAAGTACATTCTGAAGTGCAGCCACTGTCGTAATTTGGAAACTTGACAGTCAACTTAAAGCAATCTACCTCCAAACATCAATGTGATAATGACCTCTGTGATAAGATCTCTATTTTGATATTGACTGAGGTCTACATTTTTGGCAAAACAATTCGAAAATCTCCTTTGGTTTTCTTCAAAATAGCACCATGTCATCTTTGACATCAGCCTGAACAGTACATGATTGTGTCCAGTTCAATTAATTTATAGATCGTGCGAATGAGACATATAAAAGATTTTCAGTTGCTTGAATTCTGGCTGAAGCATTCTGCCTGTAATATAGTAAGACAGGGCTTTGAACCGAAAAGTAGTAATCAGGAACCATTCTGTAATTGAAATAAGTTTCAGAACTCTGTACTCCCTGGGATCAGTTAAAGAGCTGTGGTTTCTCTACATTCAAGCTCAAAGTTCTGTTTAAACTGGGTATATTAATTATCCACTATCATGTTGACTAGTTCTTCTATGTTTGTGGTATTTTCTGTTAAGGGCTTCTGAAATGTACTTCACTCTTACTGTAATGAAATATAGCAAGAGAGTGCAATGGCACAGAACAAAACATGAATAAACATATCCTAGGAATTATAGTTCGCAGTTTACGTAAAGAATGTTTCATTTTCACCTTTTTTCTTAGTTTCTTACTATTTTGAGACAAATGGGCTCCAAAGAATCTTCATTCAATTGCTATTACACAGTTAATAATGTACAACCGCAGAGGAGATACAGGAGACATTCACAAAATACTGGTTTAACCTTAACTGTTGTAAGGGTGTGAAGGCTTTAGCCAGAGTGCAGGCAGGATCCATGAGAATGGTTTCATGGATAAGGAACCTGAGTTATAAGGACCGATTGAAGAAGCTGGGACCGTTGTACTCAGAGAAGGTTGATAAGAGGTTCGATATAGGTTTTCAAAAACATGAAGGGACAGGACAGAGTTGTTCAGGAGAAATTGTTCCTATTGGTGGAAAGATTAAATACCAGAAGGAACAGATTGAAGTTAATTTGCAGAAGAAACTCTGGCCAGAGCAGGAAATCTTATTTTACACAGTGAGTAGCTAGGACTTGTAATGCACTGCCTAGGAGTGTGGTGGAAGAATGAGCAAAAATCGCATTCTGAACGAAATTGGATCATTATCTCAAAAGGAAAATATTGAAAAGGAGTGACAATAAGTGAATTGCTCTAGTAGAGAGAGTTGTCCTGGGAGTCCTCAACATTGACCCCAGACCCCATGAAGTCTCATAGCTTCAGGTTAAACATGGGCAAGAAACCTTCAGCTGACTACAACGAACTGTCCTCGCACCACTGATGAATGGTCTTTCCATGATGTTGAACAACACTTGGAGGAATCACTGAAGATGGCAAGGACATAAAATGTAACCTGGGCGGGGGATTTCAATGTCCACCAGCAAGAGTGGCTCGGCAGCAGTAATACTGATCGAGCTGGTTGGGTCCTAAAAGACATATCAGGTGGTGAGGAAACCAACAAAAGGGAAAAACACAATCGACCCCAATGTAACAAATCTGTTCACTGCAGATGCATCTGTCCATAGCAGTCTTAGTAAGAGTCACCGCCGCAAAGTCCTTGTGGAATTGAAGCCCTGCCTTCACTTTGCAAATAACTTCCATTGTGTTGTGTGGCACTATCATCATGCTAAATGTGACAGACTTCAAACTGACCCAACAACTGAAGGCTTGGCATCCATGTGGCACTGTAGGTCATCAACAGCAGCAGCAGAATTGTACACCAACACAATCTGTAACCTGCATATCACCCACTCAATCATTACAATCAAGCCACGTGATCAACCTTGGTTCAATGGAGAGTACAACATCAGGCATACCTAAAAATGAGGTGACAGCCTGGTGAAGCTACAAAACAGGACCACCCAAATAGCATAAACTGCAAGAACCAGACAGAACTAAGGGATCCAATTTCCAGTGCATCAGATCTAAGCCTCTGCATCTGCCACATCCAGTTTTGAATGGTGATGGAGAATTAAACAACTCACTGGAGGAGCAGGCTTCATAAATATTCCCATCTTCAATGATGGAAGAGCCCAGCACATCTTTAGAGTAATCTTCAGACAGAAGTGCCACGTGGATGATCCTTGGCCTCCTTTGGTATTCCCTGACATCACAAATACCAGATTTCAGCCAATTCAATTCACTCCACATGATATCAAGGAACAGTTGGAGATTCTACATACCGCAAAGGCGATGAGCCCTGACAATTTTCCGGGAATAGCACTGAAGACTTGTGCTCCAAAACTTGCTGCTCCTTTAGCCAAGATCTTCCAGTACAGTTACAACACTGGCAGCTACCTGATAATGTGAAAAATTGCCCAGGTAGATACTGAACACTAAAAGCAGGACAAATCCAACCCAGCCAATTACCACACCCTCAGTCAACTCTCAATCATCAGTAAAGTGATGGAAGGTGTCTTCAACAGTGCTATCAAGCAGCACCTGCTCAGTAATAACCTGTCCAGCGATGCCCAGTTTGGCTTCCGCCAGGGCCAATCAGCTCCTGATCTCATTACAGCCTTGATTCAAACATTGGCAAAAGATCTGAATTCCAGAGGTGAGGTGAAAGTGACAGCCCTTAACATCAAGGCTGCATTTACTGAGATAACAAGGTGTAGAGCTGGATGAACACAGCAGGTCAAGCAGCATCAGAGGAGCAGAAAAGCTGATGTTTCGGGTCTGGATTCTCTTCTGCAGAAGGGTCCATACCCGAAACGTTAGCTTTCCTGCCCCTCTGATGCTGCTTGGCCTGCTGTGTTCATCCAGCTCTATACCATGTTATCTCAGATTCTCCAGCATTGGCAGTTCCTACTATCTCTGCATTTACCGAAAGTAGCATCAAGGATCCCTCGCAGAACTGGAATCAATGGGTATCGGGCGGGGGGCAAACTCTCTGCTGATTCCAGTCATAACTGGCACATAGGAAGATTGTTGTGATTCTTGGAGGTCAGTTGTCTATGTCTGCGGGAGTTACTCAGGATAGTGTCCTTGGCTCAACCATCTTCAGCTGCTTCATCACTGACCTTGCCTCCATCATAAGGTCAGAGGTGGGGATGTTCACCGATGATTGCACAATGCTCGGCACCTTTGGCGACTGCTTGGACACTGAAACAGTCCATGTTCAAACGCAACAAGATCTGGACAATGTCATACTATGAACTGTGCCTTAAATGTTTCGTTACTACTTATTGCATGATTGTGTGTTGAGCAAAACCTGGAAAGTGGAGCCTCCAGGCCCTATTGAAATATATTTAAATTGGATAACGAGGGACTCAAGTAGACAACCACAGGAAAAGTCAAAATATTTTTTGGCTTCAATTTTGGAGAGCAAAACATGACACAACAGTATCTACCCTGATTTGTTGACCTGTAAAACCAGTTTTCTGATTTTTGCAGTGTAAAGGAAGGGAAAATAGCGTATAATTGTGTTGGTATTATTCTGACGAGGCATCATCTTGGATAAGGTGGAAATTCTAATTGAGTGGAATTCTAGTTTGGTGCAGTAAGACAGAAATTAAGTCTTTAGGTAAGAATTGATATGGTTTGGGATAAGATTTTCAAGTGCTTCTTTAATTTGTTGTTCTGTTTGTGGGTTGAAAAGATCCACACTCATTGAAATATGTGACTCATTAATGACTGCTGCAATTAAGCCATGCATGCTAATGATGTCAAACTGTGATAGCTTTTTAATTTCCAAGTGCAGTCTGAAATTATATTATGGTACTGTCTATCCATCATTCTTCTCACCTAATTCTCCATGAAGGGTCATTTGTGAATTAAATAACCTTTAAATCGTTCATCAGATTTCAGCCTAACTCCATGTGTAACTCCTTACCATTAGACGTTCTACAGTTTTGCTGACTGCCGTAAGCTCCAAATGTTACTTAGTTAGTTCGCCGTTAACATTCTTGCTGCTAGGTCAGAAAGTCTCAGGTCACATTCACAGGATGGATTTGAAATGTATCTGGAATCTTTCAGATACATTACTGCATTGGTGGAAGGTGTATTTTCGGGCAGGACAGCAGATAACTTACATGACATAAAACAGAAATGTTGAAGAAAATCAGCTGTTTGGACGTCTCTGTGGAGAGAGATGAACAGAGTTAATGTGCAGAATCTTACACAATGAGATTTGTGGCAGAATCATGCAAGAAATCCAGCAAGGCCCATCTTAATGTCAGGAATGTTTCACCCCATCTTTTGTAATTTTGATAAGAGGCATGGCAACGTTTGTACCAGGCAGTGGCGAGTTGCCAAGTAAAAGGGATCATGGAAACCCTACAGCGTGGAAGCAGACCATTTGGCCCACAGAGTGCACACTAACCCTCTGAAGTGCAATCGATCCAGACACACCTGTCCCACACTATCTCTATAATCCTGCATTTCCCACAGCTAACCTACACATCCCCAGACACTAGGGGCAATTTAGCATGGTCAATCCTTCTAACCTGCATATCTTTGGACTTTGGGAGGAAACCCACACAGACATGGGGAGAATATGCAAATTCCACACAGACAGGCACCCAAGGCTGGAATTGAACCCAGGTCCTGACACTGTGAGGGCAGCAGTGTTAATCACTGAGCCACCGTGCTCCCTAACTGTTGCTTGTTAGATGCCTTTGTAATGTCCCAACTTGCCTAATTCATATTCTGCCCCCTATCTTACAAAAGGTCCTGGCAAGCAAGGCATTGAGAACTCTGGACATGGAAACCAGAACGGGATACAGGGCTTCAACTCACCACTTACCCCAAAGGATAGCTGTATTGGACGCCAGACATCAACATCTCAGGGAAAGCTCTGCAGGCACCCACCACATGCACCCCACATTCACAGACATCTGCATTTAAAACATGCCAGCCTCTACCAACCCTTATGTCACTTCACTAATCCACTTAAGGGATCTTCCCCACTATGATATTACACCTTGACTTCCACGGCAACAATTGTTATGTAGCTGCAACAACGACCCTCAGGGACTGAGCTCATAGACTGGACCACACTGTATCTACAGACCCTACCACTCAAGACATTTTTCCATCCCCACCCTTATTTGCTTTCTGGAGAGACCACTCTCTCCGTGACTCCCTTGTTCGCTCCACACTGCCCTCCAACCCCACCACACCCGGCACCTTCCCCTGCAACCGCAGGAAATGCTACACTTGCCCCCACACCTCCTCCCTCACCCCCATCCCAGGCCCCAAGATGACTTTCCATATTAAGCAGAGGTTCACCTGCACATCTGCCAATGTGGTATACTGTATCCATTGTACCCAGGGTGGCTTCCTCTACATTGAGGAAACCAAGCGGAGGCTTGGGGACCGCTTTGCAGAACACCTCCACTTGATTTGCCATAAACAACTGCACCTCCCAGACGCAAACCATTTCCACTCTCCCTCCCATTCTTTAGATGACATGTCCATCATGGGCCTCCTGCAGTGCCACAATTATGCCACCCAAAGGTTGCAGGAACAGCAACTCATATTCTGCTTGGGAACCCTGCAGCCCAATGGTATCAATGTGGACTTCACCAGCTTCAAAATCTCCCGTTCCCCCATCGCATCCCAAAACCAGCCCAGTTCGTCCCCTCTCCCCACTGCACCACACAACCAGCCCAGTTCGTCCCCTCCACCCACTGCATCCCAAAACCAGCCCAACCTGTCGCTGCCTCCCTAACCTATTCTTCCTCTCACCCATCTCTTCCTCCCACCCCAAGCCGCACCTCCATTTCCTACTTACTAACCTCATCCCACCTCCTTGACCTGTCCGTCTTCCCTGGACTGACCTATCCCCTCCCTACCTCCCCACCTATACTCTCCTCTCCACCTATCTTCTTTTCTCTCCATCTTCAGTCCGCCTCCCCCTCTCTCCCTATTTATTCCAGAACCCTCACCCCATCCCGCTCTCTGATGAAGGGTCTAGGCCCGAAACGTCAGCTTTTGTGCTCCTGAGATGCTGCTTGGCCTGCTGTGTTCATCCAGCTTCACACTTTATTATCTTGGTATTTCCAGATTCCTCATTTTCTGTCATAGTGCCCAGTCACTGTGAGCCTTACTTGATGCTTACAGTATCCTTGCCTTGCATCCTAGTACCTCTATCTGGCTGTGTCATGTAGCACAAGACACAAAGGCAGGAAAATCATCATTGTTATCAGCCAGCCTTAGCCAAGTGAGAACCGAAAGAACTGCAGATGCTGTAAATCAGGAACAAAAAGAGAAGTTGCTGGAAAAGCTCAGCAAGTCTGGCATCATCTGTGAAGCAAGTATCAGAGTTAACATTCCGGGTCCGGTGAACCTTCCTCGGAACCTTGAGTCACTGGACCTGAAATATTAATTCTGATATTTTCTTCACAGATGCTACCAGACCTGCTGAGCCTTTCCAGCAACTTTGTTTTTGTTCCTTAGTCAAGTGAGTCTTTGTTCGAGGGACAGTGGCGTAGTAAGTCAAGGTGGCCGCTGCTACTAGCCCAGGGGCTTGGCCAAGGTCAGTCAGCCATTCAGGGTGGTGTAAGTTAGGATGCTCTTCATGTGAGGAGGAGCTGAATGGCTGTCAGCACAACACCATTTTGACTCTATCTGCCTTATTGTGGGCTGTTTTGCTCCTGGAATGAGAGGCAGGCAGGCATTACAAGAGATGAAATTGGATGGCACAGATGCTACTTTTGGAGCAGGTTGGTCGGGGGTGGGGGGGGGGGGGTTGGTGCGGGAGGGGGTGGTGGGTGTCCCAAGTGAATGAGTGGGCGGTACAAAGGGAATGTGCACTTAGGGGTGTTGGGGATTGAGTTGAGTGACAGGAGTGAAGGAAGATATTGCAGATGGCAGTGAGAGTGGTAGAATATAAGCCTTGGTGCTCAGATGCAGAGATAGAGTGATTAGGAGATTTTGGAGAGAAATTAGTGGCACTTATGCTGGTGGAATGGAGAAGAACATTGATGTTTTCCTTCTAGCATTGGATATTCCTCCAGCAGGCTGAGCGTGTTTTAACCTCGGTGGCAATATTAGACCAGACTGACAAGGTCTGGTGTCAAGGCTTCAACTGCTGTTTCTGGAGAAGAGGAAGCCCCATCTCTATGCATCCTATCCAACAGGAGCACCAGGGCACTGTCCATAAAACAGGACACCAATGACCCCTCTCTGCCATGTCCAGGACAAATATCAGGAACAGTACAGGGCAGCACTGGACTGACAATTCTTCTTGAGGTGCACGTGATTATTTAATCAAGGGTATGGACAAAAGAGATGCCAATTCATTTCAGCATCTTCCAGCAGTGGTGAGTTGTTCTGGGAATGGTGCATGGTAGAATGGGGCTGGAATTGTACATGAGGAGCACCACTGAGGTGGAGTAGGTCATTAATGAGGCAAATTTGCTAAGATATGTCCTGCTAGGCCTCGTTGTGAAAAACCCTCCAAAACTCATGACGGAACTTACACTTGGACCAAAATAGAACATGTTTCAGCCCAATGTTTTGAGTCCAAGGACACATCTTTGGAATTGACTTAACTGACATTACCTGCAGATAAAACAAACATGGATGTCCAATATTTATCCATCAATGAATCCCGTCAAACAAAATTAACTAGTTTATTTTCTATGTGAATGACCTGGTTTTATAATTGACCTATGTTAATGGAAATGACTGCATGGTAGCAAATTACTAATGGCCTGAGAAGCAGTTTTAAATATTTTGAGCCCAGGAAGGGGCCTAAATGTGGAACAGAGGCAGGTTGAAGATGGCCTGATATTGACTCACTTGTTTGCTGTAACACTGGTGCCGTAGAGTAAGGCTTACCCGTCACTTGTTCCATTGGGGAAGGGAGTTAGCACTTACTCTCAGCCATCCCTTCTCTTGGCAGAGATATTGCATTCAATTGAACAGCAGCCATTGCATTGTGAGGGTGGCAATGCACTATTACTGGGATGTGAATGAAGAATGAGGAAAACAAAAACAGAATAGAATTTAAATTAATGCAATCCATTCTAACAGATTTGTCATTAACGTATATCAATGTCCATCTGCCTGGAAAAAAATGATTCTTCAAATTTAATTTTAGCTTATATTGCTTTAAAGCAATAACCATTTTCATTTTATCCACTATTGTTTTTATTGATAAATATGGTAATAATGACAAAAATGTAAACATCATGAACGGAAAATGAGGAGACTGGTCAGTTATTCGTGAATACTGTGCTGGGATGGGAAAGGAAACTAAGCTTTCTTTTTGTTGTTTGTCTTCTAGTCCCTACTTTTAACTTGTTCAATAGGGCATTTTAGGATCAAATGCTGAGCCAACTTCATAGATTTTCAGTCTAATTTTTGCCATCAGGAGGATAGCACTGATTAATTTTAGGCCAAAAGATCCCCAAGCATGCAGATATTAGATAAGTTTCCTGCAAACATGTTTTAGCCCATTTGAGTGCCAACACATTAAGTCAGTTTCGAAATCGATCGTGTTTCACCTGAGGCTGCATAACTCAAACATATATTGAAATTAATCGATAAGGGATAACCGTCTGGCCCAGGCCATCACGGGGCTGCAGAAGCAGAGGGACCTGGATGTATATGTTCACAGACGGTGAAAGAACAGGTGTATAGAGCACCTAGTAAAGCACACAGTACCTTTATTATAGGCACATTATAGAGTGCAAGAGCAAGGAGGTGATGCTGAACTTGTACAAAACGCTTGTTGGACTCATCTGGAGTAAACACTATATGATGGATGTGTATGCATTGGAGAGAGTGCAGAAGAGATTTGCAAAATTGGCTCCTGGGATTAGAAACTTCAGTAATGCAAAAAATTGGAGAGGTTTGGACTGTTTTTGTTGGAGAGAAGAAGGTTATGAGAAGATTTGGTAGAGTTTTCAGAATTAGGAGGCACTGGATAGGGTAGATAGGAAGAAGCTATTTCCACACATAAGAGGATGAGACTGTACAGGCTCATTTGCCACTAAAAAAAACCAATGTAGGGTGAGAAAAACATTTCCACAAAACTAGTAGTTTGGATCTGAAGTGCTTTGCCTGAAAGTGTGGTGGAGATAATCGCCCCTCAGGAGGTGACATACTCAAGAGGGCAGTGGAAGATTATATCAATGGGAAAAATGTTCAAACTTACAGGGGAAAAAAAACAAGAGAATGGCATGAAGTCATGCTTCTCATTTGGAGAGCCAGCACTGATAAAATGGGTCCAATGGCCTCTCTATACACAGTAACACTTCTGTAATTCTGTGATTGTTGATTAGATGAAAGAGGTATTCCAGAAAAGAAAGGGTTACAATCACTTTGGATCATTCAAAGGTAGAAACAACAATTAATGGTGGAAACAGTGTTGCATATTTTTGTTTAATCCTGTTGGAGAATTCATAATCTGAAAGATTTCCCAGACTGGTTTGGGTCTTTGTTTATTATTGTTTTTGGTTCAGTTTATAGCTCTCCAGGTTCCAATTTACAAGATCTAAATGAATGCTCATTAACCCTTTAATCACATGATTTCACCGAAGTTACAGTCTGGTGTATTGCACCAGATTTCCTGTTACTGAATTTAGCAATGCCAATTATATGTTCACTTGCTATTTCAGTCTGGCGCTAGTCTGTTGCACATTTAAGATTATGTACATTTTCTTAACCAGCAGCAGCTGTTTCTCTTTACCTCTCCCATTAAAGATAGTTTATTATAGAGAGAAAAAACTAATAAACAACACTAACAGTAACTTTATATTGAAGATCTGTTTCGCCTTGTCCTTTGTCGGGACTTATTATTCCCAATCCTCCATCTGATGATGTGCAATTTTGAGTGCGTAGCAACTTTCTATTATATCAGATGCAGCTGTCATTTTCAAACAATCTTATTTCAAGTTCTATACTATTACAGACTTTGATGTATAAAGTATATTTAAATTGTGTTATTACCATTGTAAATGTAGGCAATTTTCACTCGATTTATCACTAGAATGCAATATTATTTCCTTTGAATAGAACTTCATTTGTGTCTAGAAAACGTTGTCTCCATGCTTGTCTGGTATGTCATTGTGGCAAATATACAATGTGGATTTTCCAACACTATTCTAGTGCTAAAATGAACCCCATTTAACAAATGTGAGAAAACATAAAACAGAAATGATCAGAAATGAGATGAGAAAATATGATTCATGCCATCCTCTGCATTGCTAATTGCACAGACTTTGTTCAGAGAGGCAAAACATCCACGGTTGCCAGAAATCAGATATAAAATCAGAAAGGCTGAGCTTTCTCAGGAGGTCAATCAGCATCCATAAAAGGAAAATGCAGACCAACTCTTCTGATGTAGGCCTTTCATGAGCATAGCTCCACGAAAAAGTCTGAAATAACTCATCTTTTCTTGTTACTGTTGCTGATGGATCCATGTTTTCAGCATTGTCTGTTTGAATAATCTTGCAGGGAGTTTAAGACTCACACAGATTTCCATACAAATCCTTTAAGAAAAGCTTCTGCAAAAGTTTCTTCCTGCCTCTCAAATTCTCAGAATGGCTAATTGTCAATCTAGCCATCCTAAACCACATGGCTCCATTGTTTAGGCATTTCTGCGGGTATGCTGCTTTGAATCAAACTCATTAGCAGTTTCCACAAACAGCCACTGATTGTAGCTTAAATCATGGTTTGTTTTTGTCTCTGTTTTGCTGCCTTTGTTCCTTTGTTCAACCCTTCATACCATAAAAGCCTCTACCCATGAACTCTGAGCTGCCGTGTCCCCTTTTAGTGCCAGAGTGTAAATACTTTCTTCCGCAAATGATATGTCATGCTACCCACCCGGCCCCTGTCTTCTTGCCAGATTGTGACAGTGGGTGCCAGATTTTAAAAGTGCCATCCTCGTTCAGACATGATGGTCTTATAATTTTTTTAAAAAATACTTTCTTTTTAATGTGGACCCTGACGAATTGTTTAGTTGGCTGCCGGGAAGTTGGGTAGCCTTTGCAACTTTAGGACATCATCGAGACTCTAGAAAGGGTCAAATTGAATAATAATAGATGGGGCCTCTTCCTTAAGTGGAAATGCCTAAACAGCACTCCTTGAGGGCATTTCCACAGATCATAATCCAAAAAGAGAGGAGATAAGCTCCATGGCTCGAGATTAGCAAAGGAGAGCCTTCAAGAGTGATTATTCGTAAGAGAACTGTCAAAGATCACCGTCTGCCTTCCGATGAATATTAGCAGCTTTGATCGTGCAACGGAAATGAATTATTTATGAACAAAAAGCTAAGATTATTCTTTTATTTTGTCTCAACAGTCATTAAGCATGTGTTTGAAATTTTTCGGTGATAGTAAAATACTTATATCCCAAAAACCCAGAGGACATGCAAGCAGTCTGCAAGTCCACTGTAACAATGCTATTGCTACAGACAAATGTTGTGCAATCTTGCCTTTTGTGAATTGCAAGGTTTAAAAGTCTTTTGATAGCTTCCCCTGGACTGCTTCCAAAAAAAGAGCTTGTATTACACCTGTAAAAGAATTGGCTATCCAGTTATAATAACCACCAGGGCCTGTGTACATGACCTGCTGAGCAGTCTTTGAAGGAACCATGCAGTTATTCCAGATCTGACTCAGCTGTATGAACCGACTGGATCTACAGTTCCAAAGTGTGTTCAGTTCCCTTCTTTACAGAACTCTCAAAGGCATGTAGACTGCCAACTACTCTGTTCAGTTTTACTATTTTTAAAGGGGGGAACTCTTCCTTAATTGTATCTTGAGTGTGTGATGTCAGACTGATGTGGCATTAGACATTTTAGATGAACGTCAAACAAAACAATTCTCTTTGTTTAAATCCATGAAAGTCTGCTTTAACTTGGCCACACATTAGCAGGGATAATGGGAACAAACATATCAGCCTTTACAAAAATAATCCATACTGATCATGAGCTGAATCGAAGGGGATTTGTGGCTTTCAGTTTATGCCTCTCCTATTTCCATAACAGAGATTGAAGGCTCATTCAGGCATTGACTCAATTGGACTAAAACAAACTGAATCTCACTTTAAAATAATAAACTTGGATAAAATGGATAGTCAGACTCTTTTTCAACAGAATGCGAATTACTAGGGGGCATAGGTTTAAGGAAAAAGGGGGTAAATTTAAAGGAGATATGAGAGGAATGGTTTTCACACAGAGAGTGTTAAGTGCCTGGAATATGTTGCCAGAGGAGGTGTTGGAGATGGATACAATAGCATTATTTAAGCGTCATCTTGACAGATATATGAATGAACAGAGAGTAGAAGGATACGGACAGCATAGAAGCAAAAGGTTTTAAGTTTAGGAAATCATCATGTGTCAGCGTAGTCTTTGTGGGCTGAAGGGCTTGTTCCTGTGATTGACCTTCTCATTCCTTGTAAGCCAAAAGAGAGGACAGTTCAGCAGCTGAAACTACCTTTCAAACAAACAACTGCTGCAGCAGGTTTTTATGTGTTAATCCTTGGAAAATAATACGTCCAGTTTGGTTTAGAGCAGCAGGATTTGGCAAGAATTAGCACGCCCTAAACAGGAAAAGCTGTAGCCATAACGGTTACACCTTAAAACAGACAATAATACAAGGCGATCAGAACTTCTAAGGATGCTGGTCAAGCATCTGGAACTTACTACAGAGTCAGAAAGCGAGAAGAAACAGGGTCTGAAACAGAACATGTTGGCCTAGCGAAAATTAGTCTTGAAGAGCAGAGCCTAGAATTTGAAAGGAAAGAAAGAGTAAAAGAATGGGAAGATTAAGAGAATTAAAGTGAAATAGAGCTGCAGAGCTTGAGATGAAGTTAACAGTATTCAGAGGTAGAGAATGGAGGTAGATTATAACAGCTAAGGAACATATAATGGGGCGGCACGGTGGCTTAGTGGTTAGCACTGCAGCCTCACAGCGCCAGGGACCCGGGTTTGATTCCCACCTCGGGCGACTGTCTGAGTGGAGTTTGCACATTCTCCCCGTGTCTGCGTGGGTTTTCTCTGGGTGGTCCGGTTTCCTCTCACAGTCCAAAGATGTGCAGGTTAGGTGGATTGGCCATGCTAAATTGCACATAGTGTTCAGGGGTGTGTGGGTTATAGGGGGATGGGTCTGGGTGGGATGCTTCAAGAGGTGGTGTGGACTTGTTGGGCCGACGGGCCTGTTTCCACACTGTAGGTAATCTAATCTAATTCCACCCAGTGATGATTCAGAATCCCTTAGACAAGAGACGAGTTTTGGTGCCCTGAAATCCTTGTGAATTGTCCTGAAGTTTGCAAAGGAAGATGTGGTGATATTCTTCACAGCTCTTGAAAAACCGGCAACTGAGTTACCAGAAACTTTGACAGTCCCAAAAACAAAGTCGGTGCATAGTGAAAGCTTGAGACCTTCACTCCACATTGTCTGCCAATTACAAAGCTGGGATATTTAACCCCTCAAGCCTGCTCCGCCATTTTGGACTGTGGTTAGTCATCAGTCTCAATGACATTTCCCTGCACTATTCCTCATATCTACATGTGAATGGACTTACAACCAGACAATGGCTGTAATTCATCAATGCCTATGAGGTAGTTCTGGAGACATACCACCAAGAATTCCAGAATTCCCATACTGGCAAAACTTAGACATATCTGGAATTTGACGATTCAAATAAATGGCCTTCACCAAGGTGGTTCTGAGCTTTAAAGGTATATCACAACTCCTTTGGGTTAACTGGTACAACGAGAGGAGTTTAAAACTGTCTCACAGCAGCCTCAAAAAAGTCACACAGATGAACAAAGCCTTTCCACAGCAAGACTTGCATCAACCATGGCTTGACCCACAAACTGCCAAGTCACAGAAAATTTGAGCTGAGAAGCTCTTTCCAGCAAGAAAAAGATTACGAAAAAGGAGATGGTAGGGGTGGGGGGCGGGGTGTGGGTGGGGGCGATAATAGTGAACTCCAGAGGAGAAGAGAGCAGGGAAGATGAGGCAGAACAATGTCCAACTTTTAAACGAGGCTACCTGGAAAGTAACCCCAGGAGCAGGTCCTGCTTACTCCCATAGTGGTGTATCAGAACATGTTAAAGAAATATGCAAGAAAGGTCACCGGAGATATTGCAGCCAAGCCTGTGTCTGTGATCACCAAAGGTGTGTGATTCTTTGCTTAAATGCCTTTGTCTAATGCTTTGACAACCACAGATTTCTCGAAGTATTTTACAGCCAATTAATAATTTTTTGATGTGCAGACTCCATTATATTGTAAAAACTGTAGCAGCCAATTTGCACACAGCCAGCTGTATCAAACAACTATGTGATAATGACCAGATATCAAGATTCAGATTTAGAAACAAATATTGACCAACATGCGAGTGATAACTCACCTGGACTTCTCCAAAATAGGGCTATATGGTGTTTAGATCCGTCCAAACTGGCAGATGTGTCCTCTAAGAGATGACATTTATAACCATGTACACACTGTCCTGGACTGCCTATGTTGATTGTTTTGTCAAGGCTTAGGCTGGCTCTTGAATTCAAAGTTTTGACCCTGAAGTGGGAGTGCTACCAAGGCCAGGAGAGTGGCTCCTTGGGACAAATTCCAGCAGAGATGGACTATTGGTCTCTTTAGCATGCATTTTGAGATACAGATGACATACACAGGAAAAATTCACTGATGTCCATCCACTATAAATAACACTGGCAGAAATGGCGGTTGCCTAAATCCTTGTGGTGCATTGTCATGCAAGACCTGAAAGACTCATTAATACACTTAATAGTCATGTTGAGGTGTACATGCAAAAATGTCAGTTCAGAAAGCTTTTTTGCCATGTTGTTTTCAAGTCATTTATTTTCTTTGAGCAAAAGAGTAAAGAACAATGTTATTTAGTCAAAGCTAGCAAGTAAGGGTTAAGTAAAGGTTTTGAATGAAGGTAGGTTTTGAAATCTTATATCATTAATTAGGATGTGTTTATACATCCCCTGAGTTATGGAATTAATCCGTCGCATGCCTTGCAAGTATTGGCTGGCTTCAATTCAGACTGCATTCCTGAGAGTAGGCAGGTGCAGCTGTACCCTTAAAAACTATCTCTTGGTGGCACGGTGGCTCAGTGGTTAGCACTGCAGCCTCACAGCACCAGGGACCCAGGTTCAATTCCAGCCTCAGGCAACTGTCTGTGTGGAGTTTGCACATTCTCCCTGTGTCTGCTTGGGTTTCCTCCGGGTGCTCCGGTTTCCTCCCACAGTCCAAAGATGTGCAGTTTAGGTGGATCAGCCATGCTAAATTGCCCGTAGTGTTCAGGGGTGAGTGGGTTATAGGGGAATGGGTCTGGGTGGGATTCTTCCAGAGGCGGTGTGGACTTGTTGGGCCGAAGGGCCTGTTTCCACACTGTAGGGAATCTAATCTAATCTAATCTGTGTTGGGTTATATAATGACTACTGGCAGTCTTGTGGCACAATGGTGGCATTCCCAACTCGAGGCCAGAAGGTCTGGCTTCAACTCCCACTTGTGCCAGAAAGGTTTCTCAACATGCCCAAACAGGTTGATTCAAAGTGTTTACAAAATGATTGGTCAGTCCAAAGAGCTCCTGAGCAAATTATAAACTCAGCCTGACACTGACCTGGGTTGTTTGTTCAATTGTCATCAAAAGCAAGCAGTTTGAGAATGCATTCTTGAGGACTTCAACAATTATTTTTCAGATACACCATCAATTGTGCATCTCAGCAAAATGGGATACCTTGACGATGATCTAAAAACGGTAATATATTTCCATCCTAAGATGTTCTGGATACTTAGGGATTTAACAATAACTTCCTGCAGTACATTGCTCCTTCAATGTAAATTGATTCTAATTTGTTTAGTATTACATTAAGACCCACCTGAATCGAAGTGCTAAGAGCGCTCCTTTGACAACCTCATTTGCCTAATTAAACACTACTTCTGTGCAAACTCAGAGGGAGCTTGGAGATTACATCATTTCCAGAAGAATAAGCTGTTTATAAACAAAATTTAAAGGGACGGGGACAATCAAAACAGAGTGCCAGAAAGTTAAGGAGAATGAGAAATCTCAGAACTTCTGAAAAGCAATAATAGACACTCGAAATAATTAACTGCAGAATTCTGGCACAAATGTGCTGACAATCACAGATCATCATTTTCTTTGCATGCAGGTAGACTGTGTGCTGCTTTGACCCTGTAGGAGTCATTGCAGGCAATGCCAAAGCTCAGCAGATGTTTGTCTATCAATCCAGATCATGACAAGTAATGTTTACATGGTCATTCCTAGATAGGTTTTCCTGAGTCCGCAGAAATAATTCCTCCCATCTCCACAATTCTAGCCAAATAAGCAGCTTGCTTCCCTGGTCATGCTGGCAGATCTTCTTCCATCCATTAGTAATGTTAAACAGGTAATACTGTGATTGAGGTTTCTGAAGCACCATCCTGCATTACCATTAACACAAATGGCATTTCCTTGTGTATCTCTCTCTGGAAGAAAAAAGCCCAATATTAACATCTGATGTATGTCATCTATGGGAGGGAATATTGCATCTCTTAAGCATCCTGTCTCCTCTGGCTGATATTTTCTGTCTCCATGAAGCTAAATATGGAGCTGTTAAGGTCGCCATTTGTTATCCATCTTCGCTTGCCCTTTATTTCTTTTGATGAGATTAAAAACAGCACATCTGTAGCAAACAAAGGTCATTCCAACTTTAGGCATTGAAATACTTAATTTCAATATTATGTCATACATGGTCAAGTGTCACAGATATTTTCGGAAAATTGCCACTTGTTTCAGTTCCCTAAGGAGATGAGCTATTATAACTAAACACTCCACTGATATACACTAATAATTAGTAATTTAGCTGACTCACTTTTAGAAGCTATTACAAATGCAGTATATGGATTAAAACAATGACCTCCCAATGTTGGCATCAAGCCATGGCACTAGGGCATTTTGTGTTTGATATGCATTGGCACCAAAAAGACTTTTCTAACTGAAAGGAATTCCTGTTTTCATCCTATAGAACAAAAACAAACTGCTCCCCTCTGGTCATCCAGTGTGATGAAGGGTGTCATCAAATGTGCAGACATAGAAGTATACATTCAGATTGCATTACTATCCTAATGTCAATCTTCCTTTTTCGATGAGTAAACTGTAAAGGTTTCCTTATGTAAAAGCAAACCTAGGATTCTTCTTTGTGAAGCCTTGTATTCAATGTGGGTTCATCTTATGATCAGCTTTTGTTACTCATGGTTGTTTTATCCATGCATCAATGCATCCAAGCATCATGTAAAAATATATTTAGGCTGCTTTACTGAAACAAACCATACCATTTTCAACAGATAGCTTTGAAGAATAATATTTGTAAAATGCAATATTTATAAACTTTTTCAATTCCTCATCTTACTAAAGCTTTGATAACCAAACATTACAAAGCAGGGAAAAAGAACAATTGAACTTTCAGGTGATTTCGCCTTGGTGAATTTACAGTAATTGGTTTCTGTGAGCCCTGGTTTTGGTGGGGACAATTGCATTGGATTATAGCAATTTGAAAAGATTGAACATGCTGCAGTTTTCTTTAGATCCTGCAGTTCACTTTAGAAGACTGAAAAGTGATCTGGTAAAGGTCTTAAAAATAACAATTGGGTCTGATGCTCGAAACGTAGAGAAGATGTTTCTACTTGTGGATAAAACTAGAAACAGGAGGTATCAATATTTGATATTAACTAATAAATGAATGCATTGAGGACAAACCTTTATTTAACAAGAGTGTGGGATTTACTAGCAGAGAGAGTACTTGTGGTTAATTACATAGATACATCCAAGGGAAAGTTAGATAAGCACACAGTCGTACAAGGGATACATTTAATTGGACAGGAAAAGAAGGATGTTCATGAGGATCATTCACACAATCAGTTCAAGTGGCTTGCTTTATGCATACATAACTTCTAATACTTCTGATTAATATCCAGTTAGCTCAATTAAAAATGAACATTTGCACAAATTAGGAAGGTAGGAACAGACTTGCCTGTGATGCATCCAGAGTTGCCAATCCCACCACATTTTCCTGCTCAAATCTGTGTTCACTTGGTCAAGGTACTGGAGGAACCCAGTGCATAGGGAAGTGTGCCCTAGTAAGAAATTATCCTCTGAATTGGAGAGGGAAGAAAGCTGGTGAAAAACAAATCTGTAGGAGAGATCTACTCAAAAATTTCAATTGGATTATTTATTATAAGCTGCGTTTTTCTGGTCATATGCCAAAATTTCAGCAGTCAGATCCATCCCTGATTCTGTTTTATATATATATCTTCTTCAACTGTTTCAAAGTGTTTGAGGGTTTGGAGTTTTTAAAAATCCTTCATTGATATCCAATTTATCGCGCAAGTTCAACAACCCTAACACAGCTCTTTCAGGCCATTCTTTTTATTGGCAATTAACATTTTTAAATGAAGTTTGATTTTTTCCCATGTTACTTTTTTTTTCTTGCTGAAAATTCTCACAACTCCATATATTTGGGATGAATAGGAACCTTGGTTTTCACAATGGATTAGCCCAGCGATTTCAAATGTATAAAATATTTTGTATATCATGCAAATGAATTTGTTTAATTTCCATAAACCTAGGAAGGATTGCAATGAAATTCTCTCTTGTAACCACCCATTGCCCAGAAAATAGAACTGAACTAGTGAAAAGATGGATTCTACAGGCCAGACAGATTCTAGGACACTGAAGAATTAAATTAGGTCCTCTGAATTGAAGTCAAGATATAAGAACCATAGATAGCCTGAGTAAACTCAGATTAGGGCAGGTGGACAATCTTTTTACCTGAAGAGCCTTCTTCAAATAAAATCAGCTGAAATAACAAACTATTGGGAGCTACTTCAGTATTTTCAAACCAAATTGCCATGTGTCACTGGTAAACTACGGATGTAGCAAAAGAAATACATGCATTATGTTTATGTATCAGTCAAAATAACCAGGTCAGAATAGAGAAAACAAGGTGTGGAGCTGGATGAACACAGCAGGCCTGGCAGCATCAGAGGCAGCATCTACATTTCTGAAGCTAGGTCCAGACCCGAGACGTCAGCTTTCCTGCTACTCTGATGCTGCCTGGCCTGCTGTGTTCATATAGCTCCATACCTTGTTATCTCAGATCGGAATAGCCCCACTTCTGATTGATGTGATTTTGCTTTACTTCCGATAATTCTGTCAGTAAAGTTATTAAAACAAACTTTAACTGAAGATGTGAGGAGCTTTTTCGACTTGTTGTTCATGATATAAGATAGTCTCTTATCAGTTTTTCAGGATAATTTATTTTCTTGCTTATGTTAGAAACAATAATGCTTGTAACTATCAAACCCGTTCCTCAGGCATTGTCTATGGCAATAATGGAACTATTTAACTTGAATATTTAGAGCATCATGATATTTTTCATCGTAATGATAACTTGAAGCCATGAATTGCAGCTTTTTATCTGCACGTTAAAAACCTAGTCCCTACTTTTCTTGGATAACAAGGTGTAGAGCTGAATGAACATGGCATGCCAAGCAGCATCAGAGGAGCAGAAAAGCTGATGTTTCGGGCCTAGACCTTTCTTCAGAAAATTTCTGAAGAAAGGTCAAGCCTGAAACCTCAGCCTTCCTGCTCCTCTGATACTGCTTGTCCTGCTGTGTTCATTCAGCTCTACACCTTGTTATCTCAGATTCTCTAGCATCTGCAGTTCCTGCTATCTCGGAAACAATTTTAACCCCGACTTTTCTTGATCTGCTTTCTTTTGGCTGAATTTGTTGATGCCACAACCACAGAGGACACTCTCACCACACAAGCAATGGCAGTGCCTGTGATGTCCTGACTCAAAGCTGAGGCCCATCCATACCTTTGAGCGATTCAAATTTGACCAAGTGTAGAACTTATAAAACAAGCTGTTTTTCAAACGTTCCTGTTGAAATAATTCCACCGAGGCTGGTAGCCCATCACCAAGTCAGCCTTTATTTACATGTGGAAAGTCTTAGACACTAGTCACGCTCCCTCAGAGCCAGCTCGCAGTGTCAGAATATCTGACACTTGTCTTTTTAGCTGTCAGCCAGGGCCCTCTGACAGGACCAGATTAACAGCCCCAATCAGGGAACTCATACTATCTGAGGTCCATCTGGGTGATTTTGCTACAATTCCTACATCTCTAATGCACAGAATCTGCCTGGCTAATATATTGGTTTAGGCTTTTGGGTTTACAGAATGAAGTGGGGTGGAGGGGATCTGTGAGTACTTTGATGGTGTCAGCAGCATTGGTGACTTGGATGGCAACATCCTGTTCCAGGCACCGGACACTGATTTCAGCATTGTCTTCTTCAATAAGAGCAAAATACTATGGATGCTAGATATCTAAACTATAAACAGCAAGCGCTAGAGATATACAGCAGGCCTGGCAGCATCTCTGGAGACAGAAATAGAATTGACATTTTGAGTCTGAGATGAATCTTCTTGGAAGTAGAGTCACACTGGATTCGAAATTTTAAATCAGTTTCTCTCTCCACTGGTTTTGTTGGACCTGCTGAGTTTTTCCGAAACTTTCCGTTTTTATTTCATCTACATGAACAGCAAAGTACTGAAATACTAGTGTGGTGGCTGGAGATGCACCATTTTCTATTAGCATTCCGCATGTTCATGCATTGCTACAAGTAAAGGTTAGGAGTCACTGGTGAAATGTTGAAGTGGCATACTCGGTTCCTGAGTCTCAGGCTGACGACCTCTGTGTTACAGAGAGGAAAATCAAGCCAGTTGCACCTCTTGTCAGTAATCTATGCGAACTGTGTGTCTGTCAGAGCTGAACTCATGGTGAGTAGACAGGTAATCAAAATGGTAACCTTCCCTCTCTGCCAAATCTTACACATGAATAATGACCTCTTCATTAAGGTTTTGAAGGATTCCCCGAGCCCTTGGATTCTTATCCTTGTGAAGAGTTCATAGCACAAATTTTATAGTAGTAAAATAACAGTGAAACTGTCAACGCTGATGGTCATTCAAGCACTGATACACCCATAAATTCTGAACCTGCGCAGAAAGATGTAGAAACCCAGAAGCTGCTGCCAGTGATTCTATACATTTGCAGAGGATGCGCTGTTGAAGTCTAAGTAGATAGCCATCAACTAAGGGGAGGTGACTGGACTGTTTATCCGCAGACTCAGGTACTGCAGTGGAGATTCAGGTTCGAATCTTGCCATAGCATATGGTGGAATTTGAATGCGATGAAAATCTGGAACTAGGAGTCTACTGATGGCAATGAATTCATTGTGGATTGTTGGAAAAACCTATCTGGATCACTGATGTCATTTAGGGAAAGAAGCTACCATCCTTACTTGGTCTGACCTACATGTGATTCCAGATCCATAGCTATGTGATTGACACTTGATTGCCCTCTGGGCAATTAGGGACGGGCAATAAATGTTGGCTTAGCCAGTGATGCCCTCATCCTGTGAACAAAGAAAAAAAACAGAAATCATTGAACAGACAAAAGTTTTTTTTGATAACTAACCGTATAATAAAAGATCTTGACAAAGTAACACCTTGTTTTCATGTCTTACTAACTTCATAATAGCTGATAAACAGCTTCAGTGTATCTGAAAGGAGTTTTATTTGTGCACAATGTCATATTTCTCCATCAATATTAAAAGGCTAATCTTATAATTATTTTTATTTGAAGTTTGTTTGTGATATTTTATCCAATGTGTAAGCCTCAATCATTTATTTTACTCCCTTTAAAAATTAAATTAAACGCGAAACACAGTGCAGTTTACTTTCTGATTTGCTATCTTTGAGAATGCAGTAGTATGGGGGTTTACCTTGTCTGTTGCAATCATCAGTGTGGGATTCATGGAGATTCCTTTGACTCAGTGCCAGATTCGAACTAGCACCAAGAAAAGTAAAACCCACACACATAGATGACTGAAACTCTGCGAGCAGCCTTCTTGGAGATC
Organism: Stegostoma tigrinum; assembly: GCF_030684315.1. Classification (NCBI taxonomy): domain Eukaryota; kingdom Metazoa; phylum Chordata; class Chondrichthyes; order Orectolobiformes; family Stegostomatidae; genus Stegostoma; species Stegostoma tigrinum. The sequence continues at coordinate 13,689,550 of NC_081385.1, forward strand.
AGACAGTGCAGCGGTTTTGGTACTCAGTGCAAAGCACTACAGGACTGGAAAATTGATGTGATAAAAATACTTTGCCATAAAATAGATCTACACAGTTACTTTATGGGACCTTAATGTTTCTTACAAGGTAGTATCAGGTTTTTGTAACCCAATAATGTTTCACAATTCCCTGATTTATTTATGTTGGCATTCTGTCCTATCCTCCAGAAGCCTTCAGTCGCCCCTGTTGTTACCATGAACATATTAAAAGTGTACAACAAAGAAAAGTTACGATGGTGGGGGCATCCAAGCAGGATGATGGGTTTTCTCTGTTTATCCATCATAATCACAGCAGAAGAGCTCCTGAAAACAACATTAAGAATGTTGAAATCTTTTACCCACAGGCTAATGTGAAATCTTCAATGAATGTAACTTCAAAACTGCAAAGAGAACCCATACTGAAATTAAGTCCCTAAACAAATTTTACGTTCTGTGGTTCTATTCCTTTGATAAGCAACCAACTCATTCACACAAAAGAGTTTGAGATTTGCTGAAGTGTTTGTATTTTGAAATTATATCTTGAATGAATTCACGCTGACTTAAAAATGGAAGATTGGCATTAAGGCTAGACTTGCCAGTTTGTGAACTGCTTCGATTCTCAGTCTTCTTCAGAGACAGTGAAAGTCTATTATTAGACCAAGGGAGCCCACCTCTATTTACAGAATTGTAGGAAAAGGTATGATGAGGTCTACATTATTGTAAAAGCGTGCAAAATTCTGAAAGGCTTAATATTGAGGAGTGCACAAGGAACAGCCCAATATGATGATGCCCTATGAATTTGGGTGCGAGAAAAGCTTTGTATCTCAAAGGAGTAAGATCTCATATCGAGGTCTCCCTCATAATCTCATTGACGATGATTATTACCTGGATCTGTTTACTTTCGGGTAACAGGTATTTTGTAATCAACCTGTTCAGAGATGTTATTGCACGCTTTGGAGCAGATGGGCCTCCTGACTCAGACATAGGGATGATACCGCTGTGCCACATGAATCCCAAATACTTCCAATCAAGCTGCTGAGACCTTCTGGAGCAGGTGGGACTTCAACCCGATCTCCTGACCTATGTCTTTTCCCCTATCACATTAGACCATGTTGCTCTGCAGATCGATACAGGGGGAAAGAGAAATGGTGGTTGGAAAGCTGCCAGATATATCATATACCAGGATGATTGGGATGTCACATTGAGAATGTGCAGGGCTTTGTGCACTTCTGATTTCCATATTGTAGGAAGTGGAGAGTGTTCAGAAAAGATTTACCAGAATGTTGCTGGGAATGGAGACTTTAAGACATAAAAATAGACTGGAAAGACTGGGACATTTTTTCACTGGAGTGTAGGAGGTTGAGGGGTGACCTAATTGAGGTTTGTAAAATCATGAAGGTCATAGATAAGGTGAATGACAAGACTATATTCCTCAGGGTGGGGGACTTCAAAACAAGAGGGTTTGTTTTTAAAGTTAGATGAGAAAGAATTAAAAAGGGCATGAGGAGCAACCTTTTTACATTGAGAGTTATTCTTGCACGGCAACTGCCAGAGAAAGTGATGAATGCAAATACAATTACAATATTTAAAAGACACTTAGATAAATTCTTGAAAAGGAATGTTTTGGAAGAATATGGGGCCAAATGCAGGCAGGAAGGTTGAGCTTAGTTTGGGAGTATGGTTGGCGTGGACTAGTTGGGCCAAAGGGTCTGTTTCCAAGGCTCTATGATTCTATGAATTGTGATGAAGATTCACCTTGCAATGTACAGCAGAGGAACACACAGGGAAATTAAAATTGAGGCCCTTTAATGTTTCATGAATTAATACCAAGATAAAGATGCAAAGAATCAATTAATCTGTTAGGTCAGAGTGAAGAAGCCTAGTCCTTCGAAAGTAAATGCATAAGCCAATCAATAGCAGCAGGCTAAGCAGGAAATGGTACAGCCTTGCTAGTAGTGACAATGAGATGTGTGTTTTTTGTAATTTATTTCTATTCTCAAGATGCATTAGTTGAAATAAGATAAGACCTAATTATGTTTGACATTGTACAATTTCAGTCTGCCATTAAAGCAACTTAATGGTTTATGTGATAATGGGAACTGCAGATGCTGGAGAATCCAAGATAATGAAATGTGAGGCTGGATGAACACAGCAGGCCAAGCAGCATCTCAGGAGCACAAAAGCTGACGTTTCAGGCCTAGACCCTTCATCAGAGAGGGGGATGGGGTGAGGGTTCTGGAATAAATGGGGAGAGAGGGGGAGGCGGACTGAAGATGGAGAGAAAAGAAGATAGGTGGAGAGGAGAGTATGACATGTCCATCATGGGCCTCCTGCACTGCCACAATGATGCCACCTGAAGGTTGCAGGAACAGCAACTCATATTCCGCTTGGGAACCCTGCAGCCCAATGGTATCAATGTGGACTTCACCAGCTTCAAAATCTCCCCTTCCCCCACCGCATCCCAAAACCAGCCCAGTTCATCCCCTCCCCCCACTGCACCACACAACCAGCCCAGCTCTTCCCCTCCACCCACTGCATCCCAAAACCAGTCCAACCTGTCTCTGCCTCCCTAACCTGTTCTTCCTCTCACCCATCCCTTCCTCCCACCCCAAGCCGCACCCCCATCTACCTACTAACCTCATCCCACCTCCTTGACCTGTCCGTCTTCCCTGGACTGACCTATCTCCTCCCTACCTCCCCACCTATACTCTCCTCTCCACCTATCTTCTTTTCTCTCCATCTTCGGTCCGCCTCCCCCTCTCTCCCTATTTATTCCAGAACCCTCACCCCATCCCCCACTCTGATGAAGGGTCTAGGCCTGAAACGTCAGCTTTTGTGCTCCTGAGATGCTGCTGGGCCTGCTGTTTTCATCCAGCCTCACATTTCATTATAATAGTTTATGTATGGCCTTTCAGGGAAGTTCAACGCTTTTGGCCAATAGGTGGGGGGTGGCACGGTGGCTCAGTGGTTAGCACTGCTGCCTCACAGCGCCAGGGACCCTCCTTCTATTTCAGCCTTGGTTGAATACCTGTCCGGGTTTCCTCTGGGTGGTTCGGTTTCCTCATATGATCCAAAGATGTGCAGGTTAGGTGGATTGGCCATGGGAAATGCAGGATGTGAACTCAGTGTGTTGAATGACCTGTTTCCACATTATAGGAATTCTATGAATAAGCCTTGATTTTCAAAGTCAAAAAGGATATGTTTAAGAAGTCCAAGATAATGAAATGGAGGGGGAGTGGAAATGGTTTGCGACTGGGAGGTGCAGTTGTTTATTGCGAACCGAGCGGAGGTGTTCTGCAAAGCGGTTGCCAAGCCTCCGCTTGGTTTCCCCAATGTAGAAGAAGCCACACCGGGTACAGTGGATGCAGTATACCACATTGACAGATGTGCAGGTGAACCTCTGCTTAATGTGGAGAGTCATCTTGGGGCCTGGGATAGGGGTGAGGGAGGAGGTGTGGGGGCAAGTGTAGCATTTCCTGCGGATATTTCGTTATCTTGGATTCTCCAGCATCTGCAGTTCCCATTATCACTGTTTAAGAAGTCCATATGGCTGTTTTATTGACATGTGTAGATTGGTGTCACCAAACACAGGCAGCTATTTCTGGGACCCTGCAGGTTGGCAGCTTGCTCAGGAATGCAGTATTGAAAAGGTGATCAATTGTTGTTCTAGAGGAGAATCAGTTTAACAACAAGAGGTTTCCTTTAAACTGGAGATCTGAGCTTGAAGCCCCTTTCTTCCAGTAGGCTGGTCATTAACTTCTCTATACAATATCTGAATCAAAAACTTCAACCTAACAGTTATAAACACAGGCAAAGTTTGCCATCCAACTAATAGTTATTCCGAAAACATAGAACTATTAAGAAATATGGGGTAGCAATGACCTAGTGGTATTATCGCTAGACTATTAATCCAGAAATCCAGCTGATCTTCTCGGTTTGAATCCCATCATAGCAGATGGTGGAATTTGAAGTTTAAAAAAGTCTGGAATTAAGAATCTATTGATTACCATGAAATCATTGCTGATTGTTAGAAAAACATTGTTTCACTCATGTCCTTCAGGGGAGGAAATCTGCCACCCTCACCTGGGTCTGATCCAGACCCACAGCAATGTGGTTGACTCTCAATTGCCCTCTGAAACGTCCTAACAAGCCACTCAGATGTACCAATTACTACAAAGACTCAAATAAATGAAAATGGACGGATCACCTGGTATCGACTGAGGCATCGGAAAAGACAATGGCAGAAACAGCCCTGTCAATCCTGCAAAGTCCTCCTCACTAACATCTGGGGTTCAGTGCCCAAATTGGGAGAGCTGCCTCACAGACTAGTCAAGCAACAGCCTGATATAGTCACGCTCACAGAATCATACCTTACAAACTACGTCCTAGACACCATCACCGTCCCTGGATATGTCCTGTCCCACTGGCAGAACAGACCAGCAGAGGGGGCGGCACAGTGGGATACAATCGGGAGGCTGTTGGTCTAGGAGTCCTAATCATTGATTCCAGATCTCATGGCTTCAGGTTAAACATGGGCAAGGAAGCCTCCTGCTGATTACCATATAATGTCCTCCTGCAGCTGATGAATCAGTACTCATCAATGTTGAACAACACTCAGAGGAAGGACTGAGCATGGCAAAGGCACAAAATGTTCTCTGGGTGGGGTATTTCAACATCCACCAACAAGTGTTGCTCAGCAGTAGTACTACTGGTCAAGCTGGTTGGATCCTCAAGGACATAGCTGCTAGATTGGGTCTGTGGCAGGTGGTGAGAGAACCAAGTGGGAGAAGCATACTTGACCTCATCCTCACTGATCTGCCAGGTGCAGTTTCATCTTTCCATGATAGTATCAGTAAGAGTGACCATTGCACAGTCCTTGTGGAGACGAAGTCCTGCCTTCACATTGAGAATAACTTCCACCATGTTGTGTTGCACTGTCACCGTGCTAAATGGGACAGACTTCACACAGATCTAGCAACTCAAGACTGGGCATCCATGAGACGCTGTTGGCCATCAACAGCAGCAGAATAGTGCTCCAGAACAATCTGTAACCTCACGGCCTGGCATATCCCCCACTCAACCATTACCATCAGGCCAGTGGATCAATCTTGGTTCAATAAAAAGTGCAGGAGGGCAGGCCAAGAGCAGCACCAGGCATACCTGAAGATGGGGTATCAATCTGGTGAAGCCACCAAACCGGACTACTTACATCCCAAACAGTGAAAGCAGCAAGTGACAGACAGAGCTAAGTGATCCCATAACCAACAGATCAGATCTAAGCTCTGGAGCCCTGCCACATCCAGTTGTGAATGGTGGTGGACAATTAAACGACTCACTGGAGGAGGAGGCTCCATAAATATCCCCATCCTCAATGACAGAAGACCCCAGCACATCAGTGCAAAAGATAAAGCTGAAGCATTCGCAGCAATTTCCAGCCAGAAGTGCTGAGGAGATGACCCACCTTGGCTTCCTCCAGTGGTCCCCAGCATTAAAGATACTGCCTTCAGCCAATGCAATTCACTCCACATGATTATCAAGAACCGGTTGGAGACACTGGATAGTGCAAAGGCCATTGGCCCTGACAACATTCCGGCAATTGTACAGAAGACTTGTGCTCCAGAACTTGCCATTTCCCTAGCCAAGCTGTTCCAGTACAGTTACAATATTGGTATTTACCCGACAATGAGGAAAATTGTCCAAGTATGTCCTGTACACAGAAAAGAAGACAAATCCAACCCAGCCAATTACCGCCCCACTAGTCTACTCTCGATCATCAGTAAAGTGATGGAAGGTGTCATCAACAGTGCTATCTAGCAGCACCTACTCAGCAATAACCTGCTCAGTGACACCCAGTTTGGGTTCCGTCATGGCCACTCAGCTCTTGATCTCATTACAGCCTTAGTTTAAGCATGGACACAAGAGCTGAATTCCAGAAATGAGGTGAGAGTGACATCTCTTGGCATCAAGGCTACATTCAACCGAGTGTGGCATTAAGGAGCCTAGCAAAACTGGAATCAATGGGTATCAGGGGGCAAACTCTCCAATAGTTGGAGTAAAACCCGACGCATAGGAAGATGGTCGTGGTTGTGGGCTCATCTCAGCTCCAGGAAATCTCTGCAGGAGTTCCTCAGGGTAGCACTCTTAGCCCAACCATCTTCAGCTGCTTCATCAATGACCTTCCCTCCATCATAAGGTCGGATTTGGGGGTGTTCACCAATGATTGCACAATGTTCAGCACCATTCATGACTCCTCAGATACTGAAGCAGTCCATGTTCACATGCAACAAGATCTGGACAATATCAAGCTTGGGCTGGCAAATGGCAAGTGACATTCATGCCACACAAATGCCAGGCTATGACCATTGCCAGCAAGAGACAATCTAACCACTGTCCCTTGACATTCAATGGTGTTACCATCACTGAATCCCAGACTATTAACATCTTGGGGGTTACCATTGACCAGAAACTTAACTGGACTCACAACATTAACACAGTGGCTGCAAGAGCAGGTCAGAAGCTGGGAATACTGCGGCGAGTAACTCACCTCCTGGCTCTCCAAAGCCTGTCTGCCATCTACAAGGCACAAGTCAGGAATGTGATGGAATACTCCCCACTTGTCTGGATGAGTGCAGCCCCAATAGCACTTAAGAAGCTTCACACCAACCAGGACAAAGCAGCCCCTGCTTAATTGGCACTACATCCACAAGCATTCACTCCCTCCACCACCGACGCTCAGTAGCAGCAGTGTGTACTATCTACAAGTTTCACTGCAGAAATTCACCAAAGATTCTCGGACAGCACTTTCCAAACCATGGCCACTTCCATGTGGAAGGACAAGAGCATCAGACATATGGGAACACCACCACCTCCAAGTTCCCCGCCAAGTCACTCACCATCCTGACTTGGAACTATATCGCCGTTCCTTCACTGGCGCTGGGCCAAAATCCTGGAATTCCCTCCCTGATGGCTTTGTGGATCAACCCAAAGCAGGAGGACTGCAGCAGTTCAAGAATGCAGCCCACCACCACCTTCTCCAGGGCAACTAGGAGTGGACAAGAAATGTTGGCCAGGCACTGACGCCCATATCCCACAAATACATAGAAGAGAAAAAGCATCGTTCAAAAAAAATTTCACTGTCCTTTCACAGATATTTCAAGAAAAACATATCCTGATATCCTTCAAACTTAAGTTCATAAAATAAATGAATTCATCATAACAACACAAATTCACACTGTCTAGCTGCATGGAATCTAAGAGCCACACACTTGATTTTATTCCATCATACTAATTAAATACCAAGTAACTCAGTACAGTCCTGAGAAGATGACATTCAGACTTGTTTTATGTTTTGACTTTAGTGACTAGGACTTCTGGACCTGAAAGTGTGTCTAAAGCAGATACAAAGCTTGGCAGCATTATGTCTGCCTCATGATTGGTTTGTTCATTGCTTTGTTTTATATTACTGCTTCAGTTAGGCAGGCAAGTAACTGTCACATTTTATACAGACTTTCATTCTCTTCTCAACTACTTAGCAGATGAAATATACCATTAACACAGCAGATTCCAGTTCAGAAAAAAGAAGTGAATTACATTTCACTTAGTAGTCAGCTCGCAAACAATATACCCATCTCATCAGATTCTGGAGCTCCTTTTAAGCACGGCATCCCTCACACCCCAGAATATACCAGCATTAAATTAAACTGCTCAGTTCATGATAGATCCTACCAGTTCAAAACAGTCAATCCTAGCAGTTCTTTCAATCTAACAGCACTGTATCAGAATATTCATCCTGTTAGATGTGCAATCGATCAACAACAATTCAAGCCATTTCAAAATCCTGACTCAATCATTGCTACTTCATATCGCTTATTACAATGAATCCTTAAATCTCTCAGGGTTAAGTATGGCCACCAGCTTCCTGACATTACTTTGCAGAATGCTGTTAACACTTCTAAATCACGGCACCAGTCTATCAATCTAAAATTGAGCATTGGATCTTTTAATCTATTAGAAGTGAGATTTATGTTGTGAAAAATCTTTTGAATTCTGCCAGTCATGTGAACTGAAATTAAAAAGGTTTTGAGATGCATTCTGTTGCTCATGTCCTTACTCAGACCAAACCCTGTTCGCTCCACACTGCCCTCCAACCCCACCACACCCGGCACCTTACCCTGCAACCGCAGGAAATGCTACACTTGCCCCCACACCTCCTCCCTCACCCCTATCCCAGGCCCCAAGATGACTTTCCACATTAAGCAGAGGTTCACCTGCACATCTGCCAATGTGGTATACTGCATCCACTGTACCCAGTGTGGCTTCCTCTACATTGGGGAAACCAAGCGGAGGCTTGGAGACCGCTTTGCAGAACACCTCCGTTTCGTTCGCAATAAACAACTGCACCTCCCAGCCGCGAACCATTTCCACTCACCCTCCCATTCTTTAGATGACATGTCCATCATGGGCCTCCTGCAGTGCCACAATGATGCCACTCGAAAGTTGCAGGAACAGCAACTCATATTCTGCTTGGGAACCCTGCAGCCCAATGGTATCAATGTGGACTTCACCAGCTTCAAAATCTCCCCTTCCCCCACCGCATCCCAAAACCAGCCCAGTTCATACCCTCCCCCCACTGCACCGAACAACCAGCCCAGCTCTTCCCCTCCACCCACTGCATCCCAAAACCAGTCCAGCCTGTCGCTGTCTCCCTAACCTGTTCTTCCTCTCACCCATCCCTTCCTCCCACCTCAAGCTGCACCTCCATCTCCTTCCTACTAACCTCATCCCACCTCCTTGACCTGTTCGTCTTCCCTGGACTGACCTATCCCCTCCCTACCTCCCCACTTATACTCTCTTCTCCACCTATCTTCTTTTCTCTCCATCTTCGGTCTGCCTCCCCCTCTCTCCCTATTTATTCCAGAACCCTCACCCCATCCCCCTCTCGGATGAAGGGTCTAGGCCCGAAACGTCAGCTTTTGTGATCCTGAGTTGCTGCTGGGCCTGCTGTGTTCATCCAGCCTCACGTTTTATTATCCTGGATTCCCCAGCATCTGCAGTTCCCATTATCCCTTCTGAACCATTATCATTTTGAAATCCCTCAAAGGGCTCAACACTCGCAATTGCTGTAATTTCTTCTAACCCCATAACCCTTTGAAAATTATGTGCTTTTCTAGCTCTGACGTCTGGGGCATCTCCAGTTGAGTGCTAACCACTGAGTCAACATGCTACCAATATGTTGTTTTATGGCATAGATTCCAGACCAGGCAGCTATACTTCTTTATGATGGTTATATGGCAACATGACACATGAGGTTCCAGTATTAGGGGTGCCCACCTCATCTTCAGTCACTGTATCTGTGTCATAGAATCTGTGTAGTGTCTTCAGTCAGTCAGCTAAATTCATGTAATGTACACTGACATTGGAAAGTACAGAACCCAGATTGTGTGTGCAGGCTGTAGGCCTGTAAATAGTGTTGTAAATAAAACTCAAGATATCTGTCTCGACAAGAAGTTGAACCTCTGTGATTGTTGACTAACAGATACAAAACTGCAAAATGTATCTTGTTACATTGACTCCCCTGATTCTACTCATATCACATACAATCTGAATAGTGACAATGAGTCATACTCTCACTTTCAAACTGAAGAGATCTTAATGTCCCTAAGGTAATTATATCTAACCAGATGTAGTTGCACTTATTGCTATCATGCAGTAAACATTTTTGTTATCTAACAACAATGTATTTGGTGTAAATACGCTGTAGAAAGTGTCTTCTCCCACCAATCACAAAATAACCCAAAGACAAAACAAAGAAAAGGGAGGATTTATGGCAGCTAACTTCCTCAAACCAGTCTCTACCTGGTATAATGTGCTAGAATAGGTACCACAATGTACCAGGAGTGGTCATTTGGGAAAATACCACAAATGTTGCTTAACAGAACATTACCAGAGTACTAAGGATCATGAGATCAGTTTATTAGAGCAAAACATTTGAAAAAGACTTGAGTCAACTGAGAGTTGGTAGTTGTACTGAGACAAGGATAGCTCTTGGCCTGTCAATGCCACAAATAAGATGCATGATAATATTAGCAATAATAATAGATAATGTCAGTGGAGAAATATGCAACATGTAAACTTATCTGAATCTATCCAAGCAATGACATTTAAATGTAGACTTGTCATTGTACTTCTCTCATCAGTTTAAACCTGCACTTTAACTCAAAAACATTGTGCAGCTGTTTTGATTATATTTCCAGTTAGTGGATAGACTCTGGCTGAGTAATCATGTGCAAAGTAAAACTTTTGTCATTAGCACTGGCCATAAAGAAAGGAAGAATTTTGCACTTAGAAAGCACTTTCATGACCTCCTGATGTTTCAAGGTGCTTTAGAGCCAATAACGTATATTGCGAAGTATAAATTACTATTATAGAAGACATGAGTCAACTTGTTCACAGCAAGCCCCACAATCAGCACTATGACAGTAACACAGAAAATAGAAGGAGGAATCGGCTATTCGACCCTTCAAGACAATACAGGCATTCAATAAGATCATGGCTAATCATCCAACTCAGATGATCCCCATATTCTGTGAACTTGTGATGTTGAGAGAAGGAGAAATCTTGGCCAAGCCCCAGGTGATGATTCCTCCTGTGCTTCTTAAATTGATGCCATGGAATCATTTACATATACCTTGGAAAGTAGAAAGGGCATAGCTCTGATGTCTCATCTAAAAGATAGCAACTCTGACACTGCAACGTTCCCCACACTGGAGATTTAAATCTATAATGCAACAAACAAATGTGCATGTACTCCCCTGGAATTGAACATTTGAACAGTACTGTGAAAGTCACAGTAGAAGAGCTATTCCCTAGTTACTGCTGTGTTGCAGATAAAGACTCTGTCACCCTATGTTCTGCAAACCAGTTAACAAAAGGAATCAGGACATCAGGGATAGTAAGAACTGCTGATGCTGGAGTCAGAGATAACACAGTGTGGAGCTGGAGGAACACAACAGGCCAGGCAGCATCAGAGGTGCAGGAGAGTTGATGTTTCAAGCCGGGACTCTTCTTCAGAGAAGATATATATATAAAAAAATATTTTTGAAGTGTCTTGAAATGTCAACTTTCCTACTCCTCGGATGCTACCTGGCCTGCTGCGTTCCTCCAGGATATCAGGGGTCTTGTTACTGCAAGTCATTGTATGTTTAAAACATAGTCTAAAAGATTGTTGGCTCTATGCCATGACTCTATACAGTTTCATCATGATAGCGATTTTTCAATTAACTCACTAAACTCTTCTTCTGACCCATATTGGATAAGATTGCAATAATCAAAGAAAATAGACACCAACTACTTCAGTTGGCTCTGTTGGCAGGATAGCGTTGAAAAGTGATACCAACAGTGCAGTTCAGTTCCTGCACTGGCTGAGGTTACCTTTGGATTTCCACCTTCTTGATCTCACCTGAGGTGTGGTGACCCTCAGGTTAGTTCACCGCCATTAGTCTCTCTCTCCCTTTGTCCTCTGCAACAGTGGCATCTTTACCTTTTACTTTTGTTTTTAGATCTTTCTAATATAACGTAGTTTTCATTTCATTACTATATTGATGAAAACAAATCAGGGGCATCATGCGTTAAGGCATAACTAAAGAACATTGGTCACATGTATAATTCAATTGCTGGTTATGTGTTCATTCGCTAAGTTATAATAATATTGACTATTTGTATTAGTATCATGAACAGAGTATCATTCTCAGTCCAAAGAATTAATTAAATATTTTCAATTTCAAGCAAATATTCTGTATCTCAGTTTGTAATGTGTCATGCGTTCAGAGCAGACAACCTATTTTTAGTTGAAATGTCTCATTTCCCTCGCAACTTAAAGAAAAATATAATTCAAAGTTACCACAACTGGAATTAGCTAAATTATTATTTAACAGACATGATTTTACCAACAAAGTGTAGGCAATGTTCTGCTCAGAAGCAGAAAGACAGTGGGTAAAGAGCTAAATTGGAGAACATCTGAAAATGGGTGCATACAATTGCCCTGCACCTATTCAATGTATGACAGATTGAATTGCATCTTCATACTGCTCATTCAATAGCAAGGTGCTCAAAAAATGTGAAATTGGTGATCATATTACCTGTATTGCACCTAAGTTAACTTTGCACATGCAGTCTGAGCAGATATAGAGAGTCTAAGTTGTGACTTCGCTTCAGGTAATTTCTCTGCCACTTCTTTGACCTTCCCTCCATCATAAGGTCAGAAGTGGGGATGTTTGCCGATGATTGCACAATGTTCAGCACCGTTCCAGACTTCTCAGGTAATGAAACAGTTTATATTCAAATGCAACAAGACCTGGACAATATCCAGGCTTGGTATGACAAGAAACCTTTGTGCCACACAAATACCAGGCGAAGTCCGTCTCCAATAAGAGACAATCTAACCACTGCCTCTTGACATTCAATGGTGTTGACGTCACTGAATCCCCCACTAACAACACTCTGGAGATTAAAATTTCCAGAAAATCAGCTGGATTAGCCATATAAATATTGTGGCTATAAGAGCAAGTCAGAGGATAGTATACTATAGCAAGTAACTCACCTGCTGACTCCCTAAACCCTATCAACTATCTGCGAGGCACATGTCAGGAGGGTGATGGAAAACTCCCCACTTTCTTGGATGCTTGTAGCTTCCTCAACACTCAGGAAACTTGATTAGCACCACATCCAAAAGCATCTGCTCCATCCACCATCAATGCTCAGAAGCATCTTATTGATAGATTCTAGAAAAAAATCACCATTCAGAAACAATTCACCGAAGATCCTTAAACAGCAGCTTCCAAACTCGTGATCACTTCCATCTAGAAAGACAAGGGCAGTAGATACTTGAGAAGACCACCACCTGCAATTTCCCCACCAAGCCACTCACCATTCTTAGAAAATTCGTGAGGGCCGAAACCTTGGAGCTACATCCCTAATGGCATTTTGGATCTATCTAGAGCACTTCGATTCACAGCGGTTCAAGAAGGTAGATGACCACCACTTTCTCAATGGTAACTAGGGAAGAGGTAATAAATGCAGGTTTGCCAGTAGCACCTACATCTCACAAGAGAATAAAAAAACACCCACCTCAGCTTCGCAGCTCCAGTGGTTGTGTGATTTTGGTAAAAGCTGCTTTACAAAGTACACAAACCTTAAACATTGATTTTCACTGATATTTAGAATGGACAATTTCTTCCTGAACAGCCTGAGCAGACGTGACCACGCACTGAAAATCTCTTCCGCCTCCATCTCCTCCTTCTTTCAGCAGCTTGCCCTTACCTTCATTGCCTCTAATAAGTATCATAGCTGCACTGCACTTCAGGTTCTGAGAGGAACTGATTTGTGCAGAAGGTGAAAACCAAGAAAAACTCTGTGATTTCCTGCTACACCACAACCTGCCAAGCTTTGAAGCTTGAAACAACTGTGCAAAGCAACTGAAAACCTGTAGAATTGCACATCAGCCAAAAGAAATCCATAAGAAATTAACCTGAAGGTTGATGATCCCTTTGAATAGGATCAACAGCGTCCCTTCCTGCAGATTAATTTGACTTTGGCTATGTGAAATTACTGCTTTGACTGCTGCATGCAGCTCCAATCTGGCAGGGCTGGCGCAAGTCAATGTTTTGCATGATCTGCGTACTCTGCATACTTCAGGTGGGTATAATGGATGTGCACGCTTCCAATCTTTTACGAAGATTACACCCAGCAGACTCTGTGTTAGAGGTTTATATAGGCAGGTGATGGACACTATTTCTGATTCTTAGCTGCACTCATTACAGGGAAAGAATGGGCGCTAACAACTCAAATTCCTCATCCAGAATTGATTTTTCTTTCATTATGCAAGGTATTGAAGAAAATGTTAAGATACAAATAGTGATGAAAAGTCAGCTAGAAAGTTCACAGATAAGTCAAGAGAAATAAATGAATATAATGAAAGTGCAAAAGGAGGAAAAGGTCATTTCTGATGTATGAAGTTGAATAACGAGTTGGTTTTAATAGCATAGAAACATCATGCACTTATAAAACATTGTTTATCATGTGTGGATGTACCAAAGAGCTTCACAGCCAATCAAAAAGCTTTGATGTGCATTCATTGATGTAATATAGTCAAACAGAACAGTCAAATCATGCAGAGCAGGTAATGAAATAAATGAATGGATGATTTTTTTTAGTGACTTTAATTTGAGGTGAATATCAGGAGGATGTCTTGCTCCTCGGTGAAAAGGGCTGTGAAAGGGCAGATAAGCTTTGGTTTCACATTTCATTGACAAAATGACACCCCCTGCATTATAGCCCTCAATACCATACTGAAGTTTCAGCCTTTGGGGGATGGTCTGAAATCACAATCTTATAATGTGGCAACAAGAGAGCGAAGATAGCCATCATGACCAGGAATGGCAAATTGGAGCAATATCAGAACATTCTGGGAGCATTCACTAGCTGGAAAGAAAAGAGCCCTGAGTTAAGATATTAAGCGTGACATTTCTTGTTTGTACTCTCCCAGCTACTAATTGACCTGCTGTGTGTTCCCAGATTTTCAGAGACGATACTTTTATTTTAGTTTGTTTTGAAAGAACATTTTTTTTAGGAACTGTGTAGACTTGAGATGTTATTATGAAAAAATGTAACCAAGTTTGATTGACAATACCACATCAGAGAAATTTTATCAGCTTAATATTTGAGGAAGCAAACTTTAAAGGAGGGAACACATAATGCAGAAATTACATATGATACAAAAAATGAGAAATACAGAGTGAGCACATTTGTAACCTGAGTTCAAAGGAAATGTGGGAGTATATTGTTAAAAGCTATACTTTTCATAATCTATAACAGATACCTTAGTGCAGGGGAGAGAGGGAATGATGATTAGACCTTTAGTATAGCAATAGGACACACATGGGCAATTTTAAGTGGTTAAGGTTTTCATCAAGTTAATTCTTGTATGTGGAAAGGATATGTTCTGTAGTTTGCAGCACTAAGTCATCTTGGAATGATTGAACGTGATGGAACGTTACAATCACCACGATAATGGAATTGTGGAAGTACCAAGACGTAAGACATTGGGGAACAGCCACATCTAAAACAGCAGCTTAGCTAAAACAGTGCTTTGTGATTCTATGCAATAAGTTATGGGAGGAACCTACAATAAAGATGTGATCGAGGACAAAGCTACAGAAAAGACTTACAAAAATGATATAACAGTTGAGAGGATATATCTTTGATGAAAGATTGAACAGGCTGAGGCTGTTCTCTTGAAGAGAGATGATGAAAGGATTTGAAAGGATAGCTTTGAAGATGAGGTTTCCATTATGAAGAGACGAAGACCAGAGGCCATAGATATAAGAAAATCACTAATAAATTCAACAGGGAATTTGGGAGAAACTTCCTTGGCTAAAAATAAGTTAGAATGTGGCACCTGATATCTAAAGAGGCTAGATGATGAAGAAACTATAAATTCATCTTAATTTATGGCAAAAGGAATATATTTTTAATCATACAGGATCCAGTATGTCATTGACTAGTCCAAGGTTTATCGCCTGTAGGAAGTTATGAATCAACTACATTTACTGTGAGTTTGGAGGTGTGGAGTCACATGTAGCCTCAACCAGGCAAGGGCAGCATATTGCCTTCCCCAATGGACGTTAGTGAAGCTGATGGATTTTTGGCTGGTCATCATTAGGTTAGCTTTTTATAAAACAAAATAAAATTCCATTTGTCCTCCTTGGATTACAATTTCGCTATCTGATTTGGGGAAATTTAAAACCATGTCCCAGAATATTAGCTAGGGATTCTGAATTACTAGCCTACCACCATTACACCACCTACCAGGTTATTCTGGTAGGGCAAGATGAAAAGAGGTGGGATGCATCTCATGCAGAGCCTAAACGCCAGCATCGAACAAACAAGTTGTGTAGCTTGTTTTGCCGATATGTGTTCTATGATATAATTTTCAATTTTGCTTTGCCTTCTTATTTCATCTGTGTTATTTAGTGCTTGGCTTCACTATTATAGCTTCAGGCACTCAGGAACGAGCCTAATCCACAGACCAGGGTTGTAGGGAAATTGTTAGCTTGAAGAGAAAACTTTGCACTAACTCCGGAACAAAGTTGTATAGTCACCACAAAACACAGAGCATTTTATTTATGAGATGTTTGCATGATTTAAGTGATCTTATTTAACCTGAAATGTTTCAAGAGGTGATAAAATTAAATCCATGGATGGGGTTAGATGTGAAGAAATGGTTTGTTTTGTAGGGGATCTTAGATTCCTGTAACGAAGTAATGACATTGGCAGTGAGTACAAAGTTGTTCCGAGCATTCAAAATTATCCTCTTAAAATTCCTGTGAGAGATTAATATATAATGACAGGGAAATATTCAATATGGTATATATCATTCTAAAGGCAGATATAAACTCATTGGCTCGTCATATATAATACTTTAAGAAGGATACTTTTACTAGGTAAAGGAAACTGGCTTGAAGTAGCTGCTAAGTTGCAGCTACGAGGTCACAATCCAATCCATGGAGACCCTGATTCTACTTTTGTATAAGGTACATTACTCCTGAAAGGTTAATGGTCATGTCACATTGGATGTATCACACATAGTCTATGGTTGAAGACAAGGAATTCTACTCTTGTTTTTATCTGGACCAGCTCCCTAAGGTCCTGGTAATTATTCCTGACCAATCACAGTTATACTTCATGCTATTGCATAATAAATTTTCTCATTATCTATGAATAACATCTCTTCCGTAGATATGCAATGGTGGTGTAACCTCCATCAATAATTGTTGGATAGATACAAGGCAAAGCAAAGACAATGGGGGATGGACAGCCAAAAACTCCCTCAAGCAACTCTTACTCAGCACCGTGTACAGGTAGAGGTGTTAAATATGGCAAGGTGCCAAGAGTGGTCATCTGGAAAAAGGGGGAAGAAACACACACAATGCATTAAAGATTAGTGGTAAGGGAAGAGGATTTGGGAAGTTTTAAAAACCAACAAGAGGTGTCCCCATACAAAGAGAGAGAAACTCTTTGAGGGTAATTAACAGAAATATGAATTTAGCATGCTGAAGTAGCAATTAATGCAATTAATAATAAATGCAGACAGTAATACCTGTTTTAAAATATACATAAAAAGGAAGAGAGAGGTCAAATTGAATATTGTTCCCTTAGAGAATGAGGCTGAGGAAATGATGAGAAACCAAGAAATTGCAGAAGAGTTGAATAACACTTTATTACTATCAGACTTCATAGCAAAAAACATGACAGTATTCCAAAAGTTCTAAAGTGCTAAATTATCTGAGGTCAAAAGATGGTTGGGATTTTTGGTACTGGGAGGTGGGGGTGGGGGCAATGGGTTTGTGAGGCTGGAAGGAATGGTGGATGAGGGAGGAAGTAAATTCAGTAACTATCACAGGTTCATTTTTTTACACTCTTTTAATACTGGATGAATTTTAGTAGCTAAGCTAAGTGCTTATATTTTTAACTTAAGGGACCTGCCTAGTTAATTTCTTTAGACAAAGCACATATTGAAACAACTGTCCAACATCATATTTTTAAACTCAGAAATCGTGTTTAAACCAGGAGGGGTGGGGGTAAGACAAATAAATCAATTTCCTCTCCTCACCTGGTCATAGCAATATACATTCTTAATTAGGGGGGATCAATGGGGGACAGACGTTGTGGATTCTTTAAACTTAATTGATTTCCTTTAGAATATGGAGGGGTGTTTCCAAGAACAGTCTAGGGACTGTGAAGCCTTCAGTCTTTAAAGCAAAATCCACACTCATCTCATTCCCTAGAGGTTCAAATACAGTATATTATTTGACATTCATCTGAGCCCTGACCTTTTCCCTTTGTGTAAACGTTGGTCATTCTCATCTCTGTAGACTCAGTTCGCAACAAACAACTGCACCTCCCAGTCGCAAACCATTTCCACTCCCCCTCCCATTCTCTTGATGACATGTCCATCATGGGCCTCCTGCACTGCCACAATGATGCCACCCGAAGGTTGCAGGAACAGCAACTCATATTCCGCCTGGGAACCCTGCAGCCATATGGTATCAATGTGGACTTCACCAGTTTCAAAATCTCCCCTTCCCCCACTGCATCCCTAAACCAGCCCAGTTCATCCCCTCCCCCCACTGCACCACACAACCAGCCCAGCTCTTCCCCCCCACCCACTGCATCCCAAAACCAGTCCAACCTGTCTCTGCCTCCCTAACCGGTTCTTCCTCTCACCCATCCCTTCCTCCCACCCCCAGCCGCACCCCCAGCTACCTACTAACCTCATCCCACCTCCTTGACCTGTCCGTCTTCCCTGGACTGACCTATCCCCTCCCTACCTCCCCACCTACACCCTCTCCACCTATCTTCTTTGCTCTCCATCTTCGGTCCGCCTCCCCCTCTCTCCCTATTTATTCCAGTTCCCTCCCCCCATCCCCCTCTCTGATGAAGGGTCTAGGCCCGAAACGTCAGCTTTTGTGCTCCTGAGATGCTGCTTGGCCTGCTGTGTTCATCCAGCCTCACATTTTATCATCTTGGAATCTCCAGCATCTGCAGTTCCCATTATCTCTCTCTCTCCTCTACTTCCTTCTTCATTTGCTTTTCCAAACCAAGTCCAACTTGGCCAGCAACTCTCTGCTTCCTGATCTACATTGGTTCCTGAAAAAATGTGCTTTTAAATGCCACCAGGGCATCGCCTTTCTCTATATTTGTAATGTTCTTCAGTTTACAATACACAAACCCTTCCATTGCTTTGACTGCAATCTCTTGTGCACTATTTCCCTTCATTCCTCTCATAGGGACCTTCAGTTGCTAATGTTCTGCTTTCTATAATTCCCAGTTAAATTCCCTTTGCTTCTCCAGTATTCTGTCTTTCTTAAACACTTTTTTGAACATTTTAATCATCCTTCCTAATCACTTATTTATTTTGACTTGACATGCACACTGCTGTTAAGCTCCTTGATTTTATTTTCTACTCTAAAGACTGTTGCAGTCCCAGAAGGTTCCATAAACCAAAAGATTCAAATTTACTGAATTTTCCCCAAAGGCAGAAATGACCACGCAGACTTTTCTTTTGTGACTTTTACTTTAGCATAAATCTAAATCAATATAAGTGAAACGTAAATCAACAGACAATTTGTGGTCAGCACTAGTATCGAATTAAACCTGGAATAGCTGATACATCAGAAATAGACCTTGTGGATTTTCTAAGTAGCCCTCTGCTTCAAGATAGCATTACGATCAATCACATTTTTTTTCCCCAGCTTGCATCTACTTTGAGTAGAATTCGCCATTGTTCAAGAACTTAGCTATTGGTCCACTGGCAATAACTTTGGCAGAGAAGGAGTCCACCTTTTGTACAACTCTTTCTGGGAGCGCTTCTTTCTGGAACCTTCTCAACTCTCAGTGCCTTTTGGATATAGCAATCTGGATCTATTTAGACTGTCTTTTCACCATCCTGGTATTGCCAAATGTGGATATTAGAACATGTGGAAGTGAAAGAAAGAGAGAGCAGAAGCCATCTTAAATCTGCTTTCCAACTGCTTCAGACGTTTGCCTCAACTTCCTGATGACCTCCTCTCTCTAACTCTATTTTCTTTTATTTTTGTCTTTTCACCATGAGGTTTCCCTATTTTAATTTCCTTCCCTTTGGTACTACTTTCAGGCGAATGGTCACCAGGTCACAAAGACCCAATAATCCAAAAATTATAATTGACCCTTTTCCATGTGACACAGTCCTTTAAAAGTCCTTTCTTGAATTTTTTAAAACAATTACAAATTAGCCAAACATTCTAAAGTAATTAAAGGTTATCCTTTCTACCACTGTTTCTTTATTAAGTGGCCATTGCAAGATAATGCAAAATAATATATAAGTGCAAGTAACCCATAAAGGTTTTAGAGCAGTGCAATTTTTGCTAAACAGTATGGGTTAAACACTCCCTCCATTAATACAAAATATTCTTTCTCAACTGTATTGACAGTATTCTATCAATGCTGAAGCATTTAAGATCCTGTGCACAGCTGACTACAGTTTGCCACGTTGATATGATAAATGAATGCAGTAACCAGTATTCATGCATAATGTTGTAATTGTTTCAAATGTGGATTATTATACTGAACCTTGGCAAAGCACGTAGACTGGGTTTGACTAAGACTGAATCTTAATGCATTGTTTTCTTATTTTTCAGCTGTGGCTAGCATTTGAGATTTTAATTAAAAGAGTTTTGGGGCCTGTCCTAATGATAGGCATGCTGTAGAAACTGATTAACAATTATTCTGGGATGGAATCCTTTCTATACACTTGAGGTAACATAACTATTACATAATAATTATTTGTAAAGAAATGTCGCATATTGCTTATAATGCCATGGTACCACATTTTTATGCTTTATTCAAAACATCTACACCGTTTAGAAGAATCTACACAGATTATCACAGAAATGATTATACAGAAGAATACTGTTCAACCCATTGAACCAGACCAGTTCTGTGTATAAATCTCAAAATTCAACAAGCTTTTCAGAGCTTTCTCTACCTTTGAAGATTGATGTATTTATTCCCTTAAATCTCCATATTCCCTGCTTACCGATTGTGTTTCGTTTATTTCCTTCACTGTTTTTATTTGTCATAAATGATGATTTTGTATTTCCCTGAAGAAGTGACTTAATGTCCCTTTCCTTCCAAATTCTCACAGCCTGCCATGTCCTCTATTTTGTAGTATCAGCAAGCATCAGTATAATTGCTTTTGTGAAAATGCCCAAATCCTTTCTAAAAATGGAAACCAAAACAAGTCCCAGCAGAGATTGTTGGGCACTCCACCACCCACATCCTGCCAAACTGGAGAACACTAATTTGCCCAACCCTCTGTTTTCTGCCTCCCAGTCATGTCTGTATCCGTATGGTCACATTTCCATGAACATCGTGTGCCTGCATTTCCGTATCATGATCCAAATGTGGGATCTTGACAAGTAATTTCACAAAAAGTACATACACACTTTATTTACTACATTTCCTTTATTTGTAGACTCTACAATTGTTTCAAAACAAATCAAATACATTCACCTCACACAATCTGCCTTCTGGAAATTTGTGCAGGATTATTCTAATGAAACGTATGGCTTTCTCTGTGCTGACAGATGTAATTTCTATTATGTGGTCTTGAAATTCAACCACAACCAAGGTCAAAATAAGTGGGCTATAATTTTCTTTTAAGAATCTTTCTCCTGCCCCTTTACAAAAATTAAAATTTGCCATGCAAGGCAGTTTTGTGTTTTTGGTCCTGACCTTGACATCCAGGTCAAGTGTGAATTCTGAGCTTGGTTTACATCCAGAGAAGCCGCTCATCATGGATTTTGGCACTATTGGCCAATTTGAGGTCAGAGGCTAACCATTATTGTCCAACCAAGCATGAAGGGTGGAACTTCAAAGATGGAGTTCCATGAGACGATAGGAGCTACATTCCACTGATGCAGCAAAGGGCAAGAGAGTACACCCACCTTGAGATGTTTTTTCAGAGATAATAAACAGCTGGGATAAGAAATAGTTACAGATGCTGGATCACCTTGTGGAGAGGGAACCCCTTCAAAAGGAGATCTGCAGCATTAGCTCCAGTCAGTTCAGGGTGGTGAAGTGGTGAGCCTGTTGGTGTTAATGGCATTCTGGAGGTGCTCATCTGGTCTGTTTGGAGAGATATCTGTGGCAACCATATCTGGGATTACTATTGCTGCATCTATGTATTCTGTTTTTCCCTTTCTGTTTCTACCTTTTTGGATTCTATACTGCCTTGTTTCTCTGGAGTGTTCAGCATCCGCACTTACATTCTGAAGCATTGCACTTGTCAAGGGGTAAGCTGCTGACTTAGGCTAATTGATGACGTGAGCATTTATGCAAATATAAAGGGTGAGCAAGTAAAACATCCTGTGGTGCAGTGGTAGTATTCGTACCTCTGGGTCTGAAGGCCCATATTTAAATCCTATCTTAGGATTTAATGGCTGCAGAGGTAATATATAATACATTTAAGCAGATTAATATAAATAAACTGGAAGGATTAGGTGGGGTAGATGGAACCTGTTTACCTCTTTACCATGGGTAAAGATCTTTCTATGTCTATCTGAGTGTCATATTTAGATCTGGATTGATTTACTGGCTGCTACAATCCCTTGCATCCCTTGTTCATCCTTAATATAATATTCTCTCAGTGTCAGTTCCACTGTAAACTCTTTACTTACGCTCAGATCCACAAGCATCTCCTCCCTCCACCACTTGCACTCACTAGCAACAGTGTGTACTATCTACAAGATGCACTGCAGAAATTTCCCGAAGATCCTTAGAGAGCACCTTCCAAACCCATTCCCATCTGGTAGAAACAGTCCAGCATATTCCTGGAAACAATCAGCAGTTGCAAAGTTCCCTCCAAGCCACTCACCAGCCTGGCTTAGAAACATATTGTTGTTCCATCAGTGTCGCTGGGTCAAAATCCTGGAATTCTGTCCCTGGGGCATTGTGGGTAAACCTACAGCACATGGAATGCAGCAGTTTAAGAAAGGGGTTCACCACCAACAAAGGACCCACCTCTCAAGGGCATTTAGGAAAGGCAATAAAGGCTGCCCAGCCAGCGATGGTCATGATCCATGAGTGAATAATTTAAAAAAGGATTTGCATTATGACAATACAGCTCACTATAACTGAAATAACAAGGTCCAGAGCTGGATGAACACAGCAGGCCAAGCAGCATCATAGGAGCAGGAAAGCTGACGTTTCGGGCCTAGACCCTTCTGAAATGTCAGCTTTCCTGCTCCTCTGATGCTGCTTGGCCTGCTGTGTTCATCCAGCTCTACACCTTGTTATCTCAGATTCTGCAGCATCTGCTGTTCCTACAATCTCTCACTATAACTGAATTTCACTTCTGCTCCTCTTTGAGTCTCAATCACAAGTTTCTCTTTTCCTGGCTAATCACCATTTACTATGAGGTCTGCAGCTTGGAGTTGACCTTCAGGCAGTTACCACGCCACTGACACCTTGGTGAGGGGTTGCTGGTGGTGGTTGTGGGGAGTGGTGCCCACTGCCTCTGTTAAACTGGCAGGATAATTATAATAACAAGCAGCCAACTGCTTATGGATGGATAATAGTTTAACCACAAACTGACCTCTAGGAAAATAGTCTTGGGTAGCTGCTAGTGTGAAATTAGCATCCACTAACCTCCACCTCCAGCCTTCTATTGAGGTGAAAATCCTGCCCCGGAGTCTTTGGTTACATTTGCTGTTGGCGCAAATTTTTGGAAAATTTGTGACTAGGCTAAGCGAAATACAAGGTATGATATCGTTAAGGACCTTTTGATGTCCAACTGAGGATGCTCAGCCAAGGATTCTCCGGTTCGTAATTCTCCGTTGGACAGAGTGGCAAATCCTTGGGTAAGAGGCGGCAAAGGAACTTTTCAGATCAGTCAACAGAGAATACAAATGACATCTTGTAATATGAGTCCAGACGACCCTCAGTAAAGAAGCTTCCAATTACAGGCCATGCACTAAAAGTTAATATGTCTGCTCTACTAACACAAATTCCACAAATAGAATGGCCAATTATTCTCATTCATAAAAGCCAGAAACACAGAAGAGCGGAGTCATGATTTCACATAATTATCATTGACGTCAATAGGTCAATCAGATCTGCATGCTACTACAACTGCCTTATCAATTATAGCAGTGTTCCTTTTCAATGGTATGTTCCTTGTCTTGCTTTGTAAATGGGAAATCCAAAGAGATGCCATTGGTTCAGACACAAAGTGGTAAGAGCACAAGGTCCTGAGTGCTAATTTATTTTAACAGTAAATTTCCCATACCATAAAGACCTACTGGCTACCGCTGCGTTAAAAACATTACAGTTGAGCCAATAACACTAAAAACAATAAGGACCAGCAATCAGCAAGCAATGTTTTGTAAATTTTACTTCTGAAACATCTTTGATCAACATTGCAATACCATTGTTGCAGGAATAATCCAACAGGATCCTCTCTTTAAATATCTACTGTTTTAGTATTCTGAACATCCTGGGTTCTTACTCACACCAGGTTCCATTTGTACATCAGCCTTATGATTGGTGACCTACTTTGGTTCCTGGTTAAGGAATGCCCCAATTTGCAAATTTACATCATTGTTCTCAACTCACTTCCTACCTTTGCTCTTTCCTAGCTCTGAAATCTTTTCCATCTCAACTGCCTACCAAGAATTTTGTGCTCTCTAATTCTGGCCTCTTACATATTCCTGATTTTAATTGCTCCACTATTGATAGCCATGTCTAAGTCCAAAGCTCGTGAACATGTTCGCTAGCCCTCTCCATCTCTCACCTTTCCACCTTTAAGACACTCCTTCAAACCTATTACTATGACAAACGTTTAGACTCTTGGTTCTTATTGGCTTATTTGGCTTGGTGAAAATGTTCACCACATCTGCTCTTGTGAAACACATTGAGGCATTTTATGACATTAATGGTATCATATTAATGCTAGTGTGTTATGTTGTATTGATGCACCAACATCCACAAGGAAACTGGACAAGATCAGTTGTTTCTGAATTTGTCCAGCAGGACTCAAAAACAAAAGACATGCAATTTGCACCCACAGAAGAGTCTTTAGAGATGCATCTTCTGCTGTACACAGAATAAAAGTGTTTGGAGCAGCCACACGCTCTGAGTCAGGAATAGATGAATTATTAATAGGTCAACAGATGGAGAAAGAGACTGGTGCTGTAAGAAAGACACAAACATAGTTGGATCCATTGCATGTTGTGTCACTTTCCTGGCCCTCACAGACTATCAGTGTTCTCTGGCCTGCTGTACTAATAAACAGCTATTAGTAGTTGCTTGTTAGCTATTACAACAGGATGTAGAAAGTAATTCTTGAATGGCAGCAAATAATGTTCATGCTAATCCCTCAGATGGAAGTGTATGAATAGTGAGTGGATACATTGCTCCTGTATATAGTATTAACAATAATAATATTAAAATAAAATGAATGAGAAAGGAGCCAGGAGCCCTTTAATCCTCTGCTTCCACCTGTAGAACTAAGTAACTCAAAAGGGAAAATGCAATCGCTCTTTCAGTCACAAAACTGCTCGGTTTGTGGACTCCGTCCGCTTTCAGCACCACGAACATTCACAAAGTAGAAGATGTGAGAGGAAACAAATGACCATCAATGTACAAGATCGAACAGTTTTGACTTCTGTGGAGTGCTGTCTGACCCACTATGATCTCCAGCATTTGTTGTTTTCTGTGGAGCACTTCCTGCTTTTGTAAGTGTGGCGTCAAACAGCACCACTTAGTCTGCTGCCTCCCTGCAAACCTTCAGCATTGGTTTCAAATTGATAACAGCTGCTGCAGCCTCAGAGCATGGTTTGCTTTATAAGTGTCATGGTAGTGCACTTGGAGATCTGATGTGCCAGTTGCAAGACCAATATAACAAATCTGGTTTCATCAGAACTGTTTTGATGAAAGATCATTGACCTGAAACGTTCACTGTTTCTTCACAGATGTCATCTGACCTGTTGCGTTTTCCAGCATGTTCTGTACATATTGAATAAAAATACTCCCTGATCCTCCCTCAAAGGCAATCAGCAGAAACCAGAGCAAGTCGCATCCCCACATCGACATTGTTCTCCACAGATTCCTTTCACTCAAGTCCCAGCAGACACTGATGAATGCGGTCTTTGATTTCAGTCGATGGTTATCTCTTTAACCTCAACTCTCTACACATTGATTAAGTTCATTATTGAAAAAATAAATTGTGCCAACATCAACTAATTTTGCAGGGATTCTACTTTGTGGAAGCAGTTTTTAATTAAATCCCAATTAATACTTGAGATTTATTCATGTTAAACCAATGTCCAACTCTCTGTCAAAATTTGACAGGAGGTTATGTTTCTCAAATGATTTCTGACTTCTCCTTAAATAACCATGCAACCTTCTGCATATATTTAAACAGACAGATAATCTCTCAGTTTAAAACAATGTAAGAAACAAGCTAGACAATTTATGCCCAGCAATGCTCTGGAAATATTAATGTGGTAAATGCCAGTTCATCTGATTGAGGGATAATTAATGACCAGGACTAATGTTCAATATTTTAAATCCATTTGAGTGCTAAAGGGCCTCCATTTGATATCTCACCGGAGAGACAATACAAGACTCCCTTTATGCATCGCACTTGAGTATTCACCTCGATTTTTATGTCCAAATTTCAGAAGGGGCACATTACCTCTTAATTATCTGCCTCACAGTTAAGTGTGCTATGATCTGAGCCGTGAAGAACAAATTCAACCGCACATTTTCTACTCTTTTAAACAGAAAGTAAAACTCGCTCTCTGCTATGCTCCCATCACTCCCAGGACAAATACTTCACCGGATTATACACAAAATATAGCCACCTCTGCTTTTTTTAAAAACAGAAAGTACATGTTTTACAACATCATCCCCATCAAACACTCTCAGGACAGGGAAAGTGTGGAGTTAGATACAAAGTGAATTTCCTTTACCATTGTCAAAATCACATACTCCCAAGACTGGGGCAGCGCAAGGTTAGATGTAGAGTGAATCTCCCTCTCCACTGTCCCCATCAAACATTTGTAGATGAGGTGCAGCACGGCTTTAGATATAGAGTGCAGCTCTGTCTACTCTGTTTAAATAGAAAGTAAAAGTCCCTTAATGCTCCCTCCATCAAGCACTTCCAGAACTGGGACTGCACAGACTTAGATGCAGAATAAAGCACACTCTGCTCTTTCAAAATGAAAGTAAATCTCCCTCCACTCTTTTAAACTAAAAGTAAACGGAAAGACTGTTTAGATACAGGGTAGAGCTTCTTGTACTTCAGTTCAATACCAATACTTGAAGGTTTGCAAGGAGGCATCAAACAGCATCGTGCTGTTTGAATTAGCAGTGAAATATTTCAGAACACCTCACTTACAGAGGTTTTCCTCTAAATCTCCCTAGACACTGTCTCCATCAATCACTCCGAGGAGAGGGACAGCAGGAGATTAGATACAGACTAAAGCTCCTGTACTTTTTTAGGCAGAAAGTAAATATCTCTTGGCATTGTCTCCATCAAGCACTCCGAGGACAGGTGCAGCATGGGCTTATTTCCAAGAGTAAAATTTCCTCTGCCCTTTTAACTAAAGCAGGCTTTTCAGTGTGATTTTGAGAATTGTTGCATTGTTGGAAATGCTGTCATTCAGACAACATATTAAACTGAGCACCTGCATGGAAATTTAGGTCAAATAAATTCCCGTTGCTTTTTTGAAGAAGAGATGGGAATACATGTAGTATCATGGGACTTGAACATTAAGTGATCTTTCATCTTTTCTGCTGTTTGTCGGCACCTTGCTGGGTACAATTGACTGTAAATTTGACTGCAGAACAATTGTGATTGCACTTCAAAATTAATTGGTTGTGAAGAGCTCTGCGATGGCCTGAGGATACGATAAGACATTGTATAAATGAAAATTATTTCATTCTTGTTGAACCATTGATTACTTTTTCTATCGTCACCACCTGCTTAATTAAAATGCCTGCTTCCCAATGAGTTACTTCTTCAGTCCCTAATGTTAGTTCTTTGTTTTGTCCCTGTGGGAGGAACCTGATCGGGGACTGAAAGTAACAGTATCAGGGTAAGAAGCCTGGCAAGACCTATCTTGCATTGGTGGGAACTTGCTGCATCTTTTATGCAGCTGCTAAATGGTGAGGTGAACTTTTTTGCTAACTAGCGTCAAGCTGCCAATTCCGAGGGACTTGTTAAATGCCTCACTAATGTCACAGCCAGCTCTGATTTCATCTTCCTGTCATTCCAAACATCCCAAATAAGTTAGATTTCAAGATTCTTGCTACAGAGTTCAGAATGGATACATCTCTGTTCCACTAATGGATAGCCTCAGTTTTGCTTAGCACCCAATAGCACCTCAGGGCATGATCCATGGGCACTAAATGGTAGATTCTGTGTCCGTGAACATTGGCATTTGATCATGATGAACATGGAACCTCTCCAATCTACTTGCAGGATGCTCAGGAAGCAATCACCACGTGCTTCAGTTGGAGAAACAGCTGGACACACTGCGTTGCACACATGGGTCAGGAAGTGTGATAGACACTAGCTTCAGGGTGGTGGTCACACCACAGGTCCAGACAGATAGGCGAGTGACCATCAGGAGATACAGGCAGTGCAGGAGTCTCCTTTAGCTATTCTCTTCTCAGACAGGTATACCACTTTGGATACTGTTGGACGGAATAACCTCTCAGCAGCCAGGACTGTCGCACCAGAACTGGTTCTGCTATAGAGGAAGGTGACGCAAAGTCCAGGTGTGTGATAGTTGTAGACGACTACATAGTCGGGGCAAAGACAGACATTTCTGTGGCTGTGAACGAGACACTAGGATGGTTTATTGCTTCCCTGGTGTCAGGGTCCTGGATGTCTCTGAGAGGGTGCAGGACATTCCTGAAGCAGCAAGGAAAACATATAGAACTCCTTATCCACATGACCACAAATGACATAGAAGAAGGAAGTGGTCCTGTGAGGATATTTTAGGGAGTTTGGTAAAGAGCTAAAAGGTAGGATTACCAGGGTAGTAATCTCAGGATTACTACCCATGCCATGGGCTAGTTAGGTTAGGAACAGAGAGAGAGTACAGTTCAACACATCACTACAGATCTGGTGTAGGAGGGACGTCTTTAGATACATGAATCTTTGGGATGTCTTCTGTGGAAGGTGGAATCTGTACAAGAAGGATGGGTTGCACCTGAACTGGGGGGGTGGCACCAATACCCTGCCCAGGAGATTTGCTAGAGCTCCTCAGAAAGGTTTAAACTAGTGTGACAAGGGGGTGGGAACCAGAACAACAGCTACTGGAGACAAAGGAGAGGCTGAGGTGATGGCCTAGTGGTATTTTTGCTGGACTGTCAATCCAGAGACCCAGATAAAGTCCTGGCGACCTATGTTCGAATCCTGCCAGGCCAGATGGTGGAATTTGAATTCAATAAAATGTCTGGAATTATGAACCTAAAGACCATGAACCCATTGTTGATTATTGGAAAAACCCATCTGGTTCACTAATGCCATTTAGGGAAGAAAACTGCCATCCTTATCTGGCCTGAGCCTGCAGGTGATTTCAGACCCACAGCAATGTGGTTGACTCTTAACGGCCCCCGGGCAATCAGGGATGAGTAATAAATGCTGCCTGGTCAGCTCTCATCTCATTAATGAATGAATAAAGGATATGCATAGCGCAGAGTAAGAGCAGGCAGAGGGAAGTTGGGGGCTCAGAGGGACTGAAGGTCAAGAGTGCATTTAGTTCAATGCAAAAAGCGTAACAGGTAAGGCAGATGAGCTCAGAGCATGGATTACTGCATGACATTATGATGTTATTGTCATTATGGCGAAATGGTTAAAGGAGGGTCTAACAGATTAACAGGTTAACATTCCATGATATCGCTGTTTTAGAGGGACAGAAAGGGAGACAAAAGGGGTGGGGGAGTTGCATTGCTGATTAGGGAT
The DNA here is from genome assembly GCF_030684315.1 of Stegostoma tigrinum. Classification (NCBI taxonomy): domain Eukaryota; kingdom Metazoa; phylum Chordata; class Chondrichthyes; order Orectolobiformes; family Stegostomatidae; genus Stegostoma; species Stegostoma tigrinum. The sequence goes on from NC_081385.1 coordinate 13,719,143, forward strand.
CACATCACAGCTATGTTGAGGGAGGATACATCAGAGAGATCTTGCAGTGAGGCACTATGGCTGGAGCTCAGGAATAGGAAGGGTGAAAACTCAATGTTGGGAAATCAATAGATACATAGTCAGATATTGGAAAAGTGTGAAAAAAGCAGGGTATTTGCGGTGGGTGACTTCAATTTTTGTCATTGAGTGGGACTCCCATAGAGCCAGTTGCTCCAATGGAGAGCAAGTTGTTAGATGAGCCCAGGAGGGCTTTTTGAGACAGTATGTTGACAGTCCAACCAGAGAGAAGGCTATACTAGACTTGATTATAGGAAATGAGCTAGTACAGGCGATTGATGTTTCAGTCGGGCAGTATTTTGGGCTCATTGTCTATAACTCCATAAGATTTTAAGTAGTCATGCGCAAAGGCTAGAGTGGCCCTTGGGTGAGGGTGCTGAATTGGGCAAGGGCCATTACGTCCAAGTTAGACACGAATTGGGAAATGTGGATTGGGAGCAGTTGTTTGAGGATGAACCTACATTTGGCATGTGAAAGACTTTTAAAGACCAGTTGATTAAAGTGAGGGACATCATGTCCCTGCAAAACTGAAGTATAGGAATAGCAGGATCCAGAAAGCTAACACCTACAACATATGCCAGCTGACTACGCAACAAGTAAACTGTGTGGCCTCATGGTTAAACATTGCTGAGAGAATAAGTATGAGGTAGGCCATTAATGCTGGCCATGTGTGATGTGAGCTGTGTGATTTTGGAGCTGCTGCACTATTACATTGCTGAGGAGCCAACACCAGATTGCCAATGGTACTTTGGGCAAACAACAGCCTTTTATAATAGAGTGGGTGCAAGGCATGTTGGCCTTTCAGTGGATAGCTGCTGAGTAATGAGTTGTTCTAGGAATGAAGCATGGTAAGAAGGGGATAGAATCAGCCAAGAGCAATGTCTTGGGTGCAGGGTTGGTAGTTAATGAGGTGAGTTTGGTTAGAAGCCTTGCTAGGTCTCCTAGCAAGACCTTACCAAATTTGAAGCAACTGACACTTAGCTAAAGAAGAGTAAGTTTCAGCCACATGGCACTTATTCCAAATTCTCATATTTGTTCATCTTTAGTAACCCATTTGTGTAATTGGCATGAATCATTTCATATTGTTCAGCTGACGAATGGTGTGAAGAAAGAAGACCATATATGTAGCATAACATTGATGGACAGTTCGATTTCCTTTCTAAGCTTCTTTCCTTAACAATAATGTGCAACAAAAAAAGCTATCTTACTGGCCACGATGTGGAGGTATCAATGTTGGATTGGCATGGGCACATCAGAAATCATATAACACCAAGTTATAGCCCAATATATTTGAAAACACAAGCTTTCGGAGTCTTTCTCCGTCTTCACGTGTTAGTAACAGATGTAGTATCGGACACAGAAATTATAACGAAAAGATAAAAGTGGCATACCATTGATGAGGATGTACTAAACAAGCCTAAGATGCTGTTAAATTTTTAATTAGTTAGATGGTTTTAATTTATTAATATGTATATGTAAATCTCTGAATTCCTTTCAAGTCCCTGTCCTGTGAGAACTAAAGGTATTATCTGTGTAGAGAAAAGGTGACAGTTTAGGTCAGACAATGCATGTTAGGTGTGAGGCCTCGTTTGGAATCTGCTTGTGTTTTAGTTTGGAGTCAGATTGGTTTTATTTCTAAAGTAGGAATTTGTAAAATACCACATTGACAGGCTGTCCATAAATTGTGTGCATTTTCTTTTGCAAATACAAATTCACCCCATGGATTCACATGTGTGTGTGTATGAAGGGAGAGTGAGTGTGTGTGCGTGTTTGTGTGTGAGTGTTTGTGTATTTGTGGGTGTGAGTGAATGTGTGAGAGTGTACATATTAATCAATTAAAATCTTCTGTTTAAAGATTTAACAGCATCTTAGTTTTGTTCAGTAGATCCTCATCAATGGTGTGGACCTTTTGATCTTGTACTTATAAGCTATGTGTCTGATACTACCTCTCTCACTAAGACCTGAAGAAGGAGTGAGACTCCAGAAGCTTATGTTTTCAAATAAACCTTTTGGATAATATCCTGGTGTTGTGGGATTTCTGAACTTATCTTAATGGCAACATTGTAATCATTGTCACTTGCAGTAAAAACCCATCTGATTAATTAGTGGCCTTTAGAGATGGAAGTCTGCTGTCCTAAACTGGTCTGGCCTACACGTAAATCCAAACCCAGAGCAATGCGCTTGACCTTGGTAACTAGGGAAGGACAATAAATGCAGGCCCAGACAATGGTTCCCACTTCCTATGGTGTAAATTGAAAAAAATGCACTAAAATACCGTATCATGGACACTACCACGTAAGCATATGTCACATGTAAGTTTGGACAATGTGAATGCGTAGACATCACAAAACCCACCACAGCCCACTTCTTTCAGTGCCCTATTAGATAGTGGTATAATGTACAGAGCAATACAATCATCCAAAACCTTGCACAATCAGTGTTTTTGCCTGAGGTGGAATACTACGGCCGGTTCTGGGTGCCACATGTTAGGAGTGATGTGAAGGTCATAGAAAGAGTATGTAATTGTTGAGTTGAGCAGATAGTTTGGAAAGGTTAGGACTATGTTCCTTTGGGAAGAGAAGACTGAGAGGAGGTAATCAAAATCAAGAGGGTTCTGGGCAGAGTAAATAGGTCAGAGGATTGAGAATGAGAGTTGTATAGATTGAAAGTAAATGGCAAAGACAGCAACAAAAGCATCATGAAGTGGTTAGAATCTCAAATGCCTGAGAGGGTGGTCGAGGCAGTTTTGTTGCTGACATTCAACAGGGAATTGGAATTGTTATCTGCAAAAGAAAAAAAAATGTGCTGGGCTATCAGGTCTCCAGAATTGATATTAATTAACCTGTTTTATTGGAGAGCCAGCATGGAGGCCTTTTTCTGTGCAGTCTTCTGGGTAAAAATACATGTGCTTTATTCTCTGTGAATTCTGCATGTTATCAGAGCCATAAGATCATAAGATATAGAAGCGGGATTAGACCATTTGGTTCATTGGGTCTGCTCTGCTCTACCATTCATTCGATCACGGCTGGTATGTATCGCAACTCCATTCTTTTGCCTTCTTCCCATAATCCTTAATCTACTTACTAACCAATAACCTATCTAACTCTGTCTTAAAAATCACTTGGTGCCACTTGGCAATTGACAATATATTTGGCGTGGAATTGCCAAATTTTCAGTTGACACTCCCAATTTTCTAATCTCAGGTATTTTTTTTTCCAGAAAGAAGTCTCATTGGGTAAAAGAAAGGATTGGCCACCCCAGTCTTAAAGTTGAGAGATTATTTAGTTGGAAACCATTCTCTTGGCTTGTTTTCAAGTAGAGATTTTTCTGATTTACTGAAGTTCCTAACCATAATGTCCATCTCATTGTCACTAATAGCTAATTACTCTTGCACCCTAAGAGAATTCAACTAAGTATTAAGGAGATGACCCTGACTTTAAACATCAGTGGCAGATGACAATTGTTGCTTTCACTTGCATAATGAAGATAGACTATAATGTTTATCCAATATTGGATGCTGAAGCAAGATATTCATAATTCTCAAGAGTGTATTACTGAACTGTTAAATTAAAGAAACATTAGCAATTCTCCAGCATTCTGTAATGAGCAATGAAAATCTCTGGACATACATACTTCAGCCATAATGTCCTGAAGGTCTTTTGGATACATTCCATCTGGTCCTGTAGTCCTATGAATATTCATGCTGTCTGGTTCTAATGGTTGTTACATTAGTTAACTTATTTCTAATGATCATTGCATTACTCAGCTCCGTGTTCTGCATAACGTTAGTTGCATCTAATTCCTTTGGAATGAAAAGATGCATATTCTTTTCTGTGAGGAGGTGAAATATGGAATTATTCTTCTGCATTTTATTTGTCCCTAAAAACATACAAATTAAGAACAGGAGTATGCCATTCAGCCCCTTGTACCTGCTCCATCAGTAAATATAATTATGGATAAACTGATTGTGGCCTCATTTCCATCTACTCCACACACTCCCCCGATAACCTTTGACCCCTTTGTTAGTTAAGAATCTATCTACCTCTGTCTTGAGAGATAATGGGAACTGCAGATGCTGGAGAATCCAAGATAACAAAGTGTGGGGCTGGACGAACAAATAAATAGAGAGAGAAGGGGAGGCGGTCTGAAGATGGATAGAGGAGAAGATAGGTGGAGATCCCCTGTCTCCCTATTTATTTCAGAATCCTCTCCCTATCCCCCGTTTCTGATGAAATGTCTAGGCCCAAAACATCAGCTTGTGTGCTCCTAAGATGTTGCTTGGCCTGCTGTGTTCATCCAGCCCCACACTTTGTTACCTCTGTCTTAATATAGTTAGTGACTCCACAGCTCTCTGGGGAACAGACTTTCAAAGACTCGACACTCTGAGGGGAAAATGCACTCCTACTCTCCATTTTAAATGAAAGACCCATCATTTTTAAACTTTGTTCCCTGGTTCTAGTCTCTCCCATAAGGGGAAACATTCATTCAGCTTCTGCACCCCAGCACACACACCCATCACCACATTAAGACCCCATAGGATCTTATATGTCCCTGTAAGATCACCTCATGTTCTCCCAAACACCAATGGATGCAAGCCCAGTCTGACCAACGATTGTACATAAGTTTCCCCACCCCGCATAACCCACATCCTTGTTATCAGGTGAGTTTCTCCAAATATTTTACCTTTGTCCAAACTTCTTATCTTATCATGTAGTTTATAGCTCATTAGGAATTAAGCCTCTTACTGACAGCCACAAGATTCACCTTCCTTCATGGCTTCTCTCGGTATCAGATGAACAGAACAACACAGACACCACCCATATTGGATCTGATAAGTACCGGGTTACATTGTACGATATAAGTGACCAGGTTTAACAAAAATAAATAACGTTTCCAGGACTCGCCATGACCAGAGCTTAACTGAACAAACCATAGCTCCACTGTAGCTACATGAACAAGGAAGAAGGTGTGTGTTCTATGATAAATGCATCATCTCCTAACCCTGAAAAGTCTTTCCAACACCTTTGAGGTCTAATTCAGTGAATCTCTCATCATTCAATCCATGATACGGCAATCTGTTGGACAGGTATTTCTGTCATTCGATTTAGCAGTAATCCTCTCAACATAGGAAGATTGGTTTTTACTGTATAGGCCAACTGATAAGGCTCAGCAACTCAAGAAGATCATTTTGACAACATCTCCCAATCTCATGATCTCATCACTGATAATAATGACAATAAGTATCCTTATCATTGTTAAAGATCCCCTTAAAATCACAAACTGTTCTCATCTCATCATTTACACAAGGATTACAATGGATCAAGAACATTCAGCAATACCTTCTCCTGAAACTACGAATGGATATTATGTGTAGATATATCAGCATAACCCACATCTCAGGAAAAAAATACGTTCTAAAAATCCAGAAAAGAGGAAGTATCAAATGTGGGATCCATTTCCTTAAATCTCTAATTGCTGACCAAATTCATTTCAGATAATCCATAGGAACAAAAGTAAAGGGCCCATCCAATATAATAATATATTGCATATCATATTGTATGATATGCATTTCAATAGGATGAACAAATAGAAAACCTAGTCATCCCCCAACACCTTCTAACAAGCTCTGAGGAATGACAAAATCTGTTGACCTGTATAACCTCACTAGCTAATAGATAGAGGCATATCCAAATGTATGTTAGCCACTTTTAAAAATGGCTGGACATAAAATATTTCTTGAACTCTGTCCTTTTCTGTTTAAAGACAGGGCTGTCAATCCATCATGGTCAATGATTCTGCAGCATAGTTTCTTGTAAAATTAAGGTAATTACCCATGGGATGAGAATAAAAAAGGAAATTACCGTATCATGCACAATCTATGAACTGGCAACTTTCACACCTGACTTGGCATTGCCCCCATAAAATGGCAGTGATGGTACATTCACTTCCGTTAGCGACCACGAAGAAGAATAGGATCAGCACCTTCGTAAGGCTACCATCATCTCCAATTTCCCCTCCAAGTCACAAATCTCTTGATTTAGGCTTCAAAAAGGTAAGGGGGCAATTTTATTTCACAAAGAATGGTTTGTGTGTGGAATGGACTTCCAACGAAATGGTGGAAATGGATACATTTACAAGGTTTAAAAGGCATTTGGGTAAGTACATGAATAAGAAATATTTGGATGGATGTGGGCCAAGTCGAGGCAGGTGGGACTAATTTAATTTGGAATTATGGTCAGCATGGACTGGTTAGTCTAATGGGTCTGTTTCCACACTGAACTGCTATCAGCTCTTTATATATAGCAGGCTGTATTGTTACTATTGCTGTAACAGTTTTTTTTATGGAATCTCTATAGTGTGGAAACATGCCCTTTGGCCCAACAAGTCCACACTGACCCTCAGAGCATCCCACCCAGATCCAAGCCTCTATAACCCATCTAATCTACACTGTGGGCACTTTAGCCAAACCACCTAACTTGCATATCATTGGACTGCGGGAGGAAACCAGCACAGCTGGAGGAGACCCACATAGATACAGGGAGAATGTACACACTCCACACAGGCAGCTGCCTGAGGCTGGAGTTGAACTTAGGACCCTGGCACTGTGAGGCAGCAGTGCTAACCACCGTGCCATCTCATAGCCACCTCTCAGGATCATGAAGGACAAAGAATAAATGCAGCCTGCCCAGTGTGTTATGCACCCCCTGACAATTCATTTGTTAAAAAAGCTCTGAATTGCTGTTAGCAGCAATGTGGGAGGTACACTTTTTCATGCTCATTCCTTTGATTTCTGAGAGAAGACTTAAACAAAGTGCCTTTCAATATTTCGTTTCATGTTCTTGAAAATATAAATAATAATTATGAAAGATCTGGCAGACTATGGTGTCACTTGTCTACCAATCTATATGATCCAGGAAAATTGTTTTCAAGTCCAAAATAAAAAGAAAATGACAAAAATGGGTGATCACTTAAAGATCATAGGAGATTAAATCTTAAGGCAGTTTAGTGTTAGAAACTACCCACCTCAGGTATGAATCAATGCCATTTTAATGAACAAAACATGTTTTTATGAACAACATTTTTCGTAAGTGTCCAGTTTCATTTGTATGCAAATGTGCAAGGAAACGTTTTATAGGCCCTGTAGAGAAACAGATACATACCCAGCAAAGTAGTACCTCAATGGAGTTAAATCATTAATACATGACAATTCTGTTTCCATTGCAGTTGGACATGTGGTGGTCGTGGTTGACATGTGAGAACTCTCACTTTCTTTTTACTTACTTCTCTCATGGATGAGAACATTTGAGACAATGGGATGCAGTCGTCAGCTTGGTGCTCTGATGAACCTCCCCAGTCTTAATTCCAGAATGGTGCTCCAAATATCTCCATCACTGCAGCAAGCCTTTAGATTTTGCCCAGCATTGTTTCTCTTTATCATTTAGATCTGACGGTGCCAAAGTACTTCCAGATTTGAGGACAGTTTTATGAAGTAGCAAGCACTGAAGATTTGATTGAGGCTTCGGAAGTACAGTTGCAGAAAGGAGACTTTATCCTATCTGTCCAGTTTGCAAATGGTCATCAATCTCAAAGGACAGAGCCTGTATTCTAAGCGAGTGCATTATTTTGACACGGCTTTTTTGTGTTTGCCATGCACAGCTTGTTCTCCTCATCATGCACATGCCTTTGTTTCATTTGTTCATGGAACTTAAGGCATCACTGGCTAAGCCGATATTTATTGCCCATCCCTAATTGCTCTTGAAAAGGTCTTGTCTTAAAATGAGCTTGATCGCCTTTGATGCTCAGCTTGAAAAACTATTTGACTTAGGGGAGTGCTTAATTTCAATCAACAGGTCAAAAGAAAGATTTTTTCAAATTGTTAAAAGTATTTAGAAGATTTCTCTGTTTTCTTAACTGAATAAAGTCTAACAACAGACCTTAAAAATCATTTTTGATGTATGATCTTGCCCTCTTTAATATAATTTTTGCAATTATTACTGATACTCACTGTAACGCATAATTTTTTCATCTGTCTTTCATAGACATATGAATACACTATGAAGCTGTATGACCAGATTGATAAGTTACTGAGGAAAGGTCAACTACTTGATAGTTCCTGCAGCACCTTTAGGTCTGGATCAGTAAGAAACTCCATTGACAATCAATATCAGTAATTGCCAAGTATTTAGTGAACTTGTGTCTCAGTCAGTCTTGAATTCTGAATCCATAGCTTTTCATCCACTAAACCAAATCAATGAAATCCTAGTTTGCAGCTACATAATGAATATGAATACACCTCACAGATTTAAGCTGCCTATATCAAAATTTGGGAAAGATTATATAAATGGTACATTAAGTTCTTCTTCATAAATGCCACCTAAGAATGATATGAATAGCATGAATTTAGTATTACTATCATTTTATCAATTGAATGTAGTCTCACAGATTGAATTCGATGTCAGAGATCCCCTCACGAATAAAGACTGAAATTAAAGCCATATTTAAACATCTTTGAGAATGTTGTAAAGGAATTCTATTTTTCTGAGATTCAGGTAGGATCCATGTTCTCAGGAAATATAAGATGGTGTTTTGGTAATTCAGAGAGAAAAGGACATTAAAATGGGGGACTGATTGTATGAAAAGAATGGGTTGAACAAAGGATAAGCTTACATCAATAGCAAGGCATATTTGTATAATGTCTTTAACATGTAAAAATATTCTGAAGTGTTTGATAGAACTGCAATTTTAAAAAGTTGTGGCCAAACTGAGGGTGAATTAGAAGGGAAGATCATGAAGTTGGCCAATCTGACAACTTTATGCTCAGGGAGATGTATTTTAAACTATGAATGTATTCCTCTTTTTCAATTATCTGCTCAGTCATCTAATCCTGACATTTCACAATTCATTTATGCTTTTAAAAAGCATTTTTGTTTGAAACAGATTTTTTTTTCTACACCTAGTCTTCAATTCTTAAGTGCTTTATCCTTCAAGTTGTCAAATTACACTGTCCACAAATAGGACAGAGTTTTGAATAATACCCTTGAGAGGATGAAAAAATTCTTAATAGAGGATAATTATTGTATTTGTGCTGCATTGGAACATTTTTATAAATAATCTGTTGGAGGCAGACAGATCATACTGCTTTAAATTAAATGCAAACGTAAACATTCAACAATATGCCACAAACAGTCAAAGCTATAATTTACATTGCTAAATTACAAGCATGACATACATTCAGGAGAACCACTTTGACAAATAACTATTGGGAGTACACATTTCAAAAAAATGCAGTCATTTTTAAAATGACAACTCCGCCCTAGCTGGTCTTCTGGATAAGCCCAAAGGACATTCGCTATATTTAGCATTGGTGCCCATTGGATGTTCAAAATTGCCTGCAGCTCACCCAGAAGCATTCTTTGATACTTAATTTCACTATTTTATGCTTCCCAGAGTCACATGTCACTACCTTCGTCATTGACTATTCAGTTTCTTCTAACTTTGCAAACTGGGAAAAGGTTTCCTTCAGATTATTCAGTCTTGGCTTCTTTAAAAGCAACTGATCTTTGTTCAGTGGGCCACAAAATGGTTTTGATTGGAATCAGAAACTCACTATGTGCAGATAGTGAATTCTCAGAACCTGTATTTTAATGTTCCATTGTCCAACAAGTTTTGAATCTTATAATACTGTGGTAATACGACTCATAAAATCTCTACAGTGCAGGAAGGGGCCATTCAGCCTATTAGGTCTGCACTAATCCTCCGAAGACCATCCCACACCATCCCTGTAACCCCGCATTTGCCATGATTAATCCACCTCACCTGCACATCCCTATACTCTATGGGGCAATTTAGCATGGTCAATCCATTCAAACTGCGTGCGAGGAAACCAGAGCACCTGATAGAAAGCTGCACAGACATGGGGAGAGTGTGCAAACTCCACACTGTTATGGCCCAGACCAAACCCCCTCGAAATATATTAAGAAGATAGTCTAGACTGTAACATTTTCTTATTTTAAAGTTGGGTGTAATGTGCTGCAAACCAGATGCAATTCGATTGATCAAATTGCTTGACTTTACACAAAACATACTTTACTTTTATGTTGCAGATAAAATATAGACAAAATAGAAATAAAAGAATTGGCTTTTCTGTAACTCTATCAAAATGTTTAGCAATGTATAAACCACTACTAATTAGCTGTGCCAAATAGTAACATCCCTTAAACACACCCTTGGCAAAGGAAAATTCAATGAAATAGATTGTCTCACATACAACTCTAGCAACCGAAGAGACCCCCAACTCTTAGCTCTAATAGAGAGCGGAATCAGAGCTTCCACATCTAGCTTCAAGTTACAGCAACTGCAGAAAGCTAAAACTAAAAATCCTGGTTCTGTCGAACGTTGACCTCACCCATTCTGGCTTCATCTATTGTCCCAGCTTTAAAAAAGCAAGGCCTCACAAGCTGTTTTACTTTATTGGCTTTGAGCATACCTTTTGATACCTCTGTCTCAACCTCTCATTAAAAAAAAACAAATCAAATACACCTCTTAAAGCCATAGTATTATCAAACACAGTCACCAAGGCGAGAATCAAACCTAGGTCCCTTGCGCTGCGAGGTAGCAGTGTTAACCATGATGCCACTTGACATACACTCATGCAGGGAATTTCCTCAGGATTTGTCTTGATTGGCTAAGTGTACTTTGATGATACCACAGACTCGTCACAGAGTAGGATATCTGTCAATCCTCCAGTGGGGCAACACCAACCAATTGAAGTAACCCAACCACACCCACCTACCCATTAATTTGTCTGTCACTGTTTTTAGTGAAATGAATGTTGAACTCACCCTGAAATAATATTGTCAGTATGAACCATACTGTTATATTGCAATTGTTAAGATATAGCTCAATGCCAATGGAGTTAACCTGCTTACAAGCCGCTAGTCTATAGCAGCATGCTGTCCGAAGTCGCCAGTGCATGCAAGAGCTGAAGAAGCAAACTAACAAGTAAAATGTCTGACCCAATATTTTTTCTCTATGTTTGCAGAATTACATGTCTCTTTACACACTGTCGGCAATTTAGTTGCACTTTAGTGCATTCCCAAGCTTGTATCTAAATTCCGTCTATGCCAGAATGCCTGATTATTAATTTTGTTCATATTACAAAAGCATCTACCCTAGCTACAAGTTTGTAAGAATAAACAGACATTAGTTGCAATTGAACAAAAGGAATCCTAAACTTTTAGTCAGTTCCACTGCACAGAGAGCATTTTTTCATCCACATTATCAAATCCCTTCATTTCAAATGCAGTCTTTTTCCTACATTGAGAAAACATTGAGCTGAACGTGTTTCTCATTTAGTGTGTGCTCAGTTTTTCCTAGTACATGGACTGTTTATAGGATAATTACATGGTTATTGGTCACCGTAGTCACACCAGACCATGGGGCTATTGTTAAACCAGAGACGACGGATAGTGATTTAACTTGCAGCCCATCATACCTCAGGCAAGAGAAAAGATTGAAAAGATTGCTCCTTCATGAATTGAATCCATGCTATTGGCATCACACTGCTTCACAAACCAACCATCCAGCCAAATGAGCTAAACTAATCATGACTTCAGAAATAAAAGCAGAAATGGTTGGAAAAGCTCAAAACTACAGAGTTCCGAAGAAGGGTCACTGGACCTAACATGTTAACTTGCTTTCTCTCGACAGGTGCTGTCAGATATGCTGAGTTTTCCCAGCAAGTTCTGTTTTTGTTGCTGTTTTCCAGCACTGCAAATCTTTGTTTTTTTTTAATCATTACTTTGGGATTCCTTGAGCTTTCCACCAAAGTTATGGTGGGCATGTGGGAGATAGCCCATGGAGTTCCATCCCATTTCTTTACTGTCCCTCATTTTCTTTAAACTCCCGCTTGGTTCTTGAATTGCTTCCCTGTTACACTGCCAGATTTGAAAAGTTACTTTTCCTCACTTTTGTTGCTAGAGGGTGGTGCTTAAATCCGATCACTGAATCTTATTATCCATTTACATGTCCGTGCCTCCTTCCAATTCTTGTCTCAATAATTCCCAGTTATATCTTTAATAAACTCTGATCTGCTCTTTCATGCCTGTATTGATTTGGACAAAGTCTGTCTCTTCAAATAACCCACAACTGTTCCCAAACCAATTCCGTTGACTGATGAAAATCCATTCCATCCTCATTACACCATCTCTTCAATCAAACAATTAAAACCAATTATTTTGCTCAAATTTCCTTCATTCCTTGTCATCAGCAGAAGACACTCAGAAATCACAGCATTTTCAGTTTGATCCTACAATCTCCCTTTACATTCATTGGTGATTCCTGATGTTAACCCTCTGGTGTCTGAGCATTAGTCCTGTCATGGTGGCTAACTTGATTAGAAAGTATAAATCAGGCAAAGTCAATTGGAAAATTGAGCGAAGATTGTTATTTCCATGAGTAATGAGTAATCGGTATCTGGGATTGTAGTGATAGGCTATTAAGTACATTTAAAATGCACTGTCTGAACACTAAATAAATTGACTTGAATCCTACTTTGTTCTTGCTGTTTAAAGAACATAGATTTGAGATGGATTTTTGTGTTGCCTCCAGTTTTTGCTTCTGCTCCCATTACTGCTACCTATGGAGTTGACAAAGGCCATAGTCCTACATCTTGACACTTGCTCCAAGAAAAGAAAGACCAATGATGTGTAGGCAAAGTAGGGCAGTACTTTAGAAACTGCCAGTCTGTCCACTCACAACTTAATAACAGACATTGATTCAAATCTTCCTTTCAGCAAAAGATCAAGCATTCCATACTTCCAGTTCTGAGGTTGCCTGACACCAGGTCCAATGGCACAGAATGATGGAAGGTGCTTCAGAGAGATATAAGGAGGAATTTTGATGGCTTGAGGAACATAATGTTGAATGGTTTCTCTGAAACATGTTGACTATTTCATCCAATCAATAATACCATTTAAAGGCAGTTGTGCCATACAAACATTATTGAAGCGTGATTTAGCGCAGCCAAAGAGACACTTGACCGTATCAGTCATCATCAGAAGACAAAACAATAGCGATTCTATGGAAAATGATGGAACAATTGTTACCCTGAGACTAGGGGAATGAGAAGCAAAATACAGCATGTTCACCTTCCTACAGTCCTGCATGCGACCCTGGCAGGCTTCCCAGGGAAAAGCCATGTGCTTATGTGTCTGAAGGATGCAAAGCAATAAGATTCGCTGGCAGCTCCCTGGAATGAATAGGCGCATTATCAAATACCTATACTTCATTGAGCCTGAGAATATCAAACATAAATGTTGTTTCCATTTCTGACCAGTGGCTATATTTGTTTGTCACACATTCTATACGTGTAATGTGAGGTTGACGGGGGATGTAATCTTGCCTGTGAAACAGTTGCCTGTATCAAACAACTTTCCCAAATTTCATTTCCATTGAAGTTTCAGATTGGAGGAGATGCACACAGATCCATGCAGCTTCAATTTACACTATCTCTCAAAGCCAAAATAACCTTTTAAGGTTAAAAATATGCATTAAACAATGTATTGAAAAACATAAATAGGTTTCATAAAAAGAAAAAACATTTCTCCATATACTTCCAAAAGTATCTCTCTGCATATATCCCAGCCTCTGCTTCCTTCTGAAAGGCTTCAATTTTATGGAGTCTTTCTTTTTTCTGCCTGTGTGTTGCCCCAATTGAATGACTATAGCACATATGCGACTTTTTCTCTTGACTCCTTCATTTTAAGACTTCATGCATATTCCTAAAATCTATACCCCCACTCATCAAATCCTTCCAGTGACTCTGCCCCATTTACACAGTATGTACCCACCACGCATGCATACACTCCCCTGCCTAGGAACCCACTATAATTTGTGACAATTTTTAATGTGGAGTCTCACTTTCCCCTTTATTTCAACTGTCAAACATCAAAGTGAAAACAGCATTAAGTATAATTCCCACCTGCGAAAAAAAGAACAAATTGAATCTCTGGATTTAAGTGCTTTCTCTATTGTGAGTCACCTTCAAGTTTCATTTTATACATCCCTTTGCAATTCTCTCTAAGCTGGTGAAAAGAAAATAGGTAGAAAATTAGAAGGAATTTTGATTTTGATTGCTATCATTTCAACCTCCAAATGCCTGACACTAATTTTCACTCCTTCTATCTAGACTAAGCTGGTGACACCCTAATCCCTCATCAAAGCTTGATGTAAGAACTTTTAAAACGTACCACTCTAAAATATGACCATTATTTTAAATTCATATGCGTTGAGATGTCAATTTCTGTTATTGGAAAATATGATCTATCTTTCTTCTTTGTAGCTGAGAGTGCTGTTGTACCTTCGTCTATTGTTGAGGAAAAAAATAAAATTTTAACCAGGAAGAAGCAGGTCATCGACTAAACAGCTTGGGTTTGGAGGAAGTATAAAGTCTGAGAAGGGATATTGAAATTTAAAGGTTACTACAGAGACTTTAGATTTTTTCTATTACACAAGGCACTGTGTGTGGCGCTGAGGTTAAATTTAATGTAGATAAAAAGAAAATCATGCCAAAATGTCTACCATATGCTGCAGCAAAGCATCATTCAGATGAGCAGATAAAAGTTGAGGAATTGAGGACAACTAGAAAGGTAGAGGACTCACCCAGGGCCTTGAATCATTTTTCATGTGGAATGAATAATGGCCATATATCATGTATCAATTGAAATGCAGAAAATGGCCTGCTAAGAAATAGTTGGTCTAATGCTAAGGTTTTGTGGTGAGACAGAGCAATTTCTAATCCCTGCGAGACATTAATGAACTGGTTAGATTTTATAGCAAGCTAACAGTGTTTAATGGCAGTTTTCCAGTGCAAACCCACAACTGCGCAATTTAATTATTATAAAGTACCATGGTAAAGTTTGAACTTAGTGAACTCTAGGTTAGTAATTTGGCATCGTAGCCATTGGTCCACTGTGCCTGCACATTAATTTTCCTTGTATTTCCCCGTTTAACGGTTGTCTTGTCATTAGACATACATTTGATGTCAGTCCTTTTTCTTTCCAATCATGGTGGACCCTTTCAACTCTCATGAACCAATATTTCAATCAAGGTCAGGGGCTGGACTTGAAGACGATGAGCCTGCAATTCCCTGCAGTCAGCTATTGTGCCATTTCAATGGCAAAAAGGGGAAGGCAATGACCTATTGGTATTATTGCTGTACTGTTAATCCAGAGAACCAGGTAATGTTCTAGGGCCCCAAGCTCAACACCTGCGATGATAGATAGTGGAATTTGAATTCAACAAGTATCTTGAATTAAGAGTCCAATGATGGCTGTAAAGCCACTGTCGATTGATGGGAAAACCCATGTGGTTCTGTAATGGTCTTTAGGGAAGGAAACTGCCATCCTTACCTAGTCTGGCCTACATGTAACTCCAGACCCACAGCAATGTGGTTGACTTTTATGGGCCGCTGGGCAGTTAGGTATGGGCAATAGATGCTGGCCTAGCCAGAGATATCCTCATCTATGAATGAATGATAAAAACAAAACAAAAAACACTCTTGACCCCAAAACATTTTCAAAGAAACTAGGGTTGGAACGTCAGAGAGACTCTCTGCTGGGAATTGGCAAGGAGCTAATTAGTGACAAATTGAATTAACTAAAGGGCTTATTAAGGTTCTAGCTTCTATGCTGACTGGGATTGTTAGCTTGCAATGTAGACAGTGCATGTTGGGCAGGACTATATTGGATACATATTGGGAATGAGGGTGAGTTACAGTTGCTTATGCAAAGTACCTCCAACCTTGCAGCCACGGCTGCAGTAGCTGACCTTGCCGTTGAGAGGTTGTTCCTCCAGCATCCTGCTCTGTGGCTGTGACTGTGGCATTTCATTGAAATAAAAAGTTCTTCTACCTTCTCCTTCATTGCGTCCATTTCCAGAACAGCAACCTTAACCTTGGGCATTACTTCCGTAACTGAGTTTTGGAGGATATCCCATTGGTTCTCCAGTGTTGAGAGTGCACCTGCTATTCCGAATGGACGATAAGCCAAGACCCTGACTCCTGATCTGAAAATATTGGGATTTATGTTGGCAACGTACTCTATCAGGCTGACAAGTAGGATTTAATGGCCTCCCCTGTAGGTTCTCCAGGCTAAAACACTCCTCACCTTTGCACCTCACCATGGACCAGGGCCTCTAGGTCTCTGCTGGAGAATTGCAGTGGCATCTGCCCCTTCTCTACCATTTTACAACTTTGCCTGTAATCACCCCTCCACATACCCCCACTCCTGATGTGAAAGTACATCATTATTCTTCCACTGGCACTGAAGTCACCATCCTGGACTCCCTCTTAACACAATCATTGGAATTTCTATTGTCATAAGGAAGGCCCCATTTCAAACTCTCTCTCTAACACAATCCTGGAAGGATCACAAGGAACGAAGCATTTCAAGGAGATGAGCCACCACTTCAGAACAACAAGGGACAGACACAATATAGCACCCTTGTTTATGTTTCATTGACAAATAACTGAAAACATATTGATTAGAGTGCATTTGTACCAGAGAGACCCATCTGAGATCTGAATATAGATAGCTTGCATTGTTACTCTTCCTCAACTGTTTCTCTAGGTTATATGCTGAGTAAGTCTATTTTGTTACCTAATGATTAAAGAAAATTCTCATCTTCTTCTGAATGTCTGGAAATGTAACTATCTTGATTTATGAATAGCTCCACATCAGCCCTAATAGACATGCTTGTGCACAGTTGAGACTCAAAGTTGAGTGGTTTAAGCACTGAGGGATAGGAAAGGCAAAATTCTCCACTCTAAGCATTTCGTGTAATGTCACCTTCTCTGCAGTCTTTGTAAATCAGGTTTTGCACCAGTTTGGTGTTACAGTCCAAAAGGATTCCAACTAAATGAATCTGGCATTACTCCTTGAGAGTTGGGCTGAAATGGGGAAAGACTTAAACTATGAATTTAATGCTGGTGTGATGCAAAGACAGAATGATATCGGCAATATACTCAACATGATTGCATGCTTAGCAACTTCTGCTCTTCAAAGATTATTCCAGTTTTTTTGAGTACTCATCTTAGGAAAAGCTAAGCAAACTCTGTTTTTTGTTGTGTTATCTCGACCATTTATTACAATCCTCTTCTAAATTAAAACAAAACTTTGAAAACTGTATATCTTTTCACCATGCTGTAGATTTGTTTTGTGCAAGGTTTTTGAATAAACTAGTAACACAGGCTTCTCAATTAAAACACATTGTAGATTCTGGAAATCAGAAATGAAAGCAGAAAATGCTGACAAAAAAATCAATGGGTACCTAACACTGTAGAGAAATGGAGTTAATATTTTGAGCCCAGTATGACTGTTCTTTAGGCAGTTCAAATTCTGATTTTTTTTCAAGAACAGTTTCTATTCCAGACTCCCTAAAATGGCCATTGCATTAGACCGCAATCAAATTACAAAAACACCTCTAAACAAGAGATAACAAGATGTAGAACTGGATGAACACAGCAGGCCAAGCAGAATTAGAGGAGCAGGAGGGCTAATGTTTCGGCCCTCTAAACAAGGCCAGGTATGTTGTTCAGAAAGAACCTACAGGCGGCAACAGTATGTAGGGTACTAGAGTCATGGAGTTTTACAGCATGGAAACAGACGCTTCAATCAGATATCCTAAAGTAATCTTGTCCCATTTGCCAGCGTTTGGCCCATATCGCTCTAAACCCTTCCTATTTTTTTAATAGCCATTCAGATGCCTTTTAAGTGTTGTAATTGTACCTGCCTCCACCACTTCCTCTAGCAGCTCATTCCATATACACATCATCCTTAGTGTGAAAACCTTGCCCATGAGGCCCCTTTTAAGTCTTGCCCCTCTGACCTTAAACCTATGCCCTCTAATTTTGGCCTTCCCTACCCTGGGAGAAAATGATCTTGGCTATTTACCCAATCCATGCCCCTCAGCCTCCGAAGCTCCAGGGAGTACAAAGCCAGCTTATTCAGCCTCTCCCTATAACTCGACCCCTCCAACCCTGACAAGATCCTTGTGAATCTTTTGTGAGCCCTTTCAAGTTTAGTAACTTCTTATTTTAGTTAAACCCTCCATTAAAACAAAGCAAGCAATTTAATAACAAAGAAGATCCTTAAGAAGACGAGTCACATTAGACTTGAAACACCAATTCTGTTTCTCTCTCCACAGTGGTTGCCAGACCTGTTGGGTTTTTCCAACACCTTTATTTGTGATTGCAGATTTCCAGCGCCTACAGTATTTACTTTTATTTTAATGAATTAATTCTGATTAAGAGTATTGTTTTACTGAAGGAATTTCTGATAGTTATAACCTCTCAACTGTGCTATCATCCTTGATAGCAATAAGAGGAATGCTGTTATAAGTCATCAGTGTAATTTGGCAAGGCAATATAATAGAGTAAGGAAAGTGACTTGATATTGAACAAGCTTCCCAACATAGAAAACATAAGTTTAATAAACCCTGACTTAACTATACCAACAACGGTGTTACATTACCTTTTTGACTTCACTGCAGAATAGTTTTTGATTCTCCAAAACCTGCTACAGTAACTGAAGACTCAATCTGACAGTCAAATACTTTATGTCAAGAGCAGTGGAACCATCCAAACAAGGTACTTTTGTACATTTGTGACAAGACTCAGAAAATGCCCAGCAGTAAAACAATGCTTTGCCAGAACTAGAAAGTGACATGAAAATTGTATCAATCCCAGACGATGATTCTTCACTGAATGGAATAATGACTGAGTTCCCTAGTAATTGGCTTATTTGATGTTTCCAGTTCACTCGTGTTTCCCCACTGAAACTGGAAGCTGGGACTTGGCATTAACCTGTTCTGCTACTTTCTGATTGGTATGAAAACAGTATGTGAGTTAATATCACTCAGCGAACTCTGTCATCTGTTCAGGCTCCTTGAGGTTTAAAGCACTGAATTGTATATTTCAATGGATGCATTAAAAGTGCCACTGGGATTGCACTGTTAGCTGAGTAAATGGGGCTGAACATGAAGAGAAGCAAACAGATGCTGGGAGTACACTCCATTAGCTGAACGCACTCAGGATTATGGAGTGAGGTGAACTATCATGGCACCATAGGGAAGCTTTGCTGTGCCAGAATCCAGCAGAATACCTGATAAAAAATACACTTTATATTGTCACTGGAAAATATTCAGCTATTCACTTTATTCAGCATAAACATTTGATGATTATAATCAATACAAGGGGGAAATACAGACCTTTCTTGTTATATGATGAAGAATCCAGAAATGAATGACACATATCTCCTATCCTACCTGAAATGTACACTGCTTAACGGTGGATTAATGCATTTTATGAGTCTAAGTCATGTCCCATGATACGTTGTTGTCAGCATCAATTCCACGAGCCATCAGTAATTCTCCAAACTATGAATAAATGTCTACCAAAGTCGCAACATATTTTTGAAACGTGACTTATGGAGAATGAGTTTGTTTTCATTGCAACCATTTGGAAAGTAAGGGAACAGATTTCTTCCTCAGGGTGGTGTTGAATTTCTTTTAAATTTAAAGCTCTGTCACTGTAACAGACCGAGATTTAAGTAAAAAATCACATCAAAGGAAAATTAGGTGGAAGAGAAGCAGTAACTGTCAATTGCTGCCTAATCGAAAGCTCACAACAATCTCAAGTCATCAAGGTGTTGGATATTTTTCCTGACACTTTACTGAATCTTACATTTGATGTTGTTGTAAATTTGCTTTGTACTCATCGAAGCGTGCAAATCGTGAGAAAATGGGGCATCTGCCCATTTCTTTTGTCATTCACTGTTAGTGTCAAGCATAAATATAATGCAGCAGAATGCAGATTCTGCTTTTACACCACATAATGTGACTCTGATTGCTATATTCACTTCAAGTGTGTTGAGGATGTCACATATTGACCAGAACATTTTTGCTCCCATGTTTTTAATTCAAACGCAGTCCAGCACTTCCTCATCGACATGTGTAAAAGATCTACGCTCAATACCTGTCATCATCTTCAATATTTACATAGCATCACTAATGTGGAAAAATAAACCTCAAGCTGCTTCACAGAACTATGAAGAAAAACAGATGCTGATTGAAGAAAGAGACAGGGGCAGGTATGAGTGAAAGGTTTGTCAGTGAATTTCATGAAGGAGCGTAATGGAAGAGATGTAGCGGGACTGAAAACAGAATTCCAGAGAATGTGAGATAATAAAGTGTGAAGCTGGATGAACACAGCAGGCCAAGCAGCATCTCAGGAGCACAAAAGCTGACGTTTCGGGAAGAGTCTACGCCCGAAACGTCAGCTTTTGTGCTCCTGAGATGCTGCTTGGCCTGCTGTGTTCATCCAGCTTCACACTTTATTATCTTGGATTCTCCAGCATCTGCAGTTCCCATTATCTCCAGAGAGTGTGAACTGGGAAGCTAATGACACGATTGCAAAAGATGGACTGAAATAAAGGAGCATGCACACAAGAATGGAGTCAAAGGATCAGATGGTATGGGTGTTGCAGGGTGGGCAGAGCTCTGATATGTAGGGATAGAAGAGGCTATTGATGGATTTAAACAAAAACAATTAGTTATATAAATTGGAGGAATTGATGGACTGGGAGCCACTGTCAACCATTGAGGACAAATGTTATGGTTGGCTATGATTTGGTGTGAAATAGAATAGAGCTAGAAGATCCATTGTGAAGTATTGGATTGTTTGGGATGAGCTGATGGGTGAATAATGGTGACCCAGTCAGGAGAGGATATCGAATGCCCAAATTAGAAGGCAATGGAAGTATTTTAAAGGCTTTCAGTGAAAAAGCAAACGGTCTTGCAGCAAAATGTAGGTAGATAATGTTTCACTGTTGGAAATATAGAGCTAGGTTGGTAGCACATTTGCATCAGAGACCTCCCTTAGGTTCTGTCCTACTTCAGCACAATAACTTAAGCATGACATTCTGGTGTAGTACAAAGGAGGCCCACACTACAGGAGGTGCGAACTTTCAGGTCTCATGTGCTCTCTCAAGTGGATATAAAAGACACTGAAAGAAGAGCAAAGGAATTATCCTGGTATCCTGGCCAACGTTTACCTCTAAATCAAAGGATGCCTGGTTGTTGTGACTTTGAAATTTGTGAGATCTTGCTGTGTAAAAGTGGTCAATTCCTACATCATAACTTTACTTTTAAAATGTTTAATTGACATTGATCCTTCATGCAGTGAGTAGTGAAGATCTGGAATACTCTGCCTGATAGAGTTTTGGAGGAAAGTTCAACTGAGGAATTCAAAATGGGATTAGACTATTATCTGAAAAGAAGAATGTGCAGGCTAACATGCAAAAGGCAGGAGAACGTAACTAAACCAATCATTTGTTTGGATAGTGGGTGCTGAGAAAATGGGCTGAATGGCCTCTATTTGCACAGTAGCAAGTCTGCGATTCTGTGACCGTAAAGCACAATGAGACGTTAGGTGATCGTGAAAGGTACCGTGTAAATGTGAGTCTTATTCCTTAGTAAACCAGTTGTGGAAGAAATGCCTTGCGAGATTTTTATTTCCACTTTTTTTTGTAAAGTATATTTTTTAGCACCCAATACACCAACATTCTTGAATCATTTATCGTGATCATTCATCTGCTGGTCTTGTTAACTGCCTCAGAAGACAATTTGTGAGGCACCATTTCCTTTTCAATAAATCATTTGAGTTCTTGCTGTCTAGTTAAATTTTAATTAGGTACACAAGGAGGGGGAACTCCAGAGAGAATTGAAGTAAGAAATAATTTAGAGACAGATGTCTAAAAATCTGGTCCCAATGGTTTACTGGCGAAATTCATCACCCAACATGGAGAGCTGTTTGGATCAGGAGGGTTTCCAGGTTTGATTCTGGCTCTGTGCTGTCTCAGTTCATGATGTGGAGGTGCTGGTGTTGGACTGGCGTGAACAAGATCAGAAATCACACGAAGGCAGGTTATAGTCCAACCACAAGCTTTTGGAGTGCTCTCACCTGACAAAGGAGCAGAGCTATGAAAGCTAGTGATTTCAAATAAACCTACAACCTGGTGTCATATGACTTCTGACTTTGTCTTAAATCATTGAAAACATGCTGGAAGTGGTGTCAAATTATTGGCCATGAAGGGGTCAAACAACTCATTTGACTTGACTGTTCATCCCCTCACCATACCCCCTTCTAAGGAAAGAGTGAAGCTTCTGGGCATCTGCTGGGGGCAGGGGTGGGGATGGATCATATGACTGAATTGCTTTCAAACCATACACTCTTGAGTCACAGAGCTCAGCAGTGGCTGCTGGAACGAACTTATCCAGTGATTGCTGGTATCTAAAAATAAGTCATCAAGCTACTCTGGAACATTAGAAACAGAAAGTTTCTTTTGGATCAGCTGACCAGTGGAGCAGTCTGAAAGTAAACATGTAAATATAACTGAACGTCACCCAAGGATCTAAGCCCCTTTGGGGCGGCACAGTGTCTCAGTGGTTAGCATTGCTGTATTATAGCACCAGAGACCCAGGTTTGATTCCAGCCTTGGGCAACTGTGTGGAGTTTATACATTCCTCCCTGTGTCTGTGTGGGTTTTCTCTGGGTGCTCCCATTTCCTCTCACAATCCAAAGATGTACAGATTAGGTGGATTGGCCATGCTAAATTGCCCTGTAGTGTCCAGGAATATGGAGGTTAGATGTGAGCCATGAAAAATATAGGTTAGGGTGATGGGTCTAGGTGGGATGCTCTTCAGCTAGGCTAAGAGGGACTCCATAATTCTTTTCAACTATGTGTACTAGAGAGCTTAGAATAATGAGGGGGGGGGGGGGGAATCTCATTGAAACTTACAACAATCCAACAGGACTAGTCAGCTAAATGCAGGAAAGATGTCCCTGCTGATGAGAGAGTCCAGAACCAAGGGTCAAACTCTAAGGATGCAGGGTAGGCCATTTAGGACTGAGATGAGGCAAGCCTTCTTCACCCAGAGAGTGATGAGCCTGTGGAATTGACTGCCACTGAAGTTGGTTGTGGACAAAATATTGAATATTTTCAAGAAGGGGTTAGATATAGTTCTCAGGGCTCAAGCGATCAAAGAAAATGGGAAAAGTGGGTACAAGATACTGAGTTGAATGTCAGCCTTGATACCATTGAATTGTGGAAGAGATTTGAAGGACTTACTCCAGCTTGTTTTTTCTATTTTTCTCTGTTTTTGTTTCAAAGAGAAAACAGCAAAAGTAGCAAATGAGACACAGTGGCCTGACTTATCTTGTACATTACAATTTTAAGCTCCAGTACAATCAATATATTCATTTCCAAGAATCACTGTTCCTTTACTTTCTTTTCTTTCTGGGACAAGACAATTCCATCCATGAACATGTCAAGGTCAGTGCAGTGTTTCTCTTTTTGCTACCTCTTATTCACCTCAGGTTTTTCTATGAAGAATCTCAAGTTAGACAGAGAGGGAATCTTCTGCTCTTGCTGGCACAGCCATGGAGCTGGGCACCACATTTATTAGTCGGTCTGGTGTTGTAACTTAATCCCATCTCCACCAGAATGAGAAGGTACCATTATTATACTTTCCGTCTACTGCCAGTTGAGGACCCCTAAATGTTCATAATTGGCCACTCATCCCATTACCATCATGGTGATTAGCCTGGATACAAGCAGATTCACTGTCATTTGACATGGCTGACAGATCAAACTCTGGGAGTTCATGTCACATCTGGTGGGAATGGGGTAGACACTTAATTAAAGGCAAAAATAAATGGAGTGAATTATCTGATAAGGCCACCAACCCCCTCTTCATAACCCCCATCCCATAAGCACCCTCCACATTACTTACCGGTGACTCAGATCCACAGCAATTCTGGCACTCTATGACAAAAGACAATAGGTGCTGGAGTAGGCCATTTGGCCCTTCGAGCTAGCACCACCATTCATTATGATCATGGCTGATCATCCACAATCAGTATCCTGTTCCTGCCTTATCCCCATAACCGTTGATTCCACTATCTTTAAGAGCTCTATCCATCTTTTTCGTAAAAGTATCCAGAGAATTGGCCTCCACTGCTTTCTGGGGCAGAGCATTCCACATGCCCACCGCTCTCTGGGTGAAGGTGTTTTTCCTCAACTCTGTTCTAAATGGCCTACCCCTTATTTTTAAACAGTGTCCTTTGGTTTTGGACTCACCCATCAGCGGAAACATGCTTCTTGCCTCCAGAGTGTCCAATCCCTTAATAATAATATACATCTAAATCAGATCCCCTCTCATCCTTCTAAACTCAAGTGTATACAAGCCCAGTTGCTCCAAACTTTCAACATATGATAGTCCTGCCATTCTGGGAATTAACCTCTTGAACCTATGCTGCACTCCCTCAATAGCAAGAATGTCTTTCCTCAAATTTGGAGACCAAAACTGCACACAATACTCCAGGTGCGGTCTCACCAGGGCCCTGTACAGCTGCAGAAGGACCTCTTTGCTCCTATACTCAATTCCTCTTGTTATGAAGGCCAGCATGCTATTAGCTTTCTTCACTGCCTGCTGTACCTGCATGCTTGCTTTCATTGACTGATGTACAAGAACACCTAGATCTTGTTGTACTTCCCCGTTACCTTGACTCCATTGAGATAGTAATCTGCCTTCCTGTTCTTGCCATCAAAGTGGATAACCACACATTTATCCACATTAAACTGCATCTGCCATGCATCCATCCACTCACCTAGCCTGTCCAAGTCACCCTGTATTCTCATAACATCCTCCTCACATTTCACACTGCCACCCAGCTTTGTGTCATCAGCAAATTTGCTAATATTACTTTGAATGCCTTCTTCTATATCAT
The DNA here is from genome assembly GCF_030684315.1 of Stegostoma tigrinum. Taxonomy (NCBI): domain Eukaryota; kingdom Metazoa; phylum Chordata; class Chondrichthyes; order Orectolobiformes; family Stegostomatidae; genus Stegostoma; species Stegostoma tigrinum. The sequence goes on from NC_081385.1 coordinate 13,744,047, forward strand.
TAATTGTGGGGAAGCAGGAAACAATGAGGCTCTCCTTCCAACAGCTGCCACAGCCTCCCGCGTTGTTGACTGCAAATACTGCCAGACTTTGATTGATCTCACTTGGCCACATTTCCATGCTTGGGGTTTTGTTTCAAAGGCAATTTGGCCAGTTGGACTGTACTTTCGAACTGGTGAGTGGTTTGATTGGCCTTCCAGAATACAGCCTCACTCCAGTAAAACACTCTCCACTCACCCAACTGGGCGAATAGCCAAGATGCATAACCCCTGATGCCACAACAAGGTTCCTGCCAGAATACTCATGGTAAGAGTCCTTCAAGGTCTTTCTTTTAAGCTTGTGCCAGAAAGTGAAGCCCATTGTTCCTTTGACTCTGCCCCACTTGTGCACACTTTCCTGTCCCGTCCTGTCTACTCCGCAGCATTAATGACTGATCCTTCGACAACCTGGAACTCACTCTCTACATGCTTCCACACCTTCATCTGAAACCTTTCCTGCCTTTAAATCCTACCACCTTAAAAAACTGGGTCCCCCCTGAAATCTTTGACTTGATGTCTAATTTTATGCTGCCAACAGTTCCATAAAATACACTGGAATGCTTTTGTGTGTTAATGTTGATGGAATAATACAAGTGTTTTTTTTGATGGATTAGAATCTTTCAAAGGTTTGAACAATGGGAGAGAGAAGAGCAATGTATCCAACTGGTATTATTCACAAACTATTACTTAACAATCACCTCAGAGCGATGAAGTGCAAGCCATTTAGATGCCCAACATCTTGTTACGTTGTATTGCAAAGTCCATTGTAGGAGAATAATAGATGGTTTAAAAAATTCCTTGTTTCTTCCCTGCTCTACCATTTTTAACAATTCATTTACTGGATATGGGCATTGTTGGCAAGGCCAACATCTCTTGCCCATTCTTAATTGCCAGTAACCTAATGGCTTGCTAGAACACTGCAGAGAACAATAGTCATCCACACCCCTTGCCCCCCCTCTCCCTTTGATGCTCTGCATTTCCCTTAATGGGCTTTGCATATACATTAATCAATTGGAAAGCATGGGTTGTGATTAATGGATGAGGAAAAAGAAATTTTGAGACAGGGAAGAAAAGTTATTTAGTTCTGTGTAAAAGGACCTCTGGACATAAAACAAAGAACAGGTGAAAAATGCACCCGGGGTGAATTGGTGATGAGAAAATAAAAATGTTCAGTTTTGTGTAAGGGCATTTCTGGGTTAAGAAAAGAAAAACCATCCAGATTTTTGGCATTCGAGGTCACACATTGGTCAGACAATGTAAGGGCAGCAGAGAACCTTCCTAAAGGTCAGCAGTAAGCAAATGGATTTTTATGGAAAGCTGGTAGTAACCCAGCCAGCATTATTGCTATTTGCTTTTTATTCCAGTTTTGCTTATGAAACATATTTAGATTCAGCAGCTGCTTTAGTGGGATGAGGGTCAGGGTGTTCTGTGGTGGGATTTGAACTTGTTATCTTGGATCACCAAGTTCCCCCTCTAAGATTTTTCTCCCTAGGAGTGGAAGTGGATGTCAATGTTTCAGAATTCCAATCAGCATGGACAGACCCTCAGAGGAAGGGAACACTGGCCCAGATCACTGTCTGGTCTGTGTGTCAAACCTGGTCCCTTCCTGTTTTATGTTTTACACTGGGCTCTGAGGTTGCTAAGCCAAAAATGGACCTGGCAAATGATTTTTAAAAAGCTGCAATTATGTGAGAGTTGGACAAGTTCAGCTCACTGCAGAGGAACAGTTGTTTGCCAGTTCCCTCTGTTTACATCGCAAACACTGATGGAAATGCAGGCCTAATAGTGCCACTTTCCTGTGATTTCAACCAAATGAACAGCAGTGTAGAAAGTGTCTAAAAATAGTTTGACAACTATTTCACAACAGCTTTTTCTTTTCATCACTTGTGAATTTTGTCTTGGCCAAATGAGTTTGGCAAGAAGTAAAATACATCATTTCACTCACTGTACAGAGGAAAAGTGGAGGCATTGGGCTGGGAATGACTTTAGAAGTGTTTGTTGTCTCTGGCTGTTTAAATGTCTAGCTTCCTAATAATTTACAGACTGGCTCATGTTGTGTGAGGATATAAGGGCCTGAAAAGATTATGCTGAGGAGCATGTTAAACAGAGACCCCCACCTCCCCCACATGATCATGTCACAAAGACTCAGTAGCAAAAAGTATTTGGATATTGTAGGAATAGGACCTAAAATCAAGCTCACCCTTGTCTTGTCTCAGTAACAATGTCTATCTTGCCAATGTAACTCATGCCTATTTATTACCATGCAATCAACTACATCTTGATCAGACAGAAGACTTTCCTTGTTAGAGTCTCCTCTACCACACATAACCAAATTGACGCTGTAGATCCCTATCAGGAAAGGTGACAGCAAACCTATCGGATAGCTCATACATGGTGATGAGGAGGATGAGGATTTATCATGCATCACACTGATGGCAAATTTACATATAATGAATCTGATGGTTCATTTACAGTGTGCAATATAGACATAGCGCCCAGTAATATTTCTATTTTCAGGGAGGGTCTACATTGAACTTAATCAGAATACAGGGAGTACAGTCTGTAAGTGCACAAAGATTCTATTGAACAATTCTTCACTTCTGATAAAGGGGCACTGGACCTGAAACATTAACGCTGTCTTCTCTCCATGGATGTTGCTAGACCTGGTGAGCTTTTCCAGTAATTTCTGTTTTTGTTTACGATTCTACTTGTTTGGCTTGGGGTCTTTGCCGTAGAAAGACTAAAATCAATTCTTACCAGACTTGTTCTTGGTTTGCAGGTTCTTACGAAGGGGGATTCAGCAAGCTGGATCTGTATTCTCTATAGAAGAATGAGAGGTGATCTCATTGAAAGATGCAAAATATTCAAAGGGATAGACAGGGTAAATGCAAGTAACATGTTCCCCTTGGTTGAAGAGTCTTGAACCAAGGATCAGAACTTATAAATTAAAGTGTGTTGTCATTTTTGGACTGAGATGAGAAGTCATTTTTTTAACTTATAGGTCAATGACACTTTGGAGTTCTTTGCCCCAGCGAGCTGTGAAAGGAAATCTTTGAATAAATTTGAAGCAGAGGTTGATACATTTTTGATTATCAATGACATGAAGCATTATTGAGATAGTGTGGGTAAGGGCATTGAAGTGCTCAATGTAACGATGCTGTCACTTTATGAGGTTATTTTTTCCTTTTTTGAAAGCAGCTTGACAGGCAGAAGTGGAGAACTGTCTCTAAGAAGGTAAACAATTTGTGAAGCCATGGAGATTTTTTTAATGTTGGAACAATGGAAGCAGTTTTTAAGTTTAGTTTTGAGCAGAAGCCTTTAGGTTCTCAAAAGAGTTGGAAGCTTCAGTGAATGTCTCCTGGCTGCTACACTCTCTTAATGTTCTCTCGATGTTTTTTTTCCTTCTGAGTTGAAGAACTGCATGTGCGAATCTGTGCCTAAATTTGCCTTTTTGCCAAAGGCTGTGTTCATGAGATGGTACTATATTGGAGCAGTTAATTAGTAATTGGGGCTTTTAAGTAAGTTTTCCAATAGCTAAGTTATTCTAAATTCCTCTTTCTTTTGTCTGTGTTTTAACTGTAGTATGGAAATAAATTGTGATTTGTTTAACATCAACACATTGCAACTGGAACACGGCACTTCATATTTATCTACAAAATAAGAAAAAGTTAGGGTCTAGGCTATCTTCTTACCATATATTGAGGGGATCTGGTCTGGTCCACAACATCGATCAACCATGACCATAATAAATTGTGGAATAGTCTGAACGGTCTGAGCGTCCTATTCCTGTTCCTACACTCCTATGTTCCCCTCCTGGGGTAAAGCTCAGCATGTTTTATACCATATGGGACACTTCCCAAAGAAATAATCTTGAGGACAGACCACAGTACAACAAGAATCCATATCGTTATATGGGGGTGCCCAAGCTGAAACCATTTGTTTCAGTATCCAATAGAGTTTGAAGCACTCCTGAAGAATGAGAAATCTAATTGAAATATATAAAATTCTGAAGGACCTCAACCAGATAGAAACTAATAAATTGTTCCTATATCTGAGAATCTATAACATATTCTCAGAATGAAATATTATCTATTTCAGCTTCAGATGAGGAAGTGTTTGTACATGTTGTGAATCTTGACAATTCTCTACCTTGGAGAACTATGGAGTTGAGTACTAATCAAAGGACAGGATATAGGTATAGTTTGGGTTGAGGTAGAAGATCAACCATGATGTTTTGAATGACAGAGCAATTTGATTTGTTGATGCTATTGTGCTTATATTCTTAAAATAAGCATGTGGCAGAAGTCTGCACCTTCAGTTAGACTATTCTGAGTTATTATGTCAGAGTAATTCGACAGGAGGCAAGATCACGCTCAGAAGCTCGATTGACCTCAATACATATATATCTGGCAACAAAATAGGAAAATGTCTGAAATACTTGGCAAGAGGAGCAACAACTTATAATGGAGAAATAAAGTCCATGCTTTGTAAGCCATCAGGAAGAACACAGCAAGCTAGGCAGCATCTGAAGGAAAGGGGAAGTCAACATTTCAGATATTATCCTTCTTCAGTCCATGCTTTAACATGGTGAGCTTCCTGTGGAAATGACAAAGGCTCATTAACTTAAAATGTTACCTTCTGCTGCCCCCATTTCTCCTGCCCCTCCTGTTGAATTGGCCGAAAGTTGATGTTTCGAGTCAGGACCCTCCTTCAGAAATTTCTGAATTTTCCTGAAAATTTCTGAACAAGGGTCCTGACCCAAAACCTCAGCTTTCCTGCTCCTCTGATGCTGCCTGGTCTGCTGTGTTCCTTCAGTTCCACTCTATATGGCCAATTTGATCTGTAGCTTTTGTAAAATCTATTAGGAAGGCATATGAAAGCACAGGCAGAAGTGAGGAGGAAGCTGAGGGACATTTTTTCTTGAAGAATTGAAGAGTGAAGAATTATATGTAATGCATATATGAGTCTAAAAGACTGGAAAAACAATCATTGTGAAAAGGAGGAAGTTTTCATTGAACACAGGAGAATGAATGATACATCTTGTATCTTTCTTGACAGTGGATTTGAATTCAATGGAATGGAGATCAGTTTAGTACAAATTGATCAAACACACTAAATTAACACTATTTACTACATCACTAATGATGCAAAACACAAGATAAAATGTGTTAATTGTCAATTAGCCCTACTCAATGTAGCCAATTGAAAGTTTGATTGGGGAAGCATTGAAACACAGAAATGCTGACAATTTATTTAATTTTGTAAAACATTCTTTGTACTGAATGATCGATAGTTGTGAATGCTTTTTCAAGGACTTGAGAATCAACTCATGTAACGGAAGTTAAAACATTTGCATCTGTGACCAACCCTACCTGAACAATAATATTATTCATCTCAGGGGCTATCACCAATTCTGGCTCCACACTGATTAGAGCAGTAAAATGTTCAAGCTCTGTAATGTTCAAGTGGCCTAGCTGTTCTGCAGATAAAAGCTAACAGAGGGTGTGGGGGAGGTTTCCTTCATTGCCAAACAGCATTGTTGTAGAATTTAAACAAATGACTTTGTTTTCATCAGATCAGTTTTTCCAAAAAGTAAGTTCACAGTGCAGTGTCTTTCTTGGAGGTTTGGCAGTCAGCAATTTTTTTCCATCGTCTTATGCTGAATGTTTATACGAACCTCAGGCTATTGGCCAATCAGTGAAACTTGCAGAGCTATGGATAGAAGGGAGGATGGTGTAACTAACTGGACAGCTCCTTCATAGACCTGGTGCAAAGATGAACGATTAAGACAGGCTCCTTTTGCATTCTATGATGAAGAAGAAAACGCTTGATGAAGAATCCCTTTGTTGTTCCATCTCAGCACTGTTAATACACTGGTTTCCATTTTTTTGGATCAAATAGTCTGGAGTGAGAGGAATTCCAATGAAAAAGACCATAAGTTCAGAACAAATCACCTTCTGTGCAATTCTGTTTCCTCATAAATCATATACAGTGTGGCGTAAGGATTTCACACTCTGCCAGTTACCTTGTAGATCTTATTTTCTCCCCAATCTATTATTCTGGTGCAGTTTAGAAAGAAATATTTTAAAAGCACACATGTTTACTGGAGTGACAAGTCCCAATCGTCATGTTTTGATCTTTTCTGACCTGCGACATATCAGTGCCCAAGATAAATTGTGATTTATCTGTGTAGGTACTTAAAGCAGACTGCAACTTTGCAGGGATGCATTCTCTTCTTCTGTCTCTCAGCCTCTTGTTTAGGAAAGTGTTGGCTCTGAATAAGAATGAATGAACAAAGTTGAAAACCCAGCCACTTAAATGTTCAGGTCAAATTGTAGCTTGACTCGTTGCAGTATTATGGCTCCTCACCCAACTAGCCATGAATTGCTTGTAAGCCTTGGCAATGGAGGTTAACAGGGCTGCTTCGCACACAAGCCATCACATTCCAGGCAGATCCTTTCTCCTGTTAATGTCCACAATTAAATAAATTTGGCAGCGGATCATAAGATATCAATGGTGTCCTGCTCACTCTCCTTGGGTTCACTGATTTGTTATGGTTCCAAATGGGATACCCAAAACTATTCAGCTTCTAGGTGAGAAAGAATGAATTGACACCCCTTCTTTACCACAGAATCCCTACACTGTGGAAACAGGCCACTTGGCCCAACAAGTCCACACTACCCCTCTGAAGAGCATCCCACCCAACACCAGACGCATTTCCAATCAACCTAACAATCCCTGGGCACTATGGACAATTTAGTATGGTCAATCCACCTACCCTATACATCTTTGGACTGTGGGAGGATACTTGAGTACCCAGAGGAAACCCACACAGGTGCGGGGAAAATGTGCTAACTCTACACAGAGTCGCCTGAAGCTGGAACTGAACCAGGGTCCCTGGCAATGTGAGGCAGCAGTGTTAACCACTGAGCCACCCATTCCTCTGGCTGGTTGCAAAAAGGTTACTTTGAAAAGATTCCCTTCCCTTGTTTCTTCCAGACTAAAAGAATTTAGGTTTTAAAATGAACAAATTTATCCAAACTTTCTTGACTTAACTTAAGAGTGATTTTATTAGTTATAAAATGCATGAAGAAATAATAACCCTAACACACATACAGGTTAGGAATAAAACATACATCTAAAATAGAAAACGTCAAAAACAAATTTGATCATTCTTGAGTCATTCATGAAGAGGAGGTGGTCAAACATTGTGGTCATTACAGTGCATGTTACAGGTCGCACTGATGTTGCTAGTTGAATAGTCAAATTCAAATTTTCTTGCATTGCATGATGATTGAAAATCTTTTTTTGCTGCTCTCTTCAGCAGTGGGTAGGTTGTAGTACTCGGTGTGAGAGGCTTCCCCTTTCCTCACCTGCAAAGCAGGAATGTTTAATAGCTGTTATTGAATTCCTACACTGCGGAAGCAGGCCATTCAGACCATCGAGTAAACACCGACCCTCCAATAGAGCATCCCACCCAGATCCCACTCCTTACCCTGTCCCTGTAACCCTGAATTTCCCACCTCGGTTAACTCGTCTAGCCTGCACATCCCTGGACACGATGGGCGATTTAGTATTGTCAATCCACCCTAACCTGTACACCTTTGGACTGTGGGAGGAAACCAGCAGAAACCCACGCAGACACAGGGGGAATGTACAAACTCCACACAGGCAATCGCCCGAAGCTGGAATCAAACCTGGGTATGTGGCACGGTGAGGCAACAATGCTAAGCACTGTGTCACCGTGCCAATCAAAGCTGTGAACTTTGCAGCAATGTAGACCACACACTAGGATGTCAAGCCACAAGCACACACACAGCGGGATGCAGCTCACCTTTAACACATTTTTTCGTACGTCCCTGGAAGATTGAAACACAAATGTGTCTTCAGCAGATGGGTTCTGTTGTGAGGGGGCTGATTAGTCAGCCTCTTGTAACATCTTTATTTTGTCTTTCCATTTCATATTTGCCTAAATCTGTACTGGCCTGGTATTCCAGATTTCATCTCCTCGCAGCCACGTAATTGCCTCTGAGCAAGATGGTATTGGTGTAGGGTTCCTGAGCCAGAACGTGTCTACTCTGTTTGCTTTTATTTTCTCTCTCTTTTCTTCTTTCTTTTTCTCTGTATACTTTTACTCACCTCTTAGTCTGAGCTCAGATGCCATTGGCGCAGCGAGAGACTACCCCTGAACCTCAAACAGGCCCACCATGGACCTGGAGTAAACCCAGTGCGCAAACCTCAAGTGGGCCCAGCATGGGCCTCGTTAGAGCACAGTGCGGAGGAGGGTGGGCCCAGCATGGACCTCGATAGAGCACAGTGTGGAGGAGAGTGGGCCCAGCATGGACCTTGATAGAGCACAGTGTGGAGGAGAGTGGGCCCAGCATGGACCTTGATAGAGCACAGTGTGGAGGAGAGTGGGCCCAGTGTGGACCTTGATAGAGTACAGTGTGGAGGAGAGTGGGCCCAGTGTGGACCTTGATAGAGTACAGTGTGGAGGAGAGTGGGCCCAGTGTGGACCTTGATAGAGTACAGTGTGGAGGAGAGTGGGCCCAGTGTGGACCTTGATAGAGTACAGTGTGGAGGAAAGTGGGCCCAGCAAAAACCTTTATTGAGCTCTTATGTTTCGGGGGCAAGCATAGGACTTGGCATTGGAATCATCTGCTGCTATATCGGCAGTGGTGGTGTCGGTGAGGCAGGCCTAGTGGTGAAAAATGGCCTCGGAGGATTGGCGACTTTGTTGTTGGGCGTGTACAACACCGACTGTGGTGAAGCAGTGGCTAAAGGTGATCACAACAACACTGACATTGATTGGTCTGGCATGGGTGTTGGCAGAGGTGAATTGGCACAGCAGCGAGAGATGGCACCTGAGGATCAGCAGCTTCAATGTTGATTGGGTCCAGCATAGACAGCAGTGAGGTGGTTGAGGACCAATGACACACAGGCGTTGTTGATGGTTGTAAACTGGTTCAGAATTGATGGACTCTCCTTAAGCTACATTGTTTTCTTTCTTATTGCTAAATTATTCAAAATGGCACAGAATCATGGTGGCAAGTGAATGCTTTTCAATGTATTTTATTGCATTCTTACTGTAAAATACATGGGGCAATAAAATCATTCAGTCACTTATTTACACCCAAAGTCATGTAGACTGAATGAGCCTTCTTTATGAAGGAAAAACTAAAGTTGGAATTAAAAGTCCATAGGTGATCTGAGGCCATGGCTGTAGGTGGGGGCCATAGAAATACAGAGCCATGTGTAGCAAGCTCTTACTCCTGTGCTTGGTAGGGCTTGAAGGTGGATCTGTAACCTAGAGATAGGAACACAGCCACTGTGCCGCAAGAAAAACAGAGAAGTTGCTGGAAAAGCTCAGCAGGTCTGCAGCATCTGTGAAGAAAAAAATCAGAGTTAATGCTTCGGGTCTGATGACACTTTCTCAGAGCAAATTGTGCCACAATATGCTTCCCAGTTTCTATGTCTCATCTAATGACTACCACAGCAGCCGAAGGGCATCACAATGATAGTGATGCTTATCTTATCTTGTCTTATAAAGTGTCTTGTAAAGTGCATTTGGTATAATGAAATGTTACAATGGTCTCCGCAGGAGCATTATGAAAGCAACTTTGTCATTAAGCCATTTAAGAAGATGTTAGAACAGGTGACCAACTCTCGATCGGTTAGACAGTTTTTACAAAGTGCCTTAAAGAATGAGAGAGAGGTAGAGAGGAAAAGAGTTTTAGGCTGGAGAGGAAGGGATGGAAGGCCAGACCTTAGAGCTCAAGCAATTGGGGGTACAACGCCACTGGCAGAGCAACTTAAACGGGAGATGTTGAAGAGTCCTGACCTAGAGGAGCATAGATATAGAAGCATTGAGGGACGTGGTGCCAGAGAATTAAATATATAGGGAGGGGGAGAAGTCATGGACGGATTTGCAAATGAGATTGAGAATTTTAAAATCAAGTTGTTGTTTGAATTGGAGTTAATACAGTCAGTGAGAACATGAGCGATGAATGAATAGGGCTTGGAGCAGATTACAATAACAGATCGTGATCTCAAGTTCCTGTAGGGTGGAATGTAGGAGGCCAAGGACTGTATTTACAGCAAGTGATGGGAATGTTTCTGATCTGATAATCTAAAATGAGATCAGGGTTCACATCCCACCATGACAGTTGGTGATATTTGAATTCAATAAATATCCAAAATTGAAAGAAAGTGACAGCCATGTAACCATTATTCACTGTTACAAAAAACCCATTTGGTTCACTAATGTCCTTTAGGAAAGCAAATACTCTAGTCTGGCCTATATGTGACTACAAACCCACAGGAGATAGGCAATAAATGCTACCCTGGTCAGCGACGCTCTCATCCCGGCAATGAATAATAAAACCCTCAGTTCTGAAGAAGGGTCACACTTTGTTGTCTCTGCATAGATGTTGCCAGATCTGCTGAGTTTCTCCAACAATTTCTGTTCTTGTTTGCTCCAGACTCAGAGAGCTGTGCTAAACTCTGAAATGGCATAGAGAACAAATTGATTTAAGGTATGGGCAAAAATGTTGCCCTTGGAAGTGATGTAAACACTCAGTAAACTGATATTCATGTTTAGAGCCAACAAAGCCATAAATGTTCAGGATTAGTGATGTGCAGGAGCTAAAAGCAGCACCATTATTTGGCATGCCAATTTCCTCGGTTCTACCCAGCCTCCCAAAGCCATTCTTGGGGAGGTAGAATGAGGTCATATTTGGGCTTTTCATCTCCACATGGCTGGTAGCCAACATGGGTTATTGAGGGCCATGACGGAAAGGGCAAGTTCATTCATACCTATCATGGCAACCTGCTATTTCTTTCATGTCAGAAATTCACTGGTGGGTTTCCCCTTGTTTCAAAAAGTCACCCACCATCCTTAGTTGGATGGCGAGCCTGCCCTTTGGCTATTACTTGGCAACACTGGAAAACATTACAATCGGTGCCACACAAAAGGAGCTGACCCACATTTCAGTTCAATGCTGAGGGCTCAATAGCTTACAGGATAATCAGCTCAGGAATGAGGATTTCAGCAGCAGATGGGCTAAGGCAGGGAGGAGTCTAACAATGTTGTGGAAGCAGAAATGTGTGCTCTTAATGATGACACCGAAACATGGCCCATAGATTTCTCCTGAACCAGAATAGAAAGGGGAATACAATGAGAAGGTGGCTCAATTTGTTTAGGTGAAAGGAAAATTGGACATTGTTTGAAGCCAGCTGCTGGTGTGCTATAATTTGATTTGCAAAATACCCAAGATGAATTATGCCTTCATTAATTCATTGACATTATTTTAACCCTAAGTATATTGTTTGCTGCTACTCCATGCTATTATTTTAGGTCGATATTTTGTATTTAGTCAGTGGTAAGTCCAACAGTGAGTGTGGAGCTCTCAGTTTGGTTTGACACATTATGAGGCTCTAAGTGAGGAACTAAGTTAGTGATGTTGCCATTGTAGGATTACTGGAATTTAATCTTCAGTGTATTACTGAAAACATACACCTTGCTGTTTGCAGCAGTGAACTGTGTTTTCTAAATCTAAATCATAATGTATGTACATTTTTAATAACCAGATTTTTAAAAACTTGTTCATTAGTCAGTGTTTTTTTCATGCTTTTGAGCTATTCATATTTATTCTTTTATCTACACTTTGAGGCTGTTCATTTTCCAAAGTATTCCATGGAGATATGTGGCAGGAGGGATTAAAAGGTTTACTTCCATTATTATATGATTTTAGCAGCCAAACTTTGCTAAATGATACATTCTGTTTTTTAGGTCAATTTGACTTAATTCTTGCCGGTTTTGAGTGACTTCTAACTGTGACCATTCAAGTGGAAAAGAGAGCAAGACAGGAACACAATTTTGCACAAAATAGGCATCCAAATTTCTGAAAACAAAAGAATGTCCAATATTGTTCCAGCTTTGACCTTCACGTTTTGGTGATTGGTGCAAAAGCACACGTGCTCCCTGTTTTTCTGATGTTGTTTCAAATGACCAGTCGTAACCTTGCCAAAGGCATTTATCTCTGTTCCTCTCTCAACTTTACAGAAGCAGTGAAAGACTACTTTGGGACCTAAGTTGAATCTGAAGTTTCATCAGGAGTATCAGAGCGCCCAAGTCAAATCATTAACCAACACAATCCTTCTAATTGAGATAGGAGGACAGGGTCATTGATTGAGTATCAGAGACTGAAATTTGTGCCCAGAGATTCGTGTTATCAGGAAGTAAAGCAAATATTTGGTGGAATTGATCCGGGAAACATAATTGCAAGTTTTGAATGTCTAAAGTTATGCTACGTTCAACCCTTTCTGCTTCTATATTTTTCAAAACATATTTTACCAGCATGTCAAAATCTGAATGATTAATTGCCACTGTAAATTGTCAGATTTCCTCTATTACTTTGTTGTGGTTTATTCAGTATTGTCAGACTGACAAGTACATCCATTATGCATGTTATTAGATAAAATCTGCTAACTCTCATGAGTTACAATAGTGCTTTGGAAATTAAAAAGCTGAGAATTGTGAGTGCCAGTTCAAATATTTTCACTTCTTTGGTTTGGTGCCTTCATTTTAGGTTCAGGATTTAACTATAATTGAGTGCATTTGGGGCACAGCACAGTCCCAGTGATGCTGGGGAAAGAGATTCAGCTTTCACAGTACTTTCAGACCTAGCGGGCCCCTATTAGATTGAAAGAAAGAACTGCCTGTGATGCATTATTACAATGTGTAGTAGTTTCCAGGAATAGTGTCAACATTGAGTTACTGCTACTTATTTTTAATTATTTTTAATTCAACAGGGCACCATCTTCAACTTCACTGTTGCAAAAATCGCCAAATTATCAACAACAGATTTCACTTGGCCTGACACCAGAAAGCAATTTTGCTAATATGTTGGACAAGGTAACAGGAAAAAAAACTTACTTCCAATTAATATTAAAAAAATGCTGCAGCATTTAAAGCCAGCTGAATGATATCATCACCCTTGTTTCTTGAACTGTGATTTTGGAAAGTGTAATGGTTCTCAAAGTGTAGTGTAACAGCTGCAGTTAGTTAAGAAGCTGACCAGGATATGTCGGCCTTCATTTTAGTTTGGACTTGACTGTGAAGTTATTCTCCTGGTTGCATTCTGGTTTCAAATTCACTCCAGTCAACACGGCAGCATTGAGAGATGCCCCAGAACATTCAGTATGCAGCTTGAATACAGAGTTCAGATTCATGCTTGCAGGTAAAGTATCTGCATCTCTGCTTTAAACAAATCGTCAACTAGCTGTGCAGTACAGCACAGTTTAATAAGTGAATCTCTCCCAGGCATATTACAGTAGAATTCCCAACACGTCTGACCTTAACATCTTAGTATTTTGGAAACATCAGACCAGAGCAATAAAACATTGCACAGCAGGGTTCACTGCTTTGTTCCTAACTTCTTTTCTAAGCTGGCAAGTCATTCCTGACACTTAACAAGACTTGTTTGGAAAAAGGATTATTCCTTGTAGCTGATTTGAAAAGCTCCATGGTGATATTATTCTTTAAAATCTGCTGTTGGGGAAGTGATTGTATTCCTGTTGAACTGCTAACAGGGCACCACATTTCCTTTGGAGATAGTAAGAACTGCTGATGCTGGAGTCACAGATAACACGGTGTGGAGCTGGAGGAACACAGCAGGCCAGGCAGCATTAGAGGAATAGGAAAGTTGACATTTTGGGTCAGAACCCATCTTCAGAAACCACATTTCCTTTGGCTTTTGTCAGTTCTTCCACCCTTTCAATACGTGGGTGATATTGATTCCATCAGACTCAGTCTAAATATTAAATATCAGCGAAATTAGACAAATCATGTGAGCACAAATATTGCCGAAAATGTAGCAACACATGTGATGGACATTGTCATTAATGTGTTAGTCAGTAACTGGAGGTAAAGAAGAGATAAAGAAGATTGTGAGCCACCATCAGCTTCTGGCTGATTTTGTTACTCTGTTGTTGTTCTGTGACAGGGCATATTAATGTTCTTCTGACCTTCCTTTGTACATCTGTCATGATCACCATTTGATCAGTAAACAGTGGTTTAATATTACTTATGAAATCTTTTCTTCCTTTCGTATTTTGTGAAATGTGTGCATCACTGATAAGGCCAGTATTTGCTGTTGACCCTAGCTGCCCTTAATCAGAGTGGCTTGCTGGAGCATTTTAAAATGTTAAAAGTCAACTACATGGCTATGGGTTTGGAGTAACATATAGGTCAGACAAGGTGAAGACTGCAGATTTACTTTGCTGAAGTTTATGGGTGAACTATGGTTGGTTGAAAGTAACAAGAACTTGCATATATTTAATGCCTGTGATGCCAACAACCACCTTCCAGCTCTACACAAGGGCTTGATTAATAATGGGCTTTTATAACAGAGATAGCTATCAAAGTCACCATTATTGATATTAGCTTTGAAAACAACAACTCCAGTTTTATTTAAATCAATAAATGTTAATTCCATCAGCTGTCCTGGTAGAATTTGAACATTTATTCCTGAGCATTGGCCTATGCCTCTGGATTATTAGCTCCATTGAAATCACCAGTCTACCAACACCTTTAAGATAATATAAATCAAAACACACCAACAGTCAATCTTTTGTTTAAAACAGGTTAAAATTAGTTTATTACAAGGTATTACTAAAGGTGCTTTAGGGATTAAAAGATCAAGTCATTAAGAAGCAAATACACCGATACCAAGATTAAAATCAGTACAAGTAAGACAAAAATGTATTCAGGAGGAGGACATTCCAATGAGTTGAGATCCATTGTTTGTGTTCTTTGCTACCCAAGACGTTATCAATTGAAATTAGATTCAGCAGCTGCAATGAAGAGTCGTCTAGAATAGAAACGTTAGCTTGATCTCTCTTCGCGGATGCTGTCTGATCCACTGTGATTTCTGATCCACTGTGATTTCCAACACTTCTCGTTTTCTGTAGCTGCACTGCCTTCTGTTGTTGGGAATCAGTGTTTACTTGTAGAGATGGACTAGCAGTACAGCAGATATTGGAAAGGAGAAAAGATTCCTTGTTCTTCATTAGTTCAGTGTGCATCTAAGCTGCCTGGCTTACCTTCAACATAACACATATTTTGTTTCTGTATACCCGTTCCCCTTATCTTCGCTTGATCAAAACCCTGCTTTGAGGACAGTTCTTAAAATGTTTTCCTTAGAATTCTGCACAGTGGCTATTCTGAGCAGTTTTTTTTATATGGCTCAAGAGGGTATGAAATTATAGTGTATTAACTTTGAGGAATAAGTACTCCATAAAGCAAAGAAGTCCATTACGCCATGTCCCTTTTAAGTTCTTCTGTCCATCTGCTGTTTCTCTTTGAAACTAGCATTGCTACAATTCTTTTGGCTGTTTTAAATGCTGGTATTTTAAGAGTCTTCACATACTGGGCTCCTCTGTCGGCAATTCATGTCGAGTGAGTAGCTGCATAGTCAGATGACTTGTAGCACAATATTTTCATTTGTTTCTTGAGTTCAGATTATTTTTTTCATTAATGGAAATCAATAATGCCATAACATTTTTGTTCATGACACTGTCAAGCAGATTGAATTAAATTATGGAGTTTATTGGGCTCCCTTTATCTTTGTTCCCTTCCTGAAGAAACTAAATGTGGCTAATTTTCAATCCATGGGCCGAGCAAACTTTCTAATCCCTTGCTATAGTGGGCAATTTCCACAAGTGACCTAAAGCAGGCGCAGAAGTATCAGAATACAATTACAGATGAGGACGACAAATTAGCACACCCTTTCAGGGTACGACCAAAATTTCTCTATTAATTCATCCAACTAGTCAAATATTTTCACTTCCAATGTTCCTTCTGGTTTGAGATGATCACTTTGAGTCAGTTGCTCCAATTTTGCAGACATTACAAAATTTGTATTATCTGCAAATTTGACCAATTGAATTTCTGAGGCTAAACAAACATTACCGATATTGATCCCAGACCAGATCATTGAATAATACCCCAACCTGATGTAAGTCATCTGACAAACAACTATTGTCCACTCCATTCATTTGTTCTTGCGTTTTACCCTGACTCCCTAATTCTGTGAGTTGAAGTAAGTCTTTCAGGAGTAACTTGGTCAAATGGATGCTTAAGCTCTAGATAAAACTAAAACTAATCCCAGCTTTATTTAACATTAACAAAAGTAATCATCAGATGTGCAGCCATGACTTGATTGCTCTCTTTTCCGTTCTGCTATGTATTGTGAATGATTTTTTCATTTAACACATATCTTTTGTGTCTGCCCATTGGTAGCCTTCAGTTGCCTGAGCCGCTATACAATGAAATTTCTTCCAAATCATCCTTAGTCTCTCCACCCAGATCGCCTCCTTCATATGCCTCCTCAAAACCATCCAATGTCTACTTCTTTCACTCACTGACCCTTTATTAATCAAGCCCTTGTGTAGAGCTGGAAGGTATTTGTTTACATCACAGGCATTAAATAAATGCAAGTTCTTGTTATCCAATCGTAGTTGCTTCAATGTCATTCCAGCTAAGATCAGTCAGCTCAAAACACATCAGGAAGTAGGAGATTCCAGCTCTGTTCACTGTAGATGCATAAGCTTGTAAGTCTACAACGCTGGCTGGGTGGTTTTTTACTCTGGAAAAGAAAAGGAAGAGGATAAAAAAAACTTCCAATTTGAGAAAGTGTGGCAGAGGGAGCATCTGAGACATCACAATATGAGGTTGGTTTCATCTCACACACATTGGAGCTCCTGATGTTTGCTGCTTGGACAATGAGTTGGAATGAGATCCCTTCTCGTGGTGGGAAAGACAAGAATCAGAGAAGCAATAACATGCACACTTTATATGCTGTGACACAGTGGGCAGCCACAAAGTACTTGGCACAAGTAACCTTTCTGTAAGTAAAAACAGAAAGAACTGTGGACGCTGTAAATCAGGAGCAAAAACACAAAATTGCTGGAGAGGCTCAGCAGGTCTGGCAGCAAGGTTGAGAGAGCTAGGGCTTTTCTCTTTAGAACGACAATGGATGAGAGGTGACTTGATAAAGGTGTGCAAAATGATCAGAGATATTGATACAGTAGACAGCCAGAGACTTTTTCCTAGGGTGGAGGTAGCTTTTACGAGGCGACATAGTTTTAAAGTGAGTGGAGGTAGATATTGGGGAGACGTCAGAGGTAGGTTCTTTACTCAGAGAGTGGTCAGTGCATGGAATGCATTGCCGGAGAGCATAGTGGAGTCGGCCTCATTGGGGGCATGTAAGCGGCTATTAGATAGGCATATGGATGGTAGTGTAAGGCAGTGGTGGAGGTTGGATAGACCTTAGGTTAGGGTAAAAGTTCAGCACAACATGGTGGGCCAAAGGGCCTGTACTGTGCTGTACTGATCTATGTTCTATCTGTGAAGGTAAAAACACAGTTAACGTTTCGGGTCCGGTGACCCTTCCTCAGAATTCTGAGATGCTGCCAGACCTGGTGAGCCTCTCCAGAAATTTTGTTTTTGTTCCTTTCTATAAGTAACCCTGCAGCCTTCCGGTCTCATTATTGAGTTGAACAACATTAGCCTTGAGCTATCCCACATTCTTAACCCAACCCACACACACCAGGCCTTGTTATCACATTATCTGCTATCACACACAACCCATTGTTAGCCACTCACCATCCTCACTAATAGGTATTCATCCTCCTAGCCAGATCATTATCCACTCCTTTGTCTGTCCAACTGTTCTTCTCTCTTGGGCCTCTATCTCCAACTATCATTTACTTCTTACTCCCTCCCCCCACCCTATCTTGTGCATATAAATGAACAATTTCCTAGCTACAGAGATAGTAGGAACTGCAGATGCTGGAGAATCTGAGATAACAAGGTGTAGAGCTGGATGAAAACAGCAGGCTGCTCCTCTCATGCTGCTCAACCTGCTGGGTTCATCCAGCTCTACACCTTGTTATCTCAATTTTCTAGCTACCATCCATTCTGAGGAAGGGTCATGTGACCCGAAATGTTAACTCTGATTTCTCGGCACAGATGCTGCCAGACCTGCTGAGCTTTTCCAGCAATTTCTGTTTCTGTAACCTTTCAATAGTTCCACTGTAGATGGAAAGTGGCCTCGTGGATCATATATATACAGGTATGGTAAGGAAATACAGATTGAACACTTCAACTCAGATCATTCAGTGCAGTGCTCAGCAAGAGATGTTGTTCTCAAAGAGCAATCCACCTGGAAAAGAGTTCTGGACAAAACAAATCAAAATCTCACTCATGAAGAACAAATTTATTTCCTTTTGGAACTCTCCTTGAGAATGATAAATTCAGATGGGTGAAATGACCTTTGTATTTACTGACTTTGTGGCCAGATTAATAAGAGGGTGCCACATGCTGGAGGTGATAAAAAGCAGTTGGCTTCCTTTAAAAGTGCAGGGGGAGCAGAACACTGGGTCAATGTGACAGTCTGTGTTCAACTTGATCACATGACATTGTTTACTTTGTTTTTGCCTCTCTGCCTCTTGAGTTCTTCTTGTTTTAGCACAATCTTGTACAGGCTGAAAGTAAACAAACTTTGAGCAGAAACAGCTCTGGAGCTGCTTAATTGTAACAAGTAAATTATTGGTATCACGGAGTAATAAAACACCATCTATTTAACAGCCATCAATCAGGGCAAGTTTATGTCAGAAGCACTCTGGGATTAAAGACTGCTGTCAGTAGCTAGGTGAGAATTGATATTTCACAAAGCAATGATCTTTGGGGCACTTGGTACTGTGCTAATTTTGTATGTCAATGGTCAAAAGCTGCTGTAGGTCTGGATTTAAGCCACTTGTATCATGGAATTCACAACTTCAGCAATGTCTTCAGAAGAATGTTGTGGGGCACATGTAATGGCTCATAAGTCATGATTGTAACTTCAGCTTTCTGGCTGCAGGCTGCCCCTGCTCACAGGCAGATACGAACTGAAACCTTGACCTGTGCGAGCGGGTTGAGAAGGTGGTCGGGGGAAATGATGGCTTGCTCGAGTTGGTATGCCAGTGGCAGACATTTATCACTGTAAGTGCCAACATTTTGTCTCTTGTGGAGTCCCCCAGCTGTTAGTGGGATGATTGGCTGCTTTATGGTCTGACAGTATTGTCATTGGGTTGCAAATGTCCTGTAGATGCAATAAAATGCGAGTGAGGTGTGAAAATAAACAAAAGTAGTAGCCCTGATGATTGTGGGAAGGAACAGGGCAAGGCCAAAGATAGTTTATGAATCAGACAACAAAATTAAAGATATCGCAATCTAATTTAAGAGTAAGATACTATTAATATTACAGACAGTATTTACGTATTGCCTTTATGCTCATAACTTCTATGCAAAAAGAGTGCATCTTCTTAACTTTGAAGTGTAAATCCCAAACTAAATTTGTCAGCAGCGGGTCTTTGTGAGTTTAAAGTAAAGAAGCTTATTTATTCTCACAAATGTACCCTGAATTTTAAAGACTGGTTACAGGTTACAGTAGCACATGATTATAAATTATATTTAACTCAGTCTTGGCATTACTATCTCTAGTCTGGCAAGATGCAGACCTATAGTTTCTTAAATGATTTCAATGCTTTGACATTCAAGTAAGATTTGTGTAAAGTGAAAGAGTCCTGGCAGGTTGTGATGTTTCTTGTAGTTGAATTTCTAGGGGATTGGTTCTCAGACAAATTCCAAATTGGAACAGATTAAGGGGCTCATTCTCACCATTGGGATCTCATACTTTTGAGCTATTACTGATGTTTACCTTATTACTTGCATCTAGTTTGATATATTTTGTTCAAACTCCATCTCAAACAACTTCTAGCTGATTTTAAAAGCAAGGATCAAAACAGTTCCTGCATTATCAGACTTTTAAAAGTTCAGATTCCTTTTCTAGATAAAGCAGTCCAGCATCCTGCATTGAGAATCACCAAGTCTATTTTGGATGTGCAAACTATTATAATACAATGGAAGTTTGATAGGGTAATTTACATCCATTTTACACAATGGCCTAGACTTTTTGAAGGCCAGAAAATTATTTCCGCAGTATAAATGAGAATTGTACACCTGGCATCTGTAGAATCTCTGTTGTAGCAGATTTTGAAGGAGTTGTCTGGGAAATTGAAAATTCCACTGGACAATGCTCCTGTGTCTAGAACTCTCTAAATGTATCCATTTGAATTGAGAATTCAAGGTGATCCTCTGCAGTTAAGCAAAAGTTACTGAAGAAATGTTAGCTGATTAAATACTTAGGAGTGCTCCTGGATCACTATTCAACTGACATGTAATGTACCACCCCCTACTATGCCCTCTCTAGATCCCTTACTTTGCCCGTAGTCTGAACCAACACCGTCACTCTCTGATGTTGGGAAGGCTACCACTCTGGCAGCTGGGTTCCGGACACAAATGGTACCAATTCATGGTGTACATTATTGTACAGGGTTTTGCCTGTGTGTTTTAAAACCACCCCATTTTGTGGTTTCTCAGGTAGACCTTGAACAAACATGTAGGGGTGCAGTTCTGGCTGGTTTTAGCCCATTTCTAATTTTGTACAGGACATAGCTTCCACCATGACCTTCCTGGGGCAATGTTGCTCAATTTCCAGCACTTTCTCTGGGCTTGTGATAAATTAGTTAGATAGATAGATAGATAGATAGATTGATTGAAAGAACAGTGTAGCATAGTACAGGTCCTTTGACCCATGATGTTGTGCTGAACTTTTACCCTAAAGCTAAGGTCTATCTAACCTCCACTGCTACCTTATGCTATCATCCATATGCCTATCTTATAGCTACTTAAATGTTCCTAATGAGGCCGACTCCACTCCCTTCTCCAGCAATGCATTCCATGCCTCTACCACTCTCTGAGTAAAGAACCTACCTCTGACATCTCCCCAATATCTACCTCCTTTCACTTTAAAACTATGTCCCCTTGTAAAAGCTACCCCTACCCTAGGAAAATGTCTCTGGTTTATACTCTATCTATACCTCTAATCATTTTGTATACCTCTATCAAGTCACCCCTCATCTTCGTCGTTCTAAAGAGAAAAGCCTCTCTCAACATTTCCTCGTAAGACCTTCCCTCCATTCCAGGCAACTTCCTGGTAAATCTCCTCTGCACCTTTTCCAACGCTTTCACATCTTTCCTGTAATGAGGTGACCAGAAATAGACACAATACTCCAGATGTGGTGAACCAGGCTTTTGTATAGCTGGAGCATAACTTCACAGCTCTTGGACTCAATCCATCTATTAATGAAAGCTAATGAAAGCCGGTAGCCAAACATCCTGTTTTGGTCCATCCATTTGTAGGAAATCCTCACCAGTCACCCATAGTATTTGTGCTCAGGTTCCAACAATGTTTGTCTTCCTGTACATAATCCACTGGTTGTTATACCCAAACTTCATGGGCTTGGTGGGATGGACCCGAAAAACAACATCCATGCATTCCCCCTCTGTCGATGGGGAAAACTGTGTAGAACCGGGATTTATATGCTCTTGTCCAAATAGGGCTTTTGACAATTGGGCCCTGGTAATCCAGCTGATGGTGTAGACCAACAGAATGTATGTCATCATCCTGGAGAGGGGATCGAGGTTAATATCCTTATACAATATCTGACCAAGTTTATATACCTCCCGTGCGTGTCAGTGTTTTTGTGTGTCTGTGTGTGCACGTGCATATGCCTGCATGTCTGTGTACATGTGTATGTGTTTGTATCTGAGTGTGCGTGTCTAAGTGTGTGGTGATGGTGTGTGTATGTGTGTGTGCATGTGTGTGCAAGTGCGTGTGTGCACGTGAGCATGTCTGTGTACATGTGCGTGTGCATGTATGTATATGCATGTATGTGTGTGCATGTGTGTGTGTGTGTGTCTGGGGTGGGAGGGCTCTGGCTGTCAGGGACTTGCTCCCCACCTCGACTCAGTGGGAGTGCCAGCACAATGGCCTTGGTAAAGGGGTAGCCTTTGTCTCTGGGCTGGATTCCCACAAGGACACTTTCTTGGGCAGATTCTCGCTAACCATCCCTGTCACTTCAGTGCTGCTGCACACTGACAGCTACCTCTTCTGGCCGGAACTGATAGGGCCACAGTGGTTCATCTCCTGAGGCTGAGGCCTCAGGAGGGACAGTGTCCAGGGCTGGTCCAAGATCCTGGCTTGGACCGGTAACCAGGGCTTATCCTGGATCTGGATCAGGAATTAGAATTGGGTCTGGATCAATGACAGGACTAGTGTCTGGGTTAGGGTCCGCTTTCCCTATCTTCCCTTGAAGCACGTAGAGATGGTGACTGTTGTTTTGGGCTGCATAGGCTTTTAACTGATGAATGTGGTATCTCCCAACTTTTCCGTTATTGAACAAACTTCTGTATTAGACACTTGTCCTTCACATAGGAATGCTCTTGGCTGGAAAATTTGAAACATCACCCATTGCCCCCCCTCAAACTCCAGTGGGCTCACCTTCCCATCAAAGTGTTCCTCGCTGCACTTTTTCCTTTTTGCCATTCTGATGGCCATTGTTTTCTGTGCAGCCAGTGCATTTTCTAATTGAATTTTCACTGTTTTAGAACATAGAACATAGAACATAGAACAGTACAGCACAGAACAGGCCCTTCAGCCCACGATGTTGTGCCGACCATTGATCCTCATGTATGCACCCTCAAATTTCTGTGACCATATGCATGTCCAGCAGTCTCTTAAATGTCCCCAATGACCTTGCTTCCACAACTGCTGCTGGCAACGCATTCCATGCTCTCACAACTCTCTGCGTAAAGAACCTGCCTCTGACATCCCCTCTGTACTTTCCTCCAACCAGCTTAAAACTATGACCCCTCGTGCTAGCCATTTCTGCCCTGGGAAATAGTCTCTGGCTATCAACTCTATCTATGCCTCTCATTATCTTGTATAACTCAATTAGGTCCCCTCTCGTCCTCCTTTTCTCCAATGAAAAAAGTCCGAGCTCAGTCAACCTCTCTTCATAAGATAAGCCCTCCAGTCCAGGCAGCATCCTGGTAAACCTCCTCTGAACCCTCTCCAAAGCATCCACATCTTTCCTATAATAGGGCGACCAGAACTGGACGCAGTATTCCAAGTGCGGTCTAATCAAAGTTTTATAGAGCTGCAACAAGATTTCACAACTCTTAAACTCAATCCCCCTGCTAATGAAAGCCAAAACACCATATGCTTTCTTAACAACCCTGTCCACTAGGTTGGCCATTTTAAGGGATGTATGTATCTGCACACCAAGATCCCTCTGTTCCTCTACACTGCCAAGAATTCTATCCTTAATACTGTACTCAGCTTCCAAATTCGACCTTCCAAAATGCATCACCTCGCATTTATCCAGTTTGAACTCCATCTGCCACCTTTCAGCCCATCTCTGCATCCTGTCAATGTCCTGCTGCAGCCTACAACAGCCCTCTATACTGTCAATGACACCTCCAACCTTCGTGTCATCTGCAAACTTGCTGACCCATCCTTCAATCCCCTCATCCAAGTCATTAATAAAAATTACAAACAGTAGAGGCCCAAGGATAGAGCCCTGTGGAACACCACTCACCACTGACTTCTAGGCAGAATATTTTCCTTCTACTACCACTCGCTGTCTTCTGTTGGCCAGCCAATTCTGTATCCAGACAGCTAAGTTCCCCTGTATCCCATTCCTCCTGACCTTCTGAATGAGCCTACCATGGGGAACCTTATCAAATGCCTTGCTGAAGTCCATATACACCACATCCACAGCTCGACCCTCATCAACTTTTCTAGTCACATCCTCAAAGAACTCGATAAGGTTTGTGAGGCATCACCTGCCCCTCATAAAGCCATGTTGACTGCATTTAATCAAGCCATGCTCTTCCAGATGGTCATAAATCCTATCTCTCAGAATTCTTTCTAACACCTTGCAGACGTGAGACTTACTGGTCTGTAATTGCCGGGGATTTCCCTATTTCCTTTCTTGAAGAGAGGAATTACATTTGCCTCTCTCCAGTCCTCAGGTACGACTCCAGTGCAGAGCGAGGATGCAAAGATCTTCGCAAGTGGCGAAGCAATTGCATTTCTCGTTTCCCAAAGCAGCCGAGGACAAATCTGGTCCGGGCCTGGCAACTTGTCAATCTTAATGTTTGACAAAATTTTCAGCACATCAGCTTCCTCTATCTCTATCCATTCCAACATGCACACCTGCTCTTCAAAGGTTTCATTCACTACAAATTTCGTTTCTTTCGTAAAGACAGAAGCAAAAAACTCATTTAGGGCTTCCCCTACCTCCTCAGACTCCACACACAAGTTCCCTATGCTATCCCTGATCGGTCCTACTCTTTCTTTGACCATTCTCTTATCTCTCACATAAGTGTAAAATGCCTTTGTGTTCTCCCTAATCCGTTCTGCCAAGCCTTTCTCGTGCCCCCTCCTGGCTCTCCTCAGTCTATTTTTGAGCTCCTTCCTCGCCTGCCTGTAATCCTCTAGAGCTGAGCTTGACCCTAGCTTCCTCCACCTTATGTAAGCTACCTTCTTCCTTTTGACGAGAAGCTCCACCGCTCTCGTCATCCAAGGTTCCTTTATCTTACCCCTTCTTGCCTATCTCAGAGGGACATATTTATTCATCACTCGCAACAACTGTTTCTTAAACAGTCTCCACATGTCTATAGTGCCTTTACCATGGAACAATTGCTCCCAGTCCATGCTTCCTAACTCATGTCTAATCGCATCATAGTTTCCTCTTCCCCAGTTAAATATCCTCCCATTTTGCCTAATCCTCTCCTTCTCCATAGCTATGCAGAATGTGAGACAGTTATGGTCACTATCACCAAAATGCTCTCCCACCACAAAATCTGATACCTGCCCCGGCTCGTTTCCGAGCACCAAGTCTAGAATGGCCTCTCCCGTCGTCGGCCTGTCAACGTACTGAGTTAAGAAACCATCCTGAATACACCTTACAAAAACAGCTACATTCAAATCTTCTGCTCGAAGGAGGTTCCAATCAATATTGGGAAAGTTAAAGTCACCCATTACAACAACCCTACTACGTCCACACTTTTCCAAAATCTGCCGACCTATGCTTTCTTCAATCTCCCTGCTGCTATTGGGGGGCCTGTAGTAAACCCCTAACGAGGTGACTACTCCCTTGCTGTTCCTAATTTCCACCCACACTGACTCAGTAGGCAGATCTTCCTCGACAATGGAAGCTTCTGTAGCTGTGATACACTCTCTGATTAGTAGTGCTACGCCCCCTCCTCTTTTTCCCCCCTCTCTATTCTTTTTAAATGCTCTAAACCCTGGAACATCCAGCAACCATTCCTGCCCCTGAGAAACCCATGTCTCTGTTATGGCCACAACATCATAGCACCAGGTACTG
The DNA here is from genome assembly GCF_030684315.1 of Stegostoma tigrinum. Lineage (NCBI taxonomy): Eukaryota > Metazoa > Chordata > Chondrichthyes > Orectolobiformes > Stegostomatidae > Stegostoma > Stegostoma tigrinum. Next base: position 13,769,427 of record NC_081385.1, read on the forward strand.
ATCCATGCTCGAAGTTCATCACTTTTATTCCTGATACTCCTTGCATTAAAGCAAACACACTTTAACTGATCCCTTGGTTCCTTCCCAGGAAAATCCTTCCCACTAGCTGGTCTACCTCTTGCTATTGCCTCACCTGCCTCAACTCTCACCTCCAGTATACAGCTCAGGCTCCCACTCCCCTGCCATACTAGTTTAAACCCTCTCGAACTACTCGAGCAAACCTTCCACCCAGGACATTGGTCCCCTTCCAGTTCAGATACAACCCGTCCTTCTTGTACAGGTCCCACCTTCCCCAGAAGGCATCCCAAATATCTACATATCTGAAGCCCTCCCTCCTACACCAGCTGTGCAGCCACGTGTTAAGCTGCGCCCGCTCCCTGTTCCTCGCCTCGCTATCTTGTGGCACCGGTAGTAAACTAGAGAACACTACTCTGTTCGTCCTGCTTTGCAGCTTCCATCCTAACTCCCTGAAATCACTTTTTATATCCTCAACCCTTTTTCTGGCTATATCATTAGTGCCGATATGTAATACGATTTCTGGCTGTTTGCCCTCCCCTTTTAGAAACTTATACACCCGATCGGAGACATCCCGGACCCTGGCACCAGGGAGGCAACATACCTTCCGGGAATCCCGATCCGGACCACAAAATCTCCTGTCGATTCCCCTAACTATCCAGTCCCCTATCATGAGTACTTTTCTATTCTGCCCCCTTCCCTTCTTTGCCACAGTGTCAGACGCAGTGGCAGAGAACTGACTACTATGGCTTTCCTCTGGTAGGTCATCCCCCCCAGCAGTATCCAAAACGGTATACTTATTGCTGAGGGGAATGCCCGCAGGGGATCTCTGCACTGTCTGTCAGTCCCCTTTCCTCCCCCTCACTGTAACCCATCTATCCTTGTCCTGAGCCTTAGGAGTGACCAACTCCCGGTAACTCCTCTGAATTACCCCCTCTGCCTCCCGAATGATCCGTAGTTCATCCAGCTCCATTTCCCTAACACGGTTTTCAAGGAGCTGGAGTTGGGTGCACTTCCCGCAGATGTAGCCAGCGGAGACGTGTGCAATGTCTCCCATCTGCCACATTCTGCAGGAGGAGCAAGCAATTGCCCTAGCATCCATACCCCACTTATCTGAACACCCACTCAGTACTAAAGTTTTCTTGTGACAGAGGGCTTTGACCTTAGGCTCTGTCAAGTCCAGTCCCATTAAGGGTTCAATGCCTCTCATTAGAATGTGGAGAGTGAATCCAGTTGAATTGGACGGTACACACAGTTGGACTGAACTGAAATCCTCAGCAGAAGCGGAACTTGCTTTTTTACAGCCCTATTCTTGACCTCAGGTCATCCTAAAGACTTTCACAACCAACGAAGCACTTTGAAGTGTGGCTAAACTTGTTTTAGTGAGTAGTGCCTTACACATTTCATAGAACAGGTTCTTTAGATTCAGTGCCATTATTAACAGAGTTTTGAATAACTTTCAAAGACTGTGGCTCTCTGAATTTTTCCTTGATGTGGAATGGATCGGAGACGTCAGTTGGGTATTGGGCTTTAGACAGTGAGGTTGATTAGCAGTAACACAATGTGGAGCTGGAGGAACACAGAAGGCCAGGCAGTATTACAGGAGCAGGAAAGTTGACGTTTCGGGTCGGGACCCTTCTTCAGAAATTACCGTCTTGAAGTTGATTAGCATATAGATTCGTGATTCCCATTCTATAATAAGAGATATTAAAGTGCTTAAGGCAATGAACTTGGAGGGTAGCTGACTCAAGTCACACCCATGTCTGATCAGTTCATGACTTTGTTGAAGTTTGGAGGCTCCATCTCAAATGCAATAAAAATGTTATAGAAGTTACCATTGTTTTATAAACTTAAATTCTTATTTTAACCTCTTCTTTAATTGTAATGAACATACATGCTTTAAAACAAGATTCCAAGTAGGGTCTGATTATCAAAGGCTGAGCTTAATGTAAATTATTCACACTCCCCATTCTCAGTGAGGCTTTTTTGATACTGTTCATTCTGATGCACAAAGCTATGCATATTTTGAATTAATTTGACAGGTAAGGCAAAATATACTCCTTAGTAAGATTTAATGAGCCAATTAATTCCCCTTTGTTAAATTACAGCCCTACAATGTAATCACATGGATTTCCTCTTAACTTGCCACCGCTTGCTTCTCTTAAGATTATTCATATTAAAAAATACATGGGTCACTTGGCACTCCTGCTTCCTCAAAGAAGTAAAAGATTCTCCAACCACTTTTTCACAAAGACCATTGCTTCTTTGTGAGAGAGATTGTCATTACATAGCCATGTAAAGAACAAGTGACTGTTGTTTTATTCCTGGGTTGAACAATCTACTGGGTGCAGTTCATCACATTACAGGTAGGATGAGATCACGTGAGACAGGATACAGTAAGAGATTTGTGAGTGTATTGATAGGAATTTAGAGCTGTGAGAAAAATTATACCCACTTGGATTGTTTTCTTTGCAACAGACAAGGCTGGAGGGAGATTTAATCGATATTCATAATGGAGTTGTTAGATAGGATAGCAAAGAGCTATTTCAATAAACAATAAACAAGCACACATGGTCAATGTTGTTGATAGATGAACTACATGGAAATTCTTTCAAGTTATTCTTCAATGTTGTGGGTGTTACTGGCAAGGCCAGCATTTGTTGCCCATCCCTAATTGCCCTCAAATTAATTGCCTTGCAAGACTAATCTCGCGGGCAATTAAGAGTCAACCGCATTGCTGTTGGCCTGGATTCATGTGTATGCCAGACCTGGCAAGGACAGCAGTTTTCTCAACAATCAATGACAGTCAACATTATTGAGAGTCAGTTTAAGTCTGAGATCTTTCATTAATTGAATATGAATTTCACTGGTTCGCCTGGAGAGTATTGAACCCACAGCATTTTCTGCCCTTTCCTTAAAATGCTACCAGTGGTTACAGTCCTATCATAGAGTCATAGAGATGTACAACATGGAAACAGACCCATCAGTCCAAATCGTCCATGCTGATCAGATATTCTAAATTAATCTAGTCCATTTACCAGCATTTGGCCCATATATCCCTAAACCCTTCCAATTCATATACCCATCCAGATGCCTTTTAAATTTTGCAATTATACCAGCCTCCACCACTTCCTTTTTCAGCTCATTCCATATACCCACCACCCTCTGTGTGAAAAAGCTGCCTCTCAGGTTCCTTTAAAATCTTTCCACTCTCACCTTAAATCTATGCCCTCTATTTTTGGACTCCCCTACCTTGGGGAAAACATCTTGGCTGTTCACCCTATCTGTGCCCTTAATGATTTTATAAACCTCTATAAGGTCACCCCTCAGCCTCTGACACTCCAGGGAAAATAATTTCAGCCTAATCAGTCTCTCCCTACAGCTCAAACCCTTCAACCCTGGCAGTATGTTTGTAAATCTTTTCTGAACCCTTTCAAGTTTCACAACATCTTTCCTCCAGCAGGGAAACCAGAGTTAAATGCAATATTCAAAGGTGGCCTCGCCAATGTCCTGTAGAGCTGCAACATGATCTCCCAACTCCTATATTCAATACACTGGCCAATAAAGGCAAGCATACCAAACGCCTTTTTCACTACCCTGCTTACCTGCAACTCCACTTTCAAGAAAATTTGAATTTGCAACCCAAGGTCTCTGTAATTGGCACCATTCCCTTCATCCTAATATTAAGTGTATAAGTCATGTCCTGATTTGCCCTGGCAAAATGCAGCACCTCACATTTATCTAAATTAAACTCCATCTGCCATTCCTTGGCCCATTGGCCCATCTGAACAAGGTTCTATTGCACAATGAGGTAAACTTCTTTGCTGTCCACTACACCAACAATTTTGGTGTCAACAGCAAACTTACTGACCATACTTCCAATATACATTCCAAATCATTTTCTAAATGATAAAAAGCAGTGGGCCCAGCACTGATTCTTACTGCACACTGCTGGTCGCATTCTGAAAAGACCTGCAAGTTAAATAGTACCTGCACTCCACCTAAGGATGTCATTTTTATTAGTCTCCTCTGGAGGCAGTAGTGAGAGAATTAATGTTAACATCTGACTTGCTTTCAGGGTGCAGGCATTGCTTTCACACACTGCTCTGGCTCGTCCCATTAATTAAGGAGATCAATAGCTACAGATGAGTTAAAATTCTATAATTCACTCTTTTTTTTCATATACACACTAACACACACACATATACACACACACAGTTTTTTATTTCCTGCTTCAACTATCAGATCTACCGGTGATGTAAGCAGAATGGTATCCATAGAACCTGGCTGCTAATATGACTATTGAGCTGCCCACACAATGGTCATGTATAATATCACTGAGAAAAGAAAATAGTTGAGCACTATATTTTCAACTTGACTTTAAATCCCGACTCTCTAAAGCATCTTGCTCTGAGGGGGACATTCTTTGCCTTTTGTTGGTCTAGACTAGTAGAGCATATAATATTCCCAACAGGGTCCACTTTGGAATGAAATTTCCACTTAATTCATGGATTCAACTGACAATGTAGAACTGCCATTGAAAGCTGAAAGCTGCCTCAATTCCCATTGGTGATATTTAACTGACTGAAGGGAACGTTACTGTAGGTCTAATATGTTACAACAATTTCTTCTTCGCAGTTGGGTGTTTCAGAGTGAAAGCCTTACATTTCCTGAGAGCAATCCCCGATTGTCATGTTGCAATTGTTAGCTGATCTGCCACCAACTCGAAATGTCACACGGCTTGACTCCAAGCTGAAATGATATGGATTTAAAATTAATTTATTTCCTCCTCAAATGTATAGAGCTGTCACTAACAAGCAGAAAATTGACTTGCTGATTTCTAAAAGAAACTCAAAATGGAATTTCTGATCATACATTCCTTCTATAGGGACTACTATATTAAGTCTTCAGTACGTTTTAGGCACCAACATCACAATATTGCTAATATTTTCAATAGAGCAATCAAGTGGCTGCAACAAAGGGAATCTTCAGTTTGAAGCCATCTTCTACTAAAATCAAATGAAAATATTGGACCAATGACCTGTTCACTTTTAAGCTGCATGTCACACTGCACTCTTGAGAAAACTCCTCTCCAAAAGGCTGCATCTTTTCTCACTTTACATAGACATGAAAGATTGACCCAGTTATGGGTGTAAAGATGCTACAGCATCAACTTAAAATCATGGCTTTTGGCATTTATTTCAAAGTTGTTTCTATCTCCATGGATTGTGATAAATGTGTGGACAAATGTACAGTTAACATTTTAAGCTTGAAGGAAGTGACACCAGAGACTGCAGCAGGTGGCATGCAGTAAATGAATTTTTGAGTAAATGTCATTAACATTATCCTTTGCACTATTGTGGAAAAGCCTGAATTATGAATGTCCCAACCAAATGTGGTTGGTTCAGCTATACCAAGGATAATCATCATTCCTGCTGAGTAGAATTTAATGTTTCTATCAAATTGTAGGAGCTAGATTTTGGTAATTTAGAAAATATTATCTCGGTAAAGGGCATGCGTTGACTTTTTTGTCAATGACTGGATTAAATTCTATAAAAACCTCACCACAGTTATAGATTTCTTAAATTTTCTCCTTATTAAGGCTCCAATGAGTTTGGGTGAACAGTTAAACCTAGAGTGATATCTACTGAATTGTTTTCAATAGTCTCTGCTGTGTATTTCACAAATGTGAACTCAGCTGGATCCTTTTTGCCTCTACGCCAGAATGACTATTTCTCCCTCTCTTAAATCCACTAAGTGCTGACATCAAGGCTGTAGACATTAAACTCCACTATGGCACAATATTGGATGAAAAATATCTTTCTCTCAAGGCACATGGACATCTCAAGGCCCCCAACAACTAATTAAGCACTTTTTGAAATATACTTGCCTTTATTGTTGCTGCAGAGTGATAGAGAGGTAAATTAAATTATTTTGTTATTTTCCTCTTTCCATGGTAAGTAAAGTTAAGAAAAAAACCCCTTATTTTTCTCTTTTTATTGCAAAATAGGCTGTGACATGTTTCCCTTTATCGGTCTGTTTATGAAATCCAATTTCAAATGACCCACAATGATCTCCTTTTAGATTTAAAATAGAATTAAGGTTCAACTCCAGGGGATAATTTTCACTGCACACACACACACACACACACACACACACACACACACACACACACACACACACACACACAACACACACATATAAGGAAGAAAAAGAACAAAAAGAAAAGAAATTAAGAATAACTTAAAAATCACAGTGATAGACCTCAATTCATGTGATATTTGTTTGAAACTAGAAAATTGATGTCCAGTGAAAATTCTTTTCTGTAGGTATTCAGATTTCAATGAGTGCAATTGGTTAAATTGTCAAATTACTTGTGAAGTTGACAAAGGTACAAGAAAGTGATGTTAACATACAGAATTAATCTACTCTTCAAACAAATGTATGATTTCTGCCAGAAACTAGGATTCAAAGAGACTTGGATTGGAGGCAGGTACAGCTAAGCCTGCAATCTGATTTCCCATGGAGGGTCTTTCAGATAGACCTGATGTTCATGAGTAGACCGTTGTTAACAGTAAAATAGACTCTTACCAATTGATGCTATGGGGTTCAGAGATTATTGAGAACTCTTTCGAGACCAAAGGCATTTTGATCATGTAGCTGTTACTGGAATAGTCAGTTTTCAACTCAACAGAGAATCTCTAGGCCCTAATCTATTATGTGAGATCACTGTTGATTTATTAATACCACTTCTGACACAATGATGCTCAAAAGCTTCTCTATAGCCTCATTCTCTGTTCAGGAACTGTATCTTCTCCTGGTCTTTTCTGTTTATTAAAATAGCCACATAATGCAAAGGTGTGAAATTACAGAAGGATAATCTAAACCCTTTCCAACTGGATCATTCCAAATCTCTAGGAGCCAAGGTGAAGATGCAATCTACAGCAGCCATGTCTTGTGGACACAAATTAGTATACAAAGCAGCAACAACCAATTTAGACACAGCAAAATCCCCCCAAAGCATGGGATATGACGATATAAAAAGTGAAGAAGTCTGTGGATGCTGTAAATCAGAAACAAAAACAGAAATTGCTGGAAAGGTCAGCAGGTCTGGCAGCATCTGTGAAGAAAAAAAATCAGAGTTAACGTTTCAGGTGACCCTTCCTCAGGACGCTGTTTGGATATGACAACATGGTCTGCTTCAGTGCTGCTTGTTCACGATACAATACATCCCAGAAGCACTCTCCTACAGTACCACAAATCTTTTAAATTCCCCTGAGGTAACAGACAGGACCCCAGTTAACCCCTTCACCTGGGAGAGGCCAGATTATGTGCCTCAGTCTCTGGTGTGATTCTATTTAGTAGGTCAGAGATTTACTGTTATGCCAAGACCTCCGCAAGTCATAATGACTCTAATCTCTCAGCATTTCCCAACTGTCTCTGAAATCTCCTAAATGATTAATATTCACCGGCGATTTTGGGCTGAATCTTTCGGATTTTGTCAGGCAAAGCGCAAGTTGCATCACGCTTGGTGCGCTAACATATATTTGGTATCTGAGCACTTGTGAGCTCAGTCATGTCTGATTTATGCCCCATCTTACCCTATGCTGTTCCTGAAGAAACTTGCCACTCAGCGAGGATCGCGAATTGACTGGCGTCTCTGGCAGCAGCGCATTTTTTTAAAGGCACTTTGTGTACCTGGGTAAACACTATCAATCTGGAGCTTCCCTGCATGATTCTGATATTTGTTTCAATGTGGCTGATGGGGGAGAGGGGGTGCTCAGATGGCACTCGTTTTGCAGGCAGCGTCCTGGAGCTTCTGGTGAACAGGTGCGGAGGCAGGACATCCTTTTCCTCCAGGACCAACAAAGAAAGCTGCAATATTGGACCAAGCCAGTCTCTTCTGAGTTTGCCAGCAATGTTAAATCAATCTCCTCCATCTGGAAGAATAGTGAGGTAAGAGGCCAATGTGCTCCATCCCTGTTAGTCACCATTTCTGTCTGATACATCACACTCGCTCTATCTCTGCCTCTGTACCCACCTCCCAACAAAGTTCATGCCCCGCCTCTCTCTCTACTGCGTGCACCATCTTCCCCACTCACCGCCATCCAGCCCAGACTGCAACACCACTCACTTTGCATGCCAACTGTGATGCCACCGCATGTGTTTGAGAAACCTCTGCCCCTGTGCCCACAGTGATAATTGTGCCACCTGCCTCCTTTCATAATACCTGCCACTTCCTCATTCCAGGAGGCAAACAGTCTACAATGGGTCTGTTAACAAGGCACTTAAGCAGCAATAATGGAGTTGACAGAGCCATGGAAATGTCTAGGTTCGGTCAATTGGGAACTCGCTGTTACCTAGTGAGAGTATAGCTACAATAGTTGAGAAAAGAAAACAGGTTTCAGTGAGCTGATTGCAATATCAAAATGAGCCTTGTCAAACACCTCATCTCATTCTACCACTCATTTCACCACAGTCCACATTGCTCAGAATCTGATAAGGTTCCTCCCAATGTGATGTGATTCAAGTCCCTCCTAGGTGCCATTTTTGTTTGCTTTTTCACCCTATCAGGCCATTGTCGACATATTCTCCCTCTCCTTGAATCTGCCAGCTGTGACTCGGTGTTGTGGGGTCATTTATTTGAGCAAGTCATTTATATTGCTGCTTCAGCTCTTGTTGAAGATCCATTTTGCGAGTGATACATTAAACTGAGACTTTGTGCTTCCTCTTGCCTGGAAATACAAGATCCCATGGCAGAGTCCCAAAAGGAGCAGGGAATCTCCTATGAGTGATAATGGGAACTACAGATGCTGGAGAATCCAAGATATCAAAGTGTGAAGCTGGATGAACACAGCAGGCCAAGCGGGATCTCAGGAGCAGAAAAGCTGACGTTTCAGGCCTAGACCCTTCATCAGAGTCTCCTATGTTTTGTTTACAGCCCAGACAACATCATTATAACTGAATCAGATGATCTGGTCATTATCTGCTCAGAAAGATTTGTTGTAGAAAATAGAGTCAGTGATTATGGAAGGTAAAAAGGAAAGTAGAAGTGATGGATCAGTTGTAATTTTATCCAATGGTAGACTAGTCTTGAAGGGCTCAATGGCCTACTGATGCTCCAAAGTCCTATGCTCCTATCCTATAGCTGTTGTATGATGTTGCTTTGCACAAATTGCCTGCCTTTTTTTCCTGCATTACAAAACTGACTGCTCTTCAAAAGTAATTTATTGGCTGTGAGGTGCTTTGAGAGGTGCAGAGATAATCGAAAATACGATAGAAATCACATTTGTGCATCTGACAAATTATTCATATACTTCCAAGATCTACCTGCTCACTTCCATTGTTATGAACTAATTGACTTTCTAAAACCGGTATTTTACAAGATCCTTGGACCCACAGCCCTGTTTCCTCTTTGCAGGGCCCCTGAAACGCAGAAAACAAGGAAATGTAGGAAAGAAATATGCAAGGAACGTGAAAGCAATATTTTTAGGAGAAACAATAAATTAAAACAATCATCTGGAAAAGTAAAACAGCAGGGTTTATATAACCGTGTGATTCGCAATATTTAAATAATTGGCTGATATGAGTAGGGGTCACCCACATCTATAGAATGTAATAAATGGATTTTCAATTAGCTATTGTTAAATTAAGAGTAGTAATTTATACATTGGTAGAGGTGACACCCTTGATTTTACAGCAGTTTATAAAGTTACAAGATTGAGGAGAAGTGTGAGTCAATATTTTGACAGTCATTCAGGGAAGGTTAGTATTTGATTATGTTCACTGAAAAACTAATCACTACTGAGAGAAAACCTGGGAATTGACACCAATACAAGTATTTTCTGCAATGTCGAATATTAACAGATGTGACATATCGACTGCAATTGCACTAACAGTTCTGTGGACTGTACCAGAAAGAATAAACCAAGTATTGTGAGCAGTGTAGAGGCCAGTGGAGTCAAAATGCTAATGTTTAGGTTAGCTCAGTTGGCTGGATGACTGGTTTTGATGTACAGTACACTCCAACAATGTGGCTGACATGACCACCAAAGTCTTTTCTTCTCAATCTTACACTTTGCTTGAGGTATGGTGATCCTTGGGTTAAACTCACCACCAGTCATTCTCACTATAGGTTTGTGGAACTATAGTGACTTTATCTTCCCTTACTCAGTCATCATTTTGGCACAAGGATTTTGGCTTGATGATAACAAAGTGTGAAGCTGGACGAACACAGCAGGCCAAGCATTATCTCAGGAGCACAAAAGCTGACGTTTTGGGCCTGGATCCTTCATCAGAGACGGGGATGGGGAGAGGGTTCTGGAATAAATAGGGAGAGAGGGGGAGACGGACTGAAGATGGATAGAGGAGAAGATAGGTGGAGATCAGAGTATGGGTGGGGAGGGGATAGGTCAGTCCAGGGAGAGCGGACAGGTCAAGGAGGTGGGATGAGGTTGGTAGGTGGGAAATGGAGGTGCGGCTTGAGGTGGGAGGAGGGCATAGGTAACAGGAAGAACAGGTTAAGGAGGTGGGGATGAGCTGGGCTGGTTGTGTGATGCAGTGGGGGGAGGGGACGAACTGGGCTGGTTTTGGGATGCAGTGGGGGAGGTGGAGATTTTGAAGCTTGTGAAGTCCACATTGATACCATTGGGCTGCAGTCTTCCCAAGCGGAATATGAGTTGCTGTTCCTGCAACCTTTGGGTGGCATCCTTGTGGTACTGCAGGAGGCCCATGATGGACATGTTGTTTAAGGAATGGAAGGGGGGGTTAAAATGATTCGCGGCTGGGAGGTGTCGTTGTCTATTGCGAATCGAGCGGCGGTGTTCTGCAAATCGATCCCCAAGCCTCCGCTTGGTTTCCCCAGTGTAGAGGAAGCCACACCGGGTACAGTGGCTACAGTATACTACATTGGCAGATGTGCAGGTGAACATCAGCTTAATATGGAAAGTCATCTTGAGGCATAGGATGGGGGTGAGGAAGTAGGTGTGGGGGCAAGTGTAGCACTTCCTGCGGTTGCAGGGGAAGGTGCCGGGTGTGGTGGGATTGGAGGGGAGTGTGGAGCGGACAAGGGAGTCACGGAGAGAGTGGTCTCTCCGGAAGGCAGACAAGGTTGGGGATGGAAAAATGTCTTGGGTGGTGGGGTCAGTTGGCTTGAAGCCAGTCTGCAAAGCCATCATGTACATTTTTGTGTGTTCTCACACTTCATTATCTCAAGTATTGTGGTATTGGTGGTGAGCTTGGGGTTTGGTGGGTTTGTGGTGATTTGTTGGTGTTTCTTTTATGATGTATCTTTGGCAGATATTCCAAGAAGACAGTGGAGCCTGTGGCAGACAGTGATAGTGGACTTTCAAGATTCCATGTAGCCCAGGGTGCAAGCTGAGTTGTTTGTGGATGGATTAGAACATATTAATGGCTGTGGTGAAAAGGCTAAGGGCAGGCTGTTAGAGAAATCAAAACCTATACTGAGAGGAAACTTGAAATTGTGCTCGAATAAAGTGACTATACCGAATGAGCACTCATAAAACAAGAAGCCAAATAGCATGGTGTTTTGTTAAAAGATATGAGGACTGTTAATGTCAGTGGAACTGTAATCAAGCACAAATTACAGCCTTCAGTCAGCTGTATGCATGTGTCGAGAGGGAATAATGACTCAAAAACATAATTTTGAACGAGATGAAACGGAAATTATTTCGCAATGAATGAAAATTTGTGTGTGGAATGAGCTTCCAGAGGAAGTAGTGGATGGGGTTATAGTTTCTACGTTTAAAAGACATTTGGATAAGTTCATGAATAAGAAATGTTTGGAGGGGTACACTCCAAGAGCTGGCAGGTGGGGCCAGTTTAGTTTGGGATTATGGTTGGCAAGGATTGGTTGAACCAAAGGACCTATTTCCTTGTTGAATTATTCAATGACTCTATGAAATGGCCTTCCCCCTAACTAACTATGCAGAATCAAAGGAATGACATTTGGATATCTTTAGCAAGTTAATATAAAAAATAGAACTGAGTAGAATAGTTTGCTATCTAATCATTGAAAATGAACTTCCTTTGCTATCTCATTCAGGGCTTACATATAACATTATTTTCCAGTAACAAACTGGCTCTAATATTACTGCTGGCTGAAAAACACATGCCACAAAACTACAAGTAAAGTAACCTCCTTATAAACAGATACAGGCAAAGAGGAAGAGGAGATGCAAAGATTGAATAAGCAGAAGCACATTCTGGTTTTTAGCCCCATGGCACTGCCGGTCTCCTACTTAATTACAAAAAGAAGGATGGGGCCTAATCTTCTGTCAAAGGAGAAAGCAAATCAGATCTGTTCCCTTTATTTACAGCAAATTCGAAATGAGGTGAAATTATTCTGTGGAGAAACTGATTTTTCTAGATCATGAACCTTCAATAACAGGCAATCAACTTTATTATCTACTGTGGCCAGCAATGATTCAGCTGAAAGAGTAGAAAACAGGGCTATAGCTGCAATGTTTTGTTGTAAAGCTTTATGTCATCTCCTGTCTTTATTCTGTTACCACTATCATTATTATTGCCCAACTCCATCAAGACAACAGTTTTGATACAATCTGCCAACAATCTTGTTGGGAAACTCTGTTGCCATGAAAATCAATGTGATGAAGACAGCATTGAAGTTCCCAGTTTCACTGCTGATCTTAAGCGGGGAACTAGGTCTTTATAGTTGGCCTCAGAGCACTGACGCAAACAGAGGGATTTCCATTCAAGTCTGTCATACTGATTAAAGTCCATGTGTGTGTTAATGTTTGTATGTTTACAGGCGTAAACATGCACATGTGTGCCTGTGCATGAGCTGTATATTAGATGAAGGTGACATTGAGGTTGTCGAGTTGCTCACTGAACCGATGTGTTTGATTACAGACGCTTCATCATCCTACTAAGTAACATGTTCAGTGCACCTCTGGTGAAGCGTTGGTGTTCTGTCCCTCTTGTTATTTATATGCCTCGATTTGTTGGGGTGGTTGGTATCACTGCCAGTTCTGGTTTTCAGTCATTTGTATATTGGGTATAGTTCAATGTGTTTGTTGATGGAGTTCAGGTTGGAATGCCAGACCTCCAGAAATTCCTTGGTATGTCTCTGTTTGGCTTATGCTTTTACAGAAGTGTTGTCCCAGTTGAATTCGTGTCTTTCTTTGTTGGTGTGTATTGAGACCAGTGAGAATTGCTCGTGTCTCTTGGTGGCTATTTGTTGCTCATGATATATGGCCATGTTTCCCTGTGATGCCTACACCCCATTCCCCGCCCACCCTGCAGGCACTGTATAGCATTCACCCATAGAAAGGGACAAAAAGGTTGGATGTGTTGGCAGAAACATGTCCCAGCATGAGCTGGCATTTTCGGGAGAGAAGGTGAAAAATGCAGGGAGAAGAAAACCTCAGAAAACTAAGCTAATTGGACAAATGCTGAATGTTTGATAGCTTGTACTGAAACTATTGTCTAACATCAACTTAAAGTTGAAGTGTTGAAGAAATTTGCAATATCCTGTGTTGCTCATTAAAATTGCTGAATCACTGTCACACAAAAGCACAGCTCATGAAAATGCCCGGAACCTATGCCAGTTCTGATTGAGCTGTAACTTTATGTCTGATTTTCATAGGACAAATTTACCCAAAGTAATATTTCTATTGTCTTAAGATGATGCCTCAAACAATTTTTTTCTCCTCACTGTGATTTACAATGTACTTTTCATACTTCTGAATGCATTTTCATGGAAACACAATGCTTTGAATTACAAATTAAAAATAATCCAGAAGTGCATTTTCTAAGAATATGTTTTACCCCACGTGCAAGTTTTTACACCAATTTCTACGTATTTTTATGTTCACGTCTCAGTGGTGCCTCTTCGATGTTGAAGCATTCACGAGGACATTGTATGCTTATTTGGGTAAAGCAACCTGAAAATAGATTTATTTATTTAGATTTATTTAATATGTTGTCACTTGTACTTATGTACAGTGAAAATTGGATAATGTTGCCATGTTCCACTGTCATCTTGAATTGCAGAATAAATTACTGAGTAAGTTGTATAAATGGTAAAATACTGAATAAGTTAAATTAATGTTAGTAAAACAGGAACAGCTTCAAAAGTTCATCTTTCTCTCTTCTGGCAAGGTGTTCCTTTCCCGTCTCCACCGGCACCATTGTTTCTGTGTCCACTGTCTCTGAAATGGAGACAGTCACTCTGATTGGGTCCCACACCTCCTGCGACACTGGACATTGACTGATGGGGTCCTGGCTATGAGTTGACCAACAGGATCGTGCCAACACCCAAGATGGAGTAGGAATGGAGATTACTGGGGCTTCTTGCAGGTCAACATCAGGAGAAGGCCCCAGGGATACAGCAAAATAAAAACACTTTACTGAGCTGGAAAGACAAATGGGAGAAAAACAGGATTTGGCACTAGGTCATGATGCTCATTTCATAAACCAGTGGAGGCAAAATAGGCTGAATGACCTCTTTCTGCTCTCTAGCACTCTGTGATTTTGTGATATACCGTTGATGCTTTTGCACAACTTTGTTAGATTTCATTATCAAGAAAATTGGCATTAAGTTCAGACTCATTTGCTGGATTGTGCCATTTCAAGGAATTTCTGGCCAATATTTACATGTCAAATGATGAATAACTCCATTAAAATGCCATAAAATGGCTTCAATCATTGCATTTTAAAGCCAAACACTTTAGATTAGATTTGCTACAGTGTGGAAACAGGACCTTCGACCCAACAAGTCCACACCGCCCCTTGGAGCATCCCACCCAGACCCATCTCCCTATAACGTACACACCCCTGAACACTATGGGCAATTTAGCATGGCCAATCCACCTAGCCTGCACATCTTTGGACTGTGGGAGGAAACCGGAGCACCCGGAGGAAACCCACACAGACATGGGGTTAATGTGCAAACTCCGCACAGACAGTTACCCGAGGCTGGAATCGAACCCGGGCCCCTGGTTCTGTGAGGTTGCAGTGCTAACCACTGAGCCACCCCTATTCTGTATTGCATGCAACAGCCCCTTAGAGAAGCTTCTAGCATTCAAAGGAACATTTAAATCTTGGAACAAATGCTCCTGACATTCATGACCTTTAATACCACAACCTTCAACAAATGTACTCATCCGCCTACAAAGGATGCTTAATTTCACAAATTAATAAAATGTGAGGCTGGATGAACACAGCAGGCCAAGCAGCATCTCAGGAGCACAAAAGCTGACGTTTCGGGCCTAGACCCTTCATCAGAGAGGGGGATGGGGGGAGGGAACTGGAATAAATAGGGAGAGAGGGGGAGGCGGACCGAAGATGGAGAGTAAAGAAGATAGGTGGAGAGGGTGTAGGTGGGGAGGTAGGGAGGGGATAGGTCAGTCCAGGGAAGACGGACAGGTCAAGGAGGTGGGATGAGGTTAGTAGGTAGCTGGGGGTGCGGCTTGGGGTGGGAGGAAGGGATGGGTGAGAGGAAGAACCGGTTAGGGAGGCAGAGACAGGTTGGACTGGTTTTGGGATGCAGTGGGTGGGGGGGAAGAGCTGGGCTGGTTGTGTGGTGCAGTGGGGGGAGGGGATGAACTGGGCTGGTTTAGGGATGCAGTGGGGGAAGGGGAGATTTTGAAACTGGTGAAGTCCACATTGATACCATATGGCTGCAGGGTTCCCAGGCGGAATATGAGTTGCTGTTCCTGCAACCTTCGGGTGGCATCATTGTGGCAGTGCAGGAGGCCCATGATGGACATGTCATCAAGAGAATGGGAGGGGGAGTGGAAATGGTTTGCGACTGGGAGGTGCAGTTGTTTGTTGCGAACTGAGCGGAGGTGTTCTGCAAAGCGGTCCCCAAGCCTCCGCTTGGTTTCCCCAATGTAGAGAAAGCCGCACCGGGTACAGTGGATGCAGTATACCACATTGGCAGATGTGCAGGTGAACCTCTGTTTAATGTGGAATGTCATCTTGGGGCCTGGGATGGGGGTGAGGGAGGAGGTGTGGGGACAAGTGTAGCATTTCCTGCGGTTGCAGGGGAAGGTGCCGGGTGTGGTGGGGTTGGAGGGCAGTGTGGAGCGAACAAGGGAGTCACGGAGAGAGTGGTCTCTCCGGAAAGCAGACAGGGGTGGGGATGGAAAAATGTCTTGGGTGGTGGGGTTGGATTGTAAATGGCGGAAGTGTCGGAGGATAATGCGTTGTATCCGGAGGTTGGTAGGGTGGTGTGTGAGAACGAGGGGGATCCACCTACACCCTCTCCACCTATCTTCTTTACTCTCCATCTTCGGTCCGCCTCCCCCTCTCTCCCTATTTATTCCAGTTCCCTCCCCCCATCCCCCTCTCTGATGAAGGGTCTAGGCCCGAAACGTCAGCTTTTGTGCTCCTGAGATGCTGCTTGGCCTGCTGTGTTCATCCAGCCTCACATTTTATTATCTTGGAATCTCCAGCATCTGCAGTTCCCATTATCTCTTAATTTCACAAATATTGTGTTTGCATGATCTGCTGGGATTCAAAATTTAGACGAGAATATACTTTGCTTTTCATGGATAGCAATGAAAAACAGAGAAAGTGAAAGGATATACTGGCTTTCCAGGGAACGCAATGTGCATTTACCAGAAGAAAACCTGGACTCTGAGGTGAAGTTACAAGGAAGGATTACAGAAGTTAGGCAAGTGTTTCAGATGAAAAGCCATCAATCTGAAGTGAGAATTTGCTCACCAGTGATATCAGGCCTGCTAAATATTTACAGCATTTTCTGCTTTCAAAACACCATCTAGAATTGTATTCCCTGGATTTTGGGCAGGTGGCATTTGACTTGATCAACATTTTTCTAAAACAAGTGAATCTCTGCACCAACCCTATGTCGGTGCTCAGCCTGTCAACAGATAAGAGGATCCGCAAGCAAAATGCTTGTCCACGCCTGAGCTTCACTAAAGAAGAAAGGAGAATTATTTTGAGCAAAAACAACCCTTACATTTCCCCTTCACACCTTAGTCATTGCTTGCTTTTTCACACTGGATACAGCATTTATATTTTAAGCAGTTATCTGTGTTAATGAACAGGGATTCAGTTACCTGTTCAGTCATGAACTCCAATAAAATAAACTCAGTAAAATCTCAATAAAAAGGGAAGAAAGTGTTGAAACCAGATCCTCTAATTCCAAAAAAATAGGAAAACTGTATCTTTCTTGTAACGTTGTAAATCATATATTGTGAAACTCCTCAGTTCAGATCATATTTCCGTAAATTTGCTTCTGCAGTTCCAAATGTCTGTTAGGATAGTTAACTCAAATGTTGCTTGCTCAGTCTTCCTAATTACTTGGTCAACTTTGTGTTCACAACAATTCCAATGCAAAGATGTAATATCTTCATACATGGACAACAGTAAGAGGAAAAATTTGCATTTATGTAGTTTTTTGTGCATCTAGTTTTGAAAATGTTTAGTTTCCCAAAAGCATGCTGCTTGGGTCCATGGATATTTTGTGCAAGAGCTCTCTCGATCTTTATAGATGGTTTTTCTACATGAGATTAGAGCATTTGCTTCCTTCTAGATCACTCTGCCTACTGGTGTGTTTCTGACGTTATCATTACATCATACTCAAGCATACTACAATGTTAACCATTTACTTTCTACAGAGAATCATCAACATGATAAAGCTTCCCAAGTACTCCACTGGACCATTAGCAAACACAATTTTACATGAGACACATGAGATGATATTTGAACAGATGACCAAATGACAAATTGAAACAGGCAGGTTGAAAGAAGCATCTTAAGGGAGATAGAAAGGAATCACAGATTTTAGGAATTAGGCAGTTCAAAGTACAACAACTCACATTGGAATGACTAAAGCTAACTGACAGCTACCCAAAATATAGGTGGTCAAATTCTAGAGTGAATATATACATTGCGACCTTTATTTAACTGTGTACATGCTCAAATATCATACATACAGTCGTTAGCAACCTGTAACTGACAAAAGGCGATGCTTACACATTTAGAATTCACTTCAGTTATTCTATCACATTATACAGATCGAAATAACAAGAAACAAATTGGAATTTCAAGTGTTCTGTTGACAGTAATTTAGTTCATGCCTTTTCATTAAATGTGTCTTGAAATGGCTAAGTACAAAGCAGCCTGCGGATCACTATCTGTAATAATGTTGAATAACAAGTCGATCAAATGCAGAATTGACTTGAACACTTATCTCAGTTTACGCAGCACAAAATAAAAGTCACACATTCATATCAGTGCTTTGCAGTCCTTATTTACCAATATGTCTAAAAATGAAGGGCACAGTTGTAATTTTGTGTAAAACAGGAACTGCCAGAACAAGCGACCAGGAGCAGCTGTTAATGCAATGTCACAACATTGGCAGAGATTCTGATAATGTGGATGGATGGGCGTTGGCAATCGGGTCGGACATAAGATGGATAGCTCATTTTTGGTACAGGGCACTATACCAGGAAGGGGCATAATTGAAGTTAACATATGCAATGAAGTGAGCATGGAATAGTAATTCTGTGGAATTAAAGGAAAAAAAACATTGAGACATAAGGGAATGTAATTGCAAGAGTTAGAATGTGAGCCAGAGTGAGTGTTAAACAGCGCTCAGAATGATTATTCTTTGTATGTCTGTACCATAGGGCTGATAGGTGGTGAAAGCTGATGGAAAGTGAACTGACAGGTCCTGCCAGATTCTTTTATGATGTGCTTTTATTACAAACGTGCTTGAAATTACATTATGCAAATATTGGCATATGAGAGTTTAATATGATCGCATAAAATTCCATTGCACGCCATTGTAACGGAGAGCTAGTGACCTGCGTATTTTACAACCCTGTTAAAATACAACTAAAATATTTACAATGAACAATTAAATATTTGCATGTGAGTGCTCACCCAGCATCATTTCAAGGTCAAAGACTTACATTTCAGGGCCTTCCTTTCTAAGTTAATTTATGAAAAGAGAGCCCTTGCACATTTTTTCTTCTTTGATGCAAATGAAGTGCAGGTTGTGATGGAAAACAGAGCGAGACAATATTTACTGATCATCAGTGAATTGCTATGAAGATGATAGATTTGTCTCCAAATTTTGGGGTGCGATTGCAACTGGCATAGACAGACCGTGGAATGGGAACCCTTTACTATTTGTCTCCAGTCATTTATTTATCTGCTGGACTTATCAGGAATTGTTATTTGGGATAAGTGATAGACCATGTTAAGCACAGGTGACTGTTTAAATAAGGCTACCATAATGTGGTAACATTATAAGATTGTTCCTTGGCAATCAATGTCTCGTTTAAGATATAGACTAATCAATGCACCATATAATGAGAATTCAGTGATATCATATGGCACATTAAAGTTGATCTAATTGAATGGTTGAGCAGACTCGATAGCTGAACAGACATTTTCTGCTCTTCCATCTTATTGTCTTAAAGATGAAAGTGAATTGACATGCAGTTTAGTTTTGTTCTGTTTCAGTTATACCCATTATGTCTTTTACTGTGGGCCCTTTGAAGAATTCCTTGAAGATAGAAAAGAAGTTGAGGCTATGTGGCCATAACAGGGCAATTCTAAAATTATTTTCCATGGGATTTGAGTGTTTCTGGCAAGACCAGCATTTATTGTTCACTCCTAACCGGTAATGTGTTAATTGTGTTGTCAAATTTAAGCCTAAATAGATGGAGGGTATTGATCAATTAAATATCTTGAGTGGGTATAAAAACAGAATTCTGGAATACCAGGGTGTTGGAAGGCAGAGATATTAAATTGTGTGAAGAAACACAATATCAAGATAAAGATTTGTGCCTAGTTGCCTACATTACTATTGCATTTAATATTAATTGCCCTTTAGAACAAAGTTGTGAGCCACCTTCTTAAATTGCTACAAGCCATCTGGAGTAGGTGCACATTGCTGTTCGGGAGGGAGTTCCAGGATATTAATCCAGTGACAGTGATGGAACAGTGATATGGTCCAAATTAACGTAATCTGTGTAGCTTGGAGGAAGTTTGCAGATGGTGGTGTTCTCATTAATACTGCCAAATTTTGGAGGTGACTTGTTTTGTTTTCTCATCTCACTCTTCCAATGGTCATAACAAGGATTTAATAGTAAAACGGTGATGATATTGCCAATTATATAAGTTCAGTATGAGGAATCAGGCAGTCAGATTGCTTTAATTAATGAATAAGGATGAGTTTATTGCAAACTAAGTTTACTCAAGAGAAGGTGCAAAGATTATTAACAAAAGATTGAGACTGGACAAAAATATATGTAAACACACCTCTTGAACACTAACACATGCACATACATGCACATCATCCCCAAGTCTGAGAAAACAAAAGCTATAAATCTCTTTGCAATGTTATCTTAAAAAGTAATTTGCCAAGTGACAGTCAAATTCAGGAGTAAAGGTTTGTTCTTGGATTGTCCTAAATGTGATTTGTAATATACAACTAAAGTGTTGACACTGGGGTAACTTCCTGGATCAGTTGTGGCTGATTGAATTCTCAGTTCTGGAGACAGTGAGACAGATTTTTAAATCTTCTTTATGAACTCTTCACAAATGATAATAAGATTTTCTCATGGGGTTTCGTTTAACATTTTGATACGTGGACTTTGAGAGAAAGAGAGAGAGGGCGGTGTTGTTGGTTCCCTGGCAACAAACTTGGTTACGTGACCTGTCCATGAACGCATTGTAAATGTAGTGACTTCAGTCAAGCAGCTTGTGAATTTTGCGCATGCAACTTATTTTTTTCCTGCAGTAGCCAATATCCTCTACTTCATTAAGTGCTCTTGCTATAAAGTTCAATGCATGTAAGTACAACTGGTATTAGCATAAATTAACAGTTCAGATGAAATATCTTCATAGCATATTGCATCTGCTACCCTGTCGTTCTCATTTATATGTGCCATGGGTTTGAAATGTACTGTCAAAGGAGCCTTGGTGAATTCCTTGGTGCAGTGAGTGCTACCTCAATCCTCACACTACAGAATAAGGAAAGTAAGTAGCTCCTCACTTTGGTTAAGTCAATGACAGAAATCGCAAAGTTGATGTTTAGGACGATGTCATCAACACATTATACCAAAGGCTATATGTGACTTGTAACTAATGGGTTATGTATTGATAGTGGCTGCATGGGTTATCACTGCCCTGCATGTTGGGCCTTGGTCCTTCACTTAATTCCCTGTTTGCATCATTATGGGATTGGTGAGATATGGTTCTAGGTCAGAGTATGTTGGTGTTGCATAATAAGCTTACATTTTACTTCCCAATATTTATCTGTGCTTTGAATGATTCCGTCATGTTTCCAAATACGAGTTATCGTGTCCCTGTGGCAGTCATTGTGTTTCTGCAACCATGAGTCTACTGTTAGTGAAAGAAGCAAAGATTGATTAAAACTATATAAAAGTAATATGTCTCAGGGAGCAACTTCAAGGATAAACATTAAATAGAGTTAACGGTCAGCCGTGGTTCATGTTTATCTCTGGGTCAGAGGGGTGTAGACTGAAGTCCTGCTCCAGGAGTTGTAAAAGTTCAGCATGACAGTCGAGTGGAGTATTAGTCTATCAGAGGTGTCATCCTTTGGATGTGATGGTAAGTGAAATCCTTATGCCTTCTCAGGACAAAGATCCCCAATTTGAAGAACACTGAGTGAGTTATCCTTGATTTCCTGACCAATACTTAGCTATCAATCAACATCATGAATAAAAGATTCATCTGTCATTATCATGCTGCTCTGTTTGATTGTGAATGATGCTTATTAAATGCATATACTTTTTAAAAAATTCAGTTTGAAACCTCATCTTGACTCCTGTATTCTGAGATAAAATCTCTTCATAACTTGATCACGGCTTTGCAATCACTCTCCATAGTTTAGCGCTTACTATTTAAATTTGGTGCTTTGATTAATTGGAGCAATTTTCCAACTTACGCCAGAGAGTTTTGTTCAATATGAGAAAATATCGGAAATTCAGATAGAGTTTTGCATCACACATAACCTCTTCTCTGCCTTGCAAAGTATATCACTGTGAAAATTAATCCAGGTGTGCTTTATGACCATTCTTCAACTTTTGAGCAGAAGTTGGTTAGCTCAGTTGGCTGGATGGCTTGGTGAGTGATGTCAGCAGGGTAGGTTCAATCCCCATACCAGCTGAGGTTACTATGCAAGGTTCTCTTTCTTAACCTACGTCCTTCACTCACCTCAGGTTAAACCACTATGCCTCTCTCCCTCATGACAGAGTAGTCCTTTGTTCTGGTAAGAGTCACCAGACTTAAAACATTAGCCCTGCTTTCTTCCCACAGATGCTGCCAGGCCTGCTGAGTTTCTCCAGCAATTTCTGCGTTTGTTTCAGGTTTTTGTTTTAATTCTAGGAGAAAGTCTTGAGAGAAATACATTCAAGTGCATAACCTTTCAACAAGGCGAGTTTCACTTGAAAATTAAATTAAACATTAATTTTAGTGGAATGCACAATATTTACATTTGGTACACTCCAGAATTTGTCCGGAAGCTTAGTGATTCATATATTTCACCACCATCCCGATTTTCTGTTCCTGCAGTGGAACACAATATAATTGAATTATTAGCATCATTAAACCACATAACACATTTATACAGTCTTGATTGCTACCAATATCCTTGATTTATATTCCTTTGCGAGAGTACAGCAAAGTGAGTCACTTCCTTGCCTGGTAATGGCTCAAGGCAGGCTTATTTTATGTTATTGTAAAACACTTGTTGACTTTCCAATTGAAATGACCAAGAACAGCGGTAAGCCATCCAGCTCAATAAAATGTTCTTTCGTTCAGTGCAATCATGGCTGATCTACACCTCAACACCATTTACTTTGTTATGTTCCGTATCACAAGAACAAAAGAATCAGGAGCAGGAGTAGGCCATTCAGTCCATTAGGCCTGCTCTGACATTCAATATGATCATGTTTGATATCGGGCTTTAACTCCATTGTCCTGCTCAACCCCCATATCTCTTCATTCCGTGACAATTAAAAAAGACTGTCTACTCCAGCCTTATGTTTATTTACCAATGGAAATTCTACATGCCTCTACGGCAAATAATTCCAAAGTGTTTTTACTTATTTATTCAAGGGAATGTGGGCATTACAGGATAGGCCAACGTTCATTGTCCGTCCCTAAATGCTCTTGAGAAGGTGGTGGTGAGCTCTCTTCTTGAACTACTTAAGGTATAGGTATACTCACAGTGCTGATATGGGGGAAATCTTAGTGGTTTAATTTACAGAAAGTAAAAGAATGGCAGTACAGTTCCAAGTCAAGGTGGTCTGATGGGGATGAATGGGAAACTTGCAAGTGCTGGTGTTCCTGTGCACCTGTTGCCTTTGTCCTTCTAGGTATTCGAGGTCCTGGGCTTGGAAGGTGCTATCCGAGGAGTCTAGGTGAGATACTGTAATTTATTTTGTACATGGTACACTGCTGTCGCTGTGCTTTAGTAGTGAAGGAAATGATGATGGCTGATTGACAGCTCAACTCCATTTACCTTGTCATATTCTGTATCATAAGAATCAGGAACATGAATAAGCCATTCAGCCCATCAGGCTATTGAAGATGATGACAGCTCTCAAGCAGACTGCTTTGTGCTGGATCATATTGAGATTCTTGGATGTTGTTGGAGCAGCACCCATCCAGACAGGTAGGGAACAGTTATGATCAGAGATAATGGGAACTGCAGATGCTGGAGAACCCAAGATAATAAAGTGTGAAGCTGGATGAACACAGAAGGCCAAGCAGCATCTCAGGAGCACAAAAGCTGACGTTTTGGGCCTAGACCCTTCATCAGAGAGGGAACAGTTCATCACTCTTTTGATTTGTGCTTTGTAAATAGTCAAATTCTGCCTTAATGTCAAGAGTAGATATTCATAACTCACCTCTAGGATCTAGCTCCTTTTTCCATGTTTGGGCCAAGGCTATAATGAGGAAAACAGCTCAAAAGGGTGAGTGTCAATGAATATGTCACTACTGAGCAAGAGATACTTGATGGCACCGTTGATGACGCCTTCTAACACTTTGCTCATGATCGAGTGTAAACAGACTCATAGCCCTTGAAGTGAAGAAGTTTCCCTTTAACTCAGTCTTAAATTATCACCCCCTTATTCTGAGACTGTGCCTCACATTTTTGATTCTCTGAGCAGGGGAAACAATCTCTCAGCATCCACAGTATCTGTCCCCTTCAGAATCTTGTGTGATTAAATGAGATCACTTCTTACTCCTCTAAACCCCAGAGAATAACAATGCAATTTGGTCAGTCTCTTATCAGAGGACAAAACCTTTTCATCTCAGGGATCAATCTACTGAGACTTTGGTCTATTCTCTCCTATGATAGTATATATTTTCATTTTACGTCAAAACCAAACCAAACCATACTGTACTTAAATGTGGTCTCACCAAAGATCTGTACAATTTTACCAATACTTCTTTAGTCCTGTATTTCAACTGTTTTTATTTAGCTGATCCTATAATATGTATATTGTAGAAATAATTGTTAATACACGAATGCAGCAAATCACTGCAGTTCTTAGCTTAACATAAAAATTCCAAAATCATTGCATGATTGGTACTGTTGCAGTTATAACTTTGTATTTTCAGACTCTTTATTCTGCACTATCTTCATAGCTTCCAGTGAAAACCACGGAGATTGGATTCCTCAGAAGTTTGCTATGACTATTATTGGAGATTGAGAGTCTAAGAGTGAATCATGTCAGTCCCCAGATGCATAAGCACCTGGCTTTCTAATCCTGAAAGTGCTTCTTGAATTTAATTATTTCTTTCATTAAAAGATCAGTGTTATATTCAACAGGGTATTAATCACTTTAAGATTAATCTACATGCCAATTTCCTTGTTTCCTACAGAACAAATGAAGTTTTACACAATGATAAAAGTGACAAGAACACAAAGTAAATATGGATTAGGAAGGTTATTTCACCAATTTTAACTAAAACCATTGGGCCTAAAATGCTCATAGTTGTCACAGCATCTAATTGTCTTGGGAATGACTGAAAAACTTTGATCTCCACTATTTTGTTTTGAAATTACTTTCAAGTCTTAACTGATCATTGGTGTGATTTGTGTTGGCAATCCTATATTTACACTTCAACAATCTTGAACCTATGACTTACCAGAAATCCTCCCTGTCCCCAAATCCACTTTTGCAATGCTTCACCTTGAATTAATGCCCAGAAGTTTGGCTAGCTTTCTCAAATTTCATACTACTCTGGAAATAGAGATTTGTAGCTCTTCTCCATGTCACATCCTAGGCTTAAAAGCCTTTCTGATGTGTTGGTAACTAAATGTAGGCACATTAGTCAATGTATGGTCTGACCAGAGTAGCAGTTTCAACACTGCATTTTGTGCTCAAATTGATTAATACAGTTCAGCTATTTGTTTGATTTGTTGGGAACAGCTCCATTAAGTAACTGAACCTAAGTGGCAAGCACACGAGTCTGGAGC
This sequence comes from Stegostoma tigrinum, assembly GCF_030684315.1. NCBI lineage: Eukaryota > Metazoa > Chordata > Chondrichthyes > Orectolobiformes > Stegostomatidae > Stegostoma > Stegostoma tigrinum. The sequence goes on from NC_081385.1 coordinate 13,794,922, forward strand.
TCATTCAACTTCACCCTGAACTGGTTCAAAGCTATCCAAATGGAATTTATGCTCATTTTTTCATACAAAATACAGAACCTTACACGTATCTGTAATGCATTCCTTCTGCTAATATTCACTCACGTACAACAAATTGCATGTTGAATATGATTCTTACAGTCAGGAGACAGCTCAAAGTGCTTGACAGTGAAATGCAAACCTGTGCATACTGATTAGAAGAGAAAAAAGAACAAACATGAAATGGGTTAGGAAGGAGAGTTGATTGCTTAAAGACATGTATAGTGTGTCATCCTTTATAAATCCGGATTTAAAAAATGGAATTGGATGGATTTTGGGTAACAACATGAAGATATTTTAAAAAAAAACACAGGTCAGAAAGTCATCTGGACAGTCACCATTGCATCAGTTTCAGAAAAGCAAGTGATTACAGTCCAGTGCTTGTAGTGTTCATTGATTAAAAATTTCTATTATTGGGTTCCTCATGGGCAAAGTAAATCGATTATAAAGCATTAGGTTTGGTGTTTTTGACTTCAAATCAGGAGGTTCAAACTTTTAGTTCCAAAACAATCAGGTATTCAGTTCAGTTTCAACTACAAGAGATAACAAAGTGTGGAGCAGGCCAACTGTGTAACACAGCAGGCCAAGCAACATCTCAGGAGCACAAAAGCTGACGTTTCGGGCCGAGACCCTTCATCAGAGAGGGGGATGAGGAGAGGGTTCTGAAATAAATAGGGAGAGAGGGGGAGATGGACCGAAGATGGCTAGAGGAGAAGATAAGTGGAGAGGAGACTGCAGGTGGGGAGGGGATAGGTCAGTCCGGGGAGGACGGACAGGTCAAGGAGGTGGGATGAGGTTGGTAGGTGGGAAATGGAGGTGCGGCTTGAGGTGGGAGGAGGGGATAGGTGAGAGGAAGAACAGGTTAGGGAGGCGGGGACGAACTGGGCTGGTTTTGGGATGCAGTGGGGGGAGGGGGAAATTTTGAAGCTTGTGAAGTCCACATTGATAACATTGGGCTGCAGGGTTCCCAAGCGGAATATGAGTTGCTGTTCCTGCAACCTTCGGGTGGCATCGTTGTGGCAGTGCAGGAGGCCCATGACGGACATGTCATCTAAAGAATGGGAGGGGAGTTAAAATGGTTCACGACTGGGAGGTGCAGTTGTTTATTGCGAACCGAGTGGAGGTGTTCTGCAAAGTGGTCCCCAAGCCTCTGCTTGGCTTCCCCAATGTAGAGGAAGCCACACCGGGTACAGTGGATACTGTATACTACATTGACAGATGTGCAGGTGAACATCTACTTAATATGGAAAGTCATCTTGGGGCCTGGGATAGGGGTGAGGGAGGAGGTGTGGGGACAAGTGTAGCACTTCCTGCGGTTGCAGGGGAAGGTGCCGGGTGTGGTGGGGTTGGAGGGCAGTGTGGAGTGAACAAGGGAGTCACGGAGAGAGTGGTCTCTCTGGAAAGCAGACAAGGGTGGGGATGGAAAAATGTCTTGGGTGGTGGGGTCAGATTGTAGATGGCGGAAGTGTCAGGGGATGATGCGTTGTATCCAGAGGTTGGTGGGGTGGTGTGTGAGAACGAGGGGGATCATCTTTGGGCAGTTGTGGCGGGGGCGGGTGTGAGAGATGTGTTGCGGGAAATGCGGGAGACGCGGCCAAGGGCATTCTCGACCACTGTGGGGGGAAAGTTGTGGTCCTTGAAGAACTTGGGCATCTGGGATGTGCGGGAGTGGAATGCCTCATCGTGGGAGCAGATGCGGCGGAGGCGGAGGAATTGGGAATAGGGGATGGAATTTTTGCAGGTGGGTGGGTGGGAGGAGGTGTATTCTAGGTAACTGTGGGAGTTGGTGGGCTTGAAATGGACATCAGTTTCGAGCTGGCTGCCTGAGATGGAGACAGAGAGATCCAGGAAGGTGAGGGATGTCCTGGAGATGGCCCAGATGAACCTGAGTTTGGGGTGGAAGGTGTTGGTGAAGTGGATGAACTGTTAGAGCTCCTCTTGGGAGCAAGAGGTGCCGCCGATAGTCATCAATGTACTGGAGGATGAGGTGAGGTTTGGGGCCAGTGTAGGTGCGGATGAGGGACTGTTCCACGTAACCTACAAAGAGGCAGGCATAGGTTGTGCCCATGTGGGTACCCATGGCCACCCCCTTTGTCTATAGGAAGTGGGAGGAATCAAAAAGGAAGTTGTTGAGCGTGAGGACGAGCTTGGCTAGGCGGATGAAGGTGTCGGTGGAGGGGGGCTGGTCGGGCCTGTGGGACAGGAAGAAGCAGAGGGCCTTAAGGCCATCTGCATGAGGAATACAGGTGTACAGGGACTGGACGTCCATGGTGAAAATGAGGTGTTGGGGGCCAGGGAATTGGAAGTTCTGGAGGAGGTGGAGGGCGTGGGTGGTGTCACGGACGTAGGTGGGGAGTTCCAAACAACTGCACCTCCCAGTCGCGAACCATTTTAACACCCCCTCCCATTCCTTAAACAACATGTCCATCATGGGCCTCCTGCAGTGCCACAATGATGCCACCCAAAGGTTGCAGGAACAGCAACTCATATTCCGCGTGGGAACGTTGCAGCCCAATGGTATCAATGTGGACTTCACAAGCTTCAAAATCTCCCCCTCCCCCACTGCATCCCAAAACCAGCCCAGCTCGTCCCCGCCTCCCTAACCTGTTCTTCCTCTCACCCATCACCTCCTCCCACCTCAAGCCGCACCTCCATTTCCCACCTACCAACCTCATCCCGCTTCCTTGACCTAAGCGTCCTCCCCGGACTGACCTATCCCCTCCCTACCTCCCCACCTATACTCTCCTCTCCACCTATCTTCTCCTCTATCCATCTTCAGTCTGCCTCCCCCTCTCTCCCTATGTATTTCAGAACCCTCTCCCCATCTCCCTCTCTGATGAAGGGTCTCGGCCCGAAACGTCAGCTTTTGTGCTCCTGAGATGCTGCTTGGCCTGCTGTGTTCATCTAACTTCACACTTTATTATCTTGGATTCTCCAGCATCTGCAGTCCCTATTATCTCTGATCTGAACTACAGGAGAGTAATTTTTGTTCAGAAGAGCTAGTCATCTCAGCAGAAGTGCTTCTAGCCTGTCAAGCTTCCCAAGCAGGGTGAGCTTGTGGAGAAGTTGTTATGTTGTTTGAAGTGACAAAGTTTAGGCCATCTGAATTGTGAAACTTTCATCACACTCCGAAGAAAGGAAACTGTGAGGAATTAGTTACGGTTTTGTTTGATTAAGTAGCCAAAAAAAGCAGTAAGTTGAGGTCACTAATACAGATGCATATTGCTGTGTGTGCTACCATGTGCAGCTTCCACGTATGTGGGTGTTTAAGGGCATATATGGTTTAGACTGTGAGAAGATGGTCAATATCTAATCAAGTAAGAAGACCATTGCAAGCTGATTTTATTGTAACACTGCTATTATGTACAGGGTATAAGAACAAGATCTCTATTATTGGCAGAAGGATCTAATTATAGTACATAGCTGCCTATCATACAATCCTACTTTATTGTCTCATCAAGTCCTCTTTTACATCATCGTAGTAATACTTATTGCCCTCAATCAAGTATTAGCCCTTTCTGGTTCTTCCAGATTCATATACAACATTTTCCCCAAATTTTTATGGGCAGCACGGTTGTTCAGCAGTTAACACTGCTGCCACACATGGTGAGTTTGATTCCAGACTCAGACAACTGTCTGTGTGGAGTTTGCACATTCTCTCCATATCTCTATGGGTTTCATCTGGCAGCTCCAGTTTCCTCCCATGTCCAAAGATGTGCAGGGTTGGTGGATTGGTCATGAAAAATGCAGGGCCTTGATTCTGGATGGGATGTTCTGTGGAGAGGTGATGTGGACTCAATGGGCCGAATGGCAATTTCCCACACTGTAGGGATTCTTGTTGATTTGGGTAAGGTGCCAAAAGATTGGAGATTGGCTAATGGGGTGCCATTATTTGAGAAAGGTGTAAGGGAAAGCCAGGGAACTATAGACTGGTGAGACTAACATCAGTTGTTGGAGGCGATTCTGAGGGATAGGATTTACAGGCATTTGGAAAAGCAAGGACTGATTAAGGATAGTTAACATGACTCTGTGTGCAGGAAGTCATGTTTTCCTTGATGGAGTTTTTGAAGAAATGACAAAGAAGATTGGTAAAGACAGGGTGCTAGATGTCAATATGGACTTCAGGAAGGCATTCGACAAGATTCCACTGGTATACTGGATGTCAAGGTTAGATTACCTGGAATCTGGGGGTTGGGGTGGGGGCTAGCCAATAGGTTACAAATTTAGTTTGAAGTTAGGAAATAGAGAGTGCTAATGGAGGATTGTCTTTCAAACTAGAGGCCTGTCACCAGCGGTGCGCTGCAAACATCAGTGTGAGGTCCACTGCTTTTAGTCATTTTATAGAAATGATTTTGAGTGAATACTGGAGGTATGGTTTGTTTGTTTGTAGATGACACCAAAATTGGTGATGGAATTGATAGCTAAGAAGGTTATCTCAGTGCATAAAGGGGTTTTGATCAGATGGGCCAATGGGCCAAGCAGTGGCAGACCTAGTTTAATTTAGATAAATATGAGGTTTTGCATTTTGGTAAGCCAAGCCAGGTAAGGACTTGGACAGTGAATAGTAGGGCCTGGTGGTAGGTTGCCAAACAAAGACTAGAGGTGGAGGTACATACGTCCTTTGAAAGTGGAGTTACAGGTAGATAGTGTGGTGTAGAAGGCATTAGGCACAATTGCTTTCATTGGTCAGTGCATTGAATATAGAAGTTGAAAGGTCATGTTGGAGATGTGCAGGACATTGGTTAGGCCATTTTTCGAATTCTGCATTCAATTGTGTTCTCCCTGCTACAGGAAAGGTGTTGTGAAACTTGTAAGGAAGGGTTCAGAAAATATTTACAATGATGTTGCCAGGAATGAAGGGTTTGAGACATAGGGAGAGGAAGAATAGGCTGGGGCTATTTTCCCTGGAGCATTGGAGTTTGAGAGGTGACCTTATAAAGGTTCATAAAATCGTGACAGACATGGATAGAGTGAATAGCCAAGGTCTTTTTCCTAGGATTGGGAGCCCAAAACTAGACAGCATAGACTTAAGGTGAGAGGGAGAAGATTTAAAAGGGCCCTGAAGGGCAACCTTTTCAAGCAGACATTGGTGCATGTATGGAACGAGCTGCCAGAGGAGGTGGCGGAGGCTGGTACAATTACATGAATAAGAAAGATTTAGAAGGATATGGGCCAAATGCTGCAAATAGGACTAGATCAGATTGAATATCTAGTTGGCATGGATGAGTTGGACCGAAGGGACTGTTTCTGTGCTGTCGACTTTATGACGTTTTTTTCGATAGCTATTATTGTTGCACATGTATTTATATAGTTTATATTAAATAAATATGTGTAAACATAAATAATAAAATTACATTTATTCCAAATTCCACCCAAATCTTTGATCCTAAAAATTCCAATGATCTAGCAATTTTGTTCATGTTTTTTTCAGATTCATGTTCTGTTCAGATTCATGTTCTGTTCAGAGTTGGAAAGGTGGTAGTTTGTCAGGATGGAGATAGTTGTCTGGAATTATTTCCCTGAAAGTCTGGGGTCTGAGAATCTCTTCTAAACTGAAGAACATTTAATTTCTAGAATTTCTTTCATTAAAGGCATCACCCCTGTGGAATGCGCACTGTTTTCTTTGCAGCCTTTTGAATCTTCAGACACTGCTCATTTCTTTTTGGCTCTGTCTACCATAAAATGGTATGCAGCTTGTCTTCAATTTTACTTCTCAATCCACCAGCAGATTTATACTGATTTAAATAGTTCAACTTATTAACTTTCTCGTTCGCCATTAGCAATTGATTTATTAATGAAAGAAACTTGTTCACTGTCTGAATCATGTTCTCTGAAGATTTGAAAATGTTTCCCTTGCTAGTTAGGATGTCTGTTATGGTAATTCAGGATTAATCTTCAGAAGATAAGCAGGATAGACCACTTAAACTTGTTCGTTTCCAATAACTTCTCTATTAAATGTGTGATTTGAATTTGCCATTCAATGTGTTATTCTGAAATCTGACTCAATTAATTTGCAGAAGCTTCAATTGCCCCGAGTAGGGTGTACTGTCCAGTTGTCAGTTTTGTGTTTTCCTCAAACCCCTAAAGTGTGGAAGCAGACCATTTATCTCTTCAAATTCACACTGACCTTCTGAAGAGCATTCCCCCCGGACCTGCTTCCCTAACATATCCCTATAACCCTGTACTTCCCATGGACAATCCACGTAGACTGCGCAACCCTGGACACTATGGGCAATTTAAAATGGCCAATTCAGCTAAACTGAACATCTTTGGACTGTGAGAGGAAACCACAACGTCTGAAGAAAGCCCATGTGGACACGAGGAGAATGTGCAAACTCCACACAAACAGTTGATAGAGGGTAGAGTCAAATTTATGTCCCTGGTGCTGTGAGACAGCAGCACTAACCACTGAGCCACCGTGCTGCCTCACTCCTTTTCTTCTCTAGGTTTGTTACCCATTAAAGTTTGAATTCTCTTTAGTTGATAGATATGGAAAATATATCTATCGAGCTTGTAAAGTCATGCCTTTCCTTCTCTTTGATGGTGTGAAGCATTTTGTTCTTTAATCCAAAGTGATTAACCTCAAGGGGTTCTGATTTTTTGCTTTTTGAGCATATAACCCTGTAAAAATTTCTGTAGATTCTGTCTTGTTTGGCCGTTCCTTGATTGGATGTACATTTCATTGGTTGCTTGATCTTTTTACTGTTTAATGCCTTCCAGTTTTTGAAGGAGATTGAGACCAATATATGCTCACATACCCAGCAGTGAGATTCCTGATTGTGAAACAAGATCAAATAAGTTAGGAGCAAGGTTAGGCAATTCAACCTCTCAAACCTACTTTGTCATTTGATATGATCATGGCTGATCTCATCCCTGCCTCAACTTCATTTTCCTGCTATCTCTTACAGTACATAGCACACATATAGATTTCTAGTTTTTGTTATTCTTTATGTTGGAGAGCTGCTTATAACATACCTTTAAGAGCACAATGCTTGAGGCTGTGCATTTGAATTTAAATCAGCTGTAAGCAGCGGTTTATAAACTAAGGCTCACTATTTGATAATCTTGTGGAACTTGATCCTAAGATGGAAGCATTGTCATATATGTTATCATGCTATAGTATTTGGTCTAGGTCGTTAATTTCCAATAGAAAAACTTTGCATTTCTCTTTTTGTGGAGACTGTTCTGTCTTATTTTAAATTTTTCCTTTGTAGGTTTTTTGGTCTTTTGTCTATTTGGGGCTGTCTCCTGCTTTGCCACGTTTTCTGAAAGTAAAATATTATTTTATAATAAAAGCAGTTGACTTCAAAAGCTGGGCAGTGTTTGTACCTGTGAAGTCATTTTGCTTCAGTTTGTTGGCAAGAACCTTTAGAGTCTGGTGTTTATCTGAACCACTGCATTGACATATCACACACATCATTTTATAGTTCTGTACCTTAAAATAATGGAATGGATGCCAAAAATCTTCTGTGTCAAATTTAATTCTCTCCTGTTAGAATTGATTAATGTTCCTTCTGGACATCTGCTTTTCTCACCAAATGATTTGTATTCTCTAAAGTCAAGTCTTCTTTAGACAGTAACAAATCTGACAAACACGTATTGTTATTTACAAAACAACCAGCCTCTTACTAATTCTGACTTCAATCTGTCTTAGTCACATCTCCCTAATAGGCTGTAATTAAACCATTTATAAATTCCCATGGATGCTGTATTCTTCTGTTAAATCTTGTTAATTCAAGAATTTTTCTAGTTCTATGATTGAAATACTTGCTAAAGCCCTTCACTACTTCTTTGAAAATGTCTGTTGCTTCTTTGACCCTTGATGAGCAACAAAACCATCTGTTATCTTTCCAATTGCGTATAGAAGTGTATTTACTTGTTCAGCTTTTGACTCAACATCGAATTTAGAAGCAATTCTATCCTTCAAGGATTGTTTCCTCCAGGCTGTCCAATGTTTTGTTCTATTTAGCCTCACCTTTAGCTTTATGGCTTCCTGGCAAAACTGGTTTAAGGTTTCCTAAAGTGGAAAGATTATTTCCTTTTCTTTAATGACTACTTTGCAGTAATTGTAGTTCTCTTGTGGTTTCGTACTATACAAGCAAGTCTCCCCACTCTTTGTGGCTTTAATGTGGGTTTTCCATTTTATTTTGCAGTGCTAATGGAGGTTTTCTTTTGTGGCTGTAATGGAATCCCCTAAAAACTCTAAAATAACTAGGTTCACAATTTCCCCTACCCTTCACTCTCAGGTTATATAATTTTCTCTCTTAGCTCAATTGGACTTTTTTTCTTTCTTTGCCTTGTGGTAATGGCAGCAATGCCTGGTGTGAGCTGCTACTTAATTTTTGAAATATTTGCACCTTCAGTCTGAAATACTGTACTATTTAAAATTTCCACTCTGCACCGCAGATTTATATTTTTGACCCATGCAATGTTCGGTGTCTGCCCATTCCCTGGCTTAACTTGGACTCAGTACCACTCCCACAGATCACACATTGCAATGCAGCTCACAATGTCTTTTGTTTCAGTGTAATTCTTATTAGGACTGGAAAGTTTTCTGTCATTTTTGAAATATTCTTCAAATGTTGAAGAATATTGAATAGTGCTATCAAATATGCAAGAGTTCACTGTCCTCAATAATCAGCTTCATCTGTTTTCCTTGAAGTATTTTGCGTTAGCAGCATGTTTGTTTCATTGAGACAGGTGCTGCTAAATCCAATGTATGAGATCACACGATTAATATCCTGACATTTGTATCTTTAAAGTTTGTATGGTCTTTCTGGTCCTACATGGCTTAATGAGTATGAGAACGTTCTGTTCTAAGGAAAAGCTTTGTTAAGAGTAAACACAATGTAGTTTCCTGCACCTCTGCAAATATTTACAATTACAGTAATAATGTCCCACACTGCTACTAGTACTGTTGGGAAGACATAGCCTTAGGTCGGTCTCCCATGAGATCCTACCTTACTCTCTCTCCAAGTGTTTAGGACATTTTCACAATGGATGGCACTTATTGTAATAAATCAACCCTTTCAGTCACTTCCAGACCCTGAAGCAACAAATATTGTGACATGGGGAGCTATACTGTTATAAAAGGTTTTGAAGGCAAGGAGAATAACAAAATACTTTCAAGAGGGCAAGGAGAGATGCATCAGGAAGAGACCAGATGTGGTGGCGGCTTGAAATTCTACATGGGTGAAGACACAACTTGTAGCAGTTTGAACATGTTAAAGTTGATGAAGGTGAGGGATCCAGGTAGGATTATGTTAGCAATGTTGAATGTGAAGAAAAAAATGAGTGTGTTGGCAATGGGAAGAAGTGGACATGGAGGTAGATATCTTTTTGGATATAATAGTGGATTATTTCAGAAAACATGTATTGGAAGGAGCTTGAGAGCTGAACAAAGGCGATGCACGTAGTTACATATGAAAATCCAGAGGTGCATTGGTAACCGTAATTGTCAAAGACTATGTCATTGCTCTCACTGACATTAAGCTAGAAGAAAATTTGGTTCGCTCTGATCTTAACATTAATCAGCAGTTAGAAACATAGGAACAAGACGATGGAGGTGGTCAAATTGTTGACCGTACACATGACAATTATTTCTGTGTTTTCAGATAATACACACCAAAGCAACATGTAAATAATATTTCTGAAGAAGGGTCCAAACCTGAAACGTCAGCTTTCCTGCTCCTCTGATGCTGCTTAACTTGCTGTGTTCATCCAGCTCCACACCTTGTTATATCAGATTCTCCAGCATCGGCAGTCTTTACTATCTCTTAATGTAAATAATGAAGCCAAGGCTATTATGCTTCAAAGCACCAGATATGTCCATGTTAGTAAAAAATGAAGACCTCTTTACTATGAAATAGGAAGTGATGAAACAGCTCCCCTCTTTTTAATCTCCTCAACTGGCCACACAACAGATTTAATATTCTCTTTCAGTGCATAGCTAAATCTCACCCCAATCAAAATTTAGTGACTGGTTTACCCGCAACAAAATAAGGAGGCAGTAACAAGGTTTCCTTGGGTGAAAGGCAGAGCAATTATATTATTTGCTAACCTTATAAAAATAAGAAATGACCATATTAAACACACACAAATAAAAGAGTAAAATTTAAAAGGCAGCAGAAAAAGGAAGGTAAAAGAATATGCACTTCAAAATCCTTAGGTTGTCTTTGTGGGTGTTAGGTTTTCAGCTGACACCATGGTTGGCTATTGGTGTCTTGGATAAGCAGCATTTGTGAAGATTGTAGGTAACTTTGGGATTTTATTGTTCGGATGCTTCTCCAATTTTTGTTGGCAGCAGTTGCTTTATTCTTCTTGAATGAGAGCAGTCAGAAATCTTCTTCTAGTTCTGCTATTATGAATCCATCATCCATTTTTGTTTGAAATGCATTTTTACATTCCTGCATCTGGGATCATATTTCCAAGCAGGTAATTGCAGGTGTGTCTTTTATCTCCAATATGTGATACTTAACATAGGGATGTAAATAAAATAAAGGAGATGAGAATTTCTTCACAACTGACTGATTTTAGTCTCATTTTATGAGAGGTTACTTTCAGTTCAAATAATTTTGTTTCTACCATTTGGCTTCCTCGAGCTTGGGTCAACCTGCAGTGAGGTGATCACTATGACCAATTTTAAGTCAAGGTCTTTACTTTTTATAATCATTTCAGCCCAAGAAAGCCCCAGGTAATGAGATCAGATGTTTGGAGTCTGTTGATAACTGATATTTTGTCACCATCATGACAAAAATGATACAGTGGAAATGAGCTTTTCATAGTCATGGATTGCGGGGAATAAATATTTGTCAATGATACAGAAGCTGATTGAAGTGAAGACATTTATTAACTGGTAGGGAATAAGTTGAGAAAAAATTGATCTCAACCTTGATCTCACTTACTTATTAGTGATTTTGACATATGGGGAGGCAATGGCCTAGTAGTATTATCATTGGACTGTTAATGCAGAGACCCAGATAACATTCTGGGACCCAGGTTTGAATCCTGTCATGGCAGATGGTGGAATTTGAATTCAATAAATATCTGGAATTAAGAATCTCATGACAACCATGAATCCATTGTCAATTGTTGGAAAAACACAGCTGGTTCACCAATCTCCTTTAGGGAAGGAAACTGCCACCCTTACCTGGTCTGGCCTACATGTGACCCCAAACCCACATCAATGTGGTTGACTCTTAACTGCCCTCTGGGCAGTTAGGGATGGGCAATAAATGCTGTCGAGCCAGCGATGCCCTCATCACAAATGAAGAAAAAAAAATGCTGTGGGTAGGCCAAAAGTATCATTGGAAGGTCTTCAGTAAAGATTTACGAAATTGCTGGTTGTTACAATGTTCTAATCAAACACCTTGGAAAGAAAAACATTGCAAATTGGGAATAGTTGGAGATACAAAGATGGTTACTTGAAGCAAGGAATTTTAACTGCAGTATCAAAACAAATACCTTGTGAGAGACTTGAGACAGTCTGATGATATCAGCAATCTTATGGTTGAGTAAAACCAAGTGATCTAGAGCTGGGAAGAAGGATATTAAATGAGGAATAACCAAAGGCATCATGGGTAAGATGAATATGCCAAGGAAGGAAGAAAACAAGGTGAAGAATTGCAAAGAGTGGAAAAAAGATGGGAGATGAAGCAAAAAGAACAGAGGAGATGTGCCCTTAAGTGTTGAATTTTGATACAAACATATGAATCAGGGAGCGATGGTAATGTTTGGGATGGTCGTCCTAGATATGTCAGCCAAGTTGTTTGCAAGTCATGTGAATTCAGTGTCATGGCCTGTGGATTTAAAAGCTGCGGAGGTGAACACATTTTCAGTTTTTACCTTATTACTTTTAACACAAAGTCCATTTCTTATTATTAAAATTATTAATTTCCACGATTCCATCCAGTACTGGATTGGATGGTATATTTATCATCAGTAGGTAATATCCCATGAAAGAAACCAATAAATCACTTGATGGTAATTGGATGTTAATGTACTCGATACATTTGCCTTTAACAGCCACATATAAGATGATTCCTGGTGACATTTTTCACTGAAACAGTCTGCAAATTCTAGCTATATTTAAAAGTCACTCAGTAAAGAAGCCAAGAAATATGGAATACAGTAGTATTTAATTCATTGCCATCAGCATAAAAAGATTACTCGGCACGGCACGCAGGAAAAAAAATGAATCACTTGCAATTGGGGTTATATTAGATTAGTGCCTTAAAGGTGAGGCTTTAAAGGAGTAACTGTAGGCTGACTTCCCACGTGCAATAAATTGTTCGTGGACTTAGGCTTTAGTGTCACATTCCAGCTAATTTAGTTTATACATAAGACAACACGTAGGGTGCATGGGTTTCTCCTGGGCCTAGTTGACTAAATGTGTTACGTATTGCTTAGCCATGCGCATCAACATTTCAAATTTTTCCTTTTAGTTAGGATCAAAGTTGAGGCTCACATAACAGACCTCGCTGACGCTGAGCTAGAGAGTGGAAAAATCAATCAATGCTTGAGCTTCTCAAATAGTCTTCAGGTGATCTCTGGTAATGATAGAACCCTGCTTAGGCGTCAAATGAGTTTTTGGCCTTGAGGGCGAGATAGACCACAGCTGAGCAGCCTGGAAATACTCAAAGCAAAATATAGAAACTGGATCCCTGCATGGATGAGTGCTCTTGGGAAAAAGAATTGGGACAGAAAGCGTTGAAGAGTAGATGGTTTGTCAGAGTTATCATCTATGGTGATCTTGCCAGCCATAACAGGCTTCAGAGAAACACTGGCCCATTACACCACATGACTCCATACCGTCTCATAATGTGATTGAATTTTCTAACACCTGCTTGGGTTATGTGATGCAGTTCCTCATATAAAAAAAGAACCATGGGCTATTGTATTAGGAATTTAACATCTTTCTGTCTAAAATTATCTGATAAAATAGAAGTTCTATTTTGAATTTGAATAATACAAGAAAGAACTTCTATGGGAGAAAGAAACTGTACTCCAAATTAGCAACATTTTTATTTTTAAATGATATCTAGCTCATTCTGTATTTACCTGCTCCTTCATTCATGGCTGGCATTCAGGTACTGTCATCCTAAGCTCCAGAATTCCTTATCTAAACATCATGCCCTCTTCTCCTCTCTCCCTTTCTTTCCCTGACCCCAGACATCAGCAAGATATCTTCATGGTTGACCTTGCCCTGTGTCCCCTCAGGAACAAATTTCCATGCTGAGAAAGATGCATCTGTTTTGCTTTTTCTGAGGAAAACTCAGTTCAGTCTGAGATTTGGGATCAGGTCAGTTTGACTGGCATTTGAAATGTTCAGAGCAGGATGGGTGGAAAAATGTGATGGATCCTAGAAATAGAACCAGCTTGTTAGTGCCTACAGACAGGAAGGAATGAGAGGAGTCATTTGCTCCAGGACTTGGAAAAACTTAGTTGGCCACAGAGAGATGACGATGACCTCCTACATTCTTGGCACACAAGGACAATGAGGGGTGCTGGCCACATGAATGTACCAGCTGTGGCTAGGACTGCTCATAAATACCATTAGTGCAATTTTATCAAATGGAGAGACAGAGAGATGACCACACAATCAGTTTCTAAAGTGAGGAAACCTACTCACATTGATTGCTGTTTCCATGAGAATTCTGGGTAACAAAATACTGGATAATGACGCGTCTACTCTATTACCTTGCAGTTGATGAGGTAAAAACATCACATGATAATTTTAAACACAGCCTATGTCTAAATCTTCATCTACTTTTGTGTTCCTGCATACTTGCCTTAAAACTCATCTAAATGAAATCATTGTCTTTAGGGTAACAAACCATTCTAACAAAAAACACTAAAGAACTGTGAATGCTGGAAATCAGAAATAAAAACAGAAATTGTTCGAGAAACTCAGCAGGTCTGGCAGCATTTGTAGAGAGAAAGCAGGGCTAACATTTTGGGTCCAGTGGCCTTCAGGTTAAATGTTATCATGGCCAGGCCCGCTGAGTTTTTCAAAAATTTCTGTTTTTGGAGCCTTTCTAATATTTCGCTCAACCTGGTGGTTCAAAATGAAGTAAATGGGATAAGATTTTTAAGCTGTGATTAAATGTCACCCAGTCAAATGTCAAAGTGTTGATGATACAGGATCAAACCTGCAGACATACATTTGGACTTAGCAACCTTATATTGAATGAATCAGGCTACTAGACTAGGTGGGATTGAGGTTCACAAGGAAGAGGTATTAGAAATCCTACAGAGGGTGAAGACAGATAAGTTCCCTGGGTCGGATGGGATTTATCCTAGGATCCTCTGGGAAGCCAGGGAGGAGATTGCCGAGCCTTTGGCATTGATCTTTAACTCGTCATTGTCTACAGGAATAGTGCCAGATGACTGGAGGTTAGCAAATGTGGTTCCCCTGTTCAAGAAGGGGAGTAGAGACAACCCTGGTAATTATAGACCAGTGAGCCTTACCTCAGTTGTTGGTAAAGTATTGGCAAATGTTATAAGGGATAGGATTTATAATCATCTAGAAAAGAATAAATTGATTATGGATAGTCAGCACGGTTTTGTGAAGGGAAGGTCGTGCCTCACAAACCTTCTTGAGTTCTTTGAGAAGGTGACCAAACAGGTAAATGAGAGTAAACCGGTTGATGTGGTGTATATGGATTTCAGCAAGGCGTTCAATAAGGTTCCCCACAGTAGGCTATTGTACAAAATGCGGAGGAATGGGATTGTGGGAGATATAGCAGTTTGGATTGGAAATTGGCTTGCTGAAAGAAGACAGAGGGTGGTAGTTGATGGGAAATGTTCATCCTGGAGACTAGTTACTAGTGGTGTACCGCAAGGGTCGGTGCTGGGTCCACTGCTGTTTGTCATTTTTATAAATGACCTGGATGAGGGCATAGAAGGATGGGTTAGTAAATTTGCAGACGACACTAAGGTCGGTGGAGTTGTGGATAGTGACGAAGGATGCTGTAGGTTGCAGAGACATAGATAAGCTGCAGAGCTGGGCTGAGAGGTGGCAAATAGAGTTTAATGCAGACAAGTGTGAGGTGATGCACTTTGGTAGGAGTAACCGGAAGGCAAAGTACTGGGCTAATGGTAGGATTCTTGGTAGTGTAGATGAGCAGAGAGATCTCGGTGTCCATGTACACAGATCCTTGAAAGTTGCCACCCAGGTTGACAGGGCTGTTAAGAAAGCTTTTATTAATAGCGGGATCGAGTTCCGGAACCAAGAGGTTATGCTGCAGCTGTACAAAACTCTGGTGTGGCCGCAGTTGGAATATTGCATACAGTTCTGGTCACCGCATTATAAGAAGGATGTGGAAGCTTTGGAAAGGGTGCAGAGGAGACTTACTAGGATGTTGCCTGGTATGGAGGGAAGGTCTCACGAGGAAAGGCTGAGGGACTTGAGGCTGTTTTCATTGGAGAGAAGAAGGTTGAGACATGACTTAATTGAAACAGATAAAATGATCAGAGGGTTAGATAGGGTGGATAGGGAGAGCCTTTTTCCTAGGATGGTGACGGCGAGCACGAGGGGGCATAGCTTTATGGGGTGATTATAGCTTCACGAGGGGTGAAAGATATAGGACAGATGTCAGAGGTGGTTTCTTTACTCTGAGAGTAGTAAGGGAATGGAACTCTTTGCCTGCAACGGTAGTACATTCGCCAACTTTAGATACAGTTAAGTCGTCATTGGATAAGCATATGGACGTACATGGAATAGTGTAGGTTACATGGGCTTCAGATCGGTATGAGAGGTCGGCACATTTTCGGGGCCGAAGGGCCTGTACTTTGCTGTAATGTTCTACGTTCTATGTTCTATGAAACATTCAGGTACCAATAAACAGTGCATACAACTAGTTGTACCCTGAAAGATCTAAACAGTGATCATTGAAGGAACTTCCGATGATCAGAATTAATCAAACTAGAAAGGGTAGCTATGACAACAAATTCATATAGTGCATTAGGGACAGTTTCCTGAAGCAGTTGTTCATGGAGCCAACCAGGGTGCAGTTTAGCTCGGATCCAGCAATAGGTTATGAGGAGGTTTAATAAATGACCTCACAGTAAAAGATACCCATGAAGTAGTGTTCAACATGATTGAATTTAATTTTCACTTTACCAGCTGGGAAAATTGGGTGAGAAACATTTATGTTTCATTTAGTTAAAGCCTGTTGCAATGAAATAAGGATGGACTCGGCTAAAATGTAATTGGGTGGAGAGATTAGCAAGAATGACAGTAAGCAAGCAATGGCAGACACTTAAGGAGATATTTTATGACTGTCAGCAAAAATACATCCCAGGAGGAGGCGAAGATTCTAGAGAGGGGTAAAGTAACCATGCAAAACAAACAAGTTAAGGAGAGTGTTAAGTTGAAAGAAAGCTACATATAAGGAGGCCAAAGTCAGGGATAGCCCTAAACCTGGGATAAATTCAGAATGCAACGAAGGAGGATTAAAAAGAAACAAAGCTATGAGGGCAAACTAGCAAGAAATATAAAAACTAACAATAAGAACTTTTTAAATATATAAAAAGGAAGAGAGAGGTCAAAGTGATCACAGGCTCCTTAGAAAGTGAATCTGGGTATACATACAAAAGGAAATGAGAAAGGATTTAAACAGATATTTTGTAGCAGTCTTTGCAGTCAAAGATATTTCAAACATCCATTAAATCTAAAGACCACAAGGGAAGAATTAAGCACTATCGCTAAAGAATTAACATTAGACAAACTAATGGTGCTAAATGCGGGTAGGTCCCCTGTCCCTGATGGCTTGCATGTTAGGACTCCTAAACAAGGCAGCCACAGAGATATTGGATACATTGGTTGTAATTTTCTAAAAATTGTTGGTTCTGGAGAAGTACCATATTAGAAAATGGCTAATGTGGCACTCCTAATCACAAAAGGAAGGAGACAAAAGGTGGGTACGTAGGTTGATTGGCCTAACATCTATTGTTGGAAAAATATTGGAATCAATCATTAAGGAAATAATAGCAGAACATTTGGAATATCATAACCTAATTAAGCAGAGTCATCACGGTTTCCTGAAAGGGAAATACTGTTTGATTAAGTTATTAGAGTTTTTGAGGAAGTTTCAACTGGAGTGAATAAAGGGGAACCAGTAGATGTGTTGTATTTGGACTTACAGAAGGCATTCAAAAAGATACTTCACAAATGGTTAAATAATAAGACAAGAGCCCGTGATGTTGGAGGTAATATATTGGCATACTTAGAGAACTGACTGATGGACAGGAAACTGCAAGTGGGGATAAATGGTTCATTTCCAGGTTGGTGACCTGTGACTCCTGGTGTTCCACAAGGATCAGTGCCAGGACTGCAGCTGTTCACTATATATATATATATATATATATATATATATATATATGTATGTCTAAACGATTCGTAGGAAAGAAGAATATGTACTGTATCCAAATTTGCAGATGACATGAAAATAGGTGAAAAGAAAGGTTGCCAGAAGGATAAAAAAATTACAGAGATATATTGATGGGTTAAGTAAGTAGGCAATAAATTAGCAAGTATAATGTGGGAAAGTATGACATTGTTCATTTTGGACAAGAGAACAAAAGAAAGAATATTATTTAAGGAGAAAAACTGCAGAGACCAGCACACACAAAAGGCTTTGGGATATTTGTACATGGAACACAGAAGAGTAGCACACAGGAACCGTCGGTAATTGGGAAGATGAATAGAATGTTGGCCCTTACTTCAAGGCAGTGGAAGTTTAAAAGTAGAGAGGTCTTACTGCAACTGTACAAGGTGCTGATGATTCATTTTTCTGGAGTTCAGCAAGCAGTTTGGTCCCCTTATTTAAGGAGCAATATCATTTATTTGGGTGCAGTTCTGAAGAGGTTCGCTAGGATGATCCCTGGTATGGAGGAATTATGTAATGAGCAAAAGATAAACAGGTTGGAACTTTACTTACTGGAGTTTAAAAGGATGAGAGGTGATCTCATGGAAAGATGTAGGATTCTAAATGGGCTTGGCAAGGTAAACGCTAAGTTAAATTCCCTTCATGGGAGAGTCTAGAATCTGAGGGCATAGTCTCAGAATTAAGGGGTGCTAATTTAAGACAGAGATAAGGATGAATTTCTTCACTCAAAAGATTGTGAGTTTTTGGAACTCTTTGCTGAGGGTCCAGAGTCCTTGTGTAAATTTAAGGCTGAGATAGATAGATTCTTGATCAGCAGAGGAATCAAGATTTATGGGGAAGACACTGGAAAGTGGATGTGAGGAATGTCAGATCAGCCTTTGTCGCCTGTGCCTTGGACACTTCCACCAGATGATAGATTAAAAACACTTTACCTAAGTAGTCCTGTCAGTGAGGTGGGCAAAGGGACACAGAATTTGGTTTGCAGTTCATTTTGATTTTATTAACAAAATATTCCATTTGAGAATGCTATGAGAGCATTTCCTAAATCCCCAGAATATTTCCTCTCTATCTAGTTCTATCTGTCTGAGTAGGGATTTTACCGGCAGTGATCCATGTGTTTGAGCTGGGTCATTGGAATCTCCTTCCTCTTTGACAAAGGGCTGAGAAAGGTGGGTCTTGCAAGTCAAGGTGAATCTTCTCTGGGTCGTCTTGGGATGCCACGTGGTTTTCTGCCATGGCTTTTGCTGCTAATCTCCGCTGCAAGTCTTCACTAAGTGGTTGGCTTCCAGGTGTATGTTTTTTTAATGCCCTCTCACCAAACCTTCTGGAATGTTCTTGAAGAACCTTGTCTGCCTTCCAGAGAGACCACTCTCTCCATGGCACCCTTGTTCGCTCCACACTCCCCTCCAACCCCACCACACCCGGCACCTTCCCCTGCAACTGCAGGAAGTGCTACACTTGCCCCCACACCTCCTCCCTCACCCCTATCCCAGGTCCCAAGATGACTTTCCACGTTAAGCAGAGGTTCACCTGCTCATCTGCCAATGTGGTAGACTGTATCCATTGTACCCGATGTGGCTTCCTCTACATTGGGGAAACCAAGCGGAGGCGTGGGGACTGCTTTGCAGAACACCTCCACTCGGTTCGCAATAAACAACTGCATCTCCTAGTCGCGAACCATTTTAACTCCCCCTCCCATTCTTTCGACGACATGTCCATCATGGGCCTCCTGCAGTGCCACAAGGATGCCACCCGAAGGTTGCAGGAACAGCAACTCATATTCCGCTTGGGAAGCCTGCAGCCCAATGGTATCAATGTGGACTTCACCAGCTTCAAAATCTCCCCTTCCCCCACCACATCCCAAAACCACCCCAGCTCATCCCCTTCCCCCACTGCATCCCAAAGCCAGCCCAGTCTGTCTCTGCCTCCCTAACCTGTTCTTCCTCTCACCCATCCCTTTCTCCCACTTCAAGCTGCACCTCCATTTCCTACCTACTAACCTCATCCCGCCTCCTTAACCTGTCCACCTTCCCTGGACTGACCTATCCCCTCCCTACCTCTACACCTATACTCTCCTCTCCACCTATCTTCTTTTCTCTCCATCTTTGGTCCGCCTCCCCCTCTCTCCCTATTTATTCCAGAACCTTCACCCCATCCCCCTCTCTGATGAAGGGTCTAGGCTGAAAACATCAGCTTTTGTGCTTCTGAGATGCTGCTGGGCCTGCTGTGTTCATCCAGCTTCACACTTTATTATCTTCTGGAATGTTCTGTGGCTTTTGGCCAATGGGATCATGAGCTGTTTTCAAAGTATTCAGTGGAGTCACTGTTGCCATGCTGGGAGGCGTAAAGTGAACATACTTAGGTAGTCAAGATGCCCAAACGTCTGATCAACAATTCTTCAATTCATGGCCCTTGGGCTGGTTGTAACTACTTCTCCTTGAACTTTTCTAACCTCTTTGAACTTGGTTTCCAGTTTTCTCTGCAGCTGATGGTTGCTGTTTAATTTCATTTTCCCAATTTTCTGATTTCTTCAGATGTGTGTCAATTTAGCATGTCCAATTTTGGGCCCAAGGTTGCTTGGCCACACCAAGATTCTATTGAATGGTGGGTCAGGCTCAAGGGGCCAAGTGGCCTACTTCTGATCCTGCTTCTTATGGTAATAAGTTCTTAGAGGAATAAAAGCTACAAAAACTTTGAGTTAAGAAGTTGAGAGCTGGATGAACACAGCAAGCCAAGCAGCATCAGAGGAGCAAGAAGGCTGACGTTTCAGGCCTAGACCCTTCTTCAGAAATTTTGAGTGCTCATTTTTGTGGGCAATTGCAAAATAGGAGTGTCCTTCAAACTTTAGTTGCAGACCCATTCCAGCAAGACCCGGATACACTTCTCTCCTCTCCTTATCTGTCCTGCCATTTTGGTCCACCAAAGAGATGACTGATTTCTCACCCTCCAAGAAACATAAGCTATTCCAGATGAATGAGGCCCAGACCCATAATAAACTGTCAGATAGAGTGGCATTATCCGTATTTTGTGTCCGTATTGGAAAGGAGTTTTTGTTTTGTGTTGTGGATCTCCACTGAGAACCACAAAAATAATTTACCATTATGTGGAACCTGTAATGTGGCTAAATGTTCCAAGGCACTTTAAAGTGTTATGAAGGAATAGTGTCTGCACTGAAGAGAGGCTGGATAGGCTCAGATTGTTTTCCTGAGAGCAGAGAAGGCCACAATAATGAGGGACATGGACAGGGTAGATAGGAAGCAGCAAATGCCCTGAGTTGAAAGGTCAATAAGGAGGGGGCATAATTTTAAGGTGAAGGACAGGAAGTTTAGAGGATACTTGAGGAAAGCTTTTTCTTACCCAGAAGGTGGTTCGAATTTGGAATGTACTGCCTGGGAGGGCAGTAGAGTTGGGAAACCTCACAGCCTTTGAAAATTATATGGACGAGCAGTTGAAGTGTCACACCATTCAAGCTATGGGGCAAGTGCTGGAAAATGAGACTAGTGCAGATATATTGGTGCACAATCAATGGGCTGAATGGCCACTTCTGCGCTATCTGACTCTATCTTGTTGATATTTAGCTGCAGAAGGAAATTCTGGGACTTTCAAAAGGTAACCTTTTACTGATATCATAACAGGAAAGAGAGTGAGATGTAATATCACAAGCAATTAAGCAGATAATTGAGGTTAATTGATCTATTAATTGACTGTGCAGATAACAGGAGGACTGTGGGATATAGGTGTGGAAGGAGCTGTAAGATTAACTACGGAATAAATTATCCACAAGAAATGTGTCTTGGTTTCTGTCTCACCGACTGGTTTGGATCCAATTTGATACTTGGCACCAGTTTCAAAATCTCCCCTTCCCCTACTGCATCCCTAAACCAGCCCAGTTCATCCCCTCCCCCCACTGCACCACACAACCAGCCCAGCTCTTCCCCCCCACCCACTGCATCCCAAAACCAGTCCAACCTGTCTCTGCCTCCCTAACCGGTTCTTCCTCTCACCCATCCCTTCCTCCCACCCCAAGCCGCACCCCCAGCTACCTACTAACCTCATCCCACCTCCTTGACCTGTCCGTCTTCCCTGGACTGACCTATCCCCTCCCTACCTCCCCACCTACACCCTCTCCACCTATCTTCTTTACTCTCCATCTTTGGTCCGCCTCCCCCTCTCTCCCTATTTATTCCAGTTCCCTCCCCCCATCCCCCTCTCTGATGAAGGGTCTAGGCCCGAAACGTCAGCTTTTGTGCTCCTGAGATGCTGCTTGGCCTGCTGTGTTCATCCAGCCTCACATTTTATTATATTGAAAACTTGAACTTCCTTTTAGACAGAAGGCTGTAATTTGAGTTATTTTTGAAGAGGTTGTTTCATAAAGTTTTGTGGATCAATTAATTTATGAATTAACATTTACTGTGCAAAGATGGTCCTTTCAGTTGTTTTCAGCGGCAGGAGTCCGGGAGAAAGTACAAGGGCAGCCTGGGAAGGTAAGCTACCGCCCAAGAAATTTGGGAGTTAACTAATTTGCATTTGCATTTGCATTTTTTTTCCCTCATCCCTTTGTTATCTTTCGGGGTGGTCACCTAGATGCCAAATCCTCTGGGAATGGGTCGGAAGGCAACGCTGGAGTCTGTTTGAATATATAACGGAGTAAACTTACTGGTGCAGAGAACACTGCAAAACTAAAAAACAACTGATTAATTTTAAATAATTAACTAAGTAGAGATGGAGGGTAGGTGATGTGTTGTAGCTGTATGATGTGGGAGCTGGCGGATCCCATTGAGAATGGCAGTGATCACATCTGCAGCAAGTGTTGACTGCTTGAGGAGCTCCGGGTCAAAATTGATGAGCTAGAATCTGAACTCCACACACTGCGGCACATCCGGGAGGGGGAGAGATACCTGGATACTGTATTACAGGAGGCAGTCACACCTGGTAGATTAACGAATGTTAATTCGATCGGTGGGCAGGGACAGCAGTGTGTGACTGCGAGTGAGGCAGATAGACGGACCCTGCAGACAGGAACACAGGAGCTGCAGCCCTTGACATTGTCCTGGATGAGGGACAGGGCTGCAGGAAGATGAGACAACTGATCATGGCACCATGGTCCAGGAGGCCGTGGAAGAGGGGGGAGCAAAAAGACAGGTTGTAGTTGGAGGGGATTCCATCATCGGGGGATAGACAGTATCCTTTGTGAGCAGGATAGAGAATCCCACTTGGTGTGTTGCCTGCCCAATGCCAGGGTGCGAGACATCTCTGACTGGCTTGAGAGGATACTAGAGAGGGAGGGGGAGGATCCAATTGTTGTGGTCCACGTAGGTACCAACAATATAGGCAGGACTAGGAATAAAGTTACGGGATTATGAAAAGCTAGGAACAAATTAAAAAACAGGTCTTCAAGGGTCATTATCTCTGGATTGTTGCCCAAGCCATGTTTAAATTGGCATAGGGAGGCGAGGATCAGGAAGTAAACACGTGGCTACTAGTGGTGTGGGAAAGAGGGTTTCCTTTTCATGGGGCACTGGCTTCAGTTCTGGGTCGGGAGGGATCTATACCACTGGGACGGACTCTACCTGAACAGGGCCGGGTCCAGTGTTCTGGCGAAAAGGGTAAATAGGGTCGTTAATAGGACTTTAAACTAGTAATTAGAGGGGAAGGGAGAAGTGAGCGTAGAGGGAGAATAACAATTATTGTAAGGCAAAGCAGCAGATTAGCAGGTGACGAGGAAGCTTCAACTCCATTGAAAATTAGGAAAGAAGTTAAAGGGATGGAGAACTCAAGAGCTGTTAGTAATGGAGGTAATAGTACCCAAAAAGCAGGTGCAAAAACTGGCATTAGTGCACATTATCTGAATGATCGGAGCATTTGAAACAAGGTGACTGAGTTGACGGTGCAAATCACGGCAAATGGGTATGATTTAGTGGCCATTACAGAGATATGGTTACAGGATCATGACTGGAAGTTAAATATCCATGGGTATCAAACCGTTTGGAAGGACACACAGGAAGGTAAGGGAGGTGGTGTTGCTCTGATTTTTAAGGATGATATCATGGCAGTAGTGAGAGATGATATAGGTTCTACTGAACAAGACGTTGAATCCATTTGGGTGGAAATTAGGAATAGCAGGGAGAAGACGTCACTGTTAGGTGTGGTCTATAGGCCACCAAATAATGACATTGTGGTGGGGCGGGCAATAAACATAGAAATAGCTAATGCATGTAAAAAATGGTACAGCAATTATCGTGAGGGATTTTAATCTACGTATTGATTGGTCAAACCAGGTCAGTCATGGCAGCCTTGAGGAGGGGTTCTTAGAATGCATTCACAATAATTTCCTTGAGCAATATGTAATGGAACCTATGAGGGAGAAAGCTATCCTAGATCTAGTGCTGTGTAATGAGACAGGAATAATTAATGATCTCACAGTTAGGGATCCTCTCGGAAGGAATGATCACCGTATGGACGAATTTAAAATACAGATGGAGTGTGAGGAGGTCAAATACAGTACCTATGTCCTGTGCTTAAACAAAGGAGACTATGAAGGAATGAGGAAGGAGTTAGCTAAGGAAGAATGGGAGCAAAAACTTTTTAGCAAAAACTGAGGAACAGTGGAGGACTTTCAAAACAATTTTTCACAGTGCTCAGCAGAAGTATATTCCAGTGATAAGGAAGAACTGTAGGAAAAGAGAGAGCCAGCTATGGACGTCTAAGGAAATAAAGGAAAGTATCAGATTGAAAAAAAACGCACACAAAAAAAATCAACGAGTAGTGGGAAACTAATTGACTGAGAAATCTTTAACGGCCAACAGAAAGCCACAAAAATATTATAATAAAGAAAAGTAAGATAGATTATGAGAGTAAACTAGCTCAGAATATAAAAACAGGCTGCAAAAGTGTCCATAAATATGTAAATCATAAAAGAGTGGCAAAGGTAAACATTAGTCCTTTATAGGATGAGAAGGCCAATTTAATAAATGGGAATGAGGAAATAGCCGAGACATTAAACAGTTATTTCGTGTTGGTCTTCACCGTGGAAGACACAAATAACATGCCAAGAAGTAATAACAAGGAGGTTATAGCAGATGACGACCTAGAAACTAGCATTATCACGAAGGAGCAGTGCTGGGTAAGCTAACGGGGCTAAAGGTAGACAAGTCTCCTGGCCCTGATGAAATGCATCCCAGGGTACTGAAAGAGGTGGTGGGGGAAGTAGCAAATGCACTAGTAATTACTTACCAAAATTCACTGGACTCTGGGGTGGTTCCTACAGATTGGAAAACAGCCAACGTGATGCCACTGTTTATAAAAGGAGGTAGACAAAAAGCAGATAACTATTGGCCAGTTAGCTTAACTTCAGTAGTGGGGAAAATGCTTGAATCTATCATTAAGGAATGCGTTCATGAAGGATAGGTCATGTTTAATGAATTTGATGGAATTCTTTGAGGACATTACTTGCATGGTAGATAATGGGGAACCTGTGTTTGTGGTGTATCTGGATTTCTAGAAGGCATTTGACAAGGTGCCACACCAAAGGCTGCTACATAAGATAAAGTTGCACGGTATTACAGGTAATGTATTGGCATGGATAGAGAATTGATTGGCCAGTAGAAAGCAAAATGTAGGGGTAAATAGGTGTTTTTCTGGTTGGCGGTCAATGGCTAGTCGTGTGCCTCAGGGATCAGTGTTGGGACTGCAATTGTTTACAATTTACAGAGATGATTTGGAGTTGGGAACTAAGTGTGGTCTGTCAAAATTTGCAGACAACACTAAGGTGAGTGGAAGAACAAAGTGTGTGGAAGACACTGAAAGTCTGCAGAGGGATATTGATAGTCTAAGTGAGTGGGCAAAGGTCTGGCAAATGGAGTACAATGTTGATAAGTGTGAGGTCATCCATTTTAGTAGAAACAACAGCAAAATGGACTGTGTTTTAAATTGTAAAAGATTGCAGCACGCTAGCGTTTAGCTTCCATCTGGTTTCATTTTTTGGAAGTTTCTCTTGTTTAATTATGCTGTTGTGCAGAGGGACTTGGGTGTCCTTGTGCGTGAATCGCTAAAAGTAGGATTGCAGGTGCAACAGGTGGTTAAAAAGGCAAATCGAATTTTGTCTGCCATTGCTAGAGGGAAGGCATTTAAAAACAGGGAGGCTGTGCTGCAGCTGTATAGGGTCCTGGTGAGGCCACACCTCAAGTACTGTGTGCAGTTTTGGTCTGCTTACTTGAGAAGAGATATACTAGCACTGGAGGGGGTGCAGAGGAGATTCACTCGGTTGATTCCAGAGTTGAGAGTGTTGGATTATGAGGAGAGACTGAGTAGACTGGGATTATACTCATTGGAATTCAGAAGAATGAGGGGAGATCTTACATTAACATATAAGATTATGAGGGGAATAGATAAGGTGGAGGCAGGGAGGTTGTTTCCGCTAACAGGTGAAATTAGGGCTAGAGGGCATCACCTCAAAATAAAGGGAAGCAGATGTAGGATTGAGGTCAGGAGGAACTTCTTCATCCAAAGGGTTGTGAATCTGTGAAATTCCCTGCCCAGTGAAATGGTTGAAGCTACCTCACTGAAGGTTTTTAAGACAAGACTAGATAAATTTTTGAACATTAAAGGAATTAAGGGTTATGGTGAGTGGGCGGGAATGTGGAGCTGAGCCTCAGAAAGATCAGCCATGATCTTATTGAATGGTGGGGTAGGCTCGAGGGGTCGGATGGCCTACTCCTGACCCTAGTTCTTATGTCCTTACGTGAAAAACTCACGACAAATTTTTGATGGCTACAGTCCATATCAATTGATTGATGAAAAAAACATCTAAAAATTCCAGTTCTGAGGAAGGGTCACCGGACGCGAAATGTTAACTAAGATAACAAAATGTGTAGCTGGTTGAACACAGCACGCCAAGCAGCATCTCAAGAGCACAAAAGCTTACATTTTGGGCCTAGGCCCTTCATCAGAGAGGGGGATGGGGAGAGGGTTCTGAGATAAATAGGGAGAGAGGGGGAGGGGAACTGAAGATGGATAGAGGAGAAGATAGGTGGACAGGAGAGTATAGGTGGGGAGGGGATAGGTCAGTCTGGGGAGGACGGACAGATCAAGGAGGCGGGATGAGGTTAACTCTTGTTTTCTCTTCCATAGATGCAGCCAGCTTTTCCAGAAACTTTGTCTTTGTTCCAAAAATTCCTGCCGCAGCGAGTGATCATCCATAGCTTGGGAAGGGATTACAGTTAGCTGCAATTTGCCTAAGCACTTTAATGCCTTGCAAGCCAAGATGGGGGTTTCAGTAAGTTTGAAGTTTCAGTGAAAATTGGCAAACTTTAGGGCATTGTATACGGCTGTCAGAAGAAAGCAATAACCCGAGAACCTGCAGTACTGTTAAAGAAAAGGATGGAAGAATAAAATATCTGGGTAAGGTTATTGGTAGTGATGGAAAAACAGTAATTTTACAACATGAAAATCAAATTATTATGGCACATTCTTCAAGGTTAGTTTGTACTTAGTGTACTCTTACAGAATCTGAACAAATCATAAAGAATGATGAAGGACTATAAACTTCACCTCCACATTTGTTGGGCAATTATGAGGGCCAGACTATGGAAGATAAAGGGCTAAGTGAATGTGGACAAAGTGATATAGAGATTCAGGACAAGGTTATTTAGCTCAACGGGTCAGTAATGAAAGTTGGCAACAAAGTAACATCTGCAACTGAGGGGTCTAGCGAGTAAAAGAATACAAACGGTAAAGGGAATCATGGCCTTCTGAGAGAAGAAATTCCTCTTCTTTTCTGTAATATTTGGGCAACGCCTTATTCAGAGATTATGCCCTCTGGTCCTAAACTCTTTCACAAGGGGAAACAACAGTTCTGAATTTATTTCCAAAACAAAATAGGCTGATGCAAGCCATCATTATTTCATAAGATTAGTGGCAGGTTGCAACAAATTTTTGGAGATCTTGAAGAATGATGGCTGGTGGTATAAAGAGCTTTAAGAACATGAAATTTAAAAAGAAAACAATTTTTTGTTCACTTGTTGATTTAACATTTTAAAAATTATTTAAAGAAAGAAGGGGAACATTAAAATTTGATTAAATGAAATATGAAAAAAGAAAAAAATGTGTTATAAGATTTATAACACAAATATCAATATTTGTATTTGTACAGATACATGGAAAATGTGAATGTGAATTATTTTTGTTCAAAGATTGTTTTTATGTCTTCAAAGGTTTTATTTTAAGAAGAGGGATATCTGTCAATGTACCACTTGATTTGAGTTATTTGATCAATTCGTACATCAGGCTGGGTACATATTAAGTTAGAATAGATAGGACTGGTTGGTGGAAGAAGCTGCAAGACTAAATAATTAATAAACTGTATCTAGAAAAAAAATGTGTCTGTGTTTCTGTCTCACTGACTGGCTTGGATTGGCGAGCCAAGCTGGACAGGTTGGAGGAGATTTCAGAGTTTAGAACCTAATCATTTGAAGGCATTACCGTCATTTGTGGGGTGATGGCAAACCAGATTTGTACAAGTGGCCAGAATTGGAGAGTCATGAAGATTTATGTGGATATAGAACTGAAAGCGATTACACAATTAGGGAGAGCTAAAGACCATACTATTCTACTGATTGAAAGAAAGATAGCAAACAAATTCAGTTTAATTTTTATAAATCAAAGATTATATTGCATTTTAGCAGTTTTGTTTAACTACAGTAGCTCAATGTACATGTTTTAAAACAGTCTCCTAATGTCAGTAACAATTTGTAGATTCAGTCATGTGTGTGCCAGTGAAACTACTACAGGGCTTTGGAGAAGTATAATTAATCTTTGACTGCAATATTCAGCAGTACAAGGTTTTTCATGACATGAAGCAGCAGAATTTGATTAGCTGATTGTGCCACACTGATTTATAATTGCCTTTTCTGTGGTCTATGGAATGTCATTATCAATCATTTGGACTTTTTCAGTTAGATTCCAATTAGTTGAGTTCCATTTTTTTTCCCAAATGTTTGGGAAAATGAAGCCAAAAACAGTGTGAAAGAAGAAAATTAAGCCATTGTCATCAAATTAAGAGAAGTAATGGGAGTTGATGACATTTCATGCATCAAAAGTTATAATGTGCTAGCCTGTTAAGTACTTCATATGGAGTAAAATTTGGAAGCTTCCCTGTCTTGTTAGTGTCTCTTTAGAAAGCCTACAGTGAGGTGGGTGTGCACATCAGCTGATAGTAGACAT
Organism: Stegostoma tigrinum; assembly: GCF_030684315.1. NCBI lineage: Eukaryota > Metazoa > Chordata > Chondrichthyes > Orectolobiformes > Stegostomatidae > Stegostoma > Stegostoma tigrinum. Next base: position 13,823,589 of record NC_081385.1, read on the forward strand.
AAAGATTCCTGCCAATTTTGCTTGCTTTTCTCTGTACGATAAAAGGCAAGTGCTTTTGTTGCGGCAATAAAATTGTCAGCTTTCTACTATTCCAATGGAAAGCTCACTAACTGAAAGCTGAAGAAGAAAGAGAATAAGTGTACAAAGTGGTTTCTTGGAGGAGCAGAGATTCCCATTAAATTGGTGCTAACACCCAGCTATGTTTATAATTTATGTTACCAATTAAGACTTTGGAACGAACAACGTCATTTCTGTGCTCACTGATGAATTGTTAGGGGCAGTTAATGCTGAGGAAGACTGCAGCACATTACAAGAAGGTATTAAAACATTTGCAGAATAATTGAAAAATGAATTTCAGCATAGATAAATACGAAGTAGGAAAATAAGAAAGGCATATATTACTTCTAAAACAAGGTTATAAAACGAACCAAGAATGCAACAGAATCTGGGAACAGAAATGCACTAACAATCGTGAGTGAGACATGCGGTATGGTCTCAATAAAGGCAAATTTTTTTTAGAGGGATATAAGTGAAAAGTGGAGAAATTTTGCTACATTAGTATGAAATGCAGTTAGCTGACTCACTGTAGTTATTCTGAACACCATACTATAAAAAATAACTAGGCCACTGGAAAAGCTGCAAAATGATTTACAAGGATGATTCTAAAACAGCAAGTTTATATCTTAGTAGGGGATGAAGAGGTTGCTGTTTTTATCTCTCTCTTATATTTTCCTGTGCACTTCTCTCCTTGATGGGCAGTGCTTACAAGTTGTTATGTGTTCACTTAGTTAATTGGGTCACTTGGTGATGGATCTTTCAAAATGGTTTAAAGAAAATACAAGGAGCTGCATGGAAAATTTTACGAGTGATTTTGAAACTGTGCAACACTTTCTGCCATTCTTTACATTGAGGTCTGGACTTGCTTCTCACTACAAGCTCAGTTCACCAGATTTTCATCACCTCAGCCTTATGAATAGTGAGTCTGAATCATTAGGATTCTTACAGTGTTGAAACAGGCCATTCAGCCCAACAAATCCACACTGATCCTCTGAAGAGTAACCCACACAGGCCCATCTCCCTACCCTTTCCCTGTAACCCCAAGTATCCCATGGCTAATCCACTTAACTTACACACCTTAGACACTACGGGCAATTTAGCTTGGCCAATCCACCTAGCCCAGACATCTTTGGAATGCAGGAGGAAACCAGAGCACCCAGCGGAAACCCACACAAACACAAGGAGAATGTGCAAACTCCACACAGATAGTCGCCCAAGGGTAGAATTGAACCTGGGTCCATGGCACTGTGAGGCAACAGTGCTAGCCTCTGAGCCACCGTGATGCCCACCATGTTGTAGTATGTGTCACAGTTAGTATGTTAATATACCTTATAAGAGGTATGCTCATGATATAATCATCCTGGCATATGGCCTAAAGATATAAAGGTCTCATTCTCTATCTTACCTGTGATGACTTGAAATGTGAAAGTACTGGAAACTTGCTGCTTTATAGAACATAGCAGCTTAATATTAGCCCACGCCCTTATGTGTCTGTGAATGTATTGTTTTTATGTCATAATTTGCAGTAATAAATATTTTTTGAATCCTTCAGCAACATAATATCTAACCCATTGTTTTTAATGTTATGGGAGATAACATAATCTTTGCTACATAAGGGAAAACACCTTGTTTCGGGCAAAATTGCACTGGTAATAGCTTCTCAGGAGCATGTGTAACAATTCCCTATGTGTAAATCCTTGTACACTCTCTTACCAAAGTTGAGTAGCAGGAACAGGAAAGGACAAGTTAGGGCTTGTGTTTGGTGTCATGGTAATTATTGTCACCTCATAACTAAAATGAACAATAGAACTTTGAAACAAGAAATCTACTTATCTGGATGGTGCAGCTCCAATAACATTCAAGAAGTTCAACACCATCGAGAACAATGCATTTCACTTGACTGGTATTTCTCTACCACCTTCAATATTTGCTGTCTTCAATTCTGACGCACAGTGGCAATGGTGTCAACTATCTACAAGGTGCAGCACAACAACACATCTAGACTTGTGAACTTTATCACTCACGAGGATGAGGATACCGGATGTATGGGAACGCCACTACTACTAAGTACCTCTCAAAGACACACACTGTCCTGAACTGGAACTAGATTATAGTTCCTTCATCGTCACTGAGTCAACATCCTGGAACTCTGTTTTTGTCAGTACTGCAGATGTAACCGGGCCCCAAAGACTGCAATGGTTCAAGAAGATTCCTCATCACCCTCCTTCTCCAGGGTAATTATGGACAGGCAACAAATGCTGGACTAGAAGTGATTCCCATACCCTAATAATAATAGTAAAATTCTCAATTTAAATTGAGCAACTCTTATTGTCACAAAAGTGGTGTCAGGAATCAGTGTCGCACAGCAGGACTGAGACAGAACAGACTTTCAATTAAAAACCTTTAGTTATAAATTTTTTTGCAGCATTACTTTTCACTGTCATGTTAACAGTTTTATGTTACTTGTTGTCACACCTTAATGGGCACCATTGTATATCCCCTGTGTGATGATTGCACCCTCGTGCAGTAAACATACGATGGAAAAGGACTTTCAACAATCATTTTGTCTCCATGCAATGCCTTTGAGAAACAACATTTTCCAAGTTACTGTGCAATAATTCTTCTGCTTGGTTACATTCTAATTGACTCCCTCAAGTAAAGTTAGTTGAAATCTATCGCTGAGCTACACAATAGGAAATAATTTTCAGATGCGTCGGTTACTGTGTATTTGTCCATGTGATTGGAGGCTGACGGAGGCGATCACAATGGAATACTTTCACTCCCTTGTTACACTGACATCATTTCTTTTTATTAGCTTGCCCTGTCTTTCTCTGCAATCACCTCAGTCTATTGTAGCCAGGCTTTTAATATTCGGTTTTTGAAGTAATTTAGACTGATGCACTCATTATGTAATTTTTTGTCGTATCCCTCCACCAGCCAGAAAATATACATAGTTCAGGATTAAAATGATAGCTGGAACTGGGCTGTGCCTGGTTTGATTCTCCTTGAGGAATCTCTCAAAATGGAAGAACAAACTGATGACCTTCCTCCAACAGGGCTGATCAGGGTAAATGCAAGAGGGATGTTCCTATAAGAGGGATCATGATCTAGGGATGTAGGGTAGGCCATTTAGGAGTGAGATGAGGAGAAATTTCTACACCCAGAGAAGTAAACATGTAAAAATGAGAATGTGACACCTAAAACTTAAAAAAAACCAAAACAACTGCAGGTGATGGAAATCAGAAACAAAAACAAAAATTGTTGGAAAAGCTCAGCAGGTCTGGCAGAATTTGTGGATCTGAAACATTAACTCTGATTTTACCTACCTAAAACTATGTGCCTCTCTTCAATTTTATACACTAGGTAGCTTAGAAGAATGAGGTGGAAACTCACCAAAACCTATAATGTTCGAACAAGGCTAGAGAGGTAAGTGCAGGGAGGATGTTCCTGATTAGCAGGGCGTCCAGAACCAGGGGTCACCATCTAAGGATACAGGGTAGGCCATTTAGGACTGAGATGAGGAGAAATTTCTTCAAGAAGAGAGTGATGAGTCTCTGGAATTCTCTCCCGCAGAAAGTTGTTGGGCCAAAACATTGAACTTTTTCAAGAAGGAGTTGGATATAGTTCTCCAGGCTAAGGGGATCAAAATGTACGGGGAGAGAGCGGAAACAGAGAGCTGAGTTGGATCATTCTGAATGGCCGAGCAGGCTCAAAAAACGGAATGGACTACTCCTGCTCCTATTTTCTATGTTTCTATGATTCTGAGATCTTGAAGATTTCTCACTGGTAAGTGATTGGAAATATTTGAGACAAAGTGTTCTGAGTTACTGTTTCTCATCCATGGAGGAGAGTGACTAAGCTCCTACAAGCTCTAACAAGGAACCATTAGATATCCGTTTGGTGAGTTTTAAATATCAACTTGTAAAAGACCTGCAACCACAGAGACTAAAAGAAATCCACCTGTGATCCCAAGTATTGCGGTATGATTTCATACTGCTTTCAATGGTTCTTTGAATTCCAAGGTGCTTTCAATAGAGTTTTGTTTGAAGAAAGTTGATCGCTGAGAAAAGCCAGCTACTTCTGGAGGCCAGCAGACATTTCAGGTTTATCAATAATCAGCCTCACAGCAGTAAAGCAAGACTTCCTTTGTTTAAAGCTTTGTTCTGTGACATTTGCTGCAAAGGTCGTTCATTGACCTTTTTATCTCCTGATGGTGGAAACTGATTTCCATTTTCTACTGCATCATTCTTATTCAATAAAAGGTTACTGTAGCTATTAAGCTGTGTTAAAGTCCATATTTTAGAATGTCATACTGGGGTGCAACAACTCTTATGGACCCTTCACACTCTGGTATGTACTGATTGCTTCAGATTACAGCCCATGTAAGGCCACCCAACTCTTAATTGAACAATAAAACACCTTAGCTTTTTTAAAAAAATTCATTCCGATCTACCTCAAGAACCTTTTGTTTGAATTATCTTTCAATCTCATGTTGCACCTTGGATTTGCATGTTCTGGCATTTCTTTCAGGATGGTGAGTACAATTTAAATCGTAGATTTAATTTTGGCAATTGAAGTGTTCCTTTAACTGCATTAACTCAGTTGTTAGCCAGCAAAATGTTGTCCTACCAAACAGCGTGGAATTCATCATTTTTCTTCCTCATTTGATCATTCTGACTGGGCCAACAATATAACTGAAGGGTCCATCACTATTAATTGTAAGGTGACCAGTCAATTTCTTGACTTTTGGCCAAAGGAAATCTGAAAAATTTTCATACACCTCATGTAAAATTTAACCATAGTAAATTTCAGGGAATAAAGGTCAAAAAATGTCTGAACCACACATTCCTGGAGATGCTACTGGTTCAATTTCATTAAGTATGAAAACAACTTTGAAAATGAGTACCAGTAAATCAATGCTTAAATGACTTACATATTTAGGATTTTTGTTTTTTTTATTTACGCAACTGATTTAAATGATTTGACTATGAATGAAAATTAGTATGAATTTGTTCAGTTTTCTTTACTTGATTGCATTGTGACAGTCATTTTTTTGGGTTTCAGTTAAGCCCAATTAAATATGGATATCAAACTCTTGAAAACATATTCAAGATAACCTTTGGCCTCAAAAACTGGTATCAAAATATCAAATTTTACACGACTATTTCAGCAATTATGGCCTCAAGTAGTAAAAACGCTAAACTTTACAGGGGCCAGCTGCGCACTATTTTACATTAAAGCTATCAAAGTTCAACATGACTGATATCAATAAGACCATTGAGAGATAGAGCAAATGCAAAAATTCTCAACAACCTCTTTACCAATACCTCCCTCCCTCACTATGTCAACTAATGAAAATGTCAAATAGTAATAACAACATTTGCTTGAATGAAGATTATTTCAGGCTCTTAAATGACTGATTGCCATTCAATTTTAAGACTAGGCAGAAATAATAAATAATATAAAATATGGCAGTGTAATACACTGCATAATTTTAGAATCTTTTTCCATAATAGGAGATTTTAAATATTTTGCCACAATAATGAGATCTGTTTTATGTCTTAAAACTTCTGAGAGTCACAAAAACCTATTGCCTCATTTCTTTGCATAACGAAAAGATCCAGGACTGCTTGATAAAATAGTCATAAACCTGTCAGATGCCACCAGTAAAATCTTGTAATGATAAACTTTGCTAACAGGATAAGCTCTAAAAAAATCCTTGAATGTTCCCATAGGATTTCTTGAATGTGGCATTTTAGCAGGGAACTGTGAATGTAAAATCCCAACAAGTATGTAATAAGAAAAATCCAGGAGTGGATGGAAGCACAGATAAGCCTGTGCAAATACCAAGCTTGTATTGTAGCATGGGGCACCAACAAATGGGAAAGTTCCTGTTTGAACATGAAGCAGCAGGACTATAGAATGATGAACCTAGCACTTAATAAAAATAGTCAACTGGATTTCATGGAATTTCATGAGATCAGTTTCACTGCAGATTCATGATAAATTCTTGACTCAGATTGATTCCATTCTGGTGAAAGGTCATTGATCCCAAGTATTGTGCACAATTTTGGCCCTCACACTGAAGGAGTTACATGTTTGCCTTAAAGAGAATGTAACAAAGGTTCATTAGATTCATTTCTGTGAGGCCAGGGTTGTTCTGTGAGGAAAGATTGAGTAGTGCAAGCTCATGTTCTGTGGTGTTTTGAAGGAAGAGAAGTGACAATATTGAATTATACAACATTTTAAAAGAGTTTGCAGGCTAGACACTGAGATATTGTTTCTACTGGTTATAGAATCATAGAGCGGTACAGCAGTTTGAAAAAATTTACCCCTTAGGTCTCTTCTAATTCGTTCCCCTCTCACCTTAAACATATGCCCTCTAGTTTTAGAAACCCCTACCTTGGGGAAAAGACATTGGCTACTCACCCTATTCATTCCCTTCATGATGTTATAAACACTGATGCTCCGGGTAAAATAGCCCCAGCCTATTCAGCCTCTCCCTGTAGCTCAAACCCACCAAGCCTGGCAACATCCTCGTAAATCTTTTCAGAACCCTTTCGAGTTTCACAGCATCCTTCCTATATCAAGAAGACCAGAATTAAACACAGTATTCCAAAAGTGGCCTAATGGGTAATCCAAGATGGAGGACTGGAAAATATTGTGGGCTGTAAGAGCTGCCATATTTTTGAGGCATTTTCAGTGTTGGAGAATCTAGGGCTCAGATTCATTGTCTCAAGGTGAGGTGCTGGATATTCCAGACTAAGTTAGGGAGAGTGGTTGTGAATGTTGAGCATTTTGTACCCCAGATGCTCTGAGTGCTCAAGTTGTTGAGTATATTCAAGACTGAGACTGATAAATTATAGAACCTGAAGAAAATGAAAGGATATATGGTTGAAGAAATATAGAGGGCAAGGTTTAATCATGATCAGTCAAGAATCATGGACGTTATGACCAACTCCTGTTCCTATTTCTTACCTTATATAAAAGTCTGACAAATGTAGGCAGCAACACACAAGCACATAGTTCATTGCTAATTAACTTTCACCTGACTGAGCTTCTCAGCAAAATCCCTCACAAAAACATTCTTGATAAGATTTATATGTAAGTTTATTTAACACTGCAGCTATTGTCGTTTGACCATTTGGAAAAGGTCCTCAAAAGCCAAGGTTGATTTACAACTAAGCTAACATGATATTTTTAATTTGTCACATGAGCATGTTATGATTAGGATGGACATTTGATGCTCATTTATCCAAACCTCTTTTTTGACTTTCAACATTTGAACTGGTAGAATGCAATAATATATAACAGAAAGTAGCCTTTAATTCCAGAGGCAGAAGTTGGATTTAGTAATTTTCAATACACACTTTTTTTTGTTAATAGATTTAAGAGGAGAGTCGATGTAGGAGGGAACGTGGTTAAAATTGAGTCAATATCCATTAAATCTAGGACTGATCTCGTTCGGAAATGTGGCTTTCCTTTTTCAGTTGCTGGTTAGCCAGCTAATTGATTCAAACATTGCCAATATCTAAAATGTGAAGCCAGAAATAACATGGTGATATTAGTGAAAGAACACGCAATGGGGCTGAATTTCATTGCATGAGTGAACCATTCCTAGAATTGGGACAAAAAATTGCTAAAAGTAAATAGGGCAAGAATGCAGCCCTTTACTAATTTTGGTTGGATCCTGATTCAATCAGGCAGAATGGGTTTAATGAATATACCCAGGGTAATATAATTAAGATAGAATGCATGTACCACTTAGCACTATCATTATGACTTCCTCAGGCCACCCACAGGTCGTATGCAGTACAGGTCAGAAGGTGGTAATTTCCAGTGTTATGTAGAAAAATATTCATCCACTTTCCTTAATGCAAGAGTTTAGGAGAAACCGCTTTGCTAGAAATTTATAATACTTCGTTTTGGCAAAGTACTCCATATCAAAATGATGATGATGGCTGGACAACTTCCTAAACTTACATGGGCACTTTGTCAAAATTCTTTCTTATAGTAACTCCACCTCAGTTAAAGAAAGAGGAGACTAACAAGTAGAATAGCACATAAAGCTGCTTGGAGGCAACGCGGAAAGAGAAGGTCCGCTGGGAATATTACCATCCCCACAGAGTATAACGACCAAGAACAAAATCCATCATACTTCCTTTGGGAGTGGTGCATAAAGAGGCTACACTTTTTAAGAGAGGCTGTCACACGGTTCTGTCAGTTCTTGAAACAAGATCCAGAGACCACCGCTGCCCTTCATTCCTGATCCAGATAAATTAAACATCACTCTGTCTCAGTAATGTGTTGTTCCCTTTGAAAGCTCCCAGCTGCAGTCTGTTTTTATTAAGTGGCAATACTTTCTGCCCTGCTTGCAAGCAGCATGATTTGTGTTAGTAACTCATCTGGTGTATTTAAACTGAGACTAGATCATGATGATTAAATGGGATTCCAGCCAATAACACCTACCTCTCACCCAATATGCATTACAAAATGGAAATTGGCCCGATGTCTACATGTCCCTCTCCCTACTATTTACCAGATCATTTAGTCTATATAACAAAAATATGCTAGTGTCTGTGTTGAAACAGTCAAACACAGCAACATTACAGGAATGCATAATGCATCGAACTTGTATTGAAACCAACAATAATTCTTGACTTATGCTGCACTTTTGCCCCCATTAGAAAGGTGTATCTACTTGTATTGGAAATAAAAATCATTAGCCATTACAATTGTTTTGAGAAAGAACTAAAGTGCATGAAAACTAATCTTTGGAAACAATATTTCAGTGAACAAGTGTTAAATCGATGAACTAGACTCCCTAGGGAGATGGTGGAAGCTGCACTATTGATTCATTCAAAAACAAATTAGATCAATTTCTTCCAGAAAATAACATCTTGGGTTAGAATTTGAGACCTGACAAGTGGCAAATCTAACATGCCTGGGAGGAGCCGATGGAATGATGGTTCTCAAACCTCGCGACATTAGAATTCCTCTCCTGCCACGTTGAGTTCTGGTGGAGGCTAATGGATAGAGATTGATTTTTGTGATTAGTCAACAACTCCATTTATCATCATATCAGGATTAGTAGGAGGTGAACTGGCAATTCCAAAGACTCTACAAAAGACAATGAAGGACAAATCAGATGTTTTGCATTGATGTGACTATTAATGATTAAAGGCTGCCATCACATTTCCCGACAGATGTTGACCTTTTCAATAGGAATTGCATTGGTACAGTCATTGCACAGCTTAAAAAAGTAAGTGCTTAAACTAACCAATTAACAACAATAGTGAAACGTCCAAAGGAGCATTACAGGAATATTATAAAACAAAGTTCATTACCAAGCCACAAGAATATGTGAGATCAGATGACCAAAAGATTTTTCAAAGGTACAGGCTTTAAGAAGCATCTTCAAAGTGGAAAGCAAAGTAGATACATGGAGGCACATAAGGAGGTTGGCAAGATGGGGTAGGGGTGCATGGTTGTGGTTACTTAGCACGTATGGCTGGATAGTTGGTTTACAATGCTGAGTAGTGCCAACAGCTAAGATTAGGGGCTGCACGGTGGCTCAGTGGTAAGCACTGCAGCCTCACGGCGTCAGGGACCCTGGTTCGATTCCTGCCTTGGGCGGCAGTCTGTGTGAAGTTTGCTTATTCTCCCTGTGTCTGCGTGGGCTTCCTCTGTGTGCTCCGGTTTCCTCCCACAGTCTAAAGATGTGTAGGCTAGGTGTATTGGCCATGCTAAATTGCCCATAGTGTTCAGGGGTGTGTGGGTTACAGAGGGCTGGGTTGGGGTGGGATGCTTCAAGGGGAAGTGTGGACTTGTTGGGCCGAAGGGCCTGTTTCCCCACTGTAGGGAGTCTAAATTCATCCCTACACTAGCTAAAGTTTCCATGGGTATCAGAGCATAAGATGGTGTGGAAAGTATGAGGAGTTATTGGGTTGGGGCACAGCATAAGGGAGCATGTTGGTTTGATGGGTCAGAGGGGTTATGCCTGCTTTCTTACCTGACATTCTTCTTACTACTTCCTGGGTTATCCACCTGATATCTAAAATCGTCCATATACTCCAATCAAAAACCCGACATCCGGGCAGCCATTATTAAATATTGGATCCAAGGAGCTCAATGTTTTCTTGGCTTCATCCAGACCTCAGACTCCATAGTTTTTGAGTTTTGGATCAGCCCATAAACTACGGACGGCATGAATTCTACAGAATTTGGAATGTCAGTTAAAGAAGGGATATCCCAACCATGGTCATTTCCATGTTAAAAAAAATTCCAGAGGTATGTTCAGGTATGAATTAATCTTACATTTGAAAGCGGCCGTTAGCTCAGCTGGCTGAACGGTTGATGAGTGATGTTAATAATACAATTTCAATTCCTGCACTGACAGAGTGGGTTGCATGAAGGACTCCCTTTCTCTACATCTCCTCTCACCTGATGCACGGTGACCCAGAGGTTAAATCTCCACCAGTTGTCTCTAATGAGAGACCAGCTTTATGGTCTAGTGAGAACAACACAAATTGTCCTTTACTTATGTCTGTGTAGAAATCATGGAACAATAGCTGACCATTGGCAGAAATCTTGAGTCAAAGCCAATATGCCATCTTGTTCCTTCATTTTTAAAGTCAATTTGTATACATTGTCTTCATACATATAATGCAAGGGTAACATTATGTATTTTCCTTATTAGTATGTATAATGCTTACACCACTTAACTTTAAGCAGACACTGTTGATGATAGCTTCCTACTGCCAATGTCTCATAGCTGAAAGCACAATGCAATGGTTAAGTCTGTGGCCTTCTATTGTACAATACATGAATTTATCCACTGAGTCTTCTAGTGTGCTGCGAGGGAGCTGATATACATTTCCTATTGCATAATTAGCCAATTTAGTGTGCCATCAATCTAACTTTGCAGCAGAATAAATGCTACCTTGTTAGTGGAAGAAGCAAAGAAACAGCAAGCTGTTAATGCAGATGGTGGTCTTGCAGGAAATAAAGGATCTTGTCCAAAATCTTATTTTCCTAAGCATGAAAAAGAACTTTCAACAAACACTTCAAGAGCACTTCATTAATGCATTTCAATAAAAGAAATGTCACATTAATCATGAAAAACTTTACAAATATTCAACATAAAAATAAGAATAATTTTTTAAACTAAATTTGTTTTCATGTAATTATAATAGAAATTGATATTTTAACAATGGGTTAACATAAACAGCATCCTGGGTGTTTCTGGCTATGTACAAATATTATGTGTTATGCATGCAAAATGTAGTGTTGAGCCATTTTATGCCAAGATAGTCTTCCAAGTCCCTTATGAATATGTATATTAGAGATTTGTGCTTTTATCCCCTGGTTATATCAATAGTAAAACAGTGTGGGAGACAATGTCTCACCAAATGACTGCAATGCAGGACGGAAAGGAAATACATATGCATTGTCGACCGATGCAGTATCTGTGGAAAATTAACACACTTAACTATCTGAAACAAAACTGGAAATTGCTGGAGAAACTCAGCAGGTCTGTCAGTTTCTGTTGAAAGAAAGCAGATTTAATGCTTTTGTCTTGTGGCTCTTCTTCAGAATACTTTTTCACCACAACTATCTTTTTGTTTTATGTTTAATGTGGCTTGAAATTGAAACTGTGACATGAAATCTTGTTGCGAATCAAACCTTCCTGTTCATCAGAGGCTGCACTGAGGATGTTACCCAGCATGGTAATGAAACGTCTGCAAAACAAGAAACAAGCTCAGTGAGCCAACCAACCTCAACAACCTCAAAACCTACGACCCGAGCTACAAATCTACTCCAAAACCTTAGAAACTTTCCTGTTCTACATAATGGTGCCTTGACCAGCCAGAATACTTTTCACAGCTCACACAGTGTGCGCCCAATGCAAAGTTGATTGTCACCCAGCAGTTATTTGGGATAAACATAGGAACATAAGAACATAGGCCATTCAGCCCCTTGAGACTGTTTCACCATTCAATGAGTTAATGGCTGATGTAACCTAATTCCAATATACCTACATTAATAAAATGTGAGGCTGGATGAACACAGCAGGCCCAGCAGCATCTCAGGAGCACAAAAGCTGACGTTTCGGGCCTAGACCCTTCATCAGAGAGGGGGATGGGGTGAGGGTTCTGGAATAAATAGGGAGAGAGGGGGAGGCGGACCGAAGATGGAGAGAAAAGAAGATAGGTGGAGAGGAGAGTATAGGTGGGGAGGTAGGGAGGGGATTCCTACCTTTGGTCAATATCCCTTAATACCTGTGCTTAACAAAAAAAAACAACCTCAGATTTAAAAGTAACAATTGATCCAGCATCCACTGCCATTTGTCAAAGAGACTTTCAACCATTAACCACACTGCGTGTGTAGAAGTGCATCATACCATCTCTTCTGAGTGGTCTGGTCCTAAGTCTCAGACTGGGTCCCCTAGTTCTGGAATCTCAAATTATTGGAAATCATTTCTCTTTATCTACCATTTTTATTCCCTATTAATATCTTGATAAATACAATCAGAGAATATTTTGGTTGCCCCGACTTTGCTGCTTTGCTGTTTAGAACTGTTTTCATGTCGATCATTAAATCTGTGTATTTCCATGCAAATCCAATAAAACTTTCAAGGAGCAGCACCATATGCATCAGTTGAGAAATCTGCTCTTAATATTGACTTTCTTAAACTTTGGACCTTAATGCTAGCTCTGTCATCAGTAAGATACATTAGTGCCAATATTTCTGAGATATTGAACTAACACATTGGGTTGAGGTCTTCTATTGAACACACTGCAGGCAGAACATTTTGCAACTTTGGTATTGGTCTGTTTTTTTCTCCTTTTTAGTCTTTTCTGTTTTTTTTTGCTCCAGTCTACCTTTTCTCAGTTTTGAATTTCAACCTACAGGAGCTATTTTCACATTCTGTGCCACATAAACATGATTGCAATGCATTACAATTCAAAAATAAATGATTATAAGAGTTTTTTTTTAGATATATAAAAGGTAACAGAGAGGCAAGAATGCATATTGGAAACTGAGGCTGGAGAACTAATAATGTGGATCCAAGAAATAGCAGAAGAACTCAATGGGTACTTTTCATCAGTTTTCACAATGGAAGATATCAGCAGCACACTAGAGTTTCAAGAAAGTCAGGACAGAAATGATTGAAGTGGCTATCACTAAGGAAAAAGTGCTGAGGAAACTGAAAGGACTGAAGATGGATAAATCACCTAGACTGGATGGATCACACTCCAGAGTTGTGAAGGAGCTAGCTGAGGAGAGTGTAGAGGCATTGGTGATGATCTTTTAGGAATCACTAGAGTCAGGAAGAGTCCCAGAGGACTGGAAAATGGCTAATATAACTCCGCTCTTTAAGAAGAGAGGGAGACAGAAAACTAAAGGCTGGCTAGCCTGACCTCATTCATTGGTAAGATTTTTGAGTCACTGTTAACGATAAGATTGCGGAGTACTTAGGAAGTGCATGGTAAAATAGGGTGGAGTCAGCATGACTTTGTCAAAGGGAGGTCAAGCTTGACAAATTTGTTAGAATTCTTTGAGGAGGTAACAAGAAAGTTAGACAAAGGAAAGTCTGTGACCGTGTCCAGCGGAGATTCACATGGATGATCCCTGGAATGGTAGGTTTAACGTATGATGAACGGCTAAGGAGCCTGGGATTGTACTCATTAGAAGGTTGAGGGGAGATCTAATAGAAACTTACAAGATAATGTATGGTTTAGAAGGGGTGGACGCTAGGAAGTTGTTTCTGTTAGGCGGGGAGACGAGGACCTGTGGGCACAGCCTTAAAATTAGAGGGGGTAAATTTAAAACTGAAATGAGATGACATTTCTTCAGCCAGAGAGTGGTGGGCTTGTGGAATTCATTGCCGCAGAGTGCAGTGGAGGCTGGGACGTTGGATGCCTTCAAGGCAGAGATCGACAAATTCTTGATCTCAAAAGGAATCAAGGGCTATGGGGAGAGTGCAGGGAAGTGGTGTTGAAATGCCCATCAGCCAAGATTTAAATGGCGGAGTGGACTTGATGGGCCGAATTGCCTTACTTCCACTCCTATGTCTTATGGTCTTATGATCTTATGGTGATCTGTTTGGATTTCCAGCAGACTTTTGACAAGATGCTGCACAGGAGGCTATCAAATAACCTAAGAGCCCATGTGTGAGGGACATGGATAGAGGGTTGGCTGACTGACAGAAGGCAGAGAGTGGGCGTAAATGGGTCTCTTTCAGGAAGGCAACTGGTGACTAGTGGTGTTCCGCAGGTGTCAGTGTTGGGACCACAACTATTCACGTTACACATTAATAATCTAGACAAGGGAACTAAGAGAATACTTGCAGGTGATACTCCACAGCTACATCTCCCACTACATATTTGACTGGTGTCTTTAGGGAGTGGAATTACTCCTTAACTTTGAGATTAATGGCATTCTGTTCTCCAATTCCTTTTCCATATTTTCTCTTGCTGCCAGGTGTCCCCAAAGAATTGTGGTTCTTCATACAGGAGTTTCCTCCAAGTCAGTTTTTTCCTAATAAATGTCTCCCATGTTGACATCTATATTGCATTTCCTGTGGCAAGTCTTCGAAATGTTTCCTTTGTCATCTTCTTATTTGAGTTCGTCCCTTGAGCTGGGCAAAGAGCATTTACTTTGTTAGGCAATACATGCTTGTTAGGAATCCATACTTACATATGTAAGGACCACAAGGAATTAGCATACGGAACTGTTTGTATATTTTGAACATAAAATGGTTTTTAATCTGGGATTTCTTGGAAATCAAGCCAAAATTTTAATGCGTGTTGAAAGCCACAAAACATCAGATGACCTTTTGGAGACAAGGCAAGTTAAACTTTTATGAGAGCTAAGAAATGGGTTTTACAACTATAATTGCTTTACAAACCTGTTTGGAAAAGCTAAGTTGCCTGTGCTGAAGGTTACTTAGCAGCACTGAGTTTTTTTTTGTTTTTTTTCCAGAATACTTGTCTCTGTAAGTGGAAGCGAAGACCTCAGAAAACCTATATCAAAATGCTAGCATCTCCTTCTCTGACCTGAAAAAGAGAAGAAATCGCAAAGCAGATTCAGCTGAAAACGTCTCTCTCTTGTTTTACATATTATGGGAACCGAATCAAGTCAAATATCAGGATTCTTAATCAACTTGGACTCAAGTCTAATTTGAAAATCATATCAATTTTAGACTGTCAGCATTTTGAGATTTTGTCTTCCAATGTTTTTATCCTTTGAGTTTGGACTCTGGGAGCACCATGATATTTGATAATATGAAATCTGAAAAAATAAAGAAAAGTACTGATTTCATTTGATTTGCTTTATTGTAGTCACATGTACCTAAGTATAATGAAACCCTTTGTTTTGTGAGCAGGACAGGCAGATCATAACAAACAAGGACATACATATTTTTTCCTTTTTATTAAACCCAAATCATCTCTGCAGAGCTGTAATTTCTTGTCTGAAAACAACAAATGCTGGAGATCACAGCGGATCAGACAGCATCCATGAAGAGACAGCAAGCTAACATTTCAAGTCTAGATGACTCTTCATCAGAGCCTGTACTATTTTGTCTGTTGTGTAAATGTGTGTGGGATTGCGGGGATATATTTTAATTCAATATCATATTGCAGTTGTTAACCCATCTTCCATTTACTGAATGAAAAGTTTGCTTATTATAATTGAGTATTTTTTGAGCTCATTGAACAACTTTTGTTAAAATCTCTTTTCCCCTGGGTGAATGTAATAAACGGAAGCAAATGGACCATTTTGATGATTAAATAAAATACGTTACACTTCTGATGCAGTATTGAGCTTGGCTACTCATGTATTCCTCCAGTCAGTCATAACAATGTGCTAATTAAAGATGTGCAAAAGTTTAATTTAACTTTGTTTTTCCATCAGATCACTTTAGAATTAAACCCCATCATTTTAGTTTTTTTCATTACCTTATTAACTTGTATTGTTATTTTTAGTGATCTGTCTATGTGATCCAAGGTCACTCTGTTCCTCTATCCTATTTAAGCACTTTACGTTATCACCCACCTGAGAAAGTGTGCCGATTCTTGTTCCCCATTACTTCTGGGGTTGCCACAAAGCTTAATGATTTACTCAGTGTCCCTCATTTACATAATGTTATTCAGGTTACTCCACTTAATGAGAACTACTGTTTATTACAATTTCAGAAGTTTTAGCCACAGGAAAGCAAAGTCAGAACCATCAACATTTAACTCTACTAATTGAAACTTCAACCCCATTTTAAAACATCAGAAACTTTATACAGATAAGTGAAGTCAAGCTTTTAGGAGAGTGAAGTCGTGGATTTTCTAGCTTTAATTACTTGACAAACCTGTTTAGGAAAAGCTGGGGTCACTGGGCTGAAACACTCCCCTGGAGTTTTTTGTTTGGATATAGTTCAATTCTGCGTAGAATATATACACATAAAGACAGACACACACAACCAAACAGAAAAAAAAATTATGCGACAGGTGGAGGAGGAAGTATTATGGAAATATGATTCAGTGGCACTCGACCATGGGATTTGATTGCTGTTGCTTTTCGAAAAGTATTGTTTTTCAATGTAGGAGTAAATTATTGCAGATGCTGGAATCTGTACTGAGAACAAAAAAATGTGGACCAGACAGCATCCATGGGGAGAAAGCAGGCTAATGTTTCAAATCTAGATGACTCATCATCAGAGCTGATATTATTTGCCTATATTTCTTTTACTTTTGTCTAGTGTATTGACTGCTCGCAATATGGTCACCTCCACATTGGTGAGGTCAAATGCAGATTAATGGCCGCTTTGTGGAACACCTCTGCCCAGACCTTACAGCTGCTTTCCATTTCAATATACCACCTTGCTTCCATAGCAATATTTTTGTCCTTGGCCTAATGCAGTGTTCCAGGAAAGCCTAATTCGGGCTGAAGTAACAGTACTTCATTTTCTACTTAAGCACTTTATAACTTCAGGACTTAACATTGAATTCAGCAACCACAACCTATGAACACTATGTTCCAATTTGATTCTTTCCTCCTGTTCAGTATACACGGATTTGATCTTAACAGAGCTGATCCATTTTCTACTAATAACACCAGCATTAACATATATTCTTTGTCTTTATCTCCCCTGTACAGCCATTAGCTCTCCTTTGCCTTTTGCTCTGGGGCACCCACACCATTTGTTGTGATTCCTTTTATGTCTCCCATTTGTCATTTTCAGCCTCTCTTATTTCTGAACAGATTATATATGCTGCAAATCATTAACTTTGTTCCTGTCTCCACAAATGCTGTCAGCCCTGTTGAATTTCTCCGGCACATTTTGTTTTTATTTTGTATTCTGTTTTGGCACTGTTTCAGCTTTAAAATCAGCTTGTAATCCTTCTACCCATTTGTCCACATGATCTCCCCTTAGCCATGAGCCTATAATGTTGAATCTTATCAATGGTTTGTATTATGTGTGTGAGTGCTTGTGTGCTTTCCCTGTTCACTTTTCCTTTCTTAAGTTTCTGTTTAAATACTGTTCAGTTGTAATATCTTCCATCTCTGGTGTAGCAACAGCATCTGAAATGTCAACTTGTCCCTTTTCTCCACACCCAACATGACCTGCTGAGACTCTCCAGCAGCCTCTGTATTGGTATGCAGAACAGAGCATTGCTCTGTTGGGCAATGTCAGTTACTTGATCTGCTAGGTGGATTGTAAACTATCAATCAGGTGTTTATTTTTGCCCAGAGGTGTTGCATTTTGGTAAGGCAAATCAGGGCAGAGCTTAATGGTAGGGTGTCAGGAAGTGTTGCTAAAACAAAGAGACCTTGAGGTGCAGGTTCATATTTCCTTGAAGGTGGGGTCACAGGTAGACAGAGTTGAGATGTAGGTGTTGGTATCCTCACCTGTATTGGCCAGTGTATTGACAATAAGAGTTAGGATGTCACTTTTGGAATACTGCATTCAATTCTGGGCTCCCTGTTATAGGAAAGATGTTGTTAAACTTGAAAGGGTGCAGAAAAGATTTACAAGAATGCCATAGGGGTGGAGGGTTTGAGTTATAGGGAAAAGCTGAATAGGCTGGGGCTATTTTCCCTGGAATGCCAGAGGTGGTGGAGTGATCTTACAGAAGTTTACAAAATCATGAGGGGCATGGATAGGTTGAATAGTCAAAGTCCAAGGGTAGGGACATCCAAAACTAGACAACATAGGTTTAGGGTAAGAAGGGAAAAATTCAAAAGGGATCTAAAGGGGCAACTTTTTCATGCAGAGGGTAAAGTATATATGGAATGAGCTGCCGAAAGAATTGTTGGAGACAGGTACAATTGCAACATTTAGAAGGCATCTGGATAGATACATGAATAAGAAAGGTTCAGAGGTATATGGGCCAAATACTGGAAAATGGGACTAGATTAATTTAGGATATCTGTTCAGCATGGACAAGTTGTACCAAAGGATTTGTTTCCATGCTGTACAACTCTGTGACTCTAAGGTGTAAACACCACTGACAAGGCAAGCATTTATTGTCTATCTGTATTGGGCCTTGAACTAAGTGGCTTGTTAGGGACAATTCAGAGGAATCTAAGAGGTCAGAGTCAACCACATTGCACTGAATCAAGAAGGATGTGTAGGCCAGACTAAGCAAATAATGGCAGATTTCCGAAAGCACATTAATGAGGTAGATGGGCTTTTATAATAATTGATGACAGGTGTCATGTTCACTATTAGTGAGACCAGATTTCTATTCCATATCCATTCACAGAATTTAAATTGCACCAGCTGCTGTGGTACCTCATGACCCCAGAACATTAGCTCTGGGCTAAACTATAGAGAAAATGCTGTGGATGCTGGAAAACTGAACCAAACCCACTGAATTCTGGAGGCACTCAGCAAGTCTGGAAACAGCTGTGGAGTGAGAAACAGAGTTAGTATTTTGAGTCTGCAATGAATTTGTCATATCGGATTCAAACGTTAACTCTGTTTCTGTCACCTTAGATGCTGCCAGACTAACTGAGTTTCTCTAACATTCTCTGTGTTTGCATTAGCTCTTGGGCTCTATTATTATTTCATTGACATGACCATGAACACAGATCAGATTTTAAGAATAATGTCTTGAATTCCTGAAGGTACCGTAACTTGCATTTTTCCAATGCCATGTGCAAAGCAAAATGTATGTTCTACAGCCTCCAATATACTGACGTTTGCAGATCTTAAATTTCTTTCCTTCAGCCTGATGATGCTCATATTTATTTCTCTGAAGGCTAGGTAAGAAGGGTCTGACATGACATGTCAGTTTTTTTATGATTTGCTACTCCTAGGAAGTTCTGTGATTGTTCCCTTCATTGAGCCAGATCAACTCCTCAACCCATATGGTTTAGCTGTTCCTGGCTGCATTTCTGCTTGTGTACATTTTACTTTGCTGAAGGCAGTACTCATTGAAAACATGATACTGTCAGTGATACCTCATGTATATCAACTGCGACTGAAGCCTTTGAGATCCCTGATCGGTTATGTTTAAAAAGAAGACAGTTTAAAAAAAATTTAAAGCTTTGAGACCAATATAATGAACAAGCTATGTGCGTTTAGTTACAGAGTATGTCTCCCAAATGTGTAATTACAAATTAGTGAACATACAAACAATTAAGAAATGTCAAAACAAATACCACAAAGAAGTACAGAATTGTATAATATGTCCCATGAGATTTGAAGCATGCTGTGACTGTATATTCATATGTATGCACCATTTGAGATATTTAGCAAAATCAGTGGCCTTTTATGATTGCTGTTATTACAGTGGGATTGAGCTCTGCCATTCTGCACACAGCATGTGCTAGTCACCCTCTAACTCTTTGTTCTGCTTCTGCTAACAGTCAAGCTTAATATTGTCCTTGCCATCTGCGTGACTCCAATGGCTATTTTTCTGATAAGCAACCTGGTTCTTTTATTGTGAAAAATAAGTATTTGCCAACCTTATTCAAGAACATTCAAAAGAGTGAGATGGATTTAAGATTGCGCACAAGCTTAGCCAGGCCTTCTCAACTGCTCCTCAGGAAAAAGCAATTTTGTTCATATACCCTGGCTTTCCAGAGTCTGGTGTTGGAAGCCTTTATCATTTTAAGCTAATTTGGTGACTGAATGAAGCTTGACAGAAAGGTAAAATGAGGATTAAATTTACCGTAATCCTTGTGAACCATAGGGCAGATTTCTCGTGAGAGATAGAGATGTCTAATGGTGGTTTCACCTGAGGGTCACTTTGCTCCAGGCAATGGGGGAAGAGATTGAGAAGGAGGGAGCCTCATGGTAGTCTCAGTTCATATGGGAATTGAATTTACACGATTAGCATCACTGAGTGTTGTAAAGCAGTCATCCAGTCAACCACATAACCCAACCCCCATTGTTGACTTAAATCTATTGAATAATAAAAAAAAATAAAATCTTTGGATGCCTAATTCTTCAGTGTTGAAACTGCTGTTTTGAGCTAGAGCTACCACAATTAGACATAGGTCTCAGACAAAAGGAAAATGGGTTGATCTTCTGATATAACAAGGTGTAGAGCTGGATGAACACAGCAGGCCAAGCTGTTAATCATAGGAGCAGCAGAGCTGACGTTTCTGGCAGAAGGATCTAGGCCTGAAACATCAGCCCTCCTGCTCCTTTGATGCTGCTTGGCCTGCTGTGTTCATCCAGCTCTATACCTTGTTATCTCAGATTCTCCAGCATCTGCAGTTCCTACTATCTCTGGGTTGATCTTCCCTCCAGCAATCTCAATTCTGCCAGAAAATGCAAGGTTGAATGTCAAATGATGAACTGACCGGGGTTTACTGTGATGACCAGCGCAGGCAAGTAGTCAGCCTGTCTGGAGAGAAACAGAGTTGGTCTACAGGACTTTCCAAGGGATGTAGGATTGGGATGTAAAGTGAGCAGGCTTGTAAAATTGAGGTTATGTGGCAACACATTGTGTCCGGGACAGATCTGAATTTCAAAAGGACCAGAGGCAGGGAGAAATGGAGCAAGTTCTTTGCCTTCACTTAATGGCCCCTTAACGAGCTTAAGGAGCCCGGTTGGTAACAAAATAAAATGTTCACATTCTTTCATAGCTATCCTACACATTCCAATACATATTGGCCACATCTACAGGGTATGCTGTGAGACCAGAATTAATTCATTTGTAAGTAGTTCTGAGGGAAACTTCTGCAGCTAACTAGCCCAAGCAAAAATGGTAGTCCTTTACTTTGTCATAAAAGGTTACTCTCCACTTCTTTTGACCTCCTCCCACTTCCAACCAACTGTCCACTCAAATTGGCAAAGCTGTGTCAGCCCCAACATGGCCAAGATGACACCATCTTGAGCCACTAGGTAAAGCTGATTGGGTGCTGAACTGTCTAATTAGGTAATTTGAATTTGGATGCTCCAATCAGACCATGAAACTGCTTGGGGTCAGGATCCAGAATTCACGTGGGGATCAGATTTCTGACCCTGCATTGAAAATCCAGCCCACAGTTTAGTTAATCCAGTTTCTTCTGGCCAGACACATACGTACAAAATAAATATGCATGCACCATATCTGCTGAGTATTTCCATTATTTTTCAGTTTCAGTTCAGATTTTCAGTGCCCACAGGATTCTGCCTTTGCACCGGTTGCCTAATGCTCACTCTCCAGGGCAATGTAGTCAAGATGATCCTTTGAGTAATGAAAGCATTGCCAATCCTGTAAGAGGAATCATATTAAATCACAAGTCACTGAATTTGAGGGAGAGCCAAAGGAAATTAGAAGAGAGAAATGAAAATGTCTTTTCAGCTGATGGCTTCACTTTCCCCTTCACATCCCATCAGCAGGAAATTACCATGTGAAAAAGCAGAAAATAACATTCAAAGAATTGGGCTGTAACTATGTGCAATTACCATATCGTTTCTGACAAAATAGCCTAACAACCTCAGACAGGACAATTCTGGTTTTCATTTTTTTGAATATTGCTTTGCTGACTAACATGACAAAACCAGTTAACTCAATGAAGCAAGGCAACCTTTAGCACATTGCAACTTTAGCACAAAACAGGGGAAACAGCAATGGAAAAGGATTGGTGGAAGGATCTGTTACTGAAAGAATTAGAGGATTTTTTTATTATTCATTCATGGGATGAGGGCGTCACTATTTGCGCCAGCATTTATGGCCCAGAGGACAGTTAAGAGTCAACCATATTGCTGTGAGTCTGCAGTCACGTATTGATCAGACAGTAAGGATGGCAGTTTCTTTCCCTACAGGACATTTGTGAACCAGATGGGTTATTCCCCAATAATCAACAATGGTTTCATGGCCATCATTAAATTGCTAATTCCAGATTTATATTGAATTCAAATTCCACAACTGTCCATGATGGGATTTCAGCCCAGGTCTCCAGAACATTAATTGGGTCTCTGGGTTAACAATCCAGCGATAACACAACAAGGCCATCATCTCCCCCTAATTTCTCCATTAGCTTTTTCCCTCCTGCCCTAAGGGAAAGTTTCAACTCCTCTGTGGCCATTCTTCACATAAAACACATACAGTGAATGTCAACTGGCCATTTAATCTTGGAGTATGCAGCTGGAAAACAGCAGTGGCTCTGAAGTCATGGGTGATGCCCACTCACAACTAGGTCACTAGTTATCAATGAGAAAGAGGTAAGGCTAAATTTTCCTCAGCCTAGATGAAGAATCAGAGGTGCAAAGAGGATAATTATAGCAAGGCATTGTTACATGGCCAGACAGGATAGTGTCAATGAATTAATCAATAACTTTCAAAGTGTGATTATATAAAGGATGGGTTAATAGTTGTCAGGCTGTTGGGAAAGATTGGCTTTCAAGGGACATATCACCACTTGGATCAATTTTCCAAAAGGTCCTCATAGATTCAATGAGCTGAATGGGCAACAGCGTCTGAAAGAGTTAATATTTACTTGAGAGCAAATATCATGGGATTTGGTGCCACAATATGAGTTTGCTGACTTTACTGACTGATTGAGGAGAAGGCAAAGTCTAAAACTGTCTTTAGGTTTAGTCTTCAAAGGAACACTATCTTATTATACATTAATACTGAACACTCTGATACATGGTAATCACAGATATGCCAGGTTATGACTCACAGTTTCATTAAGTACAGATTAATCTATATTCTTTGCGTGTTCGTGTCAATATGTTTTGAAGGCTCCCTCTCATTCTTGAGTGATCTAACCCTGCCTAATTAGCAGCATTTAAAAGCAGTGTTATGTAACTCTATGATATAACTGCAAGTTGGCTCCAGTGTTCTGAAGCCCTTACATAACAAGTAAGCACAACCAATTGTAATCATGTCATGAAGATTTTGGCTAGAGTAAAATAGCAGCTATTAGGGGACATTCCTGCAGCTGGAGTGCTTTTAACAGTTTTGCACAATCATAGACCAATACAGCATGGAAACAGACCCTTCAGCCCAACTCATCCATGCTGACCAGATGTCCTAAATTAATCTATCTCATTTGCTAGAATTTAGCCCATATTCCTCTAACCTCTTCCTATTTATACACCTATCTAGATGTCTTTTAAAAGCAGGAATTATACCAGCCTCCACCACTTCCTTTGGCAACTCATTCCATACATACACCACGCTGTGTGAAAAAGTTGTCCCTTGGGTCCATTTTAAATCTTTGTCTTTTTTCTTAAATGTATGCGCCCTTGTTTTGGGCTCCCCTATCCTCGGTAAAAGATCTTGGCTATTCACCCTATCCATGCTCCTCTTGGTTTTATAAACCTCTATAAGTTAACCCCTCAAAAATGTAGTAATGTTGACTGTATTTAAATAATCTATAAAGAGCTACAGTCACACTGTAAAGCTGTTATTATTTACTCAACTTGACTCACCCAGTTGAAACACCAAAATAGCTGTTATCATCCATTCTGTACTATTTTGGGCTGGAAGGAACCTAAGTGAGCATGGTGAGTAGTGTTGTGGTGAGCAATGAGATGATGCCAATTGTTGACCCAGGCTAATGTCATGAACATCATTATAACTAAATGGAAATAAGAGAATTTGGGCTTCAGGTCATCAAGAAAAAGCAGGGGAAAAGGAACACTTGTCATTGACAGGACTACAAAGAAAAGATACTGCTGATTGCTAATAACAGGGAACCTGACAAACGCTGTGGCAATGTTCAACATCAATCATTGCTCTAATTTTTGTTTCAGTGGGTGGGTTTACTTTGTGTGGTAGCGACTTCTGAAATTGAAGTCAATGTTGTGGCATGTTGATTGGCGTGCACGGTATCTCACAGAAAACTTGAAGTGGCTGTACCACCACACAGGACACATTGCTCAACACAGAGGAAATCTTCAGAAAATGATATAGAAAAGACAGACATTACACAGGAATGGAAGGAATCTACAGTTCCAAGGTGCAGGTACAGACTGCATTGTAAGGTGGCGATTTGAAGAAGAAGTCCCATGTCCCAAGCCAACCAAACATTGAGGATTGCATTAGTTGAAATCAAAAATCCCTTGCACAAAAGAGCAATAGTCATAGATTCATAGAATATTAAAGCATGGAAAAGTCCCCTTGGCCCATCAATTCCATGCTGGTCATCAAACATGTATCTACTTTAACATCATTTTTCAATACTTGGTACATAATTTTGTATGCTATAGATTTCAAATGTTTTTCTAAATACTACTTAAATGTTGTGATGGTTCCCACCTTACCAAAATGCTGCAAACAAGGCAGGACTTACACAGTTAATCGTAAGCACCTGGACAGTGTTGTCTAACAGGGTGCAGGTATATATTTCGTTAAAAGTGGCATCACAAGTAGGCAGGACAGTGAAGAAGGCATTTGGCATGCTTCTGTATCCTTTCACAAGCTTGTTAGGTACATTTAAAATTGCAACTTCTTTTTGGAATTGTATTTGTCTTACCCTTGGAATGTAACTCAATGTCACACTCCATTTTGTTAGGCTTCCTGTTATTTCATTACACACTGCTTCATCAATTTATCTAAGCATTAATTAGTGTCCTATCAGTGAAAGCAATTTGTCGGTAATTTGTATTCAACCTACTAACAGATAATAGATTTTTTTCTTAAGTGCTTGGATCCACATGTACCAGGTGAGATATGGAAAGAAGGATTATTAGTGTAGCTTGTGTCAGACACTTTTCCCAAAGTGATATTGCACAAAATAGTTTGGTGATAATTTCAATGCAGTCGTTTGGTTCTTCCATGGCTGAGCAAATGTTGAGCAAATCCTTAACAGCCAGAAGTTCCCAGTCCCTGTGCCTAGTCCATTAGTAGTGATCTCAGCCAGGGACAGTTAAAAGGACACTTGTCTTCATTGTTCAGACCATTGACTTGAGACGCTGGGATGTTATTTTATGGCTGTCCAAGACATTG
Organism: Stegostoma tigrinum; assembly: GCF_030684315.1. Lineage (NCBI taxonomy): Eukaryota > Metazoa > Chordata > Chondrichthyes > Orectolobiformes > Stegostomatidae > Stegostoma > Stegostoma tigrinum. The sequence goes on from NC_081385.1 coordinate 13,849,043, forward strand.
GCAAGGTCACAATTAAGAGTACTGTGTTCAATTCAGATTGCCCTACTGTAGGAAGAACACTATTGAGCTAGAAAGGGGTATAAAAGCAATTTACAAGGATGTTACCGAGACCGAAGGGTTTGACTTAACAGGTGAGGTTGCATAGGCTGGGGCTTTTTTCCCTGGAGTGTAGGAGGCTGAGGAGTCACCTTATAGAGGTTTATAAAATCATGAAAGACGTAGGATAAGGTGATTAGCCAAAGTCATTTCCTCAGGGTAGGGAAGAACAAAACCAGAGGGCATAGGTTTAAGATAAGTCGGGAAAGATTTAAAGGGACCTGAGGGGCATCTTTTCATAGAGAGGGTCGTCCATGTATGGAACAAGCTGCCAGAGGAAGTGGTAGAGACCAGTAAAATTACAACGTTTAAAAGACATTTGGGCTGGTAAATGGATAGGAATGGTTTAGAGGGATATGGGCTAAAGGCTGGCAACTGCAGCTAGTTCAATTCACGATGCCTGGTGGACATGGACGGTTTGGGCCAAAGCCCCTGTTTTCATGCTGTATGACTCTAACTCTATCACCAGGCAGGTAGTTCCAAAGCCGCACCAATCTCCGAGCCAGTAGAGCACAGATCTGAGGTTACTGAACTCCAAACAGTCTCTATAAATATGTCAATCATATTCATTTTATTAATAGTTGCTTGCAGTAAGGTAATAAAATTTCTATTGCTTATTCAACAATTAGATCACAAAGATAGTTATCCTCTTTGAGACTATACTGCTTCAGCCTTAAAGGGATCCACACATAAGTTGCTGCATAATCCTGTGTGCAGATGTTGTCCTTTCTTTCCTTTGAACTGTCCCTGGCTGAGGTTACTATTAACAGACTAGACACAGGGGCTGGGAACTTCTGGCTGGTAAGGATTTGCTCAGCATTTGCTCAGCCATGGAAGAACAAAATGACTGCATTGAAATTATCACCAAACTATTTTTTGCAATATCACTTTGGGAGAAGTGCTTGACACAAGCTACACTAATAATCCTTCTTTCCATATCTCACCTGGTACACGTGGATCCAAGCACTTGAGAAAAAAATCTATTATCTGTTAGTAGGTTGAATACAAAACACCGACAAATTGCTTTAACTGATAGGGCACTAATTAATGCTTAGATAAATTGATGAAGCAGTGTGTAATGAAATAACAGGAAGCCTAACAAAATGGAGTGTGACATTGATTTACATTCCAAGTGTAAGAAGAATACAATTCCAAAAGGAAGCTGCATTTTAAATGTACCTAACAAACTTGTGAAAGGATACAGAACTGTCACAGTATTCCGTTTCTTCTGGTGAAAGGACACACAACTGGACATTTTTATTTAACGATGACATCAAAAGATTATGGGTTTCTATGAAACTTCAATGCATGGGTGGGATTAATTCCACCTGCATCATCAAACTTAATGAGGAAGTGTGCTATTTGAGTTAAATATGCATCGAATGTCTTTTCTCAGACACTAATTAATAAACTCCAAAAGCAATGACATGAAGAGAGATAATGGGAACTGCAGATGTTGGAGAATCCAAGATAACAAAGTGTGGAGCTGGATGAACACAGCAGGCCAAGCTGCATCTCAGGAGCACAAAAGCTGCTCTCTGATGAAGGGTCTCGGCCTGAAACGTCAGCTTTTGTGCTCCTAAGATGCTGCTTGGCCTGCTGTGTTCATCCAGCTCCACACTTTGTTATCGAGCAATGACATGAGCTTGACTTTTCCCAGCTACTATTTTAACATTAAACTTTAATGATCATATTTCAATTTTGCAAATATGTTATTAATTACCTTTCATTGTATTTCTGTAGTAAGAGTTTAATAATAAAGTTCTTGATTCTGGTATTCCTCTAGTGATTTGGCAGATGCATTGCCATGACACCTGCAACTTGGACACATTGAAAGATGGTTACCGTTCTCTCTTCTGGTTGTTTGTGGTTTGTAATGCTTTCCTGTTACCCACAAATGACTGCAGACTGACTCTGGTAGGCTTCTGCAAACTCATTTGTTTACACTGTTGCACATTGTCATGCCATGTATAACAGCTAGTATGCAATATACTTTTAAGAATTATGTTCATGATGTTATTGCCAGACCATATCATATGACCTGATGATATATTCATCTCAGTCTCTGTCATAAGGGGACCACTTGCCAGCATGTCATGCTAAGTGAAGGGCGTTGCAATTTGTTACTGAATTACTCAGGACTAGCCCAAACACAACAGTCCTTGTCATTGTAATAGATGCAGATACTAGGAACTGTAATAAAGGTCCATTGAACCTTTCAGTACTATGTTACTCATGTTAGTTCTTCTGTTACGGGAGTTAATGTAAATATTGCTTCATCAGGCACAAATGCTGATGTTAAAAAGCCAATAACTTTATTTATGGCAGATTGTGAGGGCAAATCAGTTTATCCATAATACATAATATTGTTTTCAATCTGTAAGTACATCTCTCACTCCTACAACAATATGTAATATTTTCGCTGGCCTCAGTGTGGACTCGACTATTGGCCTTAACATGGATTCAAACACCCGGCCTCAGTGTGAACTCAAACTCCTGGCATCAGTGAGGGCTTGAACTCCCGGCCTCAGTGTGGACTCAATTCCCCGGCCTCGGCGTGGAATCGAACTCCTGGCCTCAGCATGGACTTGACTACCTGCTTTGCCGGCCTTGAGATGAGTTCGGGTGTGGTCTGAGTTGGAAAGACTGTTATTCTGAACTCTTATTTCTCTATTTTACTGATTGCTTGCTAGACTTTTATTTGTGTATTTTTCTATGTTCGTTCCTAAGGCTTTGCACTTAATCTGTACCTAGCTACTTTGGTAGCTAATATGACACTGCAATTGGTGACTTGTAAACTTTTCACTGTACTCATGTGAGTACATGTGACAATAAAGCTAGTTCTAACTCTTCACAATCTCTTACACATGATATTACATCATGATACACATCACCATTTTACTATCACACTCATTCTCACGTGCCTAGGCCTTAAACTCTAGCATTGCCTTCCAAAATGCTTGTGTTTTCCTTTTATCCTTCAAGGCACTCGCTAAAACCCAGCAGATTTCAGGGGAGTCAGCTGTCCTCATATCTCTTTGACGTATGCCACACTAAGTCCTACTTGTTAATCTTCCTTTGTAGATTGGGGATTTTAATTTTACTATATTAAAGACGCTACAGAAATTTAAATTGCAAGGTGCTCAATTATAGACCGTCTCTGTATCATACACAAAATCACGGACAATGACTTGTATGAAGGTTTTTCTGCTTAAAATAAGATATTTTCTGGGCATTTTCAAAATTATTTGGGTTTTGATTGATTGAATCCAGGAGAAGCATTTTCAGTAACAGATGGATTTCTGAGCATGGAGGCCAGATTTAACATGACTAATAACAGAACTGGAGGTGAAATGAAGAAACACGCAGCAAGTCATTTTGATTTGGAATGCATCACCTCAAAGGGTAAAGGGTTCAGTACTAACAAACAAAATGTATTTGGATAAATACTTGAGAGCAAAAGAAATGGGCTGCAAGAGAAATAGGGCAAATTGGATAGGTCTACCATTGGGCTGATTGGCCTCCTTCTGCACAAGATAATTCTGCAATAATGGTCATGAATAATGGCCGCGGATCATGAGCTGATAATTTGTGAACTGGCAAACTAATTTCTGAAGTTTATTTCACTGAATTTTAGGATAGCCAGACTTAAAGTGGAAGCTTTCTTCTCTGACTCAAGTTTGAAATGGAGACCAGGGGAACAATTGTCCAAAGAGCCATTCCCAATTGATTAATTTGGGGATTAGGTTGGACATTGTGGCTTTGTTTTAGCTGCCAATTAAACTGCACAGTCAAGGCACTAACAGCTCTTTGAAGTGCAGATCAAGTCTGAGTCACAGCTCATCAGCATTCTGTATGGATTCTGCTACTGTGTCTTTTATCATGAATGATTGACACCTCCGATTTCAGAGACTTTTAGACTGATTAAACACTGGTGAGTTACCCTAGAATTTTCATCCTTGGTTGAAAAATATCTGAACTCAGTGGATTGATTGGGATTTTCAGTTTTCAACATAAAACATTTGGACATCTTTAAGACAAACTTGATTTTTCATTCAAAAGTCTTGTCATTTTGTAAACTCCATTGTACAAATTCTTAAAAGAGTATTTTAACTCATCATAAGCTGATTACATAGAACATAGAACAGTACAGCACAGAACAGGCCCTTCAGCCCACAATGTTGTGCCGACCATTGATCCTCATGGATGCACCCTCAAATTTCTGTGACCATATGCATGTCCAGCAGTCTCTTAAATGACCCCAATGACCTTGCTTCCACAACTGCTGCTGGCAACGCATTCCATGCTCTCACAACTCTCTGCGTAAAGAACCTGCCTCTGACATCCCCTCTATACTTTCCACCAACCAGCTTAAAACTATGACCCCTCGTGCTAGCCATTTCTGCCCTGGGAAATAGTCTCTGGCTATCGACTCTATCTATGCCTCTCATTATCTTGTATACCTCAATTAGGTCCCCTCTCCTCCTCCTTTTCTCCAATGAAAAGAGACCGAGCTCAGTCAACCTCTCTTCATAAGATAAGCCCTCCAGTCCAGGCAGCATCCTGGTAAACCTCCTCTGAACCCTCTCCAAAGCATCCACATCTTTCCTATAATAGGGCGCCCAGAACTGGACGCAGTATTCCAAGTGCGGTCTAACCAAAGTTTTATAGAGCTGCAACAAGATCTCACGACTCTTAAACTCAATCCCCCTGTTAATGAAAGCCAAAACACCATATGCTTTCTTAACAACCCTGTCCACTTGGGTGGCCATTTTAAGGGATCTATGTATCTGCACACCAAGATCCCTCTGTTCCTCCACGCTGCCAAGAATCCTATCCTTAATCCTGTACTCAGCTTTCAAATTCGACCTTCCAAAATGCATCACCTCGCATTTATCCAGGTTGAACTCCATCTGCCACCTCTCAGCCCATCTCTGCATCCTGTCAATGTCCCGCTGCAGCCTACAACAGCCCTCTACACTGTCAACGACACCTCCGACCTTTGTGTCGTCTGCAAACTTGCTGACCCATCCTTCAATTCCCTCGTCCAAGTCATTAATAAAAATTACAAACAGTAGAGGCCCAAGGACAGAGCCCTGTGGAACCCCACTCACCACTGACTTCCAGGCAGAATATTTTCCTTCTACTACCACACGCTGTCTTCTGTTGGCCAGCCAATTCTGTATCCAAGCAGCTAAGTTCCCCTGTATCCCATTCCTCCTGACCTTCTGAATGAGCCTTCCATGGGGAACCTTATCAAATGCCTTACTGAAGTCCATATACACCACATCCACAGCTCGACCCTCATCAACCTTACTAGTCACATCCTCAAAAAACTCGATAAGGTTTGTAAGGCATGACCTACCCCTCACAAAGCCGTGTTGACTGTATTTGATCAAGCCATGCTCTTCCAGATGGTCATAAATCTTATCCCTCAGAATCCTTTCTAACACCTTGCAGACGACAGACGTGAGACTTACCGGTCTATAATTGCCGGGGATTTCCCTATTTCCTTTCTTGAAGAGAGGAATTACATTTGCCTCTCTCCAGTCCTCAGGTATGACTCCAGTGGAGAGCGAGGATGCAAAGATCTTCGCAAGTGGCGAAGCAATTGCATTTCTCGCTTCCCAAAGCAGCCGAGGACAAATCTGATCCGGGCCTGGCGACTTGTCAATCTTAATGTTTGACAAAATTTTCAGTACATCAGCTTCCTCTATCTCTATCCATTCCAGCATGCACACCTGCTCTTCAAAGGTTTCATTCACTACACAGTTCGATTCTTTCGTAAAGACAGAAGCAAAAAACTCATTTAGGGCTTCCCCTACCTCCTCAGGCTCCACACACAAGTTCCCTATGCTATCCCTGATCGGCCCTACTCTTTCTTTGACCATTCTCTTATTCCTCACGTAAGTGTAAAATGCCTTTGTGTTTTCCCGGATTCCTTCTGCCAAGCCTTTCTCGTGCCCCCTCCTGGCTCTCCTCAGACCATTTTTGAGCTCCTTCCTTGCCTGCATGTAATCCTCTCTAGCTGAACTTGACCCTAGCTTCCTCCACCTTATGTAAGCTACCTTCTTCCTTTTCACTAGAAGCTCCACCGCTCTCGTCATCCAAGGTTCCTTTATCTTACCCCTTCTTGCCTGTCTCAGAGGGACATATTTACTCATCACTCCCAACAACTGTTCCTTAAACCATCTCCACATGTCTATAGTTCCCTTACCATGGAACAACTGCTCCCAGTCCATGCTTCCTAACTCGTGTCTAATCGCATCATAGTTTCCTCTTCCCCAATTAAATATCCTCCCATTCTGCCTAATCCTCTCCTTCTCCATAGCTATGTAGAATGAGAGAGTGTTATGGTCACTATTTACATCATGTTCTGGTTTAAGACCTGGTTTTATCATTTGACATCTGTTCACCTACTAACCTGTAATTTCAATTTATTTTAGTTTGTGTACATTAATTGGATAACTGAGTATCTTTTGCTTCTTAAGAGAAATGCAAGAACATTGTTGACACTGTTCTCGAGAGAGCTCGTTATTTTTAGTATCACTAGCCTATCAACGATGCGAATAAACATGTAGCTTTTAGTTCAATAACACTCAGTCTCATGTGGACAGACAGGGGAAGTAAACCCCAGGAACAGGGTCTGTCCCTCATGGGAGAGAGGGAGTGTGAGAAACCATTGAGAGAAAGCTGAGATCCACTGTTGTGATAATGAAATGTGAGGCTGGATGAACACAGCAGGCCAAGCAGCATCTCTTGTGCTCCTGAGATGCTGCTTGGCCTGCTGTGTTCATCCAGCCTCACATTTCATTATCTTGGAATTCTCCAGCATCTGCAGTTCCCATTATCTCTCTCCACTGTTGTGATTCCTGGTTCTTAATACCCACATAGACAGTTGTTTTTTTGCCATGTGCCATGTCTTGCTCCCAAACAACAGTTTCTGATTCCAATAGAGTAGAGTGGCACAGTGGGTCAGTAGTTAGCATTGCTGCTTCACATCACCAGGAACTCAGGTTCGATTCCAGTCTCCGGCGATTGTGTGGAATTTGAATGTTCTTCTCTTTCTGAGTGGATTTCCTTTGGGTGCTCCAGTTTCCTCCCACAGTCCAAGGATGTGCAGATTAGGTGGATCAGCAGTGCTAAATTATACATAGTTCGCAGGCTGGGTGGGTTAGCCATGGGAAATGAAGGGTTATAGGGATAGGGTGGGGTGGAGTGTGAGGCTCTTTGGAAGATTGGTGGAGACTCAATGGGCTGAATGGCCTGTTTCCATGCTGTAGAGATTCTATGCTAGAGGACTTCTCAGTGGCAGGGGGAGCCTGGAGAGTGGGTGGCCTCTAGCAGCAGCAATGTCAGGATGTCTCGAACATGGCCCCACTCCAGCCTGGGGTCTCCTGGCGAGTGAGGAGCAGGTCCTGGGCTACCTTCCCCAGCCTGGACATGTAAGCTGAGGCAAAGCTCCAGGCCTGTGGCTAGGGCTGGGCTCCTGAAGGAGTGGAAATGTTGGCAGCAGCATCTGGAGGAGTGTCGGACAGGGAACAGGAGTTATGGAACATGCACATCCTCCCAGACCCATGACTCCAGCTTGGACACAGCCGTTTTGGAAGTGGTGAAGGCAGTGGCCCATGACTGAGAGCAGGGGGACCATTTTCAGACACTCTGTCTGATGCCAAACACGAGGAACACGAGAAAGAGAGAAAGATGAACTCTACTGCAGTAAAATCTTGTTTGATATTGAGTGTGTCAAGATGGTGCCAGAGATTGGTGACACTTTAACACATGGAAAACACTTTTCAGTGTATTTTTATATACATGTGACAATAAACTAAATCTAATTTAATTTAAATTTTTTTACAGTAGTTGCCTTTTTGTTGTGAATATAAGACAATGACATTGCAAGTTAACCAGATTGTAACTAGTTATGGTCTGTTGTTTTTTTTACCCAACATACCATAAGCTCCAATGTTATGGACTGATGTCGTGGAGATACTACAGTACGTCTGCCGTCAGAATCACAGTCAATGGTGTGTTCCATTGTACTTGAAGCAAGTGCATTAGCTCGTGTTCATTGCTGGCACGAAAACTGACTAAAGCAGAATAATTGTCACCTATGTGATTAAAGCAACATATATCTCATAAGGAGTGAGTTGACGAATATAGGTTCAGCTGCTAAGATACGAATCAAGTACATTTCACCCTCATGCAGTATGTCATAACTTGAACTTTATAACTAAACTGCAGTCTTACTAGCAGGGGTGATGATCAATATTGTCCTTAAGTTGTACCCTAAGGCTGGTGTTTGATAATTAAGAGACTAAAATAAAACAAATGAGTGCCTGTTTTACTTCATTTAGAAATAAGATAAAGTAGTCAAAAGTGAAATTAAACCAGTTCACCACTTATTGCTGTGAGATTATAATTCATAACAGCAGCTCTGTGCAAGATGTACAGATGATAAAAATCCAACAGCTACTTTTTAAATTCAGAAATCATAATTTTTCCCATCTATTCACTTATGCCACCAATTACTGTGGGATTCTACAAAACTTCCAGACTAATCAAACCGTTGGGTAACTGCTATGCTAATGTTTATTACTTGACGTATTGAGACTTATCCATTTGTCATAAATAAAGTAATGAATTACACCCAGATGACTTTTAATGTTGTGCAGTTTATGAGTTGCTGACTTTAATAACTGTGATCAATTGTCCTTGTGTAAAACCACATTAAGTTATTCTGTTTTTAGGTGTATCTGACTCAATAATTTCTCACATTTAATCCAATCCAAATTTTGCAGCCAAGAATTGTGTCAGAAGATATTCAGTAAATCAAATTTTCATCTGTGTATTTGTAGCATTCACAGAGATATAATTTCCTAAAGAGGCAAGTGACAGTGACTTCATAAACTTGGAAAGATATCAAATATTAAAATGTATTACCATAATCATTGAATGTTATAGAAACATTCATTCAGGAATAGAAGCTTTCTTCTTTTAACCAGTTTCAAAAAGGGGGCCAGGATTAGCATTGTCTACTGAGCCTCTCTTGGTTGATTAATTTGAGGATTAGTTTGGATATGGCAGCTTTTCTCCCATTGCCAATTAAAGTGCACAGCCAAGGTGCTGTCATGTTTTTGAAGACTGGAAATAAACCATAGCGAGGATATCAAGAAGGATTAAACATGGGGGAATCGTAAGAGGCACGTTCAGAACAGATATTAGACACCGTGGTCAGTGCCAAAGCATTAAATCATATATTTTACACTACACATGGTCACAAGTATAATTTTCAGAACTCCAAAGGATCAGATCAGTATAAGGGAATGAATATTTGCACATCACACCTATGGAGTATTTAAAAAAAAAGATAATTAGCTGGAAATATTTGTGCAGAGTACGGCTGAAATTTGAGACGAAAGTCACAGTTAGTTTTCTTTGATTAAGCTATCTTCTATAATTGCTCTTCTCACATGGCTTGTTTCCAACAAACTGGAAGGCATCTGTCAATACTGAATAAAAGGCACTGGGTGGAATCTTACAGTGACTTGAATAATGTGGGAATGACAAATAAAAATGACAAGACCTGTTCTGATGACAGTCCTTGGACTTGAAACATTAAACATGCTTTCTTCCCGCAGATGCTGCCAGACCTGTTGAGTTTCCCTGGTGATTTCTGTTTTTATTTCACATTTCTAGCATCTGCAGTTCTTTGCTTTATGAAAACATCTATCCTTACATTGGTAACTAGTTGCATTTTCCAGCAACATTCTGGATGTTGTGACAAAATTCTCGCTAGAAGCGGTGTGAGGAACCAGGACTACGTTTTTAAACAACATCATTAACACCGAATGTCGCCTCATTAATATCCAACTTTCAATGCTGCTGCCCGCTGCTTGGATATGGGATTCTGGGAATTCCTGACATGGAAATTAGTGCCGGTATCTATCCAGCCCAGTTAATCATGTGCTCACCCTGACCTCCATATTGAATACCCAGCAACTGCACCTCTGGGCATGCTTCATGGGCAATGGCTGCTCATGCCTCATGTCGATGGATGCTGGCATCCAACACACACCAGCTTCTCCACATGGCACCTCACTGATTGACTTACGGCATGCCTCTGCTCTTACAATGTTACATGTTGAAGTCTACCAGCAACTATTCTTGGAATGCTGCTACAAGGGCACTTTGTGGCCAGGGGCCAACACCCAGTTCATGTACTGGACCAGATGACATCTCAGAGGTATTTCCTTGCTGCCTTACTGCACACGCATTTAATTTCCATCTACGTGATTGCAGCACTGCTGTCTTTCCTTATCATGCCATACCTTTGAATGAAACCTGTTGGACTATAACCTGGCTTCATGTGACTTCTAGTGCTGTTAGGGACAAGCACAAAGCCAGGCTACTTGTCAATAGTGATCAGTCCAGGGAGTGCTGTACTGTGCTGTGCTATGTCAATCTCACACCCGCAGCATGTGATAAGTGCCTGTATGACATGTGCTTGTGCGGTAACCACATTGCACCAGCTTCAATCAAATAGCCAATCTGAATGTTTGTGGGTTGCAGTCCTCAGTCAAGTCAAGCAGGGGCTGCTGTCAGCCATGGGGTCCCAGTACCTTCAGTCCAGGGCAGTGTTGACACATAGTCTAAGGGTTTGGGTATGGCCAGTTGATCACTAGGGTCATCACCATCTGTCTGACTACAGTCTGGAGCGTGGGCACTGTTCAGTCCTCTAGGACCATTGCAAACAGCCAAAGGATTTGCAGATTATCAGTCAGGCAGCTGCAAGATGCAAGGAAGAGTCAGGGTCTGTTTGGTCTTTACATCGAGCTGACTGTCAATCACAGGGGGCCACTGAGTGCTGGGATGTCTGTTTTTTGTGTGTTGGAACAAGTGTAATGGAAGGTGGGGAATATATACCCTGTGGCATTGGAGAGTTTAATGTAATCAACATTGGAGATGGGAGGCAGGACAAGGATGGGACAATGATGATGACAGGATTGTTTGGGGGTGGGAGTGTTTGAGGGTGGGGAAACTTGATGTAAGAGGTGTAAAGACAGTATTAAATAGGAGTGATTGGGAGGCTGCTGGAGCAAGGAGATTATAGTCAGTCGTTACTGCAGGCCCCTTGGCTCAGGTCAATGGAGCACCACGGTAGGCTTTTCCAAACTGTAGTGCCAGGGCTCAGGGGGAAGGCAGAAAGTCAGAAGCATAGTTTGATGTGGTGTGCAATGACACGTAAGGATTTGTTGGAGATGAGCTGACCAGGGATAGCAAGGTAGAGCAGAACATGTGGCGGTGGGTGGGGGCCGGGGTGTGGGAGGTGGTGGTGGGGTTGTGATGTGGGTGGTGGGGGCGGGTGGAGGAGACTGGTACCTGACAACTGGGCTGGGATTGAAACTGTTGATATCCGCTGTGACTGGTTTTGCTAGCATGGGTGATGGATACAACACAGGAGCTGTGGCCATCGCAGTGTCTGCCCTGCAAGGAAGGTGAAATGACTAGGAGGAGCAAGCCTAGGAGTTATAGTAGCCATGTCCCTATGTGCACTGTAGTCTTTTCTTAAATTTTTTCCCTCCATTGCAGCTGATCTCTCAACGCCACCTCCATACAAATGCTTCAGTTATATCTCCTTTCTCAAATGAGGATTCTTACCACAATGAATGACATGTCTGTTGACAATTCTACTTCCTGCAGTTCTGCTCATGTTCCTTCTCTACCTCTCTCTTCTCCTGTGAATTTTTCCTTAAAACTAATCTCTTTGGCCAAACCTATGGTCACCTGCCTGGTTTCTTTTCCTATGGCTTGGTGTCAAAATATCACTCCTGAATATGAATATTACTTTTCTTAAAGACCTTAGGATTTGCTGTCATATAAAAGGCACTGTATAAGTTGTTGTTGGTGTTGAAAGGTACTGAATTCATAAAATGTGCTATTTCCTTCCCTGCTAGTTATGTCAGCATTGAGGAGTTGGTGGGTTTGCAGACAATCAAGGATGTCACTCTCAGCTCTTCTTCAAGTAGCAATGCTGCTCATCGTGATAGCCATTTGGAGTAATGCCTCACAGTGTAATTCTCCCAAAGTCATCTGTGATGCATCACTTTATCCGTTATCACAATTTTTGCACTTAACATATCCAAGTTTGGAATGTTTTCAATGATCGATTCATGAATTAACAAAACATCTTCAAAACTGATTTTTGTAGAAGTGCAACATTCCGGACAAGGGCAATGCAGTGCAGCAAGTATTTTGTTGACTATTTTTATAAGATAAAATGACGACTGACAACTCTTTTAAAAAGTGAGTGACATATTATGGGACAAATAAAGTGAATAAAGGTCATTGCGATGAATGACAAGGATTGATGGTAATGAAAAATTTTCCATGCCATGTGTTTTGAAATGCAGTTCAGACACACAGTGTGGAAGTTTGCTCTGAATGCAGCTAGCATCGGAAAAACGTCTTCCCACTTGGACTAGGAAGGGACCTTTTACAGTCCCTTATTTTAAGAGCCAAGGTATAGGAGCAGGAATAGGTCACATGGCTCATTCAATCTTCCATACATTCAATATGTTCAGGGCTGATATTCCCCTTTAACTCACTGTCTTGCATCCAGATACTCATATCCCTTGATTCCTTTCAAATCCAAAGAATTGATCAAACTCAATTTTCATTATATTGAAGAACTGAACATTCATTGCCCTCTGAGATGGAGCATTCAAAAGATTTACAACTCTTTAAATTAAATAATTGGATCTCTTAGTTCTCACTTAATAACGCATTTTCCTGAGACAATGGGTTCTAGTTCTAGAGTCCCCAGTGAAGGGAAAGAATCTCCCACCACCTACTCTGTCAGACCTTCAAAGTATTCTGTGTACCTCAATAAGATCATCTTTCAGTCTCCTGAATTTGAGAGAATAGATGCCCCATTTTACTCAACAGTACCTCATAAGTTGCCCTTTCATTCCAGGAAATAGTCATATTTTTCCGCAACACTCACTTGTCAGGCCCTTCTGCACACAGGTAATATTGCAAAAAACATTTCAAAAATAACCCAAGGAAGCAGCATAAATGGAAAGAACCTTCATTCAATTTGAGTCAATTCTATCAGGCAACCTTAACACTTCATACATACAAATTTCATTTTGACATGTTGCATAGTCTTCAGCCATCAAATGACCAAACAAGACATTTCTACCATTACAACATCAACTTGGGTACAGGGAGTACTATTAGTTCCACAGTAGAACATTGGCATTAAATAGTGATATGATTGTAAAAAGGACATTGAATAACTGGCTCATCTCTGTGCAACTTGAGCTCAAGTCCAGTTGAATGTGGAAAAGAAGACAGTTGTGGTCAGAGTTAATGGCAATTCATTCATTTAAGGTTAAGGTACAAAAATTTAACCAAACATTCCTTTCCTGATTGCATTGTTGCTCTACCTACCATACATGGACAATGGTGGTTCATGGGAATATCACAACACCACCTTCGCAAGATCAACTATGAACAGGCAATAAATTCCAGCCAGCGCCATTCATTCATTTCCCAATAGTGAATAAAACAAAACAAAAGTGACGATGCTGGTGGTGAGGGCTATGTGTGAGTTAGATGAGACCATAGTAACCATAGGAATAAGCGTAGGCCATATTTCCCCTCAAGCCGGATCCTCCATTCAGTAAGATCATGGCTGATTCAACATTCCTCATGTCCACTTTTCCCTGTTTTCCCCATAAATCTTGATTTCTCTATTGCTCAAGGATCCATCTATCACTGCCTTAAATATACACAAGGAGTCTACCCTTGTGGTTCCCTGTGGCCAGGAGTTCCAAAAGGCTCTCAACTCACTGGGAAAAGAAATTGTACCTCATCTCAGTCTTAAACTGGTGCACCTTTATTCTGAGACTATGTCCTCTAGTTCAAGGCTTTCCTATGAATGGAGAAGTCCTTTCAGCATTTATCCTGTCAAGACCCTGAAGAAAACTACATATCTCAATGAGATCACCTCTTATTCTTCTAAACTCCAATGAGTAGAGTCCCAAACTGTTTAGCCCTTGCTCACAAGACAATTCCTCCTTACCAGGGTCATCCTGGCGAATATTCTCTGGACCCCCTCCAATGAAATGATAACCTTTCTTAAATAAGTGGACCAGAACCATTCACAGTACTCCAGATGTAGTGTCACCTCCACATTCGACAGTTGCAATAATACTTCCCTACTCTTATACTCCAACTCCCTTGAAATAACAGCCAACATTTCATGAGCCTTCCTGAATACCTGCAGCACCTGTGTGCCAGCTTTCTGTGTTTCATGTACACGTCCTCCTAAGTTCCTTTGTGTTGCAGCTTTCTGCAGTATTTATCCATTAAAATGACACTCTGTTCTTTTGTTTCCCCTTCCAAAACAAACATCTTTACATTTTGGCACATGATCGTCTATTTGCCAATTTTAGCCCACTTACTTTACCTATCAATATCTCACTGTAAATTGTTTATATCCCTCTTGCAACCTTGCTTTACACTTATTTTTGTGTTGTCTATAAACTTGGCTACAGTACATTTGCTTCCTTCCTCCAAGTTATAAATTGAGCCAAGAAGCCACATTAATGCAGAAAATGACTCTTTAGTTTGGATGCGTTAAAATGCATCTGTAAGGCAAATGTAAGAGAGAGCCCCTAAGTGAAAAAACCTGATTTAGACATACAAGAGAACAAAGAGAACATATGTTCCATTTCTCTGAATTATTTTTCACTGTTCTGAAGAGCATAGAAATACAGTTAACCTAAAAAGCTAAAGGATGAGAGGTTTTCAAGTCAGGCACACAACCGTTAGCCTTTCATTAGAGCTTAGGAACCAAGGGGAACATTGCAGAAAGCTTATTGTGAGTTAGATATTGCCTTTTCAAAAAGAAGTGTAGCAAAACCATGATGACCAACATAATATTATATGTGGTGTGATGGAGCAATATTGGCAAGCAATTTACAAAATGGCTTAGAGCAATGTGCAACTATGACCCATTAAGAAATAGCATAGGTGCAAATTAAAGATAGCTCACAGCTCGCCTTAGGTTCCAAAGGCAACTCAGCATTCGGCAAGCTGTCAAAATTTGAATTGTGGCATGAGGATGACAATGTCGCGATGATACATCCACACACAGTGCTGGCATCTGCCGCTGGCTGGTTGTGCATACAGCCAACTTCAAAGGAAAGCTAAGAATGTAGCTAGCTCTCTATGTGATTCCAGCTCTGTATGTATACAGTAGTATTACTCGAAGTCAAAGCAGATGCACAAGGATAGAGATTTCGTTTCTCTCAAATTCAGAATTAACTTAACATCCACGGCTTTTGTAGATTGGCATGAAGTTTGAAGGAGTCAGGTGGCTTAAAGTATTTTGACAGTTGGTCTAAGAGCCAATTGGTGAGAGCAGTGAAATTTGAGAACGGCAGCAGTCATTCTCCAGACAGCTAAAGGCTCAGTTCAACATGAGAAATGATAAAAGAATGTGAGGTGGACAGAGACTGAAATTAGAAAAAAAAATTCTTATTTAAAATAGAACAATTGGACATCGATGACTTGTGCCTTAACCTGATAATACACCTCAGATTCTTCACAAGTATGCTATCAGATAAAGTTTGACAGCAAGGTACTGAATGGGACATTAAGATAGATGACAAAAGCCATGGAGATAGGTTTTAATGAAGATTGTAAAGCTGGAGAGAGAAGTGGAGAGATTTAGGGAGGGAATTGCAAGCTTTAAATCCCAGACAGCTTAACATTAAGGGTAGTAAAAACAAAAGATAATTTGAAGGGAGTTGGTCTGTCACTGCATATAAAATGTAGCCAGTCCCATTAACATGCTTGTCAAAGCTGGGTTATTATGCTGGAAGGAAGGGACCACAGACTATGTGGCGTCTTGGAGCTCCAGGAGTATGTAATTGGCAGAAATACCTTGTGTGCTTCAGCAATATGATTTGTGGGCGATGGGTTGTTAGAGAATATAATTTACAGGAGACCCTCGTGAAAATTGTGTTGTTGAAGCCATTGAAGAAAGCTGTTACCCTGCATGTAGATTAATGGTAGGTAGGATGTATTATTGGGTCTCCACAATCCAACCAAATTCCAAGGGCCAAGAGAAAGATACAAAAACAATTTAACCCTTAGATTCATTCTGAGACCTAATGGTCTTACATCCATTTAAGAAATCTGCATTCTCATTGAGACATCTTGGAGTTAAAATGGGTGCATGAAATATATGCGTAAATGTGAACCAAAGAAAAATAAATCGAGAAAAGGTGGTTGAATAAAGCAACAAAAATAGCGGCTCAATCAGGCTGGAATTGCTTTCAAAACTTGGAATAGCATCTTTTAATTCTTTGCTTCTTTTTGGACAAAAGAAGAGTTACTTGAAAATTATATATCATTGTAAAAACAGTATTCAGCTTTAATTCTAACAATTATTGTTGACTTCTTCACTCGAAGACAATTAAATTGACCATTTCTTTCTAATGAATGAGGATAAGGTTTGCGGTTTTGTGTTAGGATCCTACCATTGGGGTCAAAAGTGAGGCCAACCCCACGGTGCTTCAGTGGAAGTCACATGTCAATGACTTTTCCTTAACAGGCCAATTCATGGCCCAAGGCCACATTCAGATGGTGGGCAGGGACCTCAAAGCTGGAGGGCCAGTAGAAGGCCTAATAGGGCAGAAGGAGATGCAGCCTGGTATTCAGGTGAAAGAGAGAGAGACAGAGAAGAAGAAGAAAAAGAAGAGAGACAGAGAGGATGCTTCCATTGTGAACTATTTTAGATTAAAAATTTAGAAGTTAAAAACATGTGACCACGGTAGCAGGGAAATCTTTCCAAAGCCTGAGTTTGAGATCATAGCAGTGGCCGGATAGACATCGAAGAGTAGCGGAAGCCATCTACAGACTCCCATCTCCTGTCCAATCCGCCCACTCCCATCCTATGCTTTCCTTGGCTCACCCCTCCTTCTGTGCCTACTCCCCTCCTCTGCCTAGCCCTCATTCCCTGCCCCTCTCTGCCACAGCGAGCTCCCCCCTCAGCTGCCATACTGTCCAGTTGGTCTCTTATCCAAGGCTTTAATTGTCTTTTTAATTAAATGACATTAACAATGGCCTATTAAGTAATGGCACATGTGCGATTCAGCAAGCTGTCAAAATGTAACTTATGGTATGAGGATGACAATGTTGTGATCCACACATGGTGCTGGCACTTGCTGCTTGCCAACTTCAAAGGGAAGCTGGTAGCTCGCTCTCTATGTGATCCTGGCTCAGTGTGTATGCAGCAATAATACTCAAAGTCAAAGCACAGTATTGAAAAGATAGATATTCCTTTCTTTTCAAGTTCAGAATAAACTTAATATGCCTTTTGTGAAGTAACAAGAAGTTTCAAAAAGCAAAGGGCTGAAAGTATTTCAACAGTTGGTGTAAGATTCAATTGATGAGAGCAGTGAAATTTAACAATAGCAGCTGTTTTTCTTCAGGCTGCTATTTGCACATAGAATCCCTCCAGTGTAGAGCAAGCCTTTCGGCCCACTGAGCCCACATCAATCCTCCAAAAGGCATTACACCTGACACATTCCCCTCCTTATCCCTGTAACCTTGTAATTTCTGTGGCCAACCCATCTAACCTGTACATCATCGGACTGCGGCGGAAACTGGAGCACCAATACAGTAGCTGGGAGAATGTGTAAACTCCACACAGACAGTTGCCTGAAGGTGGAATCAAGTCCCAGTCCCAGGTGCTGTGAGGCAGCAGTGCTAACCCACAATACTGCTCAGAGGTATATAGCTGTTCCGAATCATAGAATCTCTACAGTGTGGAAACAGGTCCTTCGGCTCAACAAGTCCACACCTACCCTCAGAGCATCCCAGCCAGACCCATCCCATTATAACCCACCTAATCTACACATCCCTGAACACTATGGGCCATTTAGCATGGCCCATCCACGTGGTCTGCACATCTTTAGACTGTGGGAGGAAACTGGAGCACCCAGAGGAAACGCATGCAGACACGGAGAGAATGTGTAAACTCCACGCAGACAGTCGCCCGAGGATGGAATCGAACGCGGGTTCCTGGAGCTGTGAGGCAGCAGCGCTAACACTGAGCCACCGTGCTCCCCCAATCCTATCTGGCCTCAAAAAGAGTTCAGGTTTGGGAAGGTCCCAACACAATAGCCAAAATTGTGTGTGCCCTGATCCAGTCCCCACGTGAGAGTGAAAATTCTGCCAAACAGTAACACCCGTGTACATAGAAACTCCGAAGTGCACGATGTATCAATGACATGATATGTATCTTCATTTATCTCCATTGAGTGCCATCTGTTATTTCAAAGTTGACTCCTGCTTGTGCTGGATAACCATCAAAGTCAGACGTGTTAAAACCCGATTGTTACCTCACTATCAGGAATTCTAAGGGTTTATCTCTCAGTGGGAGACTGAAAACATGTTCACAGAAAACTTGTTAGAATTTGGCATCCATTTGGGATTTATGAGTTCTTTCACTTCATGAGAGCTCATGGCAAAGTAAGACAATGAACTTGTCGCATGAAAAAAGAGGCAAATCTTCAAAGCTCTATTCACAATGAGTATGCAATCTATTTTAACTAATGAAAGGTTAATATGAGGAAATTAATCCACGCTTATACATTTCGAGTACTCTTGGCAATAGCCATTGAATTCCCTAGCCCAGAGTATATCATGTGTCCTTGTGACCTTCAGTGCTTCCTCCAAGTGATATTCAACATGGAGGTGCACTGTCTCATTAGCTGAGAGACAGGACACAGTAAGAGGTAATCCGAAGCAGGTTTCCTTTCCCATGTTTGAAACTAATGCCATGAAACTTCATGGATACTTCCTTTGCAACTGTATACCACAGTGCGGTCACCTTGGGTGGGTTTGTCCTGCTGGTGGATCAGGCCAAACCCACAGATGGTCGTGGTGTGCCTGGCACATTATCTGCAAGGTGTGACTCCGTGAGTGTGACTAGGTCAGGCTGGTGCTTGAGTAATTTTGTCACAGTCTCAGAGATTTTAGTAACGAGGTCTTTAAAGGATCAACAGGGCTGCATGAGTCATTGTCATTTCTTCTGCCTTAGTTGATGCTGGGTGATCAGTTCAGTTTATAATGATTTGATCTGACTGAGTGGTTCGGAGAACATTTATGAATCAGCCACATTGTCGTGAGTCTGTCACATGTAGACCAGACTGAAAGTCATAGGTTCTTTTTAAAAAAAACAACAGTGGTTGATGTTAAGATAATAAAATGTGAGGCTGGATGAACACAGCAGGCCAAGCAGCATCTCAGGAGCACAAAAGCTGACGTTTCGGGCCTAGACCCTTCATCAGAGAGGGGGATGGGGGGAGGGAACTGGAATAAATAGGGAGAGAGGGGGAGGCGGACCGAAGATGGAGATTTTCTCCCCTTCCCCTACTGCATCCCTAAACCAGCCCAGTTCATCCCCTCCCCCCACTGCACCACACAACCAGCCCAGCTCTTCCCCCCCACCCACTGCATCCCAAAACCAGTCCAACCTGTCTCTGCCTCCCTAACCGGTTCTTCCTCTCACCCATCCCTTCCTCCCACCCCAAGCCGCACCCCCAGCTACCTACTAACCTCATCCCACCTCCTTGACCTGTCCGTCTTCCCTGGACTGACCTATCCCCTCCCTACCTCCCCACCTACACCCTCTCCACCTATCTTCTTTACTCTCCATCTTCGGTCCGCCTCCCCCTCTCTCCCTATTTATTCCAGTTCCCTCCCCCCATCCCCCTCTCTGATGAAGGGTCTAGGCCCGAAACGTCAGTTTTTGTGCTCCTGAGATGCTGCTTGGCCTGCTGTGTTCATCCAGCCTCACATTTTATTATCTTGGAATCTCCAGCATCTGCAGTTCCCATTATCAGTGGTTGATATTAAACCAGCATTTAATTCCAGATTTTATTAAAATTAAATTTCACTATCTGCTGTGATGGGATTTTAATCTATGCCCCCAGGAAATTACCCTGTGTTGCTGGATTACTAGTCCAAATATATAACTGCCTCCCCTGGGTGGCATACAGCTTCTTCTGAGTTCCTGAAACTTTCAAGAATTTTCTAGAACTCTGATTCCAAGATTTAGCTGCTACTAACTCCTAGCTTCTGGCTGAATTCCAACAGAGCAGAGATATCCAACTGCTCTCACTGAATCCCCTGCACAAAACTTGAATAGTTCAGTTGTCTTCCCAACAGTGTAGCTAAAAGCGACACCCCTATCTTGGATAACACAGTGTGGAGCTGGAGGAATGCAGCAGGCCAGGCAGCATCAGAGGAGCAGGAAAGCTGGCGTTTCAGATTGGAACCCTTCTTCAGAAAAATTAGGAAAAAGTTTTTCTGAAGAAGGGTCCCAACCTGAAACGCCAGCTTTCCTGCACCTCTGATGCTGCCTGGCCTGCTGTGTTCATCCAGCTCCACTCTGTGTTATCTCAGTCTCCAGCTTCAGCAGTTCTTATTATCCCTATCTTGGAGCCTGCTTCTCTCCCTTGATTGCTCATGGACTCTCTCTGGTGACATTCAAACTGCCCCCATGGCCTACTGGAAACCTTACAGCCACCCCTGTAGCTATTTGGAAGCAAATTTACCTGTAACTCACGTACTCAGAAGCAGCCAGATGTAGCATCTCCTTGGATCTTAGTCAGCCCTGAATGTTACAATCTCATAGAATGATGGCGCCTGCAGGACAAAGGAAATTCTTCTGAAAAGAAGGATTAATTACACAGTACATAACAGCAGATTTCCTGCTAGGTGCGACTATAATCAACAGTAGCAGAATTATGGCACATTTTCCATTGAAGGTAGCAAATAATTTGGCATATTGTAGCTGAATTGTTCTTAACAGTTTAAATAAATGGAAGACATTCTTTGAATTCCCATTGAGTGATGTTTTTGGGTGAAGGGGAAGGTTGTCACACTGATAGTGTGACTTATACAGTCATCACCATTATGGCATAATTTGTGAATTTTTGTATTGTCTTCTGATATGCATAACGAGATGATTAGAGATTAGTCAGTAGAAGAGGTGAGAAATCTGAAAACATAGCAGTACTGAAATAATGATTGTCATAGCCGTTTATTTCAGTTTGCTATTGGGCTCATGCTATGCTTATTATAAATATGAAATCATATTTTTAATAATGATTGCTTATAGTTTATTCAAGAGACAAGTCAAAATTTTCAATAAAAAAGGACCACCTCTTTGTGTTTCTTATTTTTATTTAATTTCCTTCCTTTACCAAGGAATTGTGGCCTATTTGATTGACAACATTGCTTTTCAGACACTGTGGCTAGTCCAACTGAATCATGCTGCCTTGTCAGGAGTCTGTGCCTGCAGTGTTTCCTCGGCTCAGCTGTATAAATTGCTGGCTTGCTGTCCTGGGACCTGGTGAGCTAACACTGTGTCCATCATCATCATTGTTCAATATCAATTCAGTAATCATCATTCAGGGCCTAGTCTAGCAATCTCAGACCCCTTCTTCCTTAAATGGAATCAAAAAACAGAAGGAAAAGGGCACAATAAGGTCAGTGTCCAATAGGTGAACATTATTGGTTGGATTTAGTGTTGAATTTTATATCGTTTGTATATGGCCTTGTGCTTTAGCAATATGAAAATCCTTCTCTGTCACTTTGACCTCTACTTTGCCTCTAATGTGTATGTGAAGACTTGTAAAGTGTCAAAAACCAGTGGTCAAAATAATTACTAATACCAAGAATAGAAATTCTGGAAAACTTTTGCATTTAGAAAATGGCCAGAATGTGGAATTGGATATGGAATAACTGGGGTAATAAGCATTGGCGCATTTATAGGAAATCTAAATATGTGCATGAAGGAGAGAGTGGAGTAGAAGAATATCTTGATAGGGAACGAGGTTCAGGTGGTTGGTTGGGTTGCATGGTGAGATGCAGGAAGGATGTTCCCAATGGCAAGGCAGTCCCATAATAGGGGTCATTGTTTAAGGCTAAGGTGTAAACCTTTTAGGGCCGAGAAATTTCTTCACTCAGAGAGTGGTGAGCCTCTGGAGTTCACTATCACGCAAAATGATTGAGGCCAAAACATTATGCATTTTAAAGAAATAGATGATGGTTTAGTGGTATTATTGCTGGACTGTTAATCTAGAGACCCAGATAACATTCTGGGCACCTGGGTTTGAACCCCACCATGGTAAGTGGTGGAATTTGAATTCAATAAATATCTGGAATTAAGAATCTAATGATGACTGAGTTGATTGTCAGGGAAAACCCATCTAGTTCACTAATGTCCTTTAGGGAAGGAAATTCCCTTCCTCACCCGGTCTGGCCTACATGTGGCTCCAGACCCACAGCAATGGTGTGGACTCGTAACTGCCCTCAGGACAATTAGGGACGGGCGATAAATGCTTTCTCGCCAGTGATGCCCTCATCTTGTGAATGAATAAAGAAGATAGATACAGATTTTGTGGCTAAAAGGATCAAGAGATATGGCGGGGAGGGTGAGATTAGGGTCTTGAATTTGATGATCATATTGAACAGCAGACAAGGCTCGATGGGTCAAATAGCCTACTCCTGATTTTTTTATGTTTCAATGCTTAAAAACCATAAATTCAATGACTAAAACTTACTAGAATTACATGATTGCAGAATTCTGTCTCTGGCTTTTCACTTAAACCTGCTCTGTTAGTGTCCCTTATTCACTGCTCACTTTCTCAAGGTCTGCCTGTAACTAATAACGGTGCGTCTGCCACCTCCATTGTGTCTGTACATTTGTTATGTGAGCATTTCTCTTTGCTAATACCTGTTCACACAACGTAGCCAACATCTACTGCCATCTGTTCCCACTATCTCCTTTGTAAACCTGATGCCAGCATAGAGCTTTCATCCAAGATGTGCCTTAGCAACTCATTCCTTGCCTCCCTATGCTTTCCTTTTGTGAACGCTAGCTGTCATTCTTATAATTAATTAACTGTCTCTCTTTCCATGTCTTCTCCCTAATGTTTTGGCATTCATTCAATTTTACTCTTGTTTTGGAATGGCATGACTTTTTGTATATCCCTTTCATGAAAGATTACTCCAGTTATAGTCTAACAACTAGAAAGTGGAATTTGTTTTTACATCTAATTTTAAAACCTTGGCATTAATGTTTCACTTGAGATAAGAACATATATGACTGCACCTGCAATTTGGCAGAATTCTTGTCCTACATTTGGAATTGTGGCACAGGAAATAGAATTTACAATGTAAAATGAAGAAGTATGTGCTGATGTTGCCTCCATAGTTCAGATGGTTAGATCATTGCCACTGTCCAACTTTGCCTCAGACATCAAAATAGTCTCAGTTCCAATTCCCCTAATGTATGTTGACAAAACCAATCTGATTTGGATTGGTGGCACGGCTGATATAATTGACTAAAAGAAAGCAAAATCAGTCAAGGTTTCAGCTTACTAATTATCATCAAATGACCTATGCTGCAAACTATGAACATATACAGATATTTATCAGGGTGGGTGCAGGCACCTCCTGGAATATAATTGGTAGCGAACGCTCAGCATCTGGATTCAGTAATAAAGAATGGTTACTTGGGTAAAGTATAGAATCACACAACACAGAAGGAAACCATTTCACCCAGCATGCCTCTACTGGATCTTTGAGAAAGCTTTCCAATTGGAAAAGCCAGGTTCTATCCATTTCTGAAGAAGGGTCTCGACCCAAAATGTCAGCTTTCCTGCTCCTCTGATGCTGATGGCATGCTGTGTTCACCCATGTCCACACTGTGTTATCTCTGACTTCAGCATAGGCAGTTCTTACTATTTCTGTGTCCTGGTACATGTTGTTATCTTGTTATGAAGGAATCAAAGTGGTATTGGTAAAGCTGGAAAATTGGAGTTACCCATTTTCAATGTCAGATTAGCAGTACTGGTGATCCCACTGGTAATGATATTTAAGGATTTCAATTATTTAATTAATTAGTTCAATTAAAGACATTTTTGTGAATTTTAGTTTTCTTTTTATTGTATTATGTACAAAACAGTGATTGTAGGGCTTGTCTAAAGCTGTGTTGCATTGATAGGAAAACATTCCTTCCCTTTTTTAACCAAGGGTTGGACTTGATCATTTCCAAAGTTTATTACTGCAATGTTAAATGAGACAGTAAGCTGAAACCTCATTAATGGATCTCATGTCAAATTCAAAGTTCACCTATCATCCCAGGCAATATTCAACAACACTAGAGTTAAGTGCAGAGAGTAAGAGAGGAACATTGTTAGCATGAAAACTTTGGGAAGATCATTGGGAAGACATTATAATCATGTCTTTGTGGCTCATGACATTGACCACCTCTGCCAATACTTAGCAATGATGATGACACATTGCCTACAGAGTTTTCTGTTCCTGGTGGAGCAAAAGGATTCATCCAACATCTGGAGCCAGGGCTTCCAAAACAGCATTTGAGGATCTGAGTGCCTTTTCTGAAATTCCTTTGAGCATCTTCTTGAATCTGGGTAAGTTGCTTGTTATCCCTGACTAGAATGGAACTCCCTGGTAAAAGACACCAGCTGAATTTAATTGGTTCCAGCAATGCTCCAGTTCCTAATACCCTTCCTTGTTGGCTCTCTCTTCCAATAAAGATATGAGATCATAGCACTCATGTACTTGTTCCAATCCCTGCACCTTTTGTTTTGGGTGTGATTGAACTTTTCAGAGCAAGTTTGCATGCATTTCTGTTTGGATGCACAATGGGATCTGCAACTGTCTATAAATGCACTGTCACAACACAATCTTGTCATCTTGTACTTCTGATTCATGTATTTGATTAAACTGTAGGTGCAATTCAGCTTCTTTAGGACTGGTCAACATATGGAAGTTGAAGCCTTTCACTTCGCAGGCACTAAAGCAACATTCGCTACTTCTCTAATTCTGAATCATATGGAGATATCCCCATTCTCTTGCTCCATTGCAGCAGTCTGATGTTTCAGATCACGAGATGTTGCTGTTTGTCAGCAACACAGAAGCTTTGAGATGTGTCATCAGAAACCGTGGAGTGTTGGAACAGGAATATTGACAACTCAGATGATAAATTGCTTGTAGTTTTGCAGTTTCCCCTCACAGATAAGAAATAAAAAATGAAACCTTACCAACAAAGCAAGTGTGATTTATCAGGATGGGGGCACTGTGATTCATGAAGTTTCCACCAATTTATAAATACTTCCTCTTATTCCATGTTTCATGTTAGTTTTCAAATGTATATTTTCAGGTAATGCGCTCCTTTGGTGGCTTGAGGCGTAAGCGTTGGTCAAATATTGGCTAAAATATTTCATATAATAAGAGCTCAGATTTGAGTTGAGGTTGAGTTTAACGTTGTTTTACACAGGGTAGAAGAATGAGTCATATCAATCTTCGTCAGGGCCTTGAACTGTGAAGACAAAATACTCGTCCAGAGTTTCTGATAACGATCTAATGATCTTTTTGGAAAATGGGAAAATCAACTACATGTAGGAATTAGCTCAAATTTAAGTCTCCACAAGCAAATCAACTTCTGAGAGGCATTCATGGTCAACACCAGAAAGAAAATGCTAATCATTTGAAAATAAATGCTTCGCAAATGAAATGAATCCCTTCTGTGTAAACTTTCCCAGTGTTTTAAGTCAGTAACAGCAACATATTATGCAGTGCACTGAGGCTAGCCAAAGACTGCTGACAGTCTCCTGTTGCCAATGAACTGAAAATATTGGCTTTGCAAATTAAATGGTTGCTAGGGACTTGCTGCTGGTGCAATGCTGTGTCTAAGAAATAAGAGCTGCTTGGAGTGTAAAATTTCACGTTAGTGCTCAGATGAAATTACATCTTGATAAGCCGTTACAAATGAAAACCAACAATGTCCAGGTCAGTCATGGTGCTACAGATTACAATTCCAATATGAGGACTAAAGTGCCAATCATCAAAAAAACTGCAATTACTCCTCTTGGGATGGCAGCGGAACCTTTAGAGCAGGAAGACATCAGACTTAGCCCCCCAGTCAATACATTGTGGAGCTGGAAACACACAGCAGGTCAGGCGTCATCAGAGGAGCAGGAGAGTCAACATTTTGGGTTCACATCCTTCATCAGGACTCAGGGAGGGGGAAGGGAGATGGAAAATAAATAGGGCGAGGGGTGGGGCTGAGGAAGGTAAGTTGGATGGTGGTAGGGGTATTGGGGATTGGTCAGAGGAGAGGGTGGGGTGGATAGGTGGGAAAGAAGATCGACGGGTAGTGTCAGGTCAAGGAGGTGGAAGTGAGAGGAGAGTTGGACATGGGATGAGACTAGAGGTGGGAAGAATTTGAAACTGATGAATTCTATGTTGAGGCCATCAGGATGTAGGCTCTCAAGGCGTAATATGAGGTGTTGCTCCTTCAGTTTGCGGGTCGCATCATTGTGGCACTGGAGGAGGCCCAGGATGAACATGTCACCCAGGGAGGGGGAGGAAGAGTTGAAATGGTTGGCAACTGGAAAGTGTTGTTGATTATAGCACACAGAGTGCGGTGAATCAGTCATTGAATCTGCGTTTGGTCTCACTGACATAAAGCAGGCCATGTCAGGAGTAATGGATTCAGTAGAAGAGGTTGGAGAATGTACCCTTCTGGGGTAAAGATTATCTGGGACCTTGGATGGATGTGAGAAGGAAGGTGTAGGGACAAATGTAGCACTTTCTGCTTTTGTAGGGAAAGGTGTTAGGTATGGAGGGGTTGGTGGGAATTGAAGTGTGGATGAGGGAGTCACAGAGAGTGAGCAGTCCCTACAAAAGACAGGTAGGCACGATGAGGGAAATACCTCTTTGGTGGTGGGGTCAGATTGCAAATGGCGGAAGTGGCGGAGAATGATATGCTGGATGTAGAGTTTGGTGGGGTGGTATGTGAGAACCAGCGGCAGTCTACATTTAATTTTGTTGGGGGAGGGGCTTCAAGGCCAAAAATGCAGGAAATGCAAGAGATGCAGTTCAGGGAATTATAATGGAGGGGAAAAGTTGCAGTCCTTGAAGTAGGAGGACATCTGGGATATCTGGGAGTGGAACATTCTGTCTTGTGATAAGATGCAGCCGAGGCAGAGGAATTGGGAGTAGGGGATCACATTCTTGCAGGAGGGTAGGTGGGAGAAGGTGCAGTCTAGGTAGCTGTAGGAGTCGGTGGGCTTGAAATAGATGTCGATGCTGAGATGGTTACTAGAGACAGAAGTGGAGAGGTCCAGGAAGGGGAGGCAGCTTTTGGAGATGGTCCAGGTGAATTTGAGACTTAACGTCCAGACTGGGCCAAATTCACCTACGTGTTAGACAGTTATAAAACAGATATCAATGCCCCCCAGAAATAAAAGACGATTAAAATTAATTTCTTAGCAATGAAGTGTGAGCTTTGTGGGAAATTGCACAAATATAAAAGTCTAGTAATTAGCTTGAATGTGTTAGGATCCGGCTGCATATTGACATCAACTCTAAGACCACCTACTTCCACCTTCCTAACATAGACTAATTTGGACACTGCATTAGTTCATCTGCTAATTCAAAAGCCCAATTCATTAATTTTTTTTATCCTGAGATTTAACTATTTCAATACTAGCCTTCTAACTTTCACAAAACATAAACTTACATACTCTTGAAATTCTGTTATTCATATACGCTATCCACCCATCATTCCTGCATTGCTACTGATGCCTGATTAAGTAACCATCTGATTAAAACAGAGATAGCAGGAACTGCAGATGCGGGAGAAACTGAGATAACAAGGTGTAGAGCTGGATGAACACAATAGGACAAGCAGCATCAGAAGAGCAGGACAGCTGACGTTTTGGGCCTAGAGCAAATTTCTGAAGAAGGCTCTAGGCCCGAAATTCCAGCCTTCCTGCTCCTCTGGTGCTGCTTGGCCTGCTGTGTTCATCCAGCTCTACACCTTGTTATCTGATTAAAACATCCTTGTTTCAAATCCTTCCATCCTCTTAACTCTTCCTCCCTCAGAAACCTCTTGTACTGTTCCAAGAAAGTCTCTTGTACTTCACTGATATTGTTTTGCCATTGGTTGCCACGCTTCATTTTGAGGCTTTTAGCCTTAGAATTCCCTCTCTCAAACTTCTTCACTGCTATTTCCACTGTTAAGATATTTGTCTTTGACTAAACATTTGATTGTCTGTCTGTATATTTTGTTAAGTGCTTCAGAGGAGATCTTGACTTGGCAAACTCTAGCGAAGCACCTTCAGATACTTCACTATGCTAGTGGATGAATCTAAATACAGGTTGTTATTGATATCCAGCAGTAATTATCAAGGCGCATACAATGAAGGGACAGAAGGGAAAGCTGTACCTCTGGGCTCGGCCTCCATGGAACCAATACTTTCAGAACTGAAGGAGGTAGGCAAAATACTGAAACAAAACTGACACTGTCTTGATTTGTTATCAGCTAATTTTGTGCAACATTTATATATCTCAAGTCAATAGATTTTTCATATTACCAAATATGTTTTTGACAAATACAACAAAGCAATTTTGTGCAGACAGAACCAAATGACCAACACATAACCTGTTCTCTTACTCATATCCAATATACAGTTGATAAAAAAGTTGAACAAATTATGTAATGATCTTGATGTCCTAATAAACTTTAAAGTTCACCATTTAAAAGCAGACCACAATTATATGCTGCAGTATGAGGTTATTTGCATAAAATAACCTTAACTTTTATATTTGTGCAATTTCCCACAAAGCTCACACTTCATTGCTAAGAAATTAATTTTAATCGTCTTTTATTTCTGGG
The DNA here is from genome assembly GCF_030684315.1 of Stegostoma tigrinum. Lineage (NCBI taxonomy): Eukaryota > Metazoa > Chordata > Chondrichthyes > Orectolobiformes > Stegostomatidae > Stegostoma > Stegostoma tigrinum. Next base: position 13,877,943 of record NC_081385.1, read on the forward strand.
GGGCATTGATATCTGTTTTATAACTGTCTAACACGTAGGTGAATTTGGCCCAGTCTGGACGTTAACCAGTTTTATAACTGTCTAACACGTAGGTGTTGCTTGTAACAGGCACTGCTCAGGTCAATAATTACTTTCCCTAACAAGAATTCCTGTGCAATCATTTATTTCATTCTACAAACTAATGAACAAAATATGTCAAACTTCATGCTTCTTTACAATGACACTGTTTTCAACAGGTGAGTTTTCAGTGTTGAGGTGAAAGTCTATTCGGTTGAAACATGTTACAACAAAGAAACACTCTTTTATTCTCAAAGGGTAGTGAAAGTCTGGAGTCCACTCCTTCAAAGAAAACTGAATGACAGGATAATTGGAGTTGTTGATTTGGGTTTTCACATAAACATTAATGTAGTAAAGTATTGTAAATTGCACAAATACTGAGATTAATAAGAGATTTGTCACTGAAGGGCAAGAAGGGAAATGGAACTGAGTGCATAAATAGACTTAAGGTACAGATCAGCTGTGATCAAATTAAGTGACAAAGCTGGTTTGAGATGCTGGGTGTTCAATCATGGATTTGATGTTATACCATTGAGATAGAGGAGCAGAATTAATCATATTGATTGTTGGAGTAGGCTCAAAGGGCTGAATGGCCTACACCTGCTCCCAGTTTCTATGTTCTCAATAACCCGTTTTCAATGCAGAACTACATCTTGTGAAGTGTGTCTGTGCCGGCTTCTGACATTCTGCTTTTCTCTGATTTACATCATAATGTCTGAGTCAATGTAGACGCACATGCAAATCAGCCTCACAGAGGTGTGTATACATGCGTGCACACACACACACACACACACACACATGTGCACACAAATACACACAGATACACACGACACACACATACATACATGCACGCATACACACACACACACAGGTGCACACACACACACACACACACACACACACACACACACACTTCACAAGACAGAGATTTACTGTTGTTCATACTGAACTGTACAGGTCACCTGTTTAAAAGCTATTTATTGGGTGCATTAGTGTGATGAGATCTTAAACTTACCCAGTCACAATAAATGGTGCTTGGTAACACTTTACATGACCTCCAGATGCAAAAAACTCCAAAGTTGTGTGTATTGTCTAATTTGTACTACATAATTGGCTCTGTTGATATGATTGCTTATTGCTCAATGTTACATGGAACCGTTGGTATTTATCAGTGCATTCAACTGTTGATCAGAGAGCATGTGGGAGGCAATAATTTGTAACAACGGCCTCCCCCACATCCTGTACAACATCCCAACCATTTCTGTTCCAAAAGCATGGTGACTCAGAGCAGCAGGCTGTGGGCTGCACATAATAGTCATAACGTTTTTGAAGAATCTTACAAACAGGGGTTGGGAGAGGGGCTACAAATGGTGCTAATCAGTGGAACATGTGCCTTCAGGCAGACCTGGGCTTCTGCATCGGCGCCGCCTCTTGCTCCCCAGAGGAGCTCGAACAGTTCATCCACTTCACCAACACCTTCCACCCCAACCTTCAGTTGACCTGGGCCATCTCCAGCACATCCGTCACCTTCCTGGACCTCTCAGTCTCCATCTCAGGCAACCAGCTTGTAACTGATGTCCATTTCAAGCCCACCAACTCCCACAGCTACCTAGAATACACCTCCTCCCACCCACCCTCCTGCAAAAATTCCATCCCCTATTCCCAATTCCTCCGCCTCCGCCGCATCTGCTCCCACGACAAGACATTCCACTCCCGCACATCCCAGATGTCCAAGTTCTTCCAGGACCGCAACTTTCCCCCCACAGTGATCAAGAACGCCCTCGACTGCGTCTCCCGTATTTCCTGCAACACATCCCTCACACCCCGCCCCCGCCACAACCGCCCCAAGAGGATCCCCCTTGTTCTCACACACCACCCCACCAACCTCCGGATACAACGCATCATCCTCCGACACTTCCGCCATCTACAATCCAACCCCACCACCCAAGACATTTTTCCATCCCCACCCCTGTCTGCTTTCCGGAGAGACCACTCTCTCCGTGACTCCCTTGTTCGCTCCACACTGCCCTCCAACCCCACCACACCCGGCACCTTCCCCTACAACTGCAGGAAATGCTACACTTGCCCCCACACCTCCTCTCTCACCCCTATCCCAGGCCCCAAGATGACATTCCACATTAAGCAGAGGTTCACCTGCGCATCTGCCAATGTGGTATACTGCATCCACTGTACCCGGTGTGGTTTCCTCTACATTGGGGAAACCAAGCGGAGGCATGGGGACCGCTTTGCAGAACACCTCCGCTCAGTTCGCAACAAACAACTGCACCTCCCAGTCACAAACCATTTCCACTCCCCCTCCCATTCTCTAGATGACATGTCCATCATGGGCCTCCTCCTGCAGTGCCACAATGATGCCACCCGAAGGTTGGAGGAACAGCAACTCATATTCCGCCTGGGAACCCTACAGCCTAATGGTATCAATGTGGACTTCACCAGTTTCAAAATCTCCCCTTCCCCCACCGCATCCCTAAACCAGCCCAGTTCGTCCCCTCCCCCCACTGCACCACACAACCAGCCTAGCTCTTCCCCTCCACCCACTGCATCCCAAAACCAGTCCAACCTGTCTCTGCCTCCCTAACCTTTTCTTCCTCTCACCCATCCCTTCCTCCCACCCCAAGCCGCACGCCCATCTACCTACTAACCTCATCCCACCTCCTTGACCTGTCCGTCTTCCCTGGACTGACCTATCCCCTTCCTACCTCCCCACCTATACTCTCTCCACCTATCTTGTTTTCTCTCCATCTTCGGTCCGCCTCCCCCTCTCTCCCTATTTATTCCAGAACCCTCACCCCATGCCCCTCTCTGATGAAGGGTCTAGGCCCGAAATGTCAGCTTTTGTGCTCCTGAGATGCTGCTTGGCCTGCTGTGTTCGTCCAGCCTCACATTTTATTATCTTGGATTCTCCAGCATCTGCAGTTCCCATTATCTCTGGGCTTCAGTAGAACTGCCTTCTCTGGAACCAATCAAAATAACATCACCTTAGAGAGACACATTATGTGAGGACCTCCAGTTAAAATTAATGTCCCTCTCACACACTTCTAAATGTAGGATAACAAAGTGTGGAGCTGAATGAACACAGCAGGCCAAGCAGCATCTTAGGAGCACAAAAGCTGGCATTTCGGGACTAGGCCCTTCATCAGCAAAGGTCGATGGGGAGAGGGTTCTGAATTAAATAGGGAGAGAGGGGGAGGCGGATCGAAGGTGGAATGAGGAGAAGATAGGTGAGGAGGAGAGGAGACAAGAGAGTTGCAGTGCGAGAGTAATCCTCTGAGGTTTGTCCGGAAGGAGGATTTGGCCTGCTGTGTTCATCCAGCTCCACACTTTGTTATCTTGGATTCTCCAGCTTCTGCAGTTCCCATTATCTCTGATACAATTTTAACCTCACTGTGAAGCCACTTCCAGGGGTGCCTAACCTGAAGACGTTACCCTCTTCCCTCCGGACAAACCTCAGGGGATCTCTCTCCCATTGCAACTCTCCTGTCTCCTCTCCACTTATCTTCTCCTCTATCCACCTTCGTTTGCTTCCCCCTCTCTCCCTATTTATTTCAGAACCTTCTCCCCATTCCCCTTTTCTGATGAAGGTTCGAGGCCTGAAACATCATATTTTGTGCTCCTAAGATGCTGCTTGGCCTGCTGTGATCATCCAGCTCCCACTTTGTTACCTCGGATTCTCCAGCATCTGTAGTTCCCATTATCTCTAAATGTAGGCTGTTCCTTTCCCATGTTTGACATTCATAGGTTCACTAATGAAATCATCATCATCCATTGGGTAGGACACCAGCTCGTGGTTGGATGAGTAAACGGGAAACTATCTGGCAGCTTTGGCCAAGTTGCTGAGATCGCTGACAGCCAGTTCTGGGCCTTGGGTTTGCATTTGGATGGTTCAGGGCATTCACTTAAAGGGTTGATGCGACTCCAATATCCATCACCAAGAGTGGCTTTGCTGCACTGCTCCTGACAGAGCAGGTCAAATCCTAAAAGACATAGCTGCTAGACTGGGTCTGTGGCAGGTAGTGAAGAAACCATTAAGAGGGAAAGATGTACTTGACCTCATTGTCACCAAACAGACTGCCAGAAACACTTCTGCCCGTAGCAGGATCGTTACAAGTGATCACAGCACAATCCTTGTGGAGAGAAAGACTCGTGTTCACGTTGAGAATATTCTCCATCATAATGTGCAGCATTAACACCTTGTTCGATAGACAATAGACAATAGACAATAGGTGCTGGAGTAGGCCATTCGGCCCTTCGAGCCAGCACCACCATTCATTATGATCATGGCTGATCATCCACTACAGTATTCTGTTCCTGCCTTATCCCCATAACCCTTGATTCCACTATCTTTAAGAGCTCTATCCATCTCTTTCTTGAAATTAACCAGAGAGTTGGCCTCCTCTGTCTCCTGGGGCAGAGCATTCCATATATCCACTGCTCTCTGGGTGAAGAAGTTTTTCCTCAACTCTGTTCTAACTGGCCTACCCCTTATTTTTAAACTGTGTCCTCTGGTTCTGGACTCACCCATCAGCGGAAACATGGTCCCTGCCTCCAGAGTATCTAATCCCTTAATAATATTATACATCTCAATCAGATCCCCTCTCATCCTTCTAAACTCAAGTGTATACAAGCCCAGTTGCTCCAATCTTTCAACATATGATAGTCCTGCCATTCTAGGAACTGACCTCGTGAACCTACGCTGCACTCCCTCAATAGCAAGAATGCCCTTCCTCAAATTTGGAGACCAAAACTGTACACAATACTCCAGGTGCAGTCTCACATGGGCCCCGTACAGCTGCAGAAGGACCTCTTTGCTCCTATACTCAATTCCTCTTGTTATGAAGGCCAGCATGCTATTAGCTTTCTTCACTGCCTGCTGTACCTGCATGCTTGCATTCATTGACTGATGTACAAGAACACCTAGATCTCATTGTACTTCCCCTTTACCTAACTTGACTCCATTAAGATAGTAATCTGCCTTCCTGTTCTTGCTACCAAAGTGGATAGCCACACATTTATCCACATTAAACTGCATCTGCCATGCATCCATCCACTCACCTAGCCTGTCCAAGTCACCCTGTATTCTCATAACATCCTCCTCACATTTCACCCTGCCACCCAGCTTTGTGTCATCAGCAAATTTGCTAATATTCCTTTTAATGCCTTCGTCTATATCATTAATGTATATTGCAAACAGCTGCGGTCCCAGCACCGAGCCTTGTGGTACCCCACTGATCACTGCCTGCCATTCCAAAAGGGACCCATTTATCACTACTCTTTGCTTCCTGTCAGCCAGCCAATTTTCAATCCAATCAGTATTTTGCCCCCAATACCATGTGCCCTAATTTTGTTCACCAATCTCCTATGCGGGACTTTATCAAAGGCTTTCTGAAATTCCAGGTACACTACATCCACTGGTTCTCCCTTGTCCATCTTCATAGATACATCCTCAAAACATTCCAGAAAATTAATCAAGCACAATTTCTGCTTTGTAAATCCATGCTGACTCTGACCTATCCTGTTACTGCTATCCAAATGAGTCATAATTTCATCTTTTATAATTGACTCCAGCATCTTTCCCACCACTGATGTCAAGAATGATGAGATAGATTTCCAACAGATTTGGCAACTCGAAACTGAGCATCCATGAGGCATTGTGGGCCATCAGCAGCTGCAGAATTATACTCCAACAACATCCGCAAACTCATGTCCCAACAGATTCTCCACTCTACCATTGTCATCAAACCAGGGGGATCATTTGTGATTCTATAAAGTATACAGGCGTATATGCCAGGAGTGCCTGGTATTCCTGTAAAGCTCACCACTGCCTTCTCATCCTGGTGACGCTAGAAGTCTAGTTGCATGCCAAACAGCATAAGCAGCAAGTGACAGACAGGGCTAAGCCATTTCACAACCAATGGATCAGATCAAAGCTCTACAGTCCTGTCGCATCCAGTCATGAATGGCTGTGTAATAGAGAAACAGATTCTATAAGTATTTCATTCTCAATTAGCCTAACGTATTAGTATAAACATTAAGGCTAAAGCGCTTCTAACAACCTACAGCCATAAATACTGAATTTATGATTCAACTTGAATTGATTCACTTCACCCGATATCAAGAAACAGTTGGGAGAACTGGATCTACAACATCCTTACAACCCATTCCAGCAACATTTGCTAGCACAAAGGAAGATGGTTGTGGCCGTTAGATGTCAGTCATTGCTGTTCCAGAACATCTCTGCAGGTGTTCCCCAAGGTATTGTTATAGGCCCAAATATCTTTGGATGCTCCATCAATGGCCTTTCCTCCATCATAAGATCAGAGGTGAGAATGTTCACTGATGTTTGCACAATGCTAAGTATCACTCGTGAATCCTTAGGAACTGAAGAAATCTACGCCCAAATAGACATGTTCTGGGCAATATCCAGGCTTAGGGTGACAAATGGCAAGTAACATTTACCACACACAGTTCATGTGCTATGATAATCTCCAAAAGGGGAAAACTTAACTATTGCTGTTTGACATTCAATGGCATTACAATTACTAAATACGCCACTATCAACATCCTGGGGATTATGTGGCAAGTAACTCACCTCCTGCAACACCAAAGCCAGTCTACCATCTACAGGGCACAACTCATGATGGAATACACCCCACTTACTTGGATGAGTGCAGCTCCAACAACACTCAAGAAGTTTGACACCATCCAGACAAAGGAACTTGTTTGACTAGCACAGCAACCACAAACATTTACTCTGCCCATCAGTGTCACTTAGGAGCAGCAGTACATACTATCGATAACGTGCACTGCAGAAATTTATCAAGGGTCCTTTCAAACGCATAACAATTTCCACCGTGAGTGACAAGCGCAGCAGACGTATGAGAACATTACACATGGAATTTCTCCTTCAGTCTTCTTATCATCCTGTCTTGGAAATGTATCACTGTTCCTCAGAGTTGCTGGCAATGTTCTCCTAAGATCCGTGACTATGTGCAGCTAGATTAATATCCATGCACCACAGCTGACATCAACACACCAATTGCGGCATTGATTTCTAGAAGTTACTGACAATTATGGGACTCAGAGGCCCCTACAGCCAGTAAGAAATTAGAGGAAATGCTAGTCACTGGGTCAAAATCCTGAAATTTCTTCCTACGAGCTTTGTGGGTTATGTGCACCAAATACATTGCAGCGTTTCAAGAAGGTAGCTCACCAACACCTAAAGGTTGGCCAAAAGTACTCATTCAGCCAATGATACCCATGTTCTAATAACGAATGTAAAAATGTTTCTTTTGCAATGCACTAAGGAAAGTAGCTTGCATTTATGTAGTGTCAATCACCACCATTGGATGTTGAACAGTGCACTACAAATGCAGTTTTGAAACATAGTTACTGTTGTAGTACAGGAAAACTGACAGCCAATTTTCATGCAACAAACTTCCACAAACAGCAATTTGATGGTTGAGGGGTAAACATTGGCTGGGACGATGGAGAAAACTCTTTCTAATCATGCCAGTTGATGTTTTACCTTCATCAGAGAGGGTAGAGAAGAGCTTGACTTTAATGTTTAATGTGAAAGATGGCATCTCTCTCACTATGCATGCTCAGGTGCAGAACAGTTGGAACTATGTGTTAGAAGGTCAGTGAAACCACTTGATTTGTAAAGATGAAGTACTGCTCAGAGAAATATTAAAGTGTCTTGAAATTAGTTGCAACTGGAGATTGGCAGGTTGGGTACTTTCCTTTGTAACTTAAAAATCTAATCCAAGGCTGCAAAGTCACTGTAGACTCCAACAGTGAATGCATTTTGTTATGACCAAGTCCAGAAGGGTGAACGGAGTCTTCATTTTCAATCCTGAGATTGTCTGTAATAGAGCTTGAGGTTTTAAAATAATATACGATTCTCAATTTAATATCCACTTGACCATGCATGAATCTATGAGACAAGCTCACCAGGTCACTTCAGTTAGCAAGTAATACGGCTGTTCTATTATTAATAAAACTCAGTTAAAATGATAAACTTTATCAAAGGCTAAAACTTGTACTGAAACCCATGACTTGCACACATCCTAGTGTACTAACAAACCGAAGTTATTTTGGACGACTAAGGCAGAATTGGGAATGTGTTTGGAATTTTAAATTGGGAAAAGTCCATGAGTGAATGGTGCCAGAGCTGCTGAGATTTTCCAAAAATGTCTGTTTTTATTTCTGATGTCCAGCATCTCTATCCTTTGGTTTTTTTTCACCATGTTACTTTATATCCTTCTATTTTAAATTCTCTATTTGCGTGACATATTTCAATTTGTAACAGTGATTGGGTTCACGCTTAAAGCTGAGAAAGAGATCCTGCTATTCTATCCTGTGCGCCTTCTTGATGTTACTCTGTTCTGTAATAAACAGACAAATTTATAATCATAGCTTTTTACAAGGAGGAGTTGCAGTCACATTATAGCTCTCCAGTGGCACACAATGGAGGCAATTTATATAATCAAAATAGTTTCGGTCTCCCATTGTCAAAATTGTCTCAACATCATTGTAACAGATAAGGGAGTCTTCAGCATCGTTTTGTATTTAATATGTTTTGGAAAATTTTCGTTCCCGTAGGTGAGATATTTGTTGCTGTTGTTAGTTTCAACAACTCAAAGTTTATCAGTTCCTTAGCAATTTGATTAGCTACCTATTTGTAATGCTCTTTGGAGCTTGACCAGATTGCAGATCAGTTGATGCCTGTCAATTAGCAGATGGTGTCAAAGAGGTAATGACACTGGGCTAGTAATTCAGGGGAACATGCGCTGGGGGCATGGATTCAAATCTCATTTTGGCATTTGGTAAAATTTAAATGATATAAAGCTACTCTCAGTAATGTTAACCATTCAAGTATCATCAATTATTGTAGAACCCCACTTGATGGTCTTCAGATAGAAAATTTACTGTCCTTATCCAGCCTGGTTTACATATGACTCTGGGCCCACTGGAGTGCTACAGACTCTGAAATGCCCTCTGCAATGGCTAAGCAAGACATTCAGTTGAAGACAAATTAAGGATGAGCAACAATTGCTGAACTTGCTGATGACACCCACATACCATAAATGAATGAAGGAAAAAAAATGCAGTGACCTGGCTCATTTAAATTGTTTTGTTTCAAACAAAAGTCCCAAGTACCAAATCAGTCAATGGAATTAAACATTAATAGTCCATATATTACACTTCAAGACAATTTTGAAATAAAGTTCTTTCTGCTGTACTGATTTTGCATTAATGCTTAATATGCTTTCCCAGTGGGCTTGGCCTCTTTATCATCCCACCTTTCATCACAAAACAGTTACATATCAAGCAGCCTGTGTGTTTTAAGACTGTCATAATTAAGCTTTTTCTTAAAATAAAAACAAGTTGGATTAGAGGTGACTGGTATAACCTTTCTTTGGGAATTCAACAGCAGATAAATATCTTCCTCTTGTAACAAAACAATGTTTCTGAAAACTTAAATGTCACCTTTGACTACAGTGGGACACTTAATCTATTAATGATTTTGGTGTTCCCTTGATCCCGTCAACTTGTAATAACCTAAACATAGTGTGATTAGAAATAAGAAGAATAGGGCATGTGATCCCTTGATTATGCTCCACCATTCAATCAGGTAATATCTGATCTTCTACCTCAACTCCACTTTTCTATCCCATTCTCATATTGTTTGATGGAGTCCTGAATATGTTCAGTGATTGAGTACGCACAGCTCTTTGGTGTAGGGAATCCCAAAGCTTCACATTCTTCTTGATAAAAGAATTTCTCTTCATCTCAATCTTAAATGATCAACACCTTATCTTGAAACTGTGATCCTTCAGAATAACTTCCCAAAATGGGGTATGGCCTCTTGGCACCTAACTTCTCAAGCTGTCTAAAAAGTATAGGTTAAAGATTATCAGGGGTATACAGGAATGTGATTTGAGGCCATGATCAGATCAGCTATGATCTTAATGAATGGCAGAGTAAGATCAAGGGGTGCACATTTGTATGCTCATATTCCATTTCATTCCTCTAAATTTCAGACAGGGATAGAGGACATAGGGATAAACTTGAGGAAAAGGACTGACTGAGTTGCTGTACAGAGAGCCAGCATGGATTCAATGAGATGAAAAGTCACCATCTGTGCTGTAATAATTCAATGACAATGGGTCCACTTGACTCTATATTTCATCAAAGGGCTACATTCTCATTCCCTGAATCAATCTAGCGTGTTAGAAATATGTCAAAAATACCTATTTTAAATATATTCAAACTATTCATAACTTAATTACTGCTTGATACATGATCAATAGTAATTGGTGAGGCATGCAATTACTCATGCCTGTCAGTTATCTTGCCTTGGGAAAATCATTTCAAATTCATTATAGAATCTACTGTTTGCTTGGCTGTTTCATCATTAGTTGTAAAACACTTTGGGACAGCTGAGGTAGCAGCCAACATTGTAATAAATGCAAACTATTTGAAATACAAATAGATTTAAATTATGCTAATCACATAAAGGAAGGTTATGGCCTAGTGGTATTATGGTTGGACAATTAATCTAGAGACCCAAGAAATGTTCTGGGGTACATGAGCTTGAATTCCTTCCACAGCAGACAGTGGAATTTGGATTCGAGATAACAAAGTTCAATTATTTAAAAAAAAATGCTGGAAGTAAGAGTACAATAATGATTGCAAAGTCATTGTCAATCGGTGGGGAAAAATCCATCCTGTTCACAAATATCCTTTAGGGAAGGAAATCTGTCATCCTTACCTGGTCTGGCTTATAAGTGACTCCAGATCCACAACAATGTAGATGTGGTTGGCTCTTAATTTCCCTCTGGGCAATTAGGGATGGGCATTAAATGCTAGCTTTGATAAGCTGAGATCCTGTGAATGAATAAAAAAAATGTTCTGGTCGGAATGCACTGGGAAGCATGTCATTCAGTAGTGGGTGCCACACCTCAGGAAAGAAGTATTGATCTTTAGTGGAGTGCAACATAGATTCATCAGACATGCACTGATGCTTAAAGAGTTAAATTATGAGTTATGCAGCCTATTATCTAGAGTATGAAGAAATTAAAGATCACATTCGTATAATCACTGATTTTGATTCAAACACTTTGTTGGAAAGATGGAAATGTAAATCCAGAACTAGGAGGCATAGTGTAGGCAGTGGGGTAGTGTAGGGGGAGGGGCTTAGATTAGTTGACAGGTCGGCGCAACATCGAGGGCCGAAGGGCCTGTTCTGCGCTGTATTGTTCTATGTTCTACATTCTATAACCTTAATGTTGGAATTAGGCTATTTATACACATACACTCAAACACACAAAAGATGTGGCAATTTGGAACCCGATGCCCCGGAACTTGTTGAGATGAGGTCAAGTTAGAATGATAAGGCAAAGATGGAAATATTTTTTGCTGCATCTGAGAAATCAGATTTAACATAAAACATAGTGTAGAGCATAGAACTGTGCAACATAGGAACAGGTCCTGTGGCTCACCATGTTGTGCGATCACAGTGCCAAATGAAACTAATCCTTCTGCCTGCCTTTGGCCCATATTCCTCCATTTCTTCATATTCATGTGCTTATCTAAAAGTCCCTTAAATGCCCTATGTATATGCCTCTACTACGACCCCCACCTCCTATTACTCTTCATGTAAAAAAACTTGACTGCCATATCTCCTTTGAACTTTCCCCTTCTAACCTTAAATGTCTGGCCCCTAGTATTAAACATTTCAACTCTGGGAAAAAGACTGACTGTCAACCCTGTCTATGCATCTCATAATTTTATAGACTTCTATGGTTTATTGACACCCCTCAGCCTCTGCTGCTCGAGACGTTTCTAGCCTCTCCTTCTAGCTCATACCCTCTAATTCAGGCAGCATCCTGGTAAACCTCTTCTGCACCCTCTCTAAAGCCTCCACATCCTTCCTGTAATGTGGTGACCAGAACTGAATCCAAACTCTAAATATGGCCTAAAAAAAGTCTTATAAAGCTGCAACATGACATTCTGACTCTTGTACTCAATTCCCTGACCAATAAATGCAAGAATGCCTTATGCTTTCTTTACCACCCTATCTACTTGTGTGGCTACTTTCATGGAGCTATGGGCTTGAGCCCCAAGATCCTGCTGTACATTGGCACTGTTCATAGTACTGCCATTAACTGTATACTTTTCCTTAACATTTGATCTCCCAAAATTCAGTATCTCACACTTAGACAGATTAAACTCTAATTGCCATTTCTCTGCCCATATCTGCAACTGATCTATACCCTACTATGTCCCTTGACAACCTTCTACATTATCCACAATTTCACTGATCATTTTATCTGCAAACTTCCTAACCTAGCTAGCTACATATTCATCCAAATCATTTATGTATATCATAAACTGCAGAAGTCCCCAGTATGGATCCCTGACGAACATCACTAGTCATGGATCTCCAGTCTGAAAAACATCCTCCCATCACTACCAGTGATAATGGGAACTGCAGATGCTGGAGAATCCAAGATAACAAAATATGAGGCTAGACGAATACAGCAGGCCAAGCAGCATCTCAGGAGCACAAAAGCTGGCATTTCGGGCCTAGACCCTTCATCAGAGAGGGGGATGGGGTGAGGGTTCTGGAATAAATAGGGAGAGAGGGGGAGGCGGACTGAAGATGGAGAGAAAAGGAGATAGGTGGAGAGGAGAGTATAGGTGGGGAGGGGATAGGTCAGTCCAGGGAAGACAGACAGGTCAAGGAGGTGGGATGAGGTTAGTAGGTAGAAGATGGAGGTGCAGCTTGGGGTGGGAGGAAGGGATGGGTGAGAGGAAGAACAGGTTAGGGAGGCAGAGACAGGTTGGACTGGTTTTGGGATGCAGTGGGTGGAGGGGAAGAGCTGGGCTGGTTGTTTGGTGCAGTGGAGGGAGGGGACGAACTGGGTTGGTTTTGGGATGCGGTGGGGAAAGGACAGATTTGGAAGCTGGTGAAGTCCACATTGATACCATTGGGCTGCAGGGTTCCCAAGCGGAATATGAGTTGCTGTTCCTGCAACCTGCGGGTGGCATCATTGTGGCACTGCAGGAGGCCCAAGATGGACATGTCATCTAAAGAATGGGAGGGGGAGTGGAAATGGTTTGCGACTGGAGGTGCAGTTGTTTATTGCGAACTGAGCGGAGGTGTTCTGCAAAGCGGTCCCCAAGCCTCCGCTTGGTTTCCCCAATGTAGAGGAAGCCACACAGGGTACCGTGGATGCAGTATACCACATTGGCAGATGTGCAGGTAAACCTCTGCTTAATGTGGAAAGTCATCTTGGGGCCTGGGACAGGGGTGAGGGAGGATGTGTGGGGGCAAGTGTAGCATTTCCTGCGGTTGCAGGGGAAGGTGCCGGGTGTGGTGGGGTTGGAGGGCAGTGTGGAGCGAACAAGGGAGTCACGGAGAGAGTGGCCTCTCCGGAAAGCAGACAAGGGTGGGGATGGAAAAATGTCTTGGGTGGTGGGGTCAGATTGTAGATGACGGATGTGTCGGAGGATGATGCGTTGTATCAGGAGGTTGGTGGGGTGGTGTGTGAGAATGAAGGGGATCCTCTTTTGGCGGTTGTGGCGGGGGGGCGGGGTATGAAGGATGTGTTGCGGGAAATGCGGGAGACGCGGTCAAGGGTGTCTCGACCACTGTGGGGGGAAAGTTGCAGTCCTTGAAGAACTTGGACATCTGGGATGTGCGGGAGTGGAATGCCTCATCGTTGGAGCAGATGCGGCGGAGGCGGAGGAATTGGGAATAGGGGATGGAATGTTTGCAGAAGGGTGGGTGGGAGGAGGTGTATTCTAGGTAGCTGTGGAAGTCGGTGGGCTTGAAATGGACATCAGTTACAAGCTGGTTGGCTGAGATGGAGACTGAGAGATCCAGGAAGGTGAGGGATGTGCTGGAGATGGCCCAGGTGAACTGAAGTTTGGGGTGGAAGGTGTTGGTGAAGTGGATGAACTGTTCGAGCTCCTCTGGGGAGCAAGAGGCGGCGCCAATACAGTCATCAATGTAACGGAGGAAGAGGTGGGGTTTGGGGCCTGTGTAGGTGCGGAAGAGGGACTGTTCCACGTAACCTCCCGCACATCCCAGATGTCCGCGTTCTTCAAGGACCGCAACTTTCCCCCCACAGTGGTCGAGAACGCCCTTGACCGCGTCTCCCACATTTCCCGCAACACATCCCTCACACCCCGCCCCCGCCACAACCGCCAAAAGAGGATCCCCCTCGTTCTCACACACCACACCACCAACCTCCGGATACAACGCATCATCCTCCGACACTTCCGCCTTCTACAATCCGACCCCACCACCCAAGACATTTTTCCATCCCCACCCTTGTCTGCTTTCCGGAGAGACCACTCTCTCCGTGACTCCCTTGTTCGCTCCACACTGCCCTCCAACCCCACCACACCCGGCACCTTCCCCTGCAACCGCAGGAAACGCTACACTTGCCCCCACACCTCCTCCCTCACCCCTATCCCAGGCCCCAAGATGACTTTCCATATTAAGCAAAGGTTCACCTGCACATCTGCCAATGTGGTGTACTGCATCCATTGTACCCGATGTGGTTTCCTCTACATTGGGGAAACCCAGCGGAGGCTTGGGGACCGCTTTGCAGAACACCTCCGCTCAGTTCACAACAAACAACTGTACCTCCCAGTCGCAAACCATTTCCACTCCCCCTCCCATTCTTTAGATGACATGCCCATCATGGACCTCCTGCAGTGCCACAATGATGCTACCCGAAGGTTGCAGGAACAGCAACTGATATTCCGCTTGGGAACCCTGCAGCCCAATGGTATCAATGTGGACTTCACCAGCTTCCAAATCTCCCCTTCCCCCACCGCATCCCAAAACCAGCCCAGTTTGACCCCTCCCCCCACTGCACCACACAACCAGCCCAGCTCTTCCCCTTCACCCACTGCATCCCAAAACCAGTCCAACCTGTCTCTGTCTCCCTAACCTGTTCTTCCTCTCACCCATCCTTTCCTCCCACCCCAAGCCGCACCTCCATCTCCTACCTACTAACCTCATCCCACCTCCTTGACCTGTCCGTCTTCCCTGGACTGACCCATCCCCTCTCTACCTCCCCACCTATGCTCTCTCCACCTATCTTCTTTTCTCTCCATCTTCGGTCCACCTCCCCCTCTCTCCCTATTTATTCCAGAACCCTCACCCCATCCCCCTCTCTGATGAAGGGTCTAGGCCCGAAATGTCAGCTTTAGTGCTCCTGAGATGCTGCTGGGCCTGCTGTGTTCGTCCAGCCTCACATTTCCTTATCTCCCATCACTACCATCTGTTTTCTATGGGCAAGTCAATTCTGAATCCACGCAACCAAGTCACTGTAGATCCCATGCATCTTAACCTTCTGGATAAACCTACCCTGAGGGACCTTGTTGAAAGCCTTACCAAAATCCACATGGACAATGTTCACTGCTCCACCCTCACTGATCACCTTTGTCACCGCCTTGAAAAATTCAGTCAAGTTAGGAAGACCTGATCTGCCCTGCACAAAACCATGCTGACTGTCCCTGATAAGGCCATGCTTTGCAAATGTGTGTAACTCCCATCCCTAAGAATTCTCTCCAATAGCTTCCTAACTATTGATGTGAGACTCACCAGTCTGTAGTTGCCTGGATTATCCCTATTTCCTTTCTTGAACAGAGGAACATTAGCTATTCGCCAGTCCTCTATGACCTAACTCATGGCTAGCAAGGATACAAAGATCTTGGTTAAGGCCCCAACAATCTCCTTTCTTGCCTCTCTTAATAACCTGGAGTAGATTCCATTGAGTCCTGAGGATTTATTCACCTTAATGCTCGTCAAGAGATTCAACATCACTTCTCTCTTGATCTCAAAATGCCCTAGCATATTAGCATGCTTCACACAAATCTCGTTACTTTCCATATCCTTTTACTTGGCCAATACTGATGTAGAGTACTTACTTAGGATCTCACATTTTCTGCCTCCAAGCACCAGTTTCCTTCTTTATCCTTGAGTGATCCTACCTTTTCACTAGCTATCCTCCTGTTTTTAATGTATCTATACAATGCCTTGGGATTCTCTTTAACCCTACTTGCCAAGGTCATTTCATGGCCCCTTCTTGCTCTCACAATTCCCTACTTGATTACTTTCCTGCTTTCCTTATATTCCTCATAGGCCCTGTCTGGTTTTACCTTCCTAAGCCTTTCAAATTGCTTCTTTTTTCCTTTTGACTATATTCACAACCAGATCCAGTGACCCTTCATTAGAACTGATGAAGGGAGTTCTGATGAATGGTCAGTGAATCTGAAATGTTAACTTTGATTTCTCTCCGCAGATACCACCAGACCTGCTGAGCTTTTCCGGCAATTTCTGTTTTCTTTTCTGATTTACAGCATCCACAGTTATTTAGGTTTTTGTTATGGATATACTTTTGTCACGTAAGGACATTAGGTTCAATGGTATTAAGGTGCAAATTAGTCATGATCTTACCGAATGGCAGAACAGACTGGAGGGGATGAATGGCCTATTCCTGTCCCTGTGCTTCAAGGAGGACAATTCATGGTACAATTGTCAAATGTTCATTTTTCTCAAACATTTTTTTCTCCTGGTGTTGGTCAAGGTAATTGCACTTTGATGTCAAAGTGGGCTGGTTTTAAAGCCGAGTAATAGAACTAAAAGGGCACTTTGTGATCCACTGCTGTATCAGCCACTCTCCAGTATTCTTCCATGCTATTTTAATAAGCTTCTCTGGAGGAAACCGTATGCTTTAAAGAAAGGTGAAACTTCTAACATGTAGCTGAGTTGAGTGCATCTTCAACCCAGCCAGTCCCATTCCACTTCAGTCGGCGTGATAGACAGTGCCTGGGTTAGCGGGTCAGAATGCAAAGTACCAGGAACAAACTGCTGCAATATGCTCTGTCCTCCCACCACTTAAAATGCAACTCCACTTATTTCTAATTTTTATTTAAACTACCTTCAATTTTTTATAGACAGCTTGTTAGTGATGGAACCACATGTTAGTAACTCTATGGTCAATAATAGTAAGGCCAGTGACAGATATATTTGAAAGGGAAGAGTATTTTAACCCCTTAAGTGCTGCAACTCTCAAGAATGGCAAAAGGCACATTTTCTCACAAGTTTACAGAAAGGGATCACTGTTTACTTCTCTCAACACTTGAGCACATTCGTAAATACACTGAACTTGCACATACATAAACAGGCAGGCACTCATAAGCACCAAAAAAGGTGACTACAAAAGAGGAAAAATAGGTTTGAAAAGCCCAAACAATTCTCTGTGATATTTGATGAGATCAAGATGGAATCTCAAAGCATTGCAGGCTTGAAGATGCCCTTCGGTTCACTGAAGGAAAGGAAGTTGGAAGATTCTGCCAATGGATTCACCGTGGCTCACTGCTTACTATTGTATGTTTCTGGATTTACTCCAGTCAAGGTGCAACAGAATGCCTAGTCAAAGCCTGGTATGTAAATACTAGCTCCAATTCTCTGAATACTGCTGCATTTTAGGCAAGGCACTTCCTCTGCTGGTCTCAATCTGTTTCTTCTGTGTCTCCTTTCCTGGCTAATTGTTACTCCTCTCAAAACTCATTACTAAGTGTTCCTAATCAAAATCTGGTTAGTGTCAAGTCATCTTAGAATCTGTTTTTCATTGTCCACACAAGTGGTGCCTGATGACTGGCTAAGTGTTAATCAAATTAAATAGTGTTTGCAAATCCCCTCATTTGTATCTCCTTGTGATAGAATGGGTTTCTTCTTGCATCCAATTTGTGGAATGCCATTCTGCAGTCAAGACGTCAGCACGTTTATTGCAAACTAGCTCCAGCACCTACCCGGAGAATGACATCATTAAATCACCAGGAATGATATATTGCATCCTAATGCATTCTCAATGAATGTCCCCAAAATGTTGCTTGGATTTTAATGTTCCGCTGAGACAAGGAGTTTAAAGCTCAGGTAGTTCCGTGTATTTCACAACCTAACTTCAACACTATTTTCTTTTCAAAGCTGTTTTTATTTATATTTTGCACAAATCAAGCGGCATAGTTCATGGGCATGACAACTTTTAATCGTGGTGGCTTCTCGGCTGGTTCTCCAAAATAATGCCACTGTACCAGCAGCAATCAAGATTGAGATTGGTTCCAATGACTGAATAGAACCAGGAAGATTGGACATTTTGATGTCTTTTTTTTACCTGGTTCCAGTTATGCCTTTTGTTCCCATGATTGCACTGACCTGTGTTGCAGGTGGGCTGGTGGTTGGGACTACAACACTGGTCAATGCAAGTGCCATTTCTTCATCTGTAAGCCTAATTGGGCTGTGTTGACATAGGAGAACAATGTCAGGGCATGTATTAATCAAGGTAATAAGAAGTATTTAATAATTCCCTCAGATGCAATGTTGGACACTGGACTCACCACATAAACACAGTGGCTACAAGAGCAGGACAGAAGCTAGGATTACTGTGGCAAGTAACTCACCTCCTGACTCCCCAAAGCCTGCCCACCATCCTCATGGCACAAGTCAGGAGTTTGATGGAATACTCCCCACTTGTCTGGTTGAGTGCCGCCCCAACAACACTGAGAAGCTTGGCACCATCCAGGACAAAGCAGCCCCCACCTGATTGGCACTTCATCTACAAGCATCTACTCACTTCAATACCAAAACTCAGTAGCAGCAGTGTGTACTAGCTACAAGTTGCACTGCAGAAATTTATCAAAGATCCTTAGACAGCACCTTCCAAACCAACAACTACTTCAATCTAGGAGGACAAGGGCAGCAGACAAATGGAAACAACACCACCTCTAAATACCCGTCCAAGCCACTTACTGCCCTGACTTGGAAATATATCACTGTTCCTTCCCTGTCGCTGGGACAAAATCCTGGAATTCCCTCCCTAATGGCATTGTGGGTCAATCTGTGGCGGAAGGACTTTCGCAGTTCAAGAAGACAGCTCACCAAAACCTTCTCAAGGGCTACTAGGGATGGGCAAGAAATGCTGGCCAGACACCAAAGCCCACATCCCACAAATGAATAGAAAAAACGAAGTTAATTGTCATTAACTTTGTACAGCCTGAGTGTGGAGAAAGCCTGAAACTTCACTATCAGATGGATCATTTACACATTGAGCAGTAAATGAATCCAGTTAACACTTGAATAGTTTTGCACAGGTTCATCAAGAGCGCCTATTGATGTTCTCTGAAATTATTAAGACATTGTATTCCCAGGGGCATGTAAAACATTCCATGGCATTATTTTACAAAAGATTATTGCCCTTGCCCAAGCATCCTTGTCAATTCTGATCCCACAACTAACCTCATTGGAACAGATGGGGAAGTGATGACCAAATGGTATTACCACTGGACTGTTAACTCAGAGAACCAGGTAATGCTCTGGGGATCAGTATTTGAATTTCACCATGTTAGATGGTGGGCTTTGAAGCCAATGAAACACAAATCTGGAGTTAGGAGTCAAATGATGCCTGTGAATCTATTGCTGCTTGTTGGGGGAAAGCCCATCTTGTTCACAAATGTCCTTTAGGGAAGGAAACTGCCATCTCACACGGTCTGACTTACATGTCACTCTGGACCCACAGCAATGTGGTTGACTCACAACTGCCCTCTGAATTGGTGAAAAAATGGTGTAGCCAGATATGCCCTCATCCTATGAATGAGCAAAAAAAATTTAAAAATAAAGAAAAACTTAACAGCCCAACCTTGAGAGCCCCTTGGGCAGCATGGTGGCTCAGTGGTTATAGCACCAGGGACCCAGTCTGGGATGACTGTCTATGTGGAGTTTGCAAACTCTTCCTTTGCCTACATGGGTTTCCACCTACAGTCCAAAGATGTACAGATTAGGTGGATTGGCCATGTTAAATGTCCTGGTATGTGCTGGTTAGGTGAATTAACCATGGGAATTGCGGGGTTATAGGGATAGGGATAAGGATAGGGATAGGGATAGGTATAGGGATAGGGATAGGTGGGATGTTCTTCATTGTGGATTGTTGGGATAAATGGCCTCCTTCCACACTGTAGGGATTCTGTAATAGAAGGAAAAAAGATTATCTGGGAACTATCATAGTTGAGTACAGATTCAGCCAGTAGCACTCTTGCCTCTGAGTCACATGCTGTGAGCACAAGCCTTGAATAAAAAATCTAGCCTAATTCTCCAGTGCAACACAGAGGGGCAGATGTAAGGGCTTAGTGGAATGATTGCTGGATTGTCAATGCAGAGACCCAGTTAATGCTCTTGGGACCTGGGTTTGAATCCCGCCACAGCAGCTGGTGGAATTTGAATTCAATAAATATCTGGAATTAAGAGCCTAATGTTGACCATGCATCCATTGCTGATTGTTGGGGGGGAAATCCATCCGCTTCACAAATGTCCTTTAGGGAAGGAAACTGCTGTCCTTACCTGGTCTGGCCTACATGTGAGTCCAGACCCACATCAATGTGGTTGACTCTTAACTGCTCTCTCGGCAATTAGGCATGGGCAGTAAATGCTGGCCTAGCCACCAATGCTCTCATCTTGTCAATGAATAAAGGATAGTTTGACGTGTCATTGTTCGGCTGAGTCAGTGAACTGAAGCTCTGTTTGCTCTCTTGTGGAGGAAAAGAATCCAGACAATTCTTTTTGATGAAGAGCTAGTGAGTTAGCCCTGGTATCTTGGCCAATATTTATCTCTTGATGAACATCAAAAAATAGCAAATTATCCAATGATTATCACGTTGCTGCTGTGGGCTTGCTGTAAGCAAATTGGCTATTATATTTCCTACACGTGAACAGTAACTACACTTCATGAAGTATTTCAATGGCTGAAAAGCACATTAAGATGTTTTGTGGCTGTGGCTGTAAAAATGCAAGGCTTCCTTTTTTTTGCTGCGTTCCATGTGAGCTTGATGCGCACAAGTTGATTGCAATGATTCCTACATCACAGCGGTGGTTATGTTCTAAAAATACACTTTTGGTAAGCTTTGAGGTTACAACAGTCACTATATAAATGCATGTTTTGCTGTCGTTGGCACCTTGATCTTTGGCCTGTTATCAGGCAGCTGGCCACCACATGGGGAGCTTGGAGGAGATAATTGAATATGTTTTCCAGAAACGTTCCTTATGTCCCAAGAGGGAGCATTAAGCACTGACATTTGGAGATGCCTGGAAGCTTGTTTTCTCAAGAAAATATTGTGTGCTGTTAAATGAAGGGACTGTAATAAATCATACAAAATCAAGGCAAATGAAACAGAATGGTGGAAGATAAAATATTTAGGAGTGAGATCAAATTTTGTTTCCTTACCACTGATCCTAAATGATTTCACTTTCTGTCATTTCAACGGTAACTTCTCCCTGAGTTAATAAGGCCTCAGATTATATCTAATTACTGTTCACTGCAAATGTTTTATGGTACAGATAGAGGTTGAACTCCATCTGAACTGAGTTGTTTACAGGAATCTTATTTAAATCTCTCCACCGTGCAGCCTGTGTAAGTCGGCTAGAATCTCAGCCTTAGTTAAGAATAACATTTGATTGAAATTTTAGCCCTGGCCCCTGCTGAAGTGAATCCAACCCATCAGCACCATGGAGAGTAGTTTGATTGTTCCAATAAAATTCAGCTTCCCCCTCCTAAGCCCTGGCTTCCAAGAATGAAAGAAGAATTACCTGATGTGCCTTCTGATGGTCACAAATTCCTTAAGTGAGGATTGCTAGCCCAGTTCAATACTGGAATATGAGCTCTAGTACAAAATATTCATCTTATGCTCACTTCCCATTGCAATCCCTCTTATTTCCTTACACATTTGATCTACCTCTTTGGAATATGAATGGCAGTCTATGTAAACCGGTGGGGCTCCATTTTAATTCCAGTCAGGACATGGGAATGGTGTGCAATTTTAGACCTTGGAGCTTCATTAACATGTTGCTGTTCGAGTGCCAACAGAAACACTGCATTTGTCCCTTAGAGCCATAGAGTCATACAGCATGGAAACAGACCCTTTGTCCCCACTGGTTAATGCCGATCATGTTCCCAAACTAAACTAGTTCAATTGCCTGTGTTTGGCCCATATCCCTCCAAACATTTCCTATTCATGAACTAATCCAAATGTCTTTTAAACATTGTAACTGTGCCTGCACCCATCACTTTATCTGGCCTTTCATTCCAGACATGAACCACTCTAGTTGTAAAAATTTGCCTCGCATGTCCTTTAAAATCTTTCTCTTCTTACCTTAAAAATATGCCTCTTAGTCTTGAACTCCCCCTGCCTAGGGAAGATACCCTTGTTATTCATCTTATCTATCCCCCTCATGATTTCATAAACTTGAAAAAGGTCACCTCTCAACACTCCAGTGAAAAAAAAGTCCTTTCCAAAATCAGGCGACCCTTGACATTGTAACCATCAGCATAAAGCATTTCAGAGAAGATCTGTTGATTCCTGGGTAAATCTAATGATGGAGGATTGAGCAGGTTTGATCTACATTATTTAGAGTTTAGAACAACTGAGGTGATCTTATTGAAACAATAAAGATCCTGATTGGCTTTGTTAGGGTGGATGTTGAGAAGATTTTTCACTGGGGAGTCTTGAACTAGGGGACACAGTTTACAAATAAGGGGTGTCTCATTTAATGTGGGTCAAGAGGAAAGTCTTGTCTCAAGGGTTTGTTAGTCTTTGGAAGTTTTTCTGTAGAGATCAGTAGAGGTTTGTGAATGAATAGAATTGAGCTTGAGTTAGGCAGATTTTTGACTGCGAATGAGTCAAGGGTTGTAGTGGATAGATAGGAAAGGAAGTTAATAAATCAGATCAGCCATGATCATTTTAAAAAAGTAGAGTGTGCTCAATGAGCTGAATGGTTTAGTTCTACTCCTACTTCTTATGATCTTACATTGAAAATAGATACAAAGAAGGAGGTTTTGGAGAGGCTCATGGAGTGACCGGTGGAACTTGGAGATAGTCAAAGCCAGGATAGATAAGCCATCACTCTTCTTATTAATATAGAGAAGTCATTCCTTTCTATCTAGAGGAAAAGAAACATTTTAAACAAGCAATATTAAGAAATGAACATACTAGTGTAACAGGACTCCATTTTGAATTACACAAGGTGAGTTGGACCAGTAAATTTTACTCGTCAGTTTTACTGGATTTTCCTTTCCTCATGGGGGATGAAAATGACAGTCAATACTTGCATTCATTCACATAAAATACGGAAACAAAATCCTTTGATTTGGACTTGTATTTATCTCTTATTTCTAAGAATAGTCACTCCCAAATCACCAGATGCTAGGACTTTGACCAGGACGAGGGAGCAAAATATAGATGTACAAATCGATCTGCCTTTCAAAATTTTCAAGGACTGCATTACTAGAAGTATATTGAGCCCTTGTGATCGTCCGATGCTTTTATGTCCTGTTAACAATGCTCTCTCAGAATTCATTCAATATCTCAGGAGGCTGCAGCCAACAATGCTTCATTTCCTGGCCAGATAGACTTCTTAACCTTTAAGGATTTCCCTGAGCCTCCATTATGACTAAATGGTGCTGAATTGTCTGTCTGATTTCTTAAACTCTATGGAAATGTTCATAAGGCAGCTGGAGTCTCTGACATTTTCGTGGGGATGACTCCACAACCTACCTCTCATCAGCACTTCAAAGAAGTGTGACACTTTTCCCGATTGGAGAATTCAATTTCTTAAGCTTTGATGTATTTTTCTTCAAAGGAAAATGTACCGGTGTCTTTAATCAGCCTAAAATGGCTCAAAATCAAATATGCATATTCTCCACAACATCACCATTCTATCCTGTATTTTGTTTCTTCTTTTTCTTCTTTACCCTTTGCTATGATGAGTCTTTGGTCAAGAGTTCCCTATTAATATGAGTCGTGCCAGGACTCCCCAAAATGCCATCCATATCCTGGGTAAGGAGATAGGGCTGGCTTGCCTTATTTATTCAACTCAGCCTTGCTTTCAGGAGCTGCAATAAATTTCACTTAACATAAGAGATCACTTCCGTTATGGAAAACCTTCCCAGTCCCAATGTATCAGAGATAATGGGAACTGCAGATGCTGGAGAATTCCAAGATAATAAAATGTGAGGCTGGATGAACACAGCAGGCCAAGCAGCATCTCAGGAGCACAAAAGCTGACGTTTCGGGCCTAGACCCTTCATCAGAGAGGGGGATGGGGACAGGCAACTGGAATAAATAGGGAGAGAGGGGGAGGCGGACCGAAGATGGAGAGTAAAGAAGATAGGTGGAGAGAGTATAGGTGGGGAGGTAGGGAGGGGATAGGTCAATCCAGGGAAGATGGACAGGTCAAGGAGGTGGGATGAGGTTAGTAGGTAGGAAATGGGGGTGCGGCTTGGGGTGGGAGGAAAGGACGGGGGAGAGGAAGAACCGGTTAGGGAGGCAGAGACAGGTTGGACTGGTTTTGGGATGCAGTGGGTGGGGGGGAAGAGCTGGGCTGGTTGTGTGGTGCAGTGGGGGGAGGGGACGAACTGGGCTGGTTTAGGGATGCAGTAGGGGAAGGGGAGATTTTGAAACTGGTGAAGTCCACATTGATACCATATGGCTGCAGGGTTCCCAGGCGGAATATGAGTTACTGTTCCTGCAACCTTCGGGTGGCATCATTGTAGCAGTGCAGGAGGCCCATGATGGACATGTCATCTAGAGAATGGGAGGGGGAGTGGAAATGGTTTGCGACTGGGAGGTGCAGTTGTTTGTTGCAAACTGAGCGGAGGTGTTCTGCAAAGCGGTCCCCAAGCCTCCGCTTGGTTTCCCCAATGTAGCGGAAGCCGCACCGTGTACAGTGGATGCAGTATACCACATTGGCAGATGTGCAGGTGAACCTCTGCTTAATGTGGAATGTCATCTTGGGGCCTGGGATAAGGGTGAGGGAGGAGGTGTGGGGACAAGTGTAGCATTTCCTGCGGTTGCAGGGGAAGGTGTCGGGTGTGGTGGGGTTGGAGGGCAGTGTGGAGCGAACAAGGGAGTCACGGAGAGAGTGGTCTCTCCGGAAAGCAGGCAGGGGTGGGGATGGAAAAATGTCTTGGGTGGTGGGGTCGGATTGTAAATGGCGGAAGTTTCGGAGGATGATGCGTTGTATCCAGAGGTTGGTGGGGTGGTGTGTGAGAATGAGGGGGATCCTCTTTTGGCGGTTGTGGCGGGGCGGGGTGTGAGGGATGTGTTACGGGACATACGGGAGACGCGGTCAAGGGCGTTCTCGATCACTGTGGGGGGAAAGTTGCGGTCCTTAAAGAACTTGGACATCTGGGATGTGCGGGAGTGGAATGTCTTATTGTGGGAGCAGATGCGGCAGAGGCGGAGGAATTGGGAATAGGGGATGGAATTTTTGCAGGAGGGTGGGTGGGAGGAGGTGTATTCTAGGTAGCTGTGGGAATTGGTGGGCTTGAAATGGACATCAGTTACAAGCTGGTTGCCTGAGATGGAGACTGAGAGGTCCAGGAAGGTGAGGGATGTGCTGGAGATGGCCCAGGTGAACTGAAGGTTGGGGTGGAAGGTGTTGGTGAAGTGGATGAACTCTTCGAGCTCCTCTGGGGAGCAAGAGGCGGCGCCGATACAGTCATCAATGTACGGGAGGAAGAGGTGGGGTTTGGGGCCTGTGTAGGTGCGGAAGGGGGACTGTTCCACGAAACCTACAAAGGGGCAGGCATAGCTGGGGCCCATGCGGGTGCCCATGGCCACCCCCTTAGTCTGTAGGAAGTGGGAGGAGTCAAAAGAGAAGTTGTTGAGTGTGAGGACAAGTTCAGCTAGGCGGATGAGAGTGTCGGTGGAGGGGGACCGGTCGGGCCTACGGGACAGGAAGAAGCGGAGTGCCTTGAGGCCATCTCCATGCGGAGTGCAGGTGTACAGGGACTGGACGTCCATGGTGAAGATGAGGTGTTGGGGGCCAGGGAATTGGAAGTCCTGGAGGAGGTGGAGGGCGTGGGTGGTGTCACGGACGTAGGTGGGGAGTTCCTGGACCAAAGGGGAGAAAATGGAGTCCAGATAGGTGGAGATGAGTTCGGTGGGGCAGGAGCAGGCTGAGACGATGGGTCGACCAGGGCAGGCAGGTTTGTGGATTTTGGGAAGGAGATAGAACCGGGCCGTGCGGGGTTAGGGAACAATGAGGTTGGAGGCTGTGGGTGGGAGGTCGCCTGAGGTGATGAGGTCGTGAATAGTGTTGGAGATAATGGTTTGGTGCTCAGGTGTGGGGTCATGATCGAGGAGGCGGTAGGAGGTGGTGTCGGAGAGTTGGCGTCTGGCCTCGACGATGTAGAGGCCAGTGCGCCATACTACCACTGTGCCACCCTTGTCTGCAGGTTTGATGGTGAGGTTGGGGTTGGAGCGGAGGGAGCGGAGGGCTGCCCGTTCTGCGGGGGAGAACCATTTCCACTCCCCCTCCCATTCTTTAGATGACATGTCCATCATGGGCCTCCTCCTGCAGTGCCACAATGATGCCACCCGAAGGTTGCAGGAACAGCAACTCATATTCCGCTTGGGAACCCTGCAGACTAATGGTATCAATGTGGACTTCACCAGCTTCAAAATCTCCCCTTCCCCCACCGCATCCCTAAACCAGCCCAGTTCATCCCCTCCCCCCACTGCACCACACAACCAGCCCAGCTCATCCCCCCCACCCACTGCATCCCAAAACCAGTCCAACCTGTCTCTGCCTCCCTGACCGGTTCTTCCTCTCACCCATCCCTTCCTCCCACCCCAAGCCGCACCCCCATCTACCTACTAACCTCATCCCACCTCCTTGACCTGTCCGTCTTCCCTGGACTGACCTATCCCCTCCCTACCTCCCCACCTATACTCTCTCCACCTATCTTCTTTACTCTCCATCTTTGGTCCGCCTCCCCCTCTCTCCCTATTTATTCCAGTTCCCTCTCCCCATCCCCCTCTCTGATGAAGGGTCTAGGCCCGAAACATCAGCTTTTGTGCTCCTGAGATGCTGCTTGGCCTGCTGTGTTCATCCAGCCTCACATTTTATTATCCAGTTCCAATGTATATATGTTTTAAAAGGAACCAATGTAATAAAGCTCTCGTGCATTAAAGAAAGCTTGAGTTAACTAATGACTAGAAAGAGAAGAAGCATAATGAAAAGCAATACACATTTAGAAGGTTAGAAATGAGTAGGGAGGAAACACATACTAGAAAAAAAACCTATACAAGTCACTCTTTGGCTTGTTCCTCAATGTTTGCTAGAAACTTCTGATCTCCTCATTCTCCACTATCTCCTCCAACCCCAGTACATAGAATGCTGCCATCTATTTATCTTTGTCCTCCCATATTCTCTCAAAATATTGTTTCATCTCCCATTTATAGAATTGTTCTTCCTTGTGAATAGTGTTCGCTCTGTCTCTCCTGAACCCCTGTAGATGCATTTTGACATACTCTCCTTTCCTTGGTTGATTATATTCTGATTCCTTGCACTGGTAACCGTCTAATCTCAATGAAATAGTGCCTCCTGTACTCTGTGTCAACAGACCTTCAGGAGAACAAAATAGCATCTACTCTGTGCAAATCCAATGGGGAAGACCACCCCATCTGCTGAACGTCATCTTAAACCAGTTATTCACTGCAGAGTCAAATGCTAAGGTACCATTTCATTTGGTCACATGGTGCTTTGATGGATATGCATGACTTACTAATACATTAAAGCTTGACTGGCAGGAGGCTCAAGTGGCCTTCAATTTGTTTCACCCTTAGTTCCCTCTTTTCATCCCACCTTCAAGTGAGTTAGCATTCTACATCCCACACAACTAAGTACATCAGGGAGAGAAATGATAGACCCTGTTGCTTGTCCTGTTCCTTGGCCACTTAAACATCATGCATTTTGACAACCAATGCTTCTCATCCAGTGCCTATACACTGCGATTTTGTCCCATAGAACAGAATAGTGCAACACAAAAGATGGCCATTCAGCCCATTAAGACCAGTTGGTTCTTACAAAGACATCCAATCAGTGCCTCCTCATCTGTCCTTTTCTTATACATTGTTCCTCCAATAGTATATACTCAATTTTCATTTGAAATGATAACTGATTCTAACAAATTAGCACCAACTGTCGTTCATGGTAATGACTCTGAAATATTAAAATTGCATTGGGTCCACCCAAACTGATGATGACAAACAGTCTTTCTGTCGAGAAATGGTTCATTTTTCATGAGATCTTGATGGAGGCATATGTGACTGATCTGGCTCCTGATAGTTGTGATCATGTCTACCCGGTCAATATGGATTGTGCCTATTTGTATCAGGTAATAAGCTATACTTTGTCATGTAAGATAAATGCCTCATTTTGCTAAAATTCTCTAGTGGCCTACCCTTTGCAACAGATTCTTAGACTGAGCACAGAAAGGAGAATTCCTATGGTGCTGTTTTGATTTAAATTTAGTAAGTTTCCTTTTGTTTTCTGCTACAGTGTCCCTTAGAAACTGTTAACAATAATTGTGTTTGACTTGGTTATATTAGAATAGTAGACACGGCAGTCAGCTATCCATTCACCTGTTGGCAGTGGTTGGCATCCACAGTCCAATAGGACCAACTCATTCACCTGTAATAGTTTGTAGCTTCCCAGCTTTACAGCTAAATTACACATTGCCTTGAGTGATAATGGGGGTGGCACAGTGGTTAGCACTGATGCCTCTCAGTGCCAGGGATCCAGACTCAATTCCCACCTCAGGCAACTGTCTGTGCAGAGTTTGCACATTCTCCCATGTCTGCATGAGTTTCCTCTGGGGGGTCCAGTTTCCTCCCACAGCCCAAAGATATGCAGTCTTGGTGGATTGGCCATGTTAAATTGCCCATAGTATTCAGGGATCTGTAGTTTAGGTGGGTTATAGGAGAATGGGTCTGGGTGGGATGCTCTGAGGGTTGGTGTGGACTTGTTGGGCTGAAGGGCCTGTTTCCACACTGTAGGCATTCTATGATAAAGCTTTTCTCATTTAAAAGGAAATATAACAGTACGTACAAATGCTTGGTAAGAACCATATAACAAGAGAAAAACGTACTGCAAATGACAGGAATGTAAAATATAAACAGAAAATGCTGAAAGCACTCGGCAGATCTGCAAAAGCGATAAACTGACTCACGCTACTCATCAGAGATAACAAGGTGTAGAGCTGGATGAACACAGCAGGCCAAGCAGCGTCAGAGGAGCAGGAAGGCTGACGTTTCAGGCCTAGACCCTTATTCAGAATGTCAGCCTTCCTGCTCCTCTGACGCTGCTTGGCCTGCTGTGTTCATCCAGCTCTACACCTTGTTATCTCTGATTCTCAGCATCTGCAGTTCTTACTATCTCATGCTACTCATCCATGGCCTAAACTGTTCTAACGAAATAAGACAGGCCTTTTCTTCTCCCTGTACAGACATTGCCAGATGTACTTAGCATTTCCGATGCTTCTCATTTCTATTGGAGGCATTCCTCGAAAAAACAGTGGGATTTCTTGAGAGATTCTCAGTAAGAAATACAGCCTGAGATCTTGTTTTGGAACTATACCACAACCAGAATGTTGTTTGTGGGTATTTGCTGGGATTAAGGTAGTTATCACTGCCCTTCAAAATCAGCTGTAAAATCTAATGGCAAAGTCCGATGGCGGTGAAAGGCACAATACAAATGCATATCTTCCTTTGCCATAATTTAGCAGAAGGCCGTGGTTTTAGCAGAAGCCTGCATTGCCAAAGCTTGTGTTTCACCGACCTATGCTTTCACTCAACCCTGAAATGTTAACTCTGATTTCTCTCCGTAGATATTGCCAGACATGCTGAGCTTTTCCAGCAGCTTCTGCTTTTGGTCGTACTTTTACTCATGTGAATGGGATGCTGGCCAGCAGAGGAAGATACCCAAGGCACTGCTCTGGAAGCATCGAATGATAGGTTTCACCAAGGGACCCACAACCACGACCCACCTGGAAGAGACTGTGGGCAACATGTGGAGAGGCAGCATGGTCCCTGGGAAGGGAAGAGGCCACAACTGCTCCTGGCCAATGCACTGAACAAAGTGCTTGCCTGAGAGCCCTGGATTTTGGGAGGAGCTGGAATGACACTGGCCTGGTAAGCCAGGCATTTATAATGCTGTGTCACGTAGCTCATTGGTCAGGGGTGGTGCCTGGGTGTTTCAGAGTCAGCTTGTTCAATATGCCCTGCAGGAAATGGCTGTGGAAGGCGATGCAGTTGGCCCTGCTAAAGCAGCAGGCTGAGACCAGGGCCTTGATGCCCCCTACAGTAATCATGCACTCACCCCTGGCACTGGGGCCGATGAACATCTGTGGATCTCTATGGAGATCTGATTATGGGGGTAATCTCTTGAATCCATGTTTCCTGCTTCCCTCAAAGAGTCATGGGCTCTGGCATTAGTACAATCCGTAAGACCCTTTCCCACGGGGAGTTGGGGCAGAGTGCTCTTGTGGTGCAGTGGCAGTGTCACTGCCTCTGGAGAAGGAGGGCTGAGATGAAGTCCCACCTGCTCCAGAGAAGTGTCATGATGTCTCTGAACAAGTTGACTAGAAAATATCTTTCCCTGCTGGCTCTGAAATTGATCGTACTACCACCTATTTTCCTGCTTTCTGCTGCTCATCCAGATTCTATCAAGAGATTGATTCAATGTTTACGACCCTGATGAACAAACCACCACCCAAATAAATATCATACGGGTGCCTGAATTTAGTATCAGGAATATTTATCTGCGCTCCAGTAATTTAAGCTGTGAAGAAGTAACATGATTTGAAATAACAATGCAAGTATGGGCAGGAAGACAGTTGTGCTTTCGTTTCCTGTTCATAAGGTTTTTTTTATTAGCAATTGAAAGTCATGCTGCATACATTCTTTGGAAAGATATATTATTTTACACATCACATGACTACAGGCCACATTGCTTCATGTTTTCCGACAGAAACATTTAAAAGTACAGATGTGAACCTTGTAGGTAACTGTATGCATTTCATGTCAGTTTGATTTTGATTGGTTCAGGTTTATGGTCACCCTCTCTCCCCATTAGCTGGTGTTTTAACTCAAAGCAGCTGAAAATGGAAAATAAATCTGAACATGAATCTGTCGAAGAAACTGGCTCTGTTTCAGTGATGGCTTGCTCCAGGGTGGGTTGGTTTACTCCAGTCATAACCAACATCATTGCTAACTGATAGAGCATTTAGACAAGCTGTTGGATAGGGTTACACGCATGCTATGGAATTGTGAATTACAGAATCTTAGAATCCCTACAGTGTGGAAGCAGACCATACAGCCCGTTGTGTCCACACTGACCTTCTAAAGAACACCCCACCCAGACACACACGCCCCCCCACCCTATCCCTGTAAACCTGCATTTCCCATGGTTAACCCGTCTAGTCTGCACATTCCTGAGTACAATGGGTAATTCAGCACGGGCAATCATCTAAGCTACACACCTTTGGATTGTGGGAGATAGATGGGAGTGCGCAGGTTAAAGGGCAAGCGAATTCCCAAGCAATATTTCTGGTGAGAAGGTGTGTCCATTGAAGGCAGTTTCCAAATAATCTGCCACTGTTTGTGCACAGGAGAAGGCTATGTGGACCATTTGTGACAGCACCGACTTCTGAAAGAAGCATGTAATTAGTCGCATTCTACTGCTCTTCTCCATAACCTTGTGTAACTTTTTCCTTTCAAGTATTCATTGGGTTCCTGTTTGAAAGTTACCTTGAGTCATTATCCGCCAGATATTCAGGGACTGCTATGACAATTAAAGCTAAATATTGAGGGTACTGGAAAGCAGGAATTGCTGGGGAAAGTCATCAGGTCTGTTGGCATCTGTGGAGAAAGAAAAGCACTTAATGCTTTGAGTCTGGTGTGCCTTTTCTTCAGAATTGTGAATGATGTTGGACTTGAAACTTTAACGTCGATTTCTCTTTCCACAGCTGCCTTGAGACCAGCTGGGTTTTACACCTACGGTAAACATTTCAAGGAGTGCAGTCCAGATCATAACAGTTTGTGGTGTGAATTAATTTTGCCAATCCTTTTCTTTTGTTATGGATCACCTAAATTTCGATGGCATGATGGCTCAGTACTTAACACTGCTGTCTCCCAGCACCAAGGGCCAGGGTTTGATTCCACCCTCAGGCAACTGTCGGTGCGGAGTTTGCACATTCTCTCCGTGTCTGCAATACTGTCCTCGTGTTGCTCTTGTTTCCTCCCACAGTCCAAAAACGAACAGGTTAGGTGGATTGGGTGTACTAAATTGCCCATAGGGATCAGGGCTGTGCAGGATAGGTGTGGTAGCTATGGAAAATGCAGGGTTACAGGGACATGGTTGGGGATTGTGCCTGGGGGATGCTCTTTGGAGGGTTGGTGTGGACATGATGGGCTGAATGGCCTGCTTCCACACTGTAGGGATTCTATAATTTTTTTAGCGTACTACTGAGGGACTGCTGCACATTTGAAGATGCTATCTTTCAAATGAACAGTTAAACTAAAGCCCTGTTTGCTCTCGGAGATAATGGGAACTGCAGATGCTGGAGAATCCAAGATAATAAAATGTGAGGCTGGATGAACACAGCAGGCCAAGCAGCATCTCAGGAGCACAAAAGCTGACATTTCGGGCCTAGACCCTTCATCAGAGAGGGGCATGGGGTGAGGGTTCTGGAATAAATAGGGAGAGAGGGGGAGGCGGACCGAAGATGGAGAGAAAAGAAGATAGGTGGAGAGAGTATAGGTGGGGAGGTAGGGAGGGGATGGGTCAGTCCAGGGAAGACAGACAGGTCAAGGAGGTGGGATGAGGTTAGTAGGTAGGAGATGGGGGTGCGGCTTGGGGTAGGAGGAAGGGATGGGTGAGAGGAAGAACAGGTTAGGGAGGCAGAGACAGGTTGGACTGGTTTTGGGATGCAGTGGGTGGAGGCGAAGAGCTGGGCTGGTTGTGTGGTGCAATGGGGGGAGGGGACAAACTGGGCTGGTTTAGGGATGCGGTGGGGGAAGGGGAGATTTTGAAGCTGGTGAAGTCCACATTGATACCATTAGGCTGCAGGGTTCCCAAGCGGAATATGAGTTGCTGTTCCTGCAACCTTCGGGTGGCATCATTGTGGCACTGCAGGAGGAGGCCCATGATGGACATGTCATCTAGAGAATGGGAGGGGGAGTGGAAATGGTTTGCAACTGGGAGGTGCAGTTGTTTGTTGCGAACCAAGCGGAGGTGTTCAGCAAAGCGTTCCCCAAGCCTCCGCTTGGTTTCCCCAATGTAGAGGAAGCCACACCGGGTACAGTGTTTGCTCCGTCAGGTTCGTATAGATGTTCTCCTGGGTATCCTGGCCAATGTTTGTCATTCAATCAACATCCTAATCAACATCCTACATTATCATGTAGCTGTTTGTGAGAGATTGCTGCACACAGATTGATAGTTGCATTTCCTATATTACAAAAGTGATTCAGTAATGCTGCCTTGACTGTAAATCTCTTTGGGATGTTTGGTAGTTGTGAAAGGTACCATACAAATACAAATATATCTATCTTTTTGCAAATTACCTTAAATATATCTTCTCACTACTTACTGCTTTGCTGCTGGAAACAATTTCTACAAATTTATTCTACTAACACGCTTCAGTTATTAAATGTCTTCTTCTTTCTCTTCTGTGAGGAAAATAACTCTTGGTCAATAGAATCTCATATTCAAGTACACCAATACTGCACACTCAGAATTTCCTGGCTGGTCTCAATGTCGCCCTCCAAACTCAGCTCATCTAAAACTCTGCTGCCCTCATTCACCAATCATTCGCTGTGCTTATTGACATTTACTTCTAACCCTCAACTTTTAATTCCCATCCTTACATTCAAATTCCTCCCTGGCTCCTTGTCTACTGTTGACACCTTTTCTTAGATACCTTCGCTTTGCCACTGTGTACTCCTGATGAAGTGTCTGTACATGCTCGCTGCCTTCCTGAACAGAGCTGTTTCCGTTTTGGTGGGACACAGGCCAGGTCTTCCATGAGTCCGCAGGTCAGTTCAACTTCTTCAGGGATGTCCCAAGTTTCTGCTGTCCTCCTGAGAGTCTCTTGACCTGACCAAGTTTCATTTTTGGGACTCTTTGGTAGCCCTTCACTGGTATACACAGGGTGTCTTTAGCAACTCGGCTCAAGCAAGCATCCTTTATTTTCAAACCAAGACAGTGAAGCTTGAAGGATGAATTAACAGTGCGATTCACCATATCTGAGCCTAATTTTGTTCAGAACAAAAGTGGACTCATACACAACACGCTTTCCACCAGCAGCAGTAGTACAATATTTGATCTCTCTCTGTTGCCTTACACTTGAAATAAGTTTTACAATTTGTTTTCTAAAAATTCATTGAAAATCAGACTATTGTACTGGCAATGGTGATCCATAACAAAAGAACAGGATTTGCAAAATTAATTCACATAGCAAATTGTTATGATCTGGACTGCACTCCTTGAAATGTTTACCATAGGTTTAAAACCCAGCTGGTCTCAAGGCGGCTGTGGAAAGAGAAATCGACGTTAAAGTTTCAAGTCCAATATGACTCACAATTCTGAAGAAAAGGCACATCAGACTCATGTTGATTGTTCCCCTGGTTAGCTGCCTCAGTTACTGAGGCAAAAGGGAACTACTGTTGGTCTCAGTATCCCTGTGCTCAGTAAGAAGAAACTGCTCAGAGCTGCCATTTTACATGTTGGGCAAGTGCATTTTGCGGCTTGAATATAATACCCCTCAGCTATTGTCATCCTTTCAGTTGTGTTTTGGTGTCTCACAGTCAGTAGACATGAACGTGATATTGTCACTTTATAATAGCAGATGACCCCGGGGGTTGGGGGAGTTGGGGAAAGTAGAAAGATCTCATATTCCATCTAACCTCACATTATCTGTAATATAACACTTTACTGGAAGCATGCTCCTTTTTATGAAGCCATAATATTGACCTGGATGATTATGTGCTCAAGGAATATAATGTTCGCACATAACAAACAGTCTAGCAGTTTCAGTGTTTTCTGCATGCACAGATCTTGGTATATTTATAATTCGTGAGATTCAAACCGGACCCACGTTGGCTGAGCATACCACACATAACACAATTAAATCAGCCATTGATTTCCAAGAATACGACTTTGGAGTGTGATGGAAGCCATGTACTATGGCGATTGCATCTGACTCACTGAGTAGGTTATCCAATCCTCACAAAGACTTGAGCTATTCCTCTTGATCTATACAATAATGCTCAGAACTACAAAACTGAAGATATTTTCAAGGTTGATCTGTTACATTTTGGCCAAGGACAGAATGAATTTGTAGTCGACAAATACTGAAGATGGTGCCTATACGAGTTGCAAAAGATCATTATTCAGGGGTGGTCTGACAGTATTAATGAAGTATCTGAGAAGATTTATTACTTCTGGCCCTAATGGAGAGAAACTTGGCATATGATGGAAAGTCATTTCAAAGGACAAACAAATCATAATATTAAAAACACTATTCAAATATATCATTTCCTTGTTCCTCCAGGGACATGTGGTTATTGAGCACACAAAACAGATCACACATGAATCTGGGCACTGGCCAGGAATGGGTTAGGATATTCAAAGGCTCGTGAATGCATTGTGAGACATGTCAAATATATGAACCTTCAGAGTAGAGGAAGTCTTCATACACACACTCTGTTCCATCCATGATGTGGAGGGACCGGGGATGGACTTGGGTAGACAAAGTCTGGAGCCACATGACACCAGGTTATAGTCCAACAGGATTATTTGGAATCACACAAGCTTTTGGAGTGCATCCTCATTGTCAGGTGCAGTGAGAGAGCCGGGCACGCAGACACAAAGTTTATAGGGAGAGAGACCAAGGGCAGGGAGATCAAAAGATGATACAACTGGCAAGACTGGAGTGTCAGATGATAGGCATCTGTAGGGGGCCAAGAGTATTAGACGGTGTGTAAAGTGTTTACAAAGTCAATGTCAGTGCTGTGCTGTCATGACAATGATTGTGGATGATCAGCCATGATCATAATGAATGGTGGTGCTGGCTCGAAGGGCCGAATGGCCTACTCCAGCACCTATTGTCTATTGTCTATTGAATATCCAGAAGGTAACAGCTCAGGTCAGACACTGAGTTATGGGTGTGAGGCTTTACTCAGAATCTATCTCAGAATTTTAACCTGGAATCAAGCTGGCTTTATTCCAAATGTTGGAATTTATAAGATGCCACACTGAATGACTGTAATTACAAATTGCGTTTTTTTGAACAAAACAGAACATGTCTACAAATAAACAAACATCATGGATGAAATAATTCACCCAATAGATTGGTGTGTGTGTGTGTGTGTGCATGTGTGTGTGTGTGTGTACATGTGTCTGTTCTTCGGAAAAAAAAGTAGCAACAAACCTATTCACAGTGTGGAGGGATTACATTCATGCAATGAATCAATTCTCTAAAAATCTCACTGTTTGATGGCATAGCAGCAAAATGAGCATAAGTCTTGTTGACGTGATGAGTGCAATTTTTATTTTAATTGGTGTTCCAGATCAGATGTCCAACAATGGATTCCAGTATGCTGGCAAACAATTTCAAATCATGTTATAGTTGCAAGGAAAGGCTGGAAGGGCTGGGGCTTTTTTCACTGAAGTATAGAGGTTTACACAATAATGAGGGACATAGATAAGGTGAATGAATGAGGGTCTAGGCCCGAAACGTCAGCTTTTGTGCTCCTGAGATGCTGCTTGGCCTGCTGTGTTCATCCAGCCTCACATTTTATTATCTTGGAATTCTCCAGCATCTGCAGTTCCCATTATCTCTAAGGTGAATGACAGGTGTCTTTTCTCTACGAAGAGAGTTTCAAAACTGGGGGCACACTTTTAAGGAGAGAGGAAAAAAGACATGAGGGGCAAGTTTTTTACACAAAAGGGTGATTTGTGTGTGGAATGAACTTCCAGAGGAAGTGGTGGATATGGGTATGATTACAATGTTTAAAACACATTTAGATAAGTACATGAATAAGAAATACTTGGAAGAATATGGGCCAAGCACATGCAGCTGGGACTAGTTTAGTTTGGGATTATGTTTGGCATGGACTGGTTGGATCAAAAGGTCTGTTTCCACGCTGTAGACTATGACACTATGTGTGCTAATCATACTGTTAACTCACCATCCAAGTTTACAATGTCATGCTGCAATTGTACAAAACGCTAGTGTGGCCTCATTTGGAATATTGCGTGCAGTTCTGGTCACCCCATTACAGGAAGGATGTGGAAGCATTGGAAAAGGTGCAGAGGAGATTTACCAGGATGTTGCCTGGTCTGGAGTGCAGGCCCTATGAAGAGAGGCTGAGGGACTTGGGTCTGTTCTCATTGGAGAGAAGCAGGCTAAGAGGGGATTTAATAGAGGCATACAAGATGATCAGAGGATTAGACAGGGTGGACAGTGAGTGTCTTTTTCCAAGGATGATGACTTCAGCTTGTATGAGGGGGCATAACTACAAATTGAGGAGTGATAGATTAAAGATAGATGTCAGAGGCAGGTTCTTTACTCAGAGAGTGGTAAGGGCATGGAACGCCCTACCTGCCAATGTAGTTAACTCAGCCACATCAGGGGCATTTAAACAGTCCTTGGATAAGCATATGGATGACGATGGGATAGTGTAGGGGGAAGGGCTTAGATTAGTACACAGGTTGGCGCAACATCGAGGGGCGAAGGGCCTGTTCTGCACTGTATTGTTCTATCTATCTATCTATCTATCTATCTACAGTGATAATCTGCTGAACTGTCAGAGATTCATTTTTCAAATGAAACTTTAAACCAAGACTTTATGTGTTCTTTCAGGCAAGTGAGTGTAAAAACAAAATCCCATGGCATAATTTTTTGGGCATCACAGTAGCTCAGTGGTTAGCACTGCTGTCTCACAGTGTAAGGGACCTGGGTTCAATTCTAGCCTCAGGTGACTGCCTATGTGGGGTTTGCACATTTTCCTTGTGTCTATGTGGGTTTTCTCCGGTGTTCTGGTTTCCTCCTACAGTCCAAGTTAGTTGGATTGACCTTGCTTAATTGCCCAGGCTAGTTTGATTGGCCATGCTTAATTTCCCGTGAAGTTCAGGAATGTATAAATTAGGTGGATTAGCCATGGGAAATGCCCGGTAAGGGATGGGTCTGGGTGGGATGTTGCTCGGAGGGACGGTGTGGACTTGTTGGGTCAAATGGCCTGTTGCCAAAATGTAGTGATTCTATGAATTTCAACAGTTTTATCCTTGGTATCCTGGTCAATGTTTATCACTCAATGTTAAAGCAAGATAACCACACTAATATTTAGGTGAGGGCAGTTGGTTTGCTATGCACAAATTGGCAGCTGCACTGCCTATATTACAGCAGTGAGCAAACTTCTTTCACAGTAAATTGTTTAAAATCCTGAGGTAATGGAAGTTGCTATATAAATGCAAGACTTTAAATTATGTTTGCTTCTGACAGTGTGGAGGGTAATGACTCTAGCAAACTAACAATTCCAACCTGCAACCACACAGATGTGAGAGTATAATCCAACTTGTTGCCTCACAGAATGCATGTTTCCGAGTCTTCCAACTCTGTGGAATATGCAACAGACCTTTCAGTAGTTGGAGACACAGGGTGCTGGATTTCAAATGTCCTCTCTGATATTCTGCAACTCTTTCAAACACCATTACAGAAAGCAGCAAACCTTTTGTATTTTCTTCTCTCAGCAGGTGTTAGGCTGTTTACTTTGATAAGGACATGAACGAAATTGCCAAAGAAAGCCAGATAAAGAGCAAGGCACTAATAAGTGCCAGATTATCATGTGCTGATAACAAAAAGAAGGATATTGCAATGTAAGCTTTGAAATGGTACTAAATGGAATCTGTAGATAAACATAGACATGATCAGACTATACTGACACAGATGGAAATATCTTTTTCTAACACGAATAAAATCTCATAACAGCAAATGTTAGACTACATCATACGTCATGTATCTCTTACACTCAACGTACAATTCACACCTTTGTGTGTTCTCACCAGTTTTCATATGAAAGGCTTCTAAGTCTTCCTTGCAAGATTTTATTTTAACTCAGATTGACCTATAATAAAATATCTCTGATGATATAGTCTTAGTGCTAAATCAGTGAAACAACAATTCCATTAAAGGCATAAGCCAACTGCCTACTTTCTAACTTTCTAGAATGATCTGATTCTGGGTCAGGGTTGCTTTGAGTTTTAGCCCAAAACTACAGATATGACTTTTTAAAAATCATTTGAATTGCAACAAAGTCAGTTTCATAACAGCCCTGCCTTTTTTCCCACCCAGATGTGCACTGCCATTGGTTTGCCTCAAGTAACATCTGGCAAACCTATAGCAATAAGAATTCATGTCAGAACCAAGTTTAAAGTTGTCTCAATTAGACTCTTGAAGTCCATGTTAATTTTAGATCACTAAATTGTTCATACAAATTGGTTGACTATTTAACGTGTCATCTGCAGAACTAAACATTTCACTGTGCATCATGTTCTGAAGAAGTATAAATCAGCTTGAAATAATAACTCTGTTTCTCTTCCTACAAATAATGCCAGACTTACTGAGTATTCCTAACACTTTGTTTTTATTCCAGATTTCCAGCATTTCCAATTTTTTGCTTCAAAGACAGATACCATTGAACATTTTGCCATGCAACGTGTTGCATTTAGTTCCTTGCAGAATTAAACAAGTGGGAAAGAGATGTGAAGCTCCAGGTATAGAGAGAAGGATTGGGGCCCATACTTGACCCTAACCAACAGCTGGTTGTAGTTGGTTCTGCCGCATCGGCAACAAGTATTTCTAGGTTTTGAGCTATCAATAATTATCCTTTTAGCGCCATCTCTTGAGGTTAATCAAAGAACGGCCTCAAAGTTCTCTGAAAGATCCTTTTTGTGGAATACTCCATTTGTCTGCAAAAAAAAGGTAGTGTCTCACTCACCCTTTCCTCCTCACTCACCCCTTCCTCCCTATGCTGCCCTCAGGACAATTTTAGAGTGTCAGTTCCAGCCAAAACTGATACAGGCCCTGACAGGGGAACACCCTGATTTGCACGGAAGAGTATGTTTAATTGATAGAAAACAGCATTGGAGCTTTAGTCTAACCAGTGGGACACTGCACTGGATCTTCAGTCTTTTTGATGCAATACTGCACTGGGGCATCAGCCCAGTTAATATATTCAAGGTCTTGTGGGTCTTCCACTCTCAATGACACCGAGGAATCCAGAGGACACATTTAAGACAGTCCTGGTGCCTCTTTGAGCTGTCAGAAGTTAAATGGACCCTGGTTCAAACACGCATGAGCTTAGGTTTTGACAGGGTTTAACCATGGAGACAATGAAAACAAGGCAGTTTAGCTCTTTCAAAACTTAAATATCCCAGGCTGGGATATTAACATTTTATCTTTTAATAGGCTGACAGATCTGCTATGGAATTGCTCATTTTTACCTATCTGCTAACTGTCAATGGCGGTGAATATTGCCATTCATCAGGGAATAACAAGTGCATTACTTCCATGTCAAATAACTGAGAGCAGTCTATTTATGATTTTATGTATAAAATGACAGTGAACAGGGGTGTACATCTGAGAAATGCTTCCCCAGTTATCCACTATTTTCCCTTTTCCTTCTGTAGACATACTTTGTGATCTCCCTCTGGTCTTTGCCTTTCAAATGCCTGAAGTCATTTTACACTAATAACAAGACAATTAGTAAAACAAAGACTGAAGGCCAAATGCTGATTACAATCATAGAATGAGGGAAAGCAAAATCTTGCATTGACATAGTGTCTCTTGTGACCATTGGACATAACTAAGCACTTTGCAACCAAATAAATATTTTTGAAGCCTTGAAACACAGGCAGAAAATTGCAACACTACAAGAACCCATAAATAGCAATGTCATGACAAAATAATCAATCGTTATGAAGTTGCTTGATGGATAGATATTGTCCCAGGACAGTAGGAATAACTATCTCACCTTTCTTTCAGGTAGTTCTGGGACCTTTTGCAGACAGCTGAGATGGCAAATAGAAATTTCATTTTAACTGTCTCATTTTAGACTTTCCTCATTCATTCATGGGGCTGAGGGCATCATTTATTGCCCATCCCGCAGTTATAAGTTAATCACATTGCTGTGGGTCTTGAGTTACATGCAGGCCAGGCCAGGTAAGGATGGCAGTTTCCTTCCCTAAAGGACATTAGTGAACCAGATGGGTTTTTCCAATTTGCAATGGATTCATGGTTATAATTAGACTCTTAATTCCAGATATTTATTGAATTTAAATTCCACCATCTGCTGTGGTAGGATTCAAACCCAGGTCCCCAGATCATTATCTGGTTCTCTGGATTAAGTCTAGCAATGATACCGGTTGGCCATTGCTTCCCCTGCAACTGAGATCGGGTTCCGATGTGTAACTTCAATCCAGAACCTAGTGACAGAGGGGCAATAGAGTTACCAACCAAGGACCTACCAAAGGATTCCTTGCATTTTTTTTTGCGTATTATTGTGAGAACCAGAGTAAAAGGATTGCACTGGGGAATAGCCTCCCTCTGTATCTCGTGCCATGTCTGCTTCCTGGCACAAGAAGGGGAAGAGAGGTATGTGCGAAAATTACACCTCATTCAATCACCCCATCAAAGCTTCAAGCAGATCTTCCACCTGTAGAGCTTGATAGCAGCTGCACTGATGGGCTATCAGCCAATGCCGTCCATCCATTCATCAGGCATAGAAAGCACTTGGCCTGCCTACCAACCATTTGGTGACATGGGAATGTCATTCCGTCAATCTATACACCGGATGATTGAAGTAAACCTGTTAGGTGTTGAAGCAGTTCTTGTAATATTAGTCAAAGTTCTGTGAATTCAGCAACAGAATTGGCTATAAGCCCGGAGTTTACACGTACAGCCAACCCTTTTGAGAATTCTTTCGGAGCACTTATACATATTTCATGGGCAGACATCCAACAAACAGTTGTGTTGCAGTCAGAACAAGTCAATCTGCGCAAATGAACAGTTTGTGTTAGGCTGCCCTTTTAAACGAAACACCTTTGATGTTAAGAAAATGCTGGGAAATTAGCTATGAAGATGTGAAGGGTTTTTCTCCAGTGTTACAAACTGAACTAGGAAGCGAATGTGAAAAAAGCTGGTGGCCA
Organism: Stegostoma tigrinum; assembly: GCF_030684315.1. Lineage (NCBI taxonomy): Eukaryota > Metazoa > Chordata > Chondrichthyes > Orectolobiformes > Stegostomatidae > Stegostoma > Stegostoma tigrinum. The sequence goes on from NC_081385.1 coordinate 13,920,148, forward strand.
TTAGCAAGTGGCAATCGACATTTTGCCTTATCTCCTCAGTGTAACCATCATGCTCACAAAGCTGGCCTGTTAAAACCTAGTCACTGAGAAATGTTTAACCTTGAAGTGATGATAAAATACTTTAGTTTTGCTTGTGCAAGCGATGTGGGTTGGTTCCTGTTCCAGTATTGATTTTCCATCTCTAATTGGCCAGAGGGCAGTTGAGAATCAGTCAAATTGTTGTGAGTCTGAAGTCACATGTAAGCCAGGCTGGGTAAGGATGGCATTAGAGATAATGGGAACTGCTGATGTCAGCTTTTGAGCTCCTAAGATGCTGTTTGGCCTGCTGTGTTCATCCAGCTCCACATTTTGTTATCTGGGTAAGGATGGCAGATTTTCTTCCCTAAAAGATATTAAGTGACCCAGATAGGTTTTAAAAGCAGTAATTGACAGTAAAATCATGGTTGCCATTACGATAACATTCTAATTCCACAATATTGTAAAATACTAAATCCAGTCATCTGGCATGGTGGTATGGTCATATAGGCTGAAAGAATCTGATGGGTTCTTTGAGGTCTGATCAAAATTAATACAAAAAGACATGTGCAATTTAATACGAAGCAAATTTATTGGCTTAATCCACTAAATATATGTTAGAGACACATACAAACTAATGAGTGAACCTGTTAGCTTAAATTGTATGATATACACATACATTCAAATGAGTGAGTCTCACACATAGAAGAGATTGGCGACGGTGGGACGTAGACCTCTACCTCAGATTCCATGTGCCTGGTCTTCCAAACCCCAGCTGGATGATGAAAAGCCCAATAGATGGGGTGACATTCTGATATTAATGCTGTTCTGAATCTAAGATTACAAGCTGAATCTCCATTTTGTAATGACTGTAATTCTTTAATTCTTTTCTAACCTTCACAGCAGGCTAAGAAATAAATCCAGGTGGCCCCAAGTAACTGCACAACAGTTCTCATAGAAAATTCAGATTCACGTGGTTACCTCCCAGTCAAAACAGGCAGCTTGGGCCTGTTTTTCATGTACTTTTCCCCTTTCCCTCAATCGTTCACCAGAGAATGATGAACCTGCGGAATTCTTTGCCAGAGAAAGCAGTTAAGACAGAAACATTGAATGTTTTCAAGAAGTTTGATATAGTTCTTAGAATTAAAGGGATCAAAGGGAAGAAATCGGGAACGGGGTACTGAGTTACATGATCAACCGTGATCACATTGAATGGTGGACCAGGTGCAGGGACAGAAAGGCCTACTCCAGCTTGTATTTTCCATGTTTCTATGCCATCAATTCTGCCATTCATTAGTACATTATTTCACTTAAGTGAAGAACCAGCAAGATGCAACTGTGTGAGTGCAGCACTAGTTCACTCTGGTGATAGGTTTGGAAGAATGCAAACCTGACCATATCTTTTCCAAATCTCTTTCAGCCCAAATGTTTCCATGAGTTCCTGTAATCAGGATAGCACACAATTGGATTTTCATTGGCTAAGCCTGGACTTAATTGACAAAGTCTTTCACTTAACTAGTAATCCTGAACATTACCCTAATGTTCTAAAGAGATAAGTTTGCATCCACAGTGGAAGATGGTGAAATTTGAATTCAACAAGCACAATCATGTAACCACTGTCAATAGCCATAAAACCAATCTGGTTCATTACCATCTTTTAAAGAAAGGAAACCTGCCACCGCTACTTGATCTGGACTGTAGATAAATCAAGACTACAACAATGCAGTTGGCTCTCAGATGCCTTCTGGGCCATTAGGGATGGGTAATATACGCTGGCCTAGCCATCAACTGCCACATCACATTAATCAATAATAAAAGAAATCAGCCATCGTCAATTTATAGAGTCATTGCACGGCAACAGGCTGTTCGGTTCAACTCATTCATGCCAATCATAATCCCAGACTAAACTTGTTCCATCTGCCTGTGCTTGGTCCATATCCTTCCAAACATTTCTTATTCATTTATTTATCTTAATGTCTTTTAAATGGCGTAACTGTATGGGGCAGCACGGTGGCTTGGTGGTTAACACTGCTGCCTCACAGCACTAGGGACCAAAGTTCAATTCCAGTCTTGGGTGGCTGTCTGTGTGGAGTTTGCATGTTCTCCTCATGTCTGCATGGGTTCCCTTTGGGTGCTCCAGTTTCATCCCACAGTCCAAAGATATGGAGACTAAAATGGTTTGACCATGCTAAAGTGCCCATAGTGTTCAGGGATGTGTAGATTAGGGGGATGGGTCTGGGTGGGACGCTCTGAAGGTCAGTGTGGACTTGTTGGGCCAAAGGGCCTGTTTCCATACTGTAGGGATGCTGTGATCTATATCTACCACTTCCTCTGGAGTTTCATTCCACATACAAACCATTCTTTGCGTTAAAAAAAATTGCCCCTCATGTATTTTTCAAATCTTTCTCCTCTTCACCTGATAAGTATGCCACCTAGTCTTGAAATCCCCCACCCTGCCATTCACCTTATCCATGTACTTCAAGTTGATGTAGTCCTCTGAGAGAGAAAATACATAACTGTTAATTTTGTTCCAATTGCAGTCCTACTTTTACAAAGAAATGTGTTACTTCAAGCCCCTATATCTCATTAATGTATCTGCTCCAATGGATTTTACTCATGTCATTATTAAGGGATATTGAAATTTAGATTCCAAGGTTTGAAAATAGTGTCCTCATACTAAATTGTTGCTGGTATGTTGAATTACGCTAATTGGTATTTGGGGTCAATACTTTTCTAATATGATAACAACTCGAATTCTGATCATCCAGTAAATAGCACAATTGAACATTGTTTTTACACTCAAATAACTTTTGAAATCATCAATGAGGAGGAGTGGTCCTGAGATGCTGCTGGGCCTGCTGTTTTCATCCAGCCTCACATTTTATTACTTTGCAATCACCGACTTAGTTACATCCAATTTCTATCTATTAGACTGAGACAGATCCTAAACTATTGAGCACTTGGCTGACTTTATCCAAACCCACTTCCTACACTCCAAGATAATAAAATGTGAGGCTGGATGAACACAGCAGGCCCAGCAGCATCTCAGGAGCACGAAAGCTGACGCTTTGGGCCTAGACCCTTCATCAGAGAGGGGGATGGGGTGAGGGTTCTGGAATAAATAGGGAGAGAGGGGGAGGTGGGCCGAAGATGGAGAGAAAAGAAGATAGGTGGAGAGGAGAGTATAGGTGGGGAGCGAGGGAGGGGATAGGTCAGTCCAGGGAAGACGGACAGGTCAAGGAGGTGGGATGAGGTTAGTAGGTAGGAGATGGAGGTGCGGCTTGGGGTGGGAGAAAGGGATGGGTGAGAGGAAGAACAGGTTAGGGAGGCAGAGACACGTTGGACTGGTTTTGGGATGCAGTGGGTGGAGGGGAAGAGCTGGGCTGGTTGTGTGGTGCAGTGGGGGGAGGGGACGAACTGGGCTGGTTTAGGGATGCGGTGGGGGAAGGGGAGATTTTGAAGCTGGTGAACTCCACATTGATACCATTGGGCTGCAGGGTTCGCAAGCGGAATATGAGTTGCTGTTCCTGCAACCTTCGGGTGGCATCATTGTGGCACTGCAGGAGGCCCATGATGGACATGTCATCTAAAGAATGGGAGGGGGAGTGGAAATGATTTGCGACTGGGAGGTGCAGTTGTTTATTGCGAACCGAGCGGAGGTGTTCTGCAAAGCGGTCCCCAAGCCTTCGCTTGGTTTCCTCAATGTAGAGGAAGCCACACCGGGTACAGTGGATGCAGTATACCACATTGGCAGATGTGCAGGTGAACATCTGCTTAACGTGGAAAGTCATCTTGGGGGCTGGGATAGGGGTGAGGGAGGATGTGTGGGGGCAAGTGTAGCATTTCCTGCGGTTGCAGGGGAAGGTGCCGGGTGTGGTGGGGATGGAGGGCAGTGTGGAGCGAACAAGGGAGTCACGGAGAGAGTGGTCTCTCCGGAAAGCAGACAGGGGTGGAGATGGAAAAATGTCTTGGGTGGTGGAGTCGGACTGTAGATGGCGGAAGTGTCGGAGGATGATGCGTTGTATCCGGAGGTTGGTGGGGTGGTGTGTGAGAACGAGGGGGATCCTCTTTGGGCGGTTGTGGCGGGGGCGGGGTGTGAGGGATGTGTTGCGGGAAATGCGATCAAGGGCGTTCTCGACCACTGTGGGGTGAAAGTTGCGGTCTTTGAAGAACTTGGACATCTGGGATGTGCGGGAGTAAAATGCCTCATCGTGGGAGCAGATGCGGCGGAGGCGGAGGAATTGGGAATAGGGGATGGAATTTTGGCAGGAGGGTGGGTGGGAGGAGGTGTATTCTAGGTAGCTGTGGGAGTCGGTGGGCTTGAAATGGACATCAGTTACAAGCTGGTTGGCAGACATGGAGACTGAGAGATCCAGGAAGGTGAGGGATGTGCTGGAGAAGGCCCAGGTGAACTGAAGGTCCTCAAGCCCACCAACTCCCACAGCTACCTAGAATACACCTCCTCCCACCCAGCCTCCTGCAAAAATTCCATCCCCTATTCCCAATTCCTCCGCCTCCGCCGCATCTGCTCCCACGATGAGGCATTCCACTCCCGCACATCCCAGATGTCCAAGTTCTTCAAGGACCGCAAATTTCCCCCCACAGTGGTCAAGAACGCCCTTGACCGCGTCTCCTGCATTTCCCGCAACACATCCCTCACACCCCGCCCACTCCACAATCGCCCAAAGAGGATCCCCCTCGTTCTCACACACCACCCCACCAACCTCCGGATACAACGCATCATCCTCCGACACTTCCGCCATCTACAATCCGACCCCACCACCCAAGACATTTTTCCATCCCCTCCCCTGTCTGCTTTCCGGAGAGACCACTCTCTCCGTGACTCCCTTGTTTGCTCCACACTGCCCTCCAACCCCACCACACCCGGCACCTTCCCCTGCAACCGCTGGAAATGCTACACTTGCCCCCACACCTCCTCCCTCACCCCTATCCCAGGCCCCAAGATGACTTTCCACATTAAGCAGAGGTTCACCTGCACATCTGCCAATGTGGTATACTGCATCTACTGTACCCGGTGTGGCTTCCTCTACATTGGGGAAACCAAGCAGAGGCTTGGGGACTGCTTTGCAGAACACCTCCGCTTGGTTCGCAATAAACAACTGCACCTCCCAGTCGCAAACCATTTCCACTCCTCCTCCCATTCTCTAGATGACATGTCCATTATGGGCCTCCTGCAGTGCCACAATGATGCCACCCGAAGGTTGCAGGAACAGCAACTCATATTCTACTTGGGAACCCTGCAGCCCAATGATATCAACGTGGACTTCACCAGCTTCCGAATCTCCCCTTCCCCCACCACATCCCAAAACCAGCCCAGTTCGTCCCCTCCCCCCACTGCACCACACAACCAGCCCAGCTCTTCCCCTTCACCCACTGCATCCCAAAACCAGTCCAACTTGTCTCAGCCTCCCTAACCTGTTCTTCCTCTCATCCATCCCTTCCTCCCATCCCAAGCCGCACCTCCATCTCCTACCTACTAACCTCATCCCACCTCCTTGACCTGTCCGTCTTCCCTGGACTGACCTATCCCCTCCCCACCTCCCCACCTATACTCTCCTATCTTCTTTTCTCTCCATCTTCGGTCCGCCTCCCCCTCTCTCCCTATTTATTTCAGAACCCTCACCCTATCCCCCTCTCTGATTCAGGGTCTAGGCCTGAAACGTCAGCTTTTGTGCTCCTTAGATGCTGCTGGGCCTGCTGTGTTCATCCAGCCTCACATTTTATTATCTTGGATTCTCCAGCATCTGCAGTTCCCATTATCACTCCTATACTCCAATCAGGGTTCAGACCCACAGCCACATCATCTTTTGAAATGCCACAATCAAAGTGCCAAACAACTGAACTAGACCTCTACTACATAAGTCCAATCACAAACAATATATATAAAAAAACACAATTGCCACCAGAAATCAAAGGACTTGTGGTGCAGTCATAGAAGGTTACAGCCTTCACCCATAACCATCCATTATGTCTGCGAACTGATAGGAAGTGATTGAAGCTACTACACTATGTCACCTTTAGGATGGCATTTATAAACTGCATGCTTCATTTCTGCTCTTTAGTTTATAACTGCAACTCTTAAATCAGTGCTTCCTAAGCTTTTTCCAACTGTAACCCCATTATGAGGCGTGAGAATTGCCATGTTTCAGTGAATTTTAAAGGAGTAGAGGAGAAGATCTCCGCAGGGGAACAGAGATCAGCCATTACTCTCTCGGAGCATGTGACCCCATAATTTCAGCATGCAACCTCATTGGGGTCCTGACACCTGTGTTGTGCTGCAGCCCCCTAACTGTTTTAGCGGGAATGAAGGAAAACTGGTTAAGATTATATCTCTTCCCTGTGGAGTTAAGAATTGCTGATGAATCAAATTGTGGATGCCAATGCCTAATAATAGGTTTAGAAAGCTATCTAACAAATTGGTCAAGTGCATCAGAGATAGTAGGAGCTACAGATGCTGGAGAATCTGACATAACAAGGTGTAGAGCTGGATGAACACAGCAGACCAAGCAGCAACAGAGGAGCAGGAAAGTTGTCGTTTCAGGTCTAGACCCTTTTCGGAAGAAAGGTCCTGCTCCTGTGATGCTGCTTGTCCTGTTGTGTTCATCCAGCACTACACCTTGTTTGCTCAAGTGTATGTTGTTTTTTAAGGTGAGAATGACAATAATGAACTATAGAATGTTTTTGGCGCTTGTTAATTCTCGTTTAAGGAATTTATTCTTTTCAAAAACCAAACACTTTCAATTGTTTAATTTCCCTGCATGGCTACAATCTTATTTTCTATTTGTTCTCAGGATGAGGCATTCACAACTGTTGTTCATTCCTGTGATCCTGGTGGTTGTGGGTCATCTTCCTAATTCTTCACATGATGACTGCCCCCGACAATGGAGTTCAATAGTGAATTTGAAGATATTGACACAGTGACACTGTCAGAATGGTAGTATACGTCCCAGCCAAGAGTTTTCCAGGGGAACATTAGCCGTTAAAGCACCAGCATGCTCCCTCATTTAATGTAGAGAGAAGCAGAGGTAACGATTTGAGTCCAATGACTCTTCTTCAGAAAGGTCTGAAGAAGAATCATTGGACACGAAACATTAACTATTTCTCTCTCCATAGTTGCTGCTGGACCAGCTCAACTCCTCCACCAATTCTTGTGTTTTTTTAAATTTGATACTTCCAGTGTTTGTAGTTTTTATCTTTTCTTCATGATTTAATATATCAATTACTAAACGTGATGTAGATAGATCCAGACTGATTATTGGGGGGAGGGTATTCAGTTGTTAAAAAGACAAAAGTAATCCTTGTTGAGCATAAATTCAACTCATTTTTGTGCAGTTTACTATTTCAAGTTGTTATTCTATAAGATGATAGAACATAAATCTATCATTGTCTATTGTAAATTTGCTAACCTTTGTTTTTGACACTATTAGTAACTGTATGTTAATAGTTTCAATGATCCAACCATTCAACATGACTAGAATACAAAAACATTTTTAATGAACATTATTATAAGGCAAAACAGAAAAAAAAATACTTCAGATGGGCACATTGTCCTAGTGAGCCTTGACTTGGTGTGTTACTTCAGAAGCAGCTCCAAGGAGGACAAAATTATTCTGATCCCAGCTTATAGAACTACTGCACAAGTCAGATCCCAGAATTAGAGGTAATGGGAGCTACAGATGCTGGAGAATCCGAGATAAGAAAGTGTGGAGCTGGATGAACACAGCAGGCCAAGCAGCATCTTAGGAGCACAAAAGCTGACGTTTCGGGCCTTGATCCTTCATCAGAAAAGGGGGATGGGGAGAGGATTCTGAAATAAATAGGGAGAGAGGGGGAGGAGGACCGAAGATGGATAGAGGAGAAGATAGGTGGAGAGGTAGGGAGGGGGTGGTTCAGTCCGGGGAGGCGGACAGGTCAAGGGGGCGGGATGAGGTTATTAAGTAGGAAATGGAGGTGCGGCTTGAGGTGGGAGGAGGGGATAGGTGAGAGGAAGAACAGGTTAGGGAAGCAGGGACAAGCTGGTCTGGTTTTGGGATGCAGTGGGGGGGAGGGGAGATTTTGAAGCTGGTGAAATCCACATTGATACCATTGGGCTGCAGGGTTCCGAGTTGCAGGAACAGCAACTCATATTCCGCTTGGGAACCCTGCAGCCCAATGGTATCAATGTGGATTTCACCAGCTTCAAAATCTCTCCTCCCCCCACTGCATCCCAAAACCAGCCCAACTCATCCCTGTCTGCCTAACCTGTTCTTCCTCACACCTATCCCCTCCTCCCACCTCAAGCCCCACCTCCACTTCCTACCTACTAACCTCATCCCGCCCCCTTCACCTGTCCGTCCTCCCCGGACTGACCTATCCCCTCCCTACCTCGCCACCCATACTCTCCTCTCCACCTATCTTCTCCTTTATCCATCTTCGGTCCTCCTCCGGGTACAGTAGATGCAGTATACCACATTGGCAGATGTGCAGGTGAACCTCTGCTTAATGTGGAAAGTCATCTTGGGGCCTGGGATAGGGGTGAGGGAGGAGGTGTGGGGACAAGTGTAGCATTTCCAGCGGTTGCAGGGGAAGGTGCCGGGTGTGGTGGGGTTGGAGGGCAGTGTGGAGCAAACAAGGGAGTCACGGAGAGAGTGGTCTCTCCGGAAAGCAGACAGGGGAGGGGATGGAAAAATGTCTTGGGTGGTGGGGTCGGATTGTAGATGGCGGAAGTGTCGGAGGATGATGCGTTGTATCCGGAGGTTGGTGGGGTGGTGTGTGAGAACGAGGGGGATCCTCTTTGGGCGATTGTGGAGTGGGCGGGGTGTGAGGGATGTGTTGCGGGAAATGCAGGAGACGCGGTCAAGGGCGTTCTTGACCACTGTGGGGGGAAATTTGCGGTCCTTGAAGAACTTGGACATCTGGGATGTGCGGGAGTGGAATGCCTCATCGTGGGAGCAGATGCGGCGGAGGCGGAGGAATTGGGAATAGGGGATGGAATTTTTGCAGGAGGCTGGGTGGGAGGAGGTGTATTCTAGGTAGCTGTGGGAGTTGGTGGGCTTGAGGACCTTCAGTTCACCTGGGCCTTCTCCAGCACATCCCTCACCTTCCTGGATCTCTCAGTCTCCATGTCTGCCAACCAGCTTGTAACTGATGTCCATTTCAAGCCCACCGACTCCCACAGCTACCTAGAATACACCTCCTCCCACCCACCCTCCTGCCAAAATTCCATCCCCTATTCCCAATTCCTCCGCCTCCGCCGCATCTGCTCCCACGATGAGGCATTCCACTCCCGCACATCCCAGATGTCCAAGTTCTTTAAGGACCGCAACTTCCCCCCCACGGTGATTGAGAACGCCCTTGACCGTGTCTCCCGCATTTCCCGCGACACATCCCTCACACCCCGCCCCCGCCACAACCGCCCCAAGAGGATCCCCCTCGTTCTCACACACCACCCTACCAACCTCCGGATACAACGCATTATCCTCCGACACTTCCGCCATTTACAATCCGACCCCACCACCCAAGACATTTTTCCATCCCCACCCCTGTCTGCTTTCCGGAGAGACCACTCTCTCCGTGACTCCCTTGTTCGCTCCACACTGCCCTCCAACCCAACCACACCCGGCACCTTCCCCTGCAACCGCAGGAAATGCTACACTTGTCCCCACACCTCCTCCCTCACCCCCATCCCAGGCCCCAAGATGACATTCCACATTAAGCAGAGGTTCACCTGCACATCTGCCAATGTGGTATACTGCATCCACTGTACCCGGTGCGGCTTTCTCTACATTGGGGAAACCAAGCGGAGGCTTGGGGACCGCTTTGCAGAACACCTCCGCTCAGTTCGCAACAAACAACTGCACCTCCCAGTCGCAAACCATTTCCACTCCCCCTCCCATTCTCTTGATGACATGTCCATCATGGGCCTCCTGCACTGCCACAATGACGCCACCCGAAGGTTGCAGGAACAGCAACTCATATTCCGCCTGGGAACCCTGCAGCCATATGGTATCAATGTGGACTTCACCAGTTTCAAAATCTCCCCTTCCCCCACTGCATCCCTAAACCAGCCCAGTTCATCCCCTCCCCCGACTGCACCACACAACCAGCCCAGCTCTTCCCCTCTACCCACTGCATCCCAAAACCAGTCCAACCTGTCTCTGCCTCCCTAACCGGTTCTTCCTCTCACCCATCCCTTCCTCCCACCCCAAGCCGCACCCCCAGCTACCTACTAACCTCATCCCACCTCCTTGACCTGTCCGTCTTCCCTGGACTGACCTATCCCCTCCCTACCTCCCCACCTACACCCTCTCCACCTATCTTCTTTACTCTCCATCTTCGGTCCGCCTCCCCCTCTCTCCCTATTTATTCCAGTTCCCTCCCCCCATCCCCCTCTCTGATGAAGGGTCTAGGCCCGAAACGTCAGCTTTTGTGCTCCTGAGATGCTGCTTGGCCTGCTGTGTTCATCCAGCCTCACATTTTATTATCTTTAATGTCTTACTTGTATCTACTCTATTTATACCTACATGTATTTTGTAAGTTTCAATGAGATCACTTCTAATTTTCTGAAAATCTATTGTACACATGCTTAGTTTTCTCAATCTCTCTTCATAGGACAGTCCTCTCATCTGAGGAGCAAGTCCAGTGATACTTCATTGCACTCCCTTTTTGGCAACAATATATTTCCTGAGATAAGGAGACCAAATCTGTTGTGTATGGTGCTCCAAGTGTGATCAAACCAAGTTCCTATACAACCGAAGTAAGTCTTCCCTACTCCTCAAATCCTAACCCTATCGCAAGCCTGGCAACATCTATGAAGCAAGAGACAGAAGTAACGTTTCAAGCTCAATATTGCTTCTTTGAAACTGAAGCTGGGTGGAGATGTGATGCGTTTTATATTGCAGAGGAGTGGGACGGTGTGTAATTCGTACTAAAGGGAGGACAGGGAAATGTTAGAGAGGGAGGGAGATCAAAGTTGCTATAAAATAAAAGACGAACGGAGTGATATGCTTATGGAAAAGTGACAGAACATTGGTTTTGTGTTATAAACAGAATAAAGATCAGCCCTGGTTGAAAGTAAAGATCTGACATGAAGGTATGGACACTCTGAGAAAAGGTAGATATCAGAATGCGGGCTAGAGTTCAAGGACTGAAGTGATTGAACTCAGTGTTCAGTCCAGAAAGCTGCGAAGTGTCTAATTGGGAAAATTAGCTTCTGTTCCTCCAGCTTGCATTGGGCTTCCCTGGAATACTGCTGCAGACCTAAGACAGAAATGTCAGCATGAGATCTAGTGGCTGAATTATGATAGACAATGGCCAGAGTCGGGGATCATGCTTGCAGACTGAATCATGATATCCTGCAAGATAGTTACCCAGTCTGCATTTAGATTAGATTAGATTAGTCACACATGTAAACGGCAAATATGGCAAATTAAGTCGAAAGATATGCAAGTAAATTGTTGCTTCACCTTTCACCAAGGTCCCTCATACTCATTCCAGATGAAGCATTGATTTACATAGCTGTTCATTCATTTCCGAACATTAAGAGGCTATGAACCATCTGTAAAGCAGGAGCCAAAAATCTCCCTTTTATTCTGGGAAATCCGAAGATAATAAACAAGTAAATGTGTCACAAGCTGCATTAAAGCTTTGACGAATGAATTGTGTAGTTGAAGTCCCAATGGAGAAAGCCAATACAGAAGCATCTTCTCATACAATGATAAACTTGGGAATCCGTAACCAAGGGAATCTTAATGAGAGGGCTACAGACTGTTACTTTGCTTTTAGTTTTCATGGAAAATGCACTTTATTGGCAATGTATTATAACCGTATATTATTTTCTTTAAGAAACTAGTAACAGTATTTTCCAGTAGCTCAACACATCTTTTCTTGCACTTTAGATTGATCTTTGCAAGAACATGTGGTACTCTGCAACTTCACAAATTCTACAGTTTTAACTAGATTGACAATCAGAGTAAGATAGTGGGGGAAAGGAACCTAGCTTCGGAAGCAGAGGCCAAAATGCCTTTGACAAATTGTCTGCTCTTATTCTAACTACGTCTGAACAGCAAAACATGACAGGGTGAAGATTAATCCTGAAGCTGATTTGTAGATATCTTCTGAGACAATTAACTCAAGTAATGGCTGCAGCTGTTGTTCAATGGCCCTTTAACTTTGCCATCGGCATCTTTTCCTCCCAGTTGGCATTAGCAATGAGTCGATTATCCCACCACCTTTCTTGTTCTGTGTTTTGATTCACAAGAGACAAGAAGCTGGCGGGGTTATCATCGAATCTTAGTTCTGTCACAGCGACCAAGAGGACCTGACAGGGAGTAACCAGCTGTTCTATCTTGAACTTTAACAGAGCAGTAAAGGAGAATGGAATAACTTATTCAAAGCGTTCTTGGTGAATGTCATTCAGCGTATGTGAAGGATATGCCATTTCAGCCAAAGGAGACTGGTAAATGAAACAAGCTGAGTCAAGCAAGATGAAACAAAAACAGGAATTGCTTGGAGAAATTCAGCGGGTAGGGCAGCATCTGTGGAGAGAAAACAGAGATAACATTTCATGTGCAGTGATTCTTCATCAGAACAGTTTTGAAGAAGGGTTGCTGGACTCAAATGATTAACTCTGCTTTCTCCCCAGAGATGATGTCTGACTTCCTCTGACATCCTCCAACACTTCCGCCGTCTGCAATCCGACCCCACCCATATCTGCTTTCTGGAGGGACCACTCTCTTCATCACTCCCTTTTCCAATCCACACTCCCCTCCAGCCCCAACACACCTGACACTTTTCACTGCAATCACAGGAAGTGCTACATCTGCCCCAACACCTTCCCCCTCACTCCCATCCCAGGCCCCAAGAAGACTTTCCACATCAAACCACATTAAACAGATGTTCACCTGCACATCTGCTAATGTGGTATACTGTATCCGCTGTTCCCGTTGTGGCTCCTCTACATTGGGGAAACCAAACAGAGTCTCGGGGGCCGCTTTGCGGAACACCTACGCTTGGTTTGCACTAAGCAACTGCACCTCCCAGTCGCGAGCCACTTCCATTCCCCCTCCCATTCCACAGACGACCTGTTCATCCTGGGCCTCCTGCAGTGCCACAACGATGCTACCCGAAGGTTGCAGGAGCAGCACCTCATATTCCGCTTGGGAACCCTGCAGCCCAATGATATCAATGACGACTTCTCAAGCTTCAAAATCTCCCTCCACCCCAACCGCATCCCAAAACTAGCCCAGCTCATCCCCGCCTCCCTAACCTGTCCTTCCTCCCACCTATCCCCTTCTCCCACCTCAAGCCCCACTCCCATCTCTTCCTCTTAGGGCGGCACGGTTGCTCAATGGTTAGCACTGCAACCTCACAGCACCAGGGACCAGGTTTGATTCCAGCCTCAGGTAATTGCCTGTGTGGAGTTTGCACATTCTTCCCATGTCTGTGTGGGTTTCCTCCGTTTTCCTCCCACAGTCCAAAGATAAGCAGGCTAGGTGAATTGGCCATGCTAAATTGCCCGTAGTGTTTAGGGGTGTGTGGGTTATAGGGGGTTGGGTCTGGGTGGGATGCTGCAAGGGGTGGTGTGGACTTATTGGGCCAAAGGGCCTGTTTCCACTCTGTAGGGAACCTAATCTAATTACTAGCCTTATCCCACCCCTTGACTTGTCCATCTTCCCTGAACTGACTTATCCCTTCCCTAACTCCTCACCTTTACTGTCTCCATCCCTGCTTTTTTGACCTGCCTGTCTCCTGTCCACCTATTTTCTCCTTTATCCATCTTCTATGTGCCTCCCCCTCTCCCTTTTTATTTCGGAACCCCTTTCCCCTCCCCATTTCTGAAGAAGGATCTAGGCCCCAAATGCCAGCTTTCCTGCTCCTCTGAAGCTGCTTGGCCTGCTGTGTTCATCCAGCTCTAGACCTTGTTATCTCATGATGTCTGACCTATGGGGATTCTCTAGCAATTTCAGTTTTTGTTTCAGATCTCCAGTTCTACATTTTATTTAAGTGAGGGGAAGTCTGTTTTCCGATCAAGACAGCAAACAATGGGTTAAAACAGGCTACAGACTTCTGCTCCACAACTAAGCCAACTCCTGTGAACAGGTGTGATGTAAATTCCGCTTCACTGTACTTTCTGGGGAAGCTATATCTGAGATTTAAGTCTATTGACATTTTTAAACTCCCTAGCTGACAAGGTAACAATGATCTGTTGTCATCATGATGTGGGATATGGTTTTCTGCCTGCTCGCTGATGCTGTCTCTTTTATTTTCCTCAGTCATTGAAGGGAAACATCCTGTGCTCTTTCATTCTTACGACTATGGATATAGTTTAAATATCGTGAATGGTCATGATGCTGAGCACACTGACAATCCTGCCGCTGCTGGACCATTGGTATCTACCAACAGGAGACTTCAGGAGTCCAAGGTGAGCTTGCATGTTGGGACTGCCATGTCATTAAGCCACTACAAGGAATTGGTGATCTTTTATCCACAGCAAAACGGTCTTTTGTAGGTTGTACATGGAGTGCCACTTATTGGTGTCCATGTCTTTTAGGATGCATTAGCAATACAATGGCACCAGCTCCTGTGTTAGTTTTGGCTTTCAGTGTAGGTCTTCTAGGAACATGTGATATTGAATGTTTCAGAAACATATCCACAGGTGTGTGAGGCTAACAATATGAAAATCTATCCATTGGTTCTTTTGGATTGCTGTCTGTGCATTTCACTACATTTGTGTACATTTAAGACCATAAGACCATAAGACATAAGAGTGGAAGTAAGGCCATTTGGTCCATCGAGTCCACTCCGCCATTTAAATCATGGCTGATGGGCATTTGAACTCCACTTCCCTGCACTCTCCCCGTAGCCCTTGATTCCTTGTGAGATCAAGAATTTATCAATCTCTGCCTTGAAGACATTTAACATCCTGGCCTCCACTGCGCTCCGTGGCAATGAATTCCACAGGTCCACCACTCTCTGGCTGAAGAAATGTCGTTTCATTTCAGTTTTAAATTTACCCCCTCTAATTCTAATGCTGTGCCCATGGGCCCTAGTCTCCCCGCCTAACGGAAACAACGTCCCAGCGTCCACCCCTCCTAAGCCATACATTATCTTGTAAGTTTCTATTAGATCTCCCCTCAACCTTCTAAACTCTAATGAATACAATTCCAGGATTCTTAGCCGTTTATTGTACGTTAAACCTACCATTCCAGGGATCATTCGTGTGAATCTCCGCTGGACACGCTCCAGCGCCAGTATGTCCTTCCTGAGGCCCAAAATTGTACACGGTATTCTAAATGGGGCCTAACTAGAGCTTTATAAATTCTCAGAAGCACATCGCTGCTTGTACATTCCAACCTTCTTTAGGTAAGCGACAACATTACATTCGCTTTCTTAATCACGGACTCTACCTGCAAGTTAACCTTTAGAGAATCCTGGACCACCACTCTTGGATCCCTTTGTACTTCTGCTTTATGAATTTTCTCACTGTTTAGAAAATAGTCCATGCCTGTATTCTTTTCTCCAAAGTGCATGACCCTTTGTGCTGCCAGCATTGTGTTGTTGTCAGAGTCAAGATGCCACGGTCTCAGAGGACCATAGGGTTGCTCTCTCCTTAAACAGCGATGGCTGGCAATGAGTTTAACCTGAGGGACACCACACCTCAGGCAGAGGGTGCTGTTGAGAAAGTGAGACCTTCATGGTGGCCTCAGCAAGTGCAAAGTGTTGTTGAACCAACTTGTTAATCACTTGTTCCGGGGTTATGCATAGCTTTTAAAACCAAGTTTTCTGCACTTGTATGGCTTTTAGTGCCACAGCATCTTTCAGTTGTGAAGAAACAACAGACAGCTTCTGGTTAGTTGCAACAGGATCAGCTTGTGTCACATTCTGCTGCTCTGGTACACTATACTGATAGTTACAACTGTGTTGTCTGCACCTAAGGCATATCAGTGATGTTAGATAGCCATTATGGCTTCACTCTGAGGTCCAGCTGGCAGCAATGCACCAAAGCCATGGGCCAGATCTTTGCCCAGACCTCAATTAGGGGGGATTGCCAAATCGATTACAAGTTCTTCTTCAGACAAAGCCCTCTAATGCCCTGTGCTCCGCATATTACAACAAATTTAACAATAGGCCTTCAAGACCTTTGTCTTTTACTCACATATGGGATTTGGGTTTGCCACCGTTTGTTGCCATTCCCCAGTTGCCCTGGAGAAGGTGATGATCTGGTTGAGGACAAACTGGATGTATTAATTCAGCAAAGCTCCTTGCCAATAGCAAATAAAAATTTCAGAGGTCTTCACTTGGGATTGTTTATTGCTTGAACTGTCAAATAATGCTGAAACTTCATGTTTTTATTTATAGCAGTGGTACTGGATCTTTAACTTGATTGCTCTTGATCATTAGGTATAACAGGCTTCTGCCAAGAGGTTATGGTGAAGCTGTACAAAACTCTGGTGCGGCCGCATTTGGAGTATTGCGTACAATTTTGGTCACCGCATTATAAGAAGGATGTGGAAGCTTTGGAAAGGGTGCAGAGGAGATTTACTAGGATGTCGCCTGGTATGGAGGGAAGGTCTTATGAGGAAAGGCTGAGGGACTTGAGGCTGTTTTCATTAAAGAGAAGAAGGTTGAGAGGTGACTTAATTGAAACGTATAAAATAATCAGAGGGTTAGATAGGGTGGATAGGGAGAGCCTTTTTCCTAGGATGGTGACGGTGAGCACGAGGGGGCATAGCTTTAAATTGAGGGGTGAAAGATATAGGACAGATGTCAGAGGTAGTTTCTTTACTCAGAGAGTAGTAAGAGAATGGAATGCTTTACCTGCAATGGTAGTAGATTTGCCTACTTTAGGTACATTTAAGTCGTCATTGGACAAGCATATGGACGTACATGGAATAGTGTAGGTTAGATGGGCTTGAGGTCGGTATGACAGGTCGGCACAACATCGAGGGTCGAAGGGCCTGTACTGTGCTATAATGTTCTATGTTCTATGTTCTAATACTCATGTAAGGGTGTTGTTGTTGGCTTTCTGAATGATTTAAGATTCAGGGCTGTGTAATCTTTAGTGGGGATTCCAAAATGTCACAAATTGGATTTTTGTCCTTTATAACCAGCTACCACTGCTTAGCACTGCACTGCTTCCATGACATACTCACCCATGATCAACTACCACCATGATGTGGTATCTGGGAATTGTTTCTGCATAAATGGCCCACTGCTGTTAAGCCAAGTGTGTTCTACCATCATTGTCTTTTGCAGATGCTATAATGGGATTTTTGCTTTCAGCAGGGTATTCATAACTGATGAAGGGATACTTCATTACATAAGACATGGGCAATGTACTACTGAAGGTTTAATGGATTTTTCTTACAGCTCCTGGTATCTACACATATTACAATCACAGGCACTTGTATGTCTGGACTAAAGCTACGTAATTCAGACAAAAA
Source organism: Stegostoma tigrinum (assembly GCF_030684315.1). Classification (NCBI taxonomy): domain Eukaryota; kingdom Metazoa; phylum Chordata; class Chondrichthyes; order Orectolobiformes; family Stegostomatidae; genus Stegostoma; species Stegostoma tigrinum. The sequence continues at coordinate 13,937,607 of NC_081385.1, forward strand.
CTTTATTTTTCATTCAGTTCCTGAATGTGTCAAGCTGCACAAGGACTCAGTAAATTGCAGGCTGAGACCGATATACCATCAGGAAACAAGTCATGATAAAGTGATGATAGCTGTGAGATTTAATACAAAACTTTATTTTTTCCAAGTCAGAATATTCCAAAGCTTTCCCCTTGTTTCACACCACTTTATGAGCAAACCTGCTTAACCAAATTGCTGGATCTTGATTAGAAGTTTAATTCTGATTACATTCAAAGTAACGAGTTTCTAAGCTACTTGTTAAAAGTTGATATATTAACTGTTGCAGCCAGGGTGTTTTTAACTCTGTACGTGAATTTGGCCAGTGTACTTGTTACCTAGAATAAAGTGCAAACTGTTTAATCGATAAGTAGACTGGAATTCCTTTGTTCGCATGCATTTAATATATTCATATAGTGGGTAGGCTGGACTTCTATCATTGGAGTGTAGATGGTTGAGAGGTAACCTTATAGAAGTTTATAAAACAATGAGAGGTATAGATAGAGCTAATGATAGTTGTCTTTTCCCTAGGAAAGGGTGTTTCAAGACTGGAGGGCATATTTTTAAAGTGAGAGGAGAGAGATTTTAAAAAGACTTGAGCGGCAACTTTTTTTTACAGAGGGAAGTTCGTGTGTGGAATGAAGTTCCTGAGGAAGTGATGGATGTGGGTACAATTACAACATTTAAAAGACATTTGGATAAGTAACTGAATAGGAAAAACTTGGAGGGGTATGGGCCAGGAGCAGGCAGGTGAGATGAGTTTACTTTGGGGTTATGTTCAACTGGACTGAAGGATCTGTTCCTGTGCTGTGTGACTCTGACTCAATGACTCTACGTATCTTTCAGTGGCATTTATTGAAGAAAGAATTGAAATTGGAACCAAATTTGGAGATCTCAGGGTAACCTCAAGCAATGGTACCATAACAGAACTCCAGACACGTTTGTTTTCGGATCTTTAAATTTGCTGTCAGCACCAACAGGAATCCCCAAAGGAGATCCTTCATAACAAAATAGTTTACCGTAAATCAAACTGTAACAGCCAGCAGAACTGCAGAATGAGATGGGACCAATGGGAAAAATAAACAATGCTAGAAACCAGGGAATGTGGTAACAATCAACATATGAAATCAAAGAACTTCAAAGGCCCACTTTTACATGAAGCACAAAACACCCAGCTTTGTAAAAATCTACCACAGACTGAAGCACCATTTTCTTCTTTTGCCTAGCTTTGGGTGAAATTGTCATGACGGAGAAGGAGCAGTAGGGAGAACATGTGCAATCACATTAAGGATCAGTCTGTATAAGAATCAGTATTAAACAAACTTCTAATGGTATCTCATCCAAAGCACCTGGATCAAGTCCTGATCTCCCTCCTCCCCTGTGCTCACGGCCAATAGTGATGTAGGAATCTGGAATTCTCTAACAACATCCCATCTCTAGCCTCCTCCAAATGAGGGTCAGGTAGTTGGATGGACCTCATTTGCCATGCAGAGTGACATCAGAATTCTGGTTGAATTCCTGAACTGGCTGAGGTCACTGCGAAGGTCTCGCCTTCTCAATCTTGCACCCTCACCTGAGGTGAGGTGACCTTAAAATCATCACCAGACATTTCCCTCTGATGACAACATGGTCCTCTGGGACTATGGCGACTTTTTGACCTTTGCAACCCTCCAAGAACACTGTGTTTCTCTCACTCTGTCCTCTTGTGCACTTTTGCTGCTTTTACCCCCAACATAGTTAGCTAGATCTTGGCTTATTGGGCTTGAAGCTGGAGCATTGTATCCCTGAAACCCTCTACCGCTCTCGTTTTTTCTGACCCTCCTTACAATCTAATATGTTGACCATATGTTATCCTTCCTAATATCCCCTCCTTTTTCCCTTTGTCGACAGCTGAATGAATGCAATCAAATATTTTTGCACCATTTGGGGTATGTTACCACATTAAACATGCTATATAATGTAAGCTGATTATTGTATATGGTGAGAATAAATGCCTGGAAGGTGAATAATGCTTATTTTTTTGAACGTACAGTAACTCATTAGGTCCAGCATTTTCTACATTTGTAAACAGCAAGTTCACCTAGTAAAGGTAAGCTGCACTTCAAAACATCAAGGTAACTTTCTCTTTCAGGTGCGCATCCTTCTTCCTTGCAAATCCAAAATTTCCCTGCTTTTATTTCAAATTTATAGCCTTTGCAGGTTTTCTAAATTATTATGATGTCTTGAACCACTGGAAATGATCCAATTGAGATGTTTATACTTGAATCACTCACAGAAAACCCATTGTCATTGCCTCTCTCTACCTCTATTTCACCCTGGTTCATATAGGCTCATGTCATTGTCTGATACTGTCCAGGATCTACCATCTCTGATGTTTTCTTCAAATGTGAGTCAACGAAACTGAGCGCTGGCATATTATTCAACCATTTAAACATTGCAAGAGTTCCTAGCAAAAGTCCATACAGATACAGTAATGAAATATGATCAAGATTGAAAATGTTTATTTTTCTTTCCTTCTTAGTGACCATAATAAAAAACCTCTTGTGCTACAACTGCAGTTAAGATCAGCGAGACTGGAGATACAATCTGGCAACTTATTTGTCTTGGACAATTATATTCTCAATAGCCCAATTTGCTAACTCTGCCAAAAGTGCTTTCTAGTGGGAATTATTGTCTGTGCTTTGGACATGTGGATGAGGTTATGCATGAGAAACATTTTACCTAAGCACTCATGCTGGTGAGACAGACGAAGGGACACAGAATTTGGCGTGCAGTTCAACTCAATTTTATTTACAAAATATTCCTTATTTAAAACTACACGTAAGCATTTCTCAAATTCCCATAATATTTACACTCTATTTGTCAGAGAATGTATCTTTCCTGAAATGATTCATGTGTTTGAGCTGGGCCATTGGAATCTCCTTCCCTTCTGACATGGGGCCAGCCCTCTCCCACAAAGATGGGTCTTTCAGGTCAGGGTGGATTTTCTCCTTCCTCTCTTTGGGCTACTGCATGGTCTTCTGTCGTGAGTCTTACTGTGAGCCTTCACGGAAAGGGTAGCTTCCAGATGTGTGTGTTTTTATAACCCCTCTCTCCAGACCTTACAGATTGTTGTCTGGCCTTTTAAATGGGGTCATGAGCAGCATTCAAAGAATCCAATAGGCTCATGCCTTCACCCTTCATTGTTGTGGTGCTGGGAGATGTGAAGTGCACATCCTCAGGGACTGGCTGGAAGTCAAGGTCCCAGGAAGTCTAATCAATACTTCTCCAATACACAGCCCTTAGGCTGGTTGTAACTGAAACTTTCTGACCTCTTGGTTTCCACTATTCTCTGTAGCCGACCTTCCCTAAAGGGAGTTTGTGAACCAGATTGGTGTTTATCCCAACAATCAACATCATTCAACTCTTAATACTAGATTTTTTTTGTTGGGTTCAAATGTTACCATCTGCCATGGTAAGATTTGAACTCAGGTTCCCAAAAAATTACCTAGCTCTAGATTACTAGCTTAGTGGCAATACCTCCAGGCCATCACCTGCCCCAATTGAAATAGAATATATTCTTTTAAATTAGTCGTTAAAATGGGGAAAGAAGCGATCCAGTATAACTAATAATAGCGTTATTGAGGATATTTTTTGGAAGATAGATTGGTGACTGCAATGCAGATTGATTTGATCAAACACATCAATAGAGGCGATAGGTGGTGTACTGCTGAATACTGAGTCACATGTAGGGTTCTCAAATACAGTCTCCTTGATGTAGCCTTGGTTTCGTTAGCTGTCAATAAACCAATCAGTGAAACACTTTTTTTTAACAGGTACATGTACATTTAGACAACTCTTCAATTTAAAGTGTTGGACTTCCTTAACACATCTATAACTCTCATGATCAAAGACAATCTTTTCCTTGTTCTCTTGCCACTTTTTCCTTCATACTTTTCATGACACATTCGAAGCGAAAAGATTTGATGAGCTGCACAAAAACTGGGACTAACACTTAACTAAATTAATTTCCAACATTGACGTGTTAGATGTGGCAAATTACATCTTCTTTTCCTGCATTTTGAACATGAATTCTGTTGAGCACTTCATGTTATGCTGAAGTCAGACAAATAGCAGTCTGCCACCTAAAATGCCTTGCCAAGGCAATGGAAGGTGACTGGACATGTAGAATTATTCCTGCGGAAAAATATGGAGGAAGGAAAGAAATGATTAAATAAAGACACAACAGACTGACCACATTTCAGGTGACACTAAAAGATAAACAGTTCTATTTTTCCATTAACCTTGAAAACTCTGTTTCTTCTCTTCAGGGCGAGACTGCATCTGTAAGCAACTGATTCTGTGGGTAACTCAAATTATTCTCTCTCCTCTGGCAAAGAAAATGGAAATTTTGCTTCAATCGAGTATGCTCTTGATTTTGAGCAAGATGATATACAACCCACAGTTGTGCAAAATTGGTGTCCATTAACCTGAGGAATTGTTTGAGATTTGTGACCTTTTGGATCGTAACTGTGCGCTTATTTAGTTTGTTTTTTTTTCCTTTTAAAGTTCCTTAACATCCTTGCATTAACCCATAGAGAAGTGCATCTGTATCAACAATCATAATTTCACAATCTTAGAAGGCCGGAGGCAAAAGACCTAGCTCCTTCCCCTAATGTTCTTTTATTTGGCTGTATGAATGATCGTTTGAATTGGCAATTTAAAATAATTTCCCTTGTCCACTTATTGAAAGCCTTACATGTCTGACCCATAAAAACTTGCCCCCGCACAAATTGTGCATTTTGAAATTTGTGAGTTAATTCTGTGCTTGTTTGTCCTGCAGATGTTAATGCATACCTGTTTGATTTGAACTGGTGCATTCTAAAATTCAAAAGCAGATTTTGGCTCACTTTCATTTTTTCTGATGAATTTTGCAAGACCTTCTAGACAAAGCAATAGATCTTTTTGGATTTGTTTTATACCTGGAAGCATTCTCTGTAGTTGGCTATGGTTTTCATAAAAGGAAATGGAGATACAAAGGGAAATAAAAGGGGGTTGCAAAAAATTTACAAGTGGTGCTCTGTAACATTTGGTTAAATAAAAAAACTAGTTAGACTTGTAAAGTAGAGAAAGATCCATTTGTTAACGTATTGTGAGAATAGCACATAGAAAATATGCATTTTTAACTGGGCACATATACTAAGGGTAATGTTTAAGCAAATTTGTCACCTCAGTAAGAAAACTTCCTCCACCTGCACCTAACAATTTGTGCTGTATGGTTCTCTGCCCGTTTGAGTACTATGCATGCCACAATTTGCCATTTTTATAATCCCAACTGATGATAGTATGGGATAAGTTAGACCTCAAAGTAAAATGTGGCATGAGGGTTACTTGATGGTTCATCTCTGAACAGATACACACAATACTGCAAGGCTTTTTTTAGCAAAATAATTTATTACACAAATAAAAACAAAGTTATTCATATGGAACTTTAGAAAGATCTTAACATAAACATCGAAAAGAAAGCTTCAATCCTTTTTCGAGTAGTATCCTCTAAAGATACTTAATCCTAGTGAACCATCATTCCTATATTAATTTTAAGATTTCTTACTCAACAAGGGGGCACGGTGTCTCAGTGGTTAGCACTGCTGCCTCACAGCACCAGGGACCCAGATTCGATCCCACCCTTGGGTGAATGTCTGTGTGGAGTTTGCACATTCTCCCTGTGTCTGTGTAGGCTTCCTCCGGGTGCTCCGGTTTCCTCCCACAGTCCAAAGATGTGCAGGTTAGGTGAATTGGCCGTGCTAAATTGCACATAGTGTTCAGGGGTGTGTGGGTTATAGGGGGACGGGCCTGGGTGGGATGTTTCAAGGGGCGGTGTGGACTTGTTGGGCCGAAGGACCTGTTTCCACACTGTAGGGAATCTAATCTAAATTGCCCATAATGTTCAAGGATGTGTAAATTATGTGGATTAGCCATGGGAAATGCAGGGATGGGTCTGGGTGAGATGATCTTTAGTGGGTCAGTGTGAATTCAAGGTGCCAAATGGCTTGCTTCCACACTATAGGCATTCTACATTCTATTATTCTTTCCAGATCTGATGATCCGGACCACTTTTCAGTTCTGACATTCAGGAGACTTCTATAAATTCTCACAACCTGAAGACTTCGACTAACTAATAAAATAAGGTGTGCTTCTACAAGGGTGTCCTCTTCTACTGAACCCAACCACCCAGGAAATCCCATTCATCTTCTGCATGCCATAAACATTCAACTTTTGAAACACATAGTCAATGACCAGTGAGATAACTAATTGATTCAGTTAACTTGAGTCACATGTTTCCTTGGAAAAGTTGTCTGAACTTATTTTTAAAAAATGACTTTCTCACCTTTATTAAAAGAAAGTCACTCTCATAGATCTGAAAATCAAAATCCATTTTCCTCTACTTTAAGATGCAAATTCACAAATTATAATCATATGTTATAAATCATTATCACACCATCTGTGCATTAGATGGGTAAGGCTGTCTGTGTTAAATTACCAAGGGATACAAATTCTGCAAACTGTGACCTGGGCAGAAATTGCAGCATTTTGAGAACCGTTTCTGTTCACTTGCCTCCTTATCCTGAGTTTCTGCTCAAACTCATTGCTATTCTAAAAAAAACTGCCATGCGTAAGTAACGTTAGGCGGCTTTGTCAATAATTTTTAAAAAATCTTCAACATATTTGTGATTACTAACTTAGTGCAGTTGATTAAGGCAATTGAAAATTTTGTTTAATCACAAAGATGAAGAGTGATGCCAACAACCTGGGTTCAATTCCCACACCAGCTGAAGGTACCATGAAGGGCTTTCTTTCTCAACCTCTGTCCTTCCCTGAGGAATGGTGACCCTCAGGCTAAACATCCATCAGTCATCTCTCTTGCATGAGAGAACGGCCCTGTGGTCGCCAAGCCTGTGGCAATTTTACCTTTATTATGAATCCATGTTAATGTGACACCAAAGAGAAGCTTGATTTTCAATTTCTGAATGTTACTTATAAAAAAGGTACAGATCTATTTGCTCAGAAATGATGGGAACTGCAGATGTTGGAGAATCCAAATAACAAAGTGTGAAGCTGGATGAACACGGCAGGCCAAGCAGTATCTCAGGAGTGCTCCTGAGATGCTGCTTGGCCTGCTGTGTTCATTCAGCTTCACACTTTGTTATCACAGATCTATTTGCTAGTTGTATCAGGCTAGAGTGTGTAGTAGTTTTCTGCATTTGACAATGTGTATTCAAAAATAGAATTTAGGGCTCACTACCCAAAAGTTCAGCATCATCTTGCTGCTCCAAATCTGAAATTATAACATTACATATTTTTGGAAAGAAAACCAACCGGATTTCAGAATGGACATGCAGAATCTTTCAAAGTGGCAGTCCTGAGGGTTCAGCCACTATTGAGGTCATACTGGAACTATCACAGGAACATGTCTCAAGAGACCATTTAACATTCAATGAACATTTCCAAGCTGAAACAGAAGCACATTGATGGTGGTTTCCTTGGAGGTGTGAGTGGCTCTTCCTACCCCATTGGCAATCTGACAGAAGGAGTGCTACCTGAGCTAATAGCCAAGACAGTACAAAATCACTTGCCTTGCATAGGCTAACCTAATACCTGGTATGGAAGCATGATGCCATAGATTTGGGATTGAAGCAATTTTAAGTTTCGATCTGTGGGAATAGTCTGGTTGTGAGCAACCATTTTGTGCAGAAATCATGGGAGAGATATCTTAAGTCAGTCACCACTTCTCAACAGGGAGTTGAGGAAGCATTACAAGCCTATTGTCCTGAATAAAAAGGGCACAGCATTACTGCAAAGTCTGTACTTGCTACCAGAACTTGTTCTGCTCCATTTGCATAGGGAAAATACCTCCAACTATTCAACTATGGAAGCAACTCACAGCTACTATACTTTGACTTCAGATTTCCAATTCCTTCACCTTAAAAAGAAAACCATCAAGCAAGTAACAGGCCTCTAACAATAATAACAGGATGGAGCTGGCAGCATCAGAGGAGCAGGAAATCTGACGTTTTGGGTCAAGTCCCTTCTTCAGAATGGAGTAGGGAGAAGGGAACTCTGAAATAAATAGAGTGAGAGGGGGGATGGGGCTGGGGAAGGTAGGTGGGATGGTGATCGGTGAGTGCAGGTAGGGAGTGATGGGGATTGGTCAGTGAGGTGTGAGGAGCGGACAGGTGGGAGAGAAGACTCATTGGCCAAGGAGGTGGGGAGGAGAGGAAGGGTTGGATATGGGGTGAGGCTAGGAGTGGGGAGATTTTGAAACTAGTAAAGTCCACATTGACACCATTCTCTGAGGCCTCTAACAAACTTAATTTCATCTTTATTAGTAGATTTTATCCTTACTTACATTGAAACTTTGCATGTATTTATTGAAAAATGAGTAACACTTTGCAATTTAGTGCAAATAAACTAACTTTACGTCTTGTAAAAAATATAAGCTGTACTACTGGTTATCGAAATATTGAAACAGTCAAAAACTAAAAGGTACTATATGTAAGCTTACACAAATCTGTTAGGCCATGGATCAGACAGGTGACACACTTAGTGCTGCTGTGACCTCTGTAAACAATCACTGCTAGCTGAAACTCCCAACCATGATTAACTCACCACATGGGTATAACACGATTTGTAGATGGGGCTTTGGTCTAGGAAAATAATACAATCTTATATAGTGCAAAATGGTTGATGAAATGTTAGGAGAGTGGGTAATAATGGTTTACTTTCTCCACAGAGCTAGAAAAGTAAGAGTAATAAAAGTGAGACAGTTTTCAGACTATAGCCACTGTTTAACTTACATGAGGCAACTTGTCAAAGTAAACCTCCTAAATGAAGCATTAATCACCATTCTAAGCAATTAAAATTAAAATAAATTGACATAATGAAATGATTTATTATGAGAGGATTATCTTTTTGTCCCTGTACTATCAGATTGCTGTCTTAATGAAAAGAGGGAATGTATGGCAATTGGACATAGTGAGATTGAAGTTGGTCTTACAGGTTAGAACAGAATGCCAGGTTTACTTCTGACTGGGTAGGATATAAAAGTATGCTAATTTGTTCTTGCCCATTTCTGTGCTGCTATCTCAGACCCATCTAAACCCATTCGTGTTATCATCAGTTTTGAGACAAATTCCCCAGAATCCATACTGTAATTTCCATATGGATCCTTGTAAAGAGATGTATGCAATGTTGGACTGTAAAAATCTCTCTGCCTAATCTACCAAATACAATAAACTGTAGTGCTTTCTACACTATAAGATGCATGCATTACTTTTTCCACTGTACATTATAATAAATGTTTTCTGTACTGATTTTCACAAACTAGCTAAAAAATTGAAACAATTTTGTCTTTAATAGACATTGTGAATGCATTTGTTTGTGCTGAGTGTGTATCTTATTTGCTGTGCATAATCTTGTCTCTCTCCTTTATTTGTCTTGCTCTTCTCAGTCTCCATCATTTTCTGTGGATCCCTCTAAAATCACAGCCTTATTGTATCATAGTTCTAGCCATAGTTTGGATTTTCATCGAGAATAGTGGATATGAATTTCAAATATTCCCTTTCTTAACTTACTATAATAAGGATTTTTTAAAAATACATTATAACTTTATAACAACAAACAAAAACTATTCTGATTTTTTTTAAAAAAAGGATAAGTTGTCCACACAGTCTATTTATAATGATTACCCTTCAGGTTGATCTTAAGTGGGCCTTGTGGACAGATATTCTATTGCTGTGATGCAGCATGTGGGGTCTACATTAAAATGTAAAGTTATTAATCAGTGCCTCAGCAAAGAAAATAAACTGCCATTATCTGTAATTTTACAGGAAACTATTCAATTGCCTTCAAGGTTCAATACAAATGATGAAAAAAAAACTACCAACACAGATTTCATTGTTTTTTTTTTCGTGTGTTCATGTGCATTTGTCACAGCCCTATGGGAGATTATTTATTGAATTCAGAGAAAACATGCATTAATTATACTTGGAGACTGTGCCCAACAGGACAAATATATGGAAGGGATTATGAGGCCTTTGGTGTGCCTCTGAAATATTGCCAATGTGAAGCTAATCCCTATATGTGGATCTGGTTACAACAAATTTGACCTGGGACCTAGAATTTGAGACAGAGACTACACGTCAGAGGTTGGCTTGTAGCCAGTTTCAGAATGAAATCATTTTCCAATGTGTGGAATAATGAGCCTTAGGCTCTCAGCCTTTGGCAATGGTCCAACATCCGTGGCCTAATCCACATCCCGTTCATTAACTTCTTAAGAATAATCATTAAAATGAACCCAAGATATATTACTGATAAAAAATGACAAGTTGTATCTCATTATTTCACTCAGGAACACCTTAAGGACACTGGCATAAAAACAAATGCAGTATAACTTTTTTCACTCAGCAAGATCCAAAATAATAACAGCGAGGTGAATGACCAGTGAATTTGTTTGGTTGTCACTGGTTCAGGGAGATATGTTCACTGGGACGCCATTCAGACTTAAATGGATCCATTATACAGGCAAGAGGGGATCAATGATGGTTCACTTGTAAGATGGTGCAATCACCTGTGTAAATCAGGTTGCGTTGAAAGAGAGTAAGCACATTCCAATGACAATCTCCTTAGGTAAATCTGAGATATGTCAGGCAGTGGTGCTGGGTCAGATGGAGGTGAATTTTGCTGGAGGTTCCACTCACTATCAAATGAATCCTGCTTCTTCTCCTTCTCATATTGCCTCTTTCTAACTTCTGCTCTAATTTTGATCCTGTTGCAAACCCAGACCCTGTGTACCTCTTTCAAATTACAGGTAACTAAACTCTCAGCTCTCCATGAATGGATGAACTAGCTCAGGTAGATCTTCTCCAAGAAGCTTAGGGATGACAAGGGCTTAAACATAATTCTTTACCATGGAAGTCAAAAACATCTCTCTTGAAAATTAGTGCCAGCCTCTTTCATGGCATTGGTGATAGATCCTTTAAGCAGCTGAAACCATATTCAGTTCAGAGTAATCAATAATTCAGGGTTGATAGATGTGTGTCAAATCAGCAGGAATGGTTGATGTTGACACCAGCAGATGTCTCTTCCTGCTGCTGGTACTCACACAGCATGCCGATACTAGTGCTCTAACCAGCAGTGGTTAGGGAAAGGAGTGGTGGGAAGGGTTAAGTGAGATGTACATTTTACGCCTATGAGCGTTTTCCAAGCACTGACAGCAACGGTGTTATAGAGCCCAATTTCACAGTCCGAGGGTTCGTTTCGGTTGCTGCAAAGTATCTGGTGGGTTCTGCCTGCAACAATTGTATGATGTGCAATTCTCAGCAGGGTCACTAAACAACAGAATTGCACACATGTTAGGAATAATTCAGGCAAAGTTTGAAACAAGAACACGGTAATAATAAATAGCTTGTGTAGATTTGACATCAAATTCTTTCGAGGAACACTGTGTATTCAAGGAGAGAGTGATTTATTGGAGCATTGGCTTTTTAAGTATATTTGGATATTAGGTGAATTGCTTTAACATTTCAAACTTCTTTGAAGCAAAGAGACTGAATCCTAATAGCATCTGCCAAATAATGGTTGAAAATGCACTGTATGTTATCAACTATTATTGAAGTGCAACTAATTGTCAATGGTGTCTATGGATAGCTTGACAAGGCACTTGTCGTGAAAAAGTTATTGGTTGGAAAGATAATTTTGCACAATACTAGAGGCTTTTGTAAACCAAGACTCAAATTTCAATGTTTATTTTATTGTTGCTTTAACTGCAGAACTATCACCTGCAAAGACAAGATAATCAAAGTCTAATGGGTAATAAAAAACAAAACACTGATGGAGAACGCCATAACAGAATAGTTAGTGATATTTAAGAAAGCATTGCTTCAGGTACATTGTAACAAGGAGAAAAAAGGGGAAAGACCAGATCTTCCTTCCCATTTAATGAAATGAGTCAATCCAGCCATGTGATTCGCTAATGATTTATTTTAGATACACCAGCTTATAAAATGCCTACTGAAACAAAGTTTAGTCTCACTTATGATTTCATAAGGGGGCTTTTATATCTCAGGATTTTGAAAGGCATGTTTGAAATGTGCTCTTTGATGTGCCTCCATTCTGCTTAAAATGTTAATTGATGTTATTATCAATTCAAGATTTAATTTCTTGAACTATCTTCTGACTTCCTCCTCTCCTACTTTACAGTTTCAAATCAACTAAATTCTATGAAACACATCTCATTCACTGTTCCATCACCATCTTTGCCAAGCCTAGTGAGTTGGCTTATATTTTGGGTCTAATTTGTCTCATCCCTGCAAAGTCACTCTTGATGTTAAGCTTCTTCCTGTTTTTCACTGGTCTGTTGCCGAGTCCTCAATTTTCCATTACAGCCCTGTTGTCTCTACTCATTTCTGTCCATCCTCTCTGCTTAAAGAAAAACTTACTGAAATATTTACTTTCTATTATGCCTTTCATTTGCCAGCCTAAGGATCTTAGCCACTTTATGCATATCGGGATCCTTTCACACCTACCAATATTTTGTCAGAGTCCTCTTCATTAGTATACTGTACCTATTAGCTATTCTATACTTGTTTGTTTTTCTTTTATATTGACTGCCATGCTAGTCTCATATTCCTGCTTAATCAGCCTTATTTTCTCTTCACTGCTCCTCTCAACTTACTGCATTTGTCTTGTTTTCCCTTTACTCATTCATGGGATGAGGACATCGCTGGCCAGGCAGCATTTATTGCCCATCCCTAATTGTCCAAAGAGCAGTTAAGTGTCAACCACATTGCTGTGGGTCTGGAGTCACATCTAGACCAGACCAGGCAAGGATGGCAGATTCCTTCCTTAAAGGACATTAATGAACCAGATGGGTTTTTCCGACAATCGATAATGGATTCACAGTCATCATTAGATTTTTAATTCCAGATATTTATTGAATTCAAATTCTACCATCTGCCATGGCGGGATTCAAGCCCTGATCCACAGGACAATATCTGGGTCTCTGGATTAACCATTGCCTCTCATACATGCTGCTTCTTCATGTTGTTTCAGTTTATTCCCCATCTCCCTTGAATCCCATAAAATTTGGATCTGGTCTTTCCCCTTTTTTCTCCTTGTTACAATGTACCTGAAGCAATGCTTTCCTAAATATCACTAAATATTCTGTTATGGCGTTCTCCATCAGTGTTTTGTTCCTTTTTTTTACCCATTGGACTTTGATTATCTTGTCTTTGCAGGTGATAGTTCTGCAGTTAAAGGAAAACATCATGGGAGCTTTTGTTTTGTCTATTTTGATTTTTTAACAGCATTTTAAAAAGGTAAAAAGGAATGCCACAGAATTATAGGATAGGATAGCATGCTTTTAAAATATTGTACTGTTACAGATGCAGAATAAAGGATCAGCATTTATAATTGAGATGAAAAATGAATTCTCTCAAAGGATCAAGGACTATGCATTCTCAAGCCGAGACAGCTTTGGGCACTTAGGTATAGAACAAATTCAGAAAAGAAATTGTGGTGATTGTAATGAGGTCAGCCAGGTCCCCATAGAATATGAATTGTTTGATTGGGGCTGCTAATCTGGTTCAATTAGGGAGCCCTGGCTGACAGATACAAACAGGAGCGTCAGAGGTTCTGTTCACTCTGACAGCCAGTTCTAAGGAAGCCAGACCAACGTCAAGTACAATGAACATGTAAATAATGAGTAACTTAGTGATGGGACACTGTCCTCTGTGGAGTTAGTTCAGTGGTGGCAAGACAACAAAAATATGCTTCTGATGAAAATAACTCACAACAGTCATCTTTGCATTGTGGTGAGCATTTCTGGATTAAAGCTATTATTTGGAAACTTCGCTCATTTGATCCTGTCAACGAGGACTGGGCCCAGCGTGCAGAAAGAATATATTACATTTTCTGGACGAATGGTATTGGGGTGCATGAAAAGCAATGAGTAATTTTCCAGATAACTTACAGACCTGCAGCTTTTTCACTTGTTAGGAGCCAAGCTTTCCCTGAGGCACCTGATACTAAAACCATTCAACAGTTGATGGATTTAGGTAAGGAATGTTACGATCCCAAGCCTCCTCTAATTCTGAGGCGCTAATGGCTTTACTTGGCAGTTGGAGAACTGTGTGAATCTGTGTAGGGACTTTTGACTAGGTTAAAATTCCAGGCAGAGGCTTGTGATTTTCAGTTTAATACCTAATGTGATGGTTAGACTTCACTTGTGTGTGGGATTAATGATGTAACCATGCAAAATCGCTTAATGGCCGAAGCCCATCTGGACTTCAAACAGACAGTACAACTGGCTTTGTCGTTAGAAAATGCTACAAGTGGATCATATGAGTTACAGGGTATTCTGATGAAAGTGGACACCTTCGCCAATCCGACTGAGTTTGGGGGACATCACTTGGGTAAAGGCAATTGCATAGCCTCGTGCAGGGCATACCCTAAACAGAGGGGCTGCTGAAAACAAAGCCAAGCCTCGGCCAGATGGCCAGTCAACATTTTCATCAGGATCTGCGCTGGAAAGCCATTCTGGTTGCTGCTAGTATGCAGACTCAAGACAGTAAAAGACACCCATTAGGCCTGAACTGAGTAAGAGAACTCATAGGCTGGTATTTAGGAGAGTGCACACCCTGGAAAGTCCACCCACATCTGGTTTGGAACAGTTAAATTGCTGAGCAACATCCAAACCAGACCAATCAAAATAAACATCTGGTTAAATGGTCATCCAGTTCTAATGGAGGTAGATACTGGTGCTTCTGTGTCAGTGATTGAAGAGCTAGTTTTTAACAAAAATCACACAAGACTATGCACATGTAATTAAAGGGTGACTCAGTGATGGGATACCAGCCTCTGTTGAGTTATTTCAGGGATCAATAGATTCTTTGATCTTGAGTGAGTTCATGACTTATGAGGATAATGCAAGAAGATGGAACTGCATTGGAAGATCAGCCACGATTGTGCAGAATAGTGAAGCAGGCTAGAATGGCCAAACAGCCTATCTTTGCTCCAGGTTCTCATGAAGTTTGGATTTGTACTTCGTTTAGAAAAATATCCCTTTTTTAGATTGCCATAAGTTCATTAAAAAAAAATCTTAGAGTAATCTGCAAGAAAAATGCACTATTTAACTTGTAAATTGGAGATAAATAGGAACATAAACATGGTGCAGGAATGTTGCAGTTAATGTGCGGTTGCATTCAGGCATGAAGTGCAGGAAGTTGTGCTTTGATTATAATTTACTTCCTGACTTGAAAGTCTTCAATATTGTCATTGGTGTTCAATGATTATGTAAAGGCATATTCATTACTGTAATCATACAAACATTCAGATATTTAGAAATCATAAGCCAAAATTCCTTCGAGCACAAAAAATGTCAAAATGCAACCTTATCGTTTTGCAGCAATCTCTTAATTGAGCATGAGCTAAAAATTTAACAGAAAACTTTCTCCGTTGCATAACAATCCACAGGACTTTAATAAAACAATCAAAGCCTTAAGCCTCATGTGAAAACATTTTAAGGGCAGATGCAAATAAATTATTCAGAATATTGTAAAATTCTATAGCTGTCTGTTCAAAGCATTCCTGTGCTGGCTTCTTATTCCCAAAGCACAGAAGAAACATGTTATATAAAATTCTTATCTTGGCCATGGTTCCAATGCTTGTTTCTGAGGTGGACCGCTAATAACATTATGGATTTAGCTACTAAGTACCATTCCATCTTTAGAGTAATTTGGCTGCTGGTATGTCGAGTGACCCAGACAGCAATCTTTATTTAAATCCGGATTTGTGAAAGAGTCTTTCCAGATTAGGCTAGTGAAGCATAAAAGCGAAAACGCTTGTAATGTAAGAGCAGATTTAAATTAGACAAAACACACAACACTGCACTCACATTGGAGCATTAACTGCTGCATAAACCAAAAACATGTGCTGCTTGTGCAGTAACCAGATGGAAAGTGGCCCTGGTATCCGGAAGTCAAAGCATTTTTAATCCAGTCATGTCAGATTTGAGGAAAAACAAGCAAGAAAATTCATTCACATTTGGGACTTCCTTCATCGAAAAGATATTCAATATTGTTTTAAAGGGCTGTATCTTACCAGGCCCTGAATGTGTGAGCTGTAGTGAGATGAGTGACAGTATCAGGCAAGACATATGGGGAGGGTGATCTTGATGTGAAAATCATCTCACTGCATCTTGGACATTTTTCTCTAGTGGCATGGTGAGATTCCTGCCAGATAATTGCAAGCTCCTATTGATGACCCTCACGGCTTGTTAAATGGAGGAGGTGCTGGCCTTAGCATTATTATCACTGCACTGTTAATCCAGAGGCCCAAATAATGTTCTGGGGACACAGGTTCCAATCATGCCACAGTAGATGGTTGAATCCAATAACAATCTGGATTTATCATAGAATCCCTACAGTGTGGAAACAGGCCCTTCAGCTCAACAAGTCTATGCTGACCCTCAGAACACTTTACCCAGAACAATATCCCTATAATGCACCACTATGGGCAATTTAGCATGGCCAATCTACCTAGTCTGCATGTTTTTGGACAGTGGAAAGAAACCAGAGCATGTGGAGGAAACCCATGCAGAGAACATGCAAATTCTACACAGATAGTTGCCTGAGCATGGAATCAAATCTAGGACATTGCTGCTGTGAGGCAGCAGTCCTAACCACTAAGCCACCAGGCTGCCATTAAGAGTGTAATGATGGCCACGAATCCGTTGTTGATTGTTGGCAAAATCAGTGTTGCTCCATAATGATCTTTAGGGAAGGAAACTGCCTTCCTTACCTGGTCTGGCCTACATGTGAAGCCAGACCTATAGCAATGCAATTGACTCTTAACTGTCCTCTGAGCAATTAGGGTTGGGCGATAAATACTGGCCTAGCCAGCAATGCCCTCATCCCATGAATGAATGAATTTATGAAAAACCCTGTTCACAACCCAACTTGCCCCGAGTTGCGGTCTTATCACAGGATCAGGATCAAATATGAAGGTAGGCTAGCCAGTATTATTAGAAATGATAGTAAAAACTTCTTTCAATACATAAGAATCAAACGAGAGGCAAAAGTAGACATTGGGCTGCTCCAAGTTGATGCTGGAAGGCTAGTGATGGGAGATAAGTACATAGCGGAAGAACTTAATAAGTACTTTGCGTCAGTCTTCACAGTGCAAGACATGAGTAGTATGCCAACAGTTAGGGAGAGTCGGGGGCAGAGTTGAGTATGGTAGGCATTACAAAAGAGAAAGTGCTAGAAAAGATAAAAGGTCTAAAAATTGATAAATCTCCTGGCCCCGATGGGCTACATCCTAGAGTTCTGAGGGAGGTGGCTGAGGAAAAAGCAGAGGCTTTGGTTGTGATCTTTCAAAAGTTACTGGAGTCATGGAAAGTCCCAGATGATTGGAAAATTGCTATTGTAACCCCTGTGTTTAAGAAAGGATCAAGGCAAAAAATGGAAAATTATAGGCCGATTAGCCTGACCTCGGTTGTTGGTAAAATTCTAAAATCCATTGTTAAGGATGAGATTTCTAAATTCCTGGAAGTGCTGGGTCAGATTAGAACAAGTCAGCATGGATTTAGTGACAGGAGGTCGTGCCTGACAAACCTGTTAGAATTCTTTGAAGCGGTAACAAATATGTTAGACCAGGGAATCCCAGCAGGTGTTATCTATCTAGACTTCCAAAAGGCTTTTGATACAGTGCCTCACAGGAGGCTGCTGAGCAAGGTGAGGGCCCATGGAGTTCGAGATGAGCTACTGGCTTGGATTGAGGATTGGCTGTCTGACAGAAGGCAGAGAGTTGGGATAAAAGGCTCTTTTTCTGAATGGCAACCGGTGACGAGTGGTGTCCAGCAGGGTTCAGCATTGGGGCCGCAGCGGTTCACCTTATATATTAATGATCTTGATGAAGGGACTGGGGGCATTCTGGCAAAGTTTGTCAATGATACGAAGATAGGTGGACCGGCAGGTAGTACTGAGGAGGTGGGGAAGCTGCAGAAAGATTTAGACAGTTTAGGAGAGTGGTCCAGGAAATGCCTGATGAAACTCAATGTGAGCAAATGTGAGGATTTGCACTTTGGAAAAAAGAATAGAGGCATGGACTACTTTCTAAATGGTGAGAAAATTCGCAAACAGAAGTACAAAGGGTTCAGGGAGTGTTGGTCCAGGATTCTCTAAATGTTAACTTGCAGGTAGAGTCCGTGATTAAGAAAGCGAATGTAATGTTGTCGTTTATCTCAAGAGGGTTGAAATATAAAAGCAGCGATGTGCTTCTGAGACTTTATAAAGTTCTAGTTAGGCCCCATTTAGAATACTTTGTCTAATTTTGGGCCCCACACCTCAGGAAGGACATACTAACCCTGGAGTGTGTCCAGCGGAGATTCACACAAATGATCTCTGGAATGGTAAGTTTAACATATGATGAACGGCTAAGGATCCTGGGATTGTACTCATTAAAGTTTAGAAAGTTGGGTTGAGGGGAGATCTAATAGAAACTTGCAAGATAATATATGGCTTAGAAGGGATGAACACTGGGAAGTTGGTTCCGTTAAGCGGGGAGACTAGGATCCATGGACACAGCCTTAAAATTAGAGGAGGTAAATTTAAAACGGAAATGAGATGACATTTCTTCAGCTAGAGAGTGGTGGGCTTGTGGAATTCATTGCCACGGTGTGCAGTGGAGGCCGGGACGTTAGATGCCTTCAAGGCAGAGATCGACAAATTCTTGACCTCAGAAGGAATCAAGGGTTATGGGGAGAGTGCAGGGAAGTGGAGTTGAAATGCCCAACAGCCATGATTTAAATGGTGGAGTGAACTTGATGGGCTGAATGGCCTTACTTCCACTCCTATGTCTTATGGTCTTATCAAGCTCGCTATGCAAACTAGATGAATTGACTCAGAAACCAGAAAAAATTCAATTCACCATTTGTGCTTGGAGATCAATATCGGACACAGACAAACTGGAGATCAGGGCATTATCACCAGCACCAGCTAGAGGTATCTGAGCCCTCACTTGATGGATTTGGTAATTATCTAGGTCGCTCAACTAACTCATTAATGACCAAGCAGTGACATCAGAGGGCACTATGACATGTCAACAGACACCGAGACATATCAACAGTGAAACGCATGGGTTTATGAGATATTAAAATTAGTTACATTCCATTGATGTGAAAGCAACTTGACACATAAAAGTATTTTTAACTTAATATAGTATGTGGATAAGCAATTTGCATCAAATATAATGGCTAACAAACTATTTACAAGTTTTCCAGCCATCACACATACACCTGTCATTACTACATTCTTCTCCACCTTTCTATTTTCCTGCACCACAGGTCTAGCAGCAACGGTAGAGAGAAATCAGAGTTAACATTGCAGGCCCAGTGACCCGTCCTCAGAACTGATGGTTGCTAGTAAAGTATCAGTTTACATGCAGAAGACAGGGTTGGGGCTGGGGGTGAGGAGTAAATGATAAGTGGGGATGGAGCCCAAAGAGAGAGAAGAACAGTTGGACAGACAAAAGAATGGATAACGATCTGGCAAGGAAGGTCAGTAGCTGTTAATAGGATCTTAGTGACTACCAATTGTTTAATTGCACAATAGCACACTATGTGATTACAAGGCCTGTGGTGTTGGGGTTAGGGTAAGGATATGGGAGAGGTCAAGCCCTAGAGTTATTGAACTTGATATTGAGCCTAGAAAGCCATAGGGGTCCCAAGCGGAAAATGAGGTGCTGTTAAAATGAGGTGCTGTTCTTCCAGTCTACGCTGAGCTTTGCTGGACCACTGCAGCAAGACTAAGACAGAGGTATTGGCCAGGGAACAGGGTGGTGTGTTAAAGTAACAGGCAACTGGAAGCTCAGGGTCAGTTATGCAGAACCTGGAGAATAACAGGCAATGACCCAATATTGTGGCTACCTTGCTCTGGCTGAAGGCCAGAATTGCTTTGCCAAGGATTCATGTTTTATAGATAATGGGAACTGCAGATGCTGGAGATTCCAAGATAATAAAATGTGAGGCTGGATGAACACAGCAGGCCAAGCAGCATCTCAGGAGCACAAAAGCTGACGTTTCGGGCCTAGACCCTTCATCAGAGAGGGGGATGGGGGGAGGGAACTGGAATAAATAGGGAGAGAGGGGGAGGCGGACCGAAGATGGAGAGTAAAGAAGAT
Organism: Stegostoma tigrinum; assembly: GCF_030684315.1. Classification (NCBI taxonomy): domain Eukaryota; kingdom Metazoa; phylum Chordata; class Chondrichthyes; order Orectolobiformes; family Stegostomatidae; genus Stegostoma; species Stegostoma tigrinum. The sequence continues at coordinate 13,957,839 of NC_081385.1, forward strand.
AGGTGGAGAGGGTGTAGGTGGGGAGGTAGGGAGGGGATAGGTCAGTCCAGGGAAGACGGACAGGTCAAGGAGGTGGGATGAGGTTAGTAGGTAGCTGGGGGTGCGGCTTGGGGTGGGAGGAAGGGATGGGTGAGAGGAAGAACCGGTTAGGGAGGCAGAGACAGGTTGGACTGGTTTTGGGATGCAGTGGGTGGGGGGGAAGAGCTGGGCTGGTTGTGTGGTGCAGTGGGGGGAGGGGATGAACTGGGCTGGTTTAGGGATGCAGTGGGGGAAGGGGAGATTTTGAAACTGGTGAAGTCCACATTGATACCATATGGCTGCAGGGTTCCCAGGCGGAATATGAGTTGCTGTTCCTGCAACCTTCGGGTGGCATCATTGTGGCAGTGCAGGAGGCCCATGATGGACATGTCATCAAGAGAATGGGAGGGGGAGTGGAAATGGTTTGCGACTGGGAGGTGCAGTTGTTTGTTGCGAACTGAGCGGAGGTGTTCTGCAAAGCGGCCCCCAAGCCTCCGCTTGGTTTCCCCAATGTAGAGGAAGCCGCACCGGGTACAGTGGATGCAGTATACCACATCTGCCAATGTGGTATACTGCATCCACTGTACCCGGTGCGGCTTCCTCTACATTGGGGAAACCAAGCGGAGGCTTGGGGACCGCTTTGCAGAACACCTCCGCTCAGTTCGCAACAAACAACTGCACCTCCCAGTCGCAAACCATTTCCACTCCCCCTCCCATTCTCTTGATGACATGTCCATCATGGGCCTCCTGCACTGCCACAATGATGCCACCCGAAGGTTGCAGGAACAGCAACTCATATTCCGCCTGGGAACCCTGCAGCCATATGGTATCAATGTGGACTTCACCAGTTTCAAAATCTCCCCTTCCCCCACTGCATCCCTAAACCAGCCCAGTTCATCCCCTCCCCCCACTGCACCACACAACCAGCCCAGCTCTTCCCCCCCACCCACTGCATCCCAAAACCAGTCCAACCTGTCTCTGCCTCCCTAACCGGTTCTTCCTCTCACCCATCCCTTCCTCCCACCCCAAGCCGCACCCCCAGCTACCTACTAACCTCATCCCACCTCCTTGACCTGTCCGACTTCCCTGGACTGACCTATCCCCTCCCTACCTCCCCACCTACACCCTCTCCACCTATCTTCTTTACTCTCCATCTTCGGTCCGCCTCCCCCTCTCCCCCTATTTATTCCAGTTCCCTCCCCCCATCCCCCTCTCTGATGAAGGGTCTAGGCCCGAAACGTCAGCTTTTGTGCTCCTGAGATGCTGCTTGGCCTGCTGTGTTCATCCAGCCTCACATTTTATTATATTCATGTTTTATAGTCTGTTTTTCATCTGCTCCTACAAATCCCTTGCATTACAGACTGAAAATGCTGAAAATACTCAGCAGGTCAAGCAGTGTCAGGACAGTCAACTTTACTAATGACCATCCATTAGAACTGCCAATCTCATTGTAACTTTTCTTCTTGCTGATGAAAGATCATTTGGTCAACATCATAGTATAGCTTCTTTTTCATAAAGGTAGCTCTGTAGCTTCTAACATGTACTTATCAACCATTTTCATTTGTGTACATCCTCAAAATTTTCATTCTTAATAATCTCATGCACTAAAATTATTTCTAACACACATCTGTCATGTGCTAAAGTCATAGAGCCATAGAGACCCTTTGGTCCAAATCATCCATATCAACCAGGTAGCCTTCATAAGTCTAATCCTATTTACCAGCATTTGGCCCATATCCCTCTAAACCCTTCCTATTGATATATGCATCCAGGTTTCTTTTAAACGTTGTAATTGTACCAGCCTCCATCACTTCCTCTGGCAGTTCATTCCACACTCAGAAGTTACCCATTAGGACCCTTTTAAATCATTCCCCTCTCTCCTTAAACCTATGTCCCCTAGTTTTGACACCGTCCCTGAGGAAAAGACCCTATCTATTCATCCTATCCATGTGCTTTTTATAAACCTCTAAAATGTCACCCCTCAGATTCGACGCACCAGGGAAAATAACTCCAGCCTATCCAGCCTCTTCCTAAAGTTCAAAAGCTTCAACCTGGGCAACATCCTTGCAAATCTTTTTGAACCCTCTCAGGTTTCACAACATCCTTCTTATCGCAGGGAAACCAGAGTTGCATGCAATACTCCAAAAGTGATTCTCAATTTTTATAAACTCCTAAAGGGTGGCATTGTGGCATAGTGGCTAACACTGCTGTCTCACAGCACCAGGAGCCTGGGTTTGATTTCAGCCATGGGGTGGTTATTTGTGAGGAGTTTACACTTTCTCCCTATGTCTGCACAAATTTCCTTCAGGTATGCTGGTTTGCTCCCACAGTCCAAAGGTGTGCAGGCTAGGTGGATTGGCTATGCTTAAAAAAAAATGCCCTGTAGTGTCCAGGAATGTGCAAGTTAGCTGTGGTAAAAACTCTATGCATGGGGCTGGCTCTGAGCAGGATGCTTTTTGAAGGATTGGTGCAGATCTGATGGGCTGAAAGGCCTTTTTCTGCACTGCAGGGATTTTATGATTCCATTCTATTTTTCTAAATTACATCCATACAATAATAAAGGCATGTCACTATAGTCTTACCAGACAAAAGAGCTGCTCTCTCATTAGAGAGAGAACTGATTGGTCGTGGTTTAACCTGAGGATCACCATACATCAGACATAGGGAAAGGTTGAGAACAAGAGTCCTTCATAATAACCTCAGCCAATGCAGGAAATGAGCCTACACTGCTGGTGTCACTCTATTGCAAACCACTTTGCCAGCTAACTGACACCCATTATATTGTGAACATATGACTAAGGAACAAGAGTGGGCCAGATGGTTGGAAAGTTCTTCACTTCCTCACGCTGCATTAAACTCGGATTAAGGTGAAGAAGTTGCAAGTAGTACCTAACAAAGATGAAAGCATAGTTTGATGAATAGGTGATTTCGAGGCGGTCACTAGAACAGAAAAACAATTTGCAAGATAAAATGATTTTTGAGAGACATTTCATGAACATGGTAACTGCAACACTAACTACAGTCCCAGTGAAAGATTTTAAAAGCAGGGAATATTTAGGAGAGAATGGAAGGGAATATGTTGGGCTGAAGGTCTGTAAAATGTTATTTGAATCAGTTGAGATAAGATCATGGAAGAAATAGGAGATGAGGAATGGTACATGAGTACATCATTTAATCAATCTATTTGATTTTGTGGTTGGCTTTGAGCAAAAATGTCTTGCTTCATCACGTTTGTTCGTGGGAGGATGGGAAGAAATTTGGAGAAAGAAAGGGTGTAAAGTGTTATACATAAAGCTGTGTCATGGTCAGTCCAGTTATATGTCTCCAAGTGACAACTTTTTCTATTTATTCATTCATGGTGTCACTGGCAAGACCAGAATTTATTGCCCATCACTACATGTCCTTGAATCAGGGCTGGTGAACTGCCTTTTGGAATGGTTGCAGTCCAAATGGTGAAGTTACTTCCACAGTGCTATTAGGCAGGGGATTTCAGTGATTACCGCAGAACTCTGACTTTTACAGCTTTTTCTCACAGAAGTTTTTATCGTGTCTTACAGGCAACTGTGACAGACAGAATCTTTCGCTTATTCGTATTTGTCAAACAAGACAAGAAAGCAGAGTCTAAAGAGTGAAATATTTTACCCTATCAAGCCTCCTAAAATCAGATTTTCTTTTAATTCACTTCAGTGCAGCATTGCCTGAAAGTACCCTAGCCATAGGTTAGTGTTAAGTTAATCTCTTTCTCTTCTCAATCTGATCGAGGGATGAAAGTTTCTTCCTGTGTTTTCTCAGCCCTTCTCCCAGAGAGAGTGAAGCCCTTAGGTGTCTATAATTTGGCATTAAATGAGCAGTTTCATTCTTGTAGGCCTGAGGATATCATGGGGGATGGAAAAGCCACATTAATACAGCTATCAGTTCCCTTTATGAGGCCGGGATCAAAGCACAGAGTTAATGGAATACTAAAAGAACTGTACTGTTATTAACCTATGCCACACTAACCTAGGACTATATTGATAGAGTGCAAAGATTGCTTAATGTGAATGGAATGCAAAGTAAGGCAATTCTGATACTAAAATAAAATTGCAAATCACCAATATCATTCAATATTTCCTATTGAATCTAGTTATATTGAAATGTCCAACAAGACACCAAAATAATAAGTTGATTCCAAAAGGCACATTTGCTTCAGTCAATCATTGTCCTACTGCTCAAAGTATTAAACCACTATCTAATTTCACTTAATCACATTTGCTTTGTTCTGCACATTATAGTTTTATTTTAAAAAGAAGTCATGATTGCTTAAGTTTTCATCATATAGTAGTGAAATATTTTGTACCTTTTGAATATAGAATCAGTTGTTGAGTGAGCCAAATAACCCAAGGTTCAAATATCATAAATTCTCCTCTGAGCACATGCAGCAAATTGAAATCCTGATAGATAAGCATTTTGCAGCATTAAGCTGCCTTTTACGATTGTAAGACATTCAACCTCACTTCCATTTTCTTGCTCATCTAGCTACTTGCCTATCTTCTGTATTTTGTGTTTTACTCAATGTTTACTATTTCATTATTCAAAGGGAAACTACTCAGATAAGAAAAGTCATTTTGGCTAAAATCTTCAGATTTTACACTTTTATAAAAGGGTTGTGACAAATATGGATGCAGGTAACTAAACCAATACGAACAGACAAAGGCAGTTTGGAAAATAAATTGACATCATGTAAAGCTGCACAATGCTTTTTTATCCATTGTATATTAATTTCAGCTTTTCTTAAAATTTCAAAGCATTATCCACACATTGTCAGTTAGATCCTGACTTGCAGCAAAAATCACTTCATGGCATGCAATGTAGACAATGTTTAATACGAGAGAATAATAATGGATTAGTTCTCGAGATTTGTCATCAGGCCAGCAAAGGGAATGCTGCTTACTTAAAACTAGGTGATTTATTTAAATATTGGCTTTTTAAGTAAAGAGTGGATTAAGTGAGTTGTTTTAAAATATCAAACCTCCTTTGATTGAAATCAACCATTGAAGGCATCTGTAAAACATTTCAAAAAGAAAGGAACAATGTTTCATCATGAATTGTTCAGTACTGGGATTCTCATGTGGCCCAGTCTAATGGGAAGCATGGTTTAACTGGTACATTCTGACGAATGAAATTAATTTAAACGTGTTTAGGATTCTATGCAATCTAAAAAAAATTCCAAAATATTAAAATAACTTTGATGTTGGTTTAAGAAGCTTTCTCATCATCACCTTCTCAAGAACAATTTAGGATATGTAATAAACATTGGCTGAACAAGCTATGCCAACACTCCAATATTGAACTTTAAAAACAGCAGCTGAATTTCTACACTGGTGGTTCCATCTTTGTGATTTGATTATGTGAAGGTGTTGGTCTTGGACTGGAATGGAGAGAGTCAGAAATCACACAATTCCAGGTTATAGACCAACATGTTTATTTGAAATCACAAACTTTTGGAGCGCAGCCCCTACATCAGGTGCACCTCATGAAGGGGTTACGTTCCGAAAGCTTGTGCTTTCAAATAAACTTGTTGGACTATAACCTGGTGTCATGTGGCTTCTCAATTCAGTGATTTGACTTAGCCAGCATCCAGTTAGTTGGTTTACTGATGCTTTCCCAAGTTGTCACCTACTGATTGCTGTGGGAACGTCTCCAATCATTTAACACAAACTGATTTGCAACTTGGATATGCTGATGTATGCCTGATCTATAAATGTTCATAATTGTTCCCTTCCTTACTGAAAGAAAAGCTTTATGCAACTTGGGGAATTATAACTGATGTAGTTTAACCATCACAACGTACAGAATAGGAGCAGGAGTAGGCCATACAGTCGTCTGTGCCTGTCTATCATTCAGTAATATCTAGTTAATTCTTGATCTTAACTTCATCCTCCCTCCATTTCATTCAGTAATATACATTCAATCCTCCAACACTAATTTATCCTTCCTCAAAGTCATTGGATTCCTGCAATGCCCAAATGAGCCATAAAACTCATTTTTGAAAACACTTGGCAACTGGAATCCATGGCCTTCTGGATTAAACTGTATTAAAGACTCACAACCTGGTTCTGAGTTGAGTTTTATCTTCATCTCTGTCTTAAATTCTTGACCTTTTATTGTGAGGTGATGACCCTTCATTCTATACCCTCCTGCTAAGGGAGACCAGCCTCTCTGCATCTATCATTTCAATCCTTGTAAGGTTTCTACATGTTTCAATAAGATCACCTTTCATTCTTCCAAACTTCATTGCACTAAATCAATATCAGAACAATGTGCAGGAGCTTCCCAGGCAATGTTTGAGGCTTAATGGCAACTGCTTTATCAATCACCTTCCCTCCCATTCAAAGTTAGAAATGAGAAGGTTGATTAATAATTGCACAGAGCTCAGTTTTATTGACCCTTCTCAGATACTGGGGCAGTCTATGCTCACCTTAAGTCAGGCATGACCAACATTCGGGCTTGAGCTGATGAGTGTTGATATAAGGTGCCAGCAAAAGAAGAATCTATTCACCTCCCCCTGGCAGTCAATGCATAACTGATGCTGAATTTCCTACCATTGGCATCCTGGGTGGGGTGTTCCTACTAACCAAAATCTAATCAATCCATTGGGTGGCGCGGTGGCTCAGCGGTTAGCACTGCTGCCTCACAGTGCCAGGGATTCTGATATACACATTAGGTGGATTAGCCATGCTAAATTATCCGTGGTGTGCAGCGGTGTGCGTGCTAGATGGGTTAGCCATGCAGAGTTACGGGGATAAGGTAGAGGGGCAAGTATGGGAGGGATGCTCTTCAGGGGATTGGTGTGGGCTGAATGGCCTGGTTCCACATTGTGGGGATACTTGGAATATTCTATGAATAAAATTGCAAGAGTGCTGTCACCATGTGAGTAGGTTAGTGGCTGGCAGAGCTGTGATTATTAATTTACCTCCCAGCTCCCCAAAAACTGTTCACTATTTCGAAAGCATGAGGCAGGAATGTGAATGGAGGGGTGTGTGCTGTACCATCTACCAGCAAGAAACTGGACAGTACCCAGGACAAAGGCTGCCGTGTGCAATACCTAAACTGTTGCTGCAAAACACTTTTTTTTATTCATTTACAAGATGAGGGCATCGCTGCCTAGGCAGCATTTATTGCCCATCCCTAATAGCCCAGTGGGCAGTTAAGAGTCAACCATGTTGTTACAGGTCTGGAGTCACATGTAGGTCAGACCAGGTAAGGTTGGCAGTTTCCTTCCCTAAATGACATTAGTGAACCAGGTGGGCTTTTCCAACAATCGACAATGGATTCACAGTCATGATTAGACCTTTAATTCCAGATATTTATTGAATTCAAATTCCACCATCTGCCATGGCGGGATTCAAACTTGGATCCCCAGAATATTATTTAGGTCTCTAGATTGACAGTCCAGCAATAATACCACTAGGCCGTTGTATCCCCAGTGTGTCCTTCAGCAATGCCCTCTATTATCTAGAATTAAGGGGCCACAGGTGAACTGAATTGGCAGCACTTCCAGGTTCTTTAAATCACTTACTATCTTTATTTGTGACAATATCACTGTTCTTTTATCATTACTGCATCAAAATCCTGGAACTCTCTACTTGATAACACTGTAGGAGCACCTTCACCACATGAATAATCACTGTCTTCTCTGAGGGGGTTGCTGGCCCAGACAGTGACAACCACGTCTGAATCAATACAAGATTAACAGAAGCAAAGGGATCTGAGAACAGAAGTGCACCACTTACCAAATATTGTGAATGACAACCGAAAGAACTGAGGATGCTGGAAATCCGAAACAGGAAACAGAAATTGCTGGAAATGCTCAGCAGGTCTGGCAGCATCTGTGGAGAGAAATCAGAGTTAATGTTTTGGCTTGAGTGGCTACTCCAGAGAACTGATTAACTCTGATTTCTCTCCACAGACACTGCCAGGCCTGCTGAGCATTTCCAGCAATTTCTGTTTTGGTTACCAAACATTGTGAAGCAATTTGATAGAACGTTAGAAAAGTAAACAAATAGTAAAGTTTGTTTCTAGATTTATAGAATTGAAGATTTACATTAAACACACATCAAAACTTGAAAAGGATATAGAACAACCTCAGGTTAAGCAAAAAAGGATTTACACGGATAATTGCAGAACAGCAAGGTCACAATGATCAGGGAGGGATGAACAAGCTCAATTTTTTATTGCAAAGGGAAGGTAAAGGGGTGACCTGTTGAAGTTCTTTAATATTCTCGTAGATTTTGACAGCTGACACAGACTGATATCACCCGTAGAGTAGAGCAAAATTAAAGGTCATTGATGTAAGATCGTGCCCGAGAAAGTGATAAGGAATTCAGAAGGAGCATTTTTATTAAAACCACAGGATGGCAAGAATATGGAGCTTGCTGTCACAAGGAGTAGTTGAGGGGAGTGATACTGATACAGTTAAGCGGAAGAGGATAATTGAGGGTTTGGCTGATAGTGTTAGCTGAGGAAGGATTGGATGATACGTGATGAGACAAGAAACTCCAGCATGAACTGGTTGGAAATAATCACTTGCCTCTGGGCGATATATTTTCTGTTTATCTCTGTGATCTCTCCTTTAAGGAGAATCCCTGATTCTAAGAATCAATCCATTGAAATGTTATCACATCCTAAGACACACAAATCCTTCCTTAGGTAGGAAAATATATTAACACCGGGCAGAGTCTTAAAATAGAAATTAACTAATTGTCATCCTTGTAAATTTCATGCAATGTATCTCTCTATAAAGCCTAGTGAGTCTCCAAACATAATTGTCCCAAATACACTTCATTGACTGTGTACGATGGCCCAAGACATTCTACTAACAGTGTACCATACCCCATCAAACCCCATAAACAACGCAACATGTCCACCTCACCCATTGACCATGCACCATTACATCCCAATAATTGTGCACCACACCCCATCTCGTCACATTAACTGTTCCCCATGTCCCATCGCACCCCATTAACTGTACACCATGTCCCATCAAACACCATTAACTGTGCACCATGTCCCATCAAACACTATTAACTGTATACCATGTTCCATTGCACCCCATTAACTGTGCCCCATGTCCCATCTCACCTTATTAACGGTATCCCATGTCCCATCGCATCCCATTAACTGCACACCATGCCCCATTGAACCCCATTAATTATTTGGCATGCCTCACCACACGGCCCCTGTCCAATGCTACCTCAACTCTCCTACACACAGCTGGTGTTCGTATTCACCATTACCAGAACATGCTGATGTCCCAGTGCCACATTTACAAGGCCAATGTGCCTCTGATTAAACATTAGCAGCCATGAGTTGCCCTTAACATGTCCATTTTGCAGCAAGGGGCTGAGAACTTATGGTAAATGAAAGGTGCTGAGGATGCCCGGTTGCTTTCTCCAGGCCTGTCCATGGAGGCGTCAACGCAGGGCCCTGCCAACCTGGTCCGAGGTTCCCACCTGGCTCAGTGTGGTTTTACCATATGGAGGAAGACTCAACAGTGTAGGAAAAATGTCAATGATTTTCTTCACTGTGCCAGATAAGTGCAACCATCTTTTCTCTGCTAACTCACTTTCATTCTATTGCCACTGCTGCATACACCTGCCAGTATAGTTCTTGCTGTATTGACCCCACTGTTGTATGCAACATCTTGCCTCATTTATCCTTACCATTGCTGCTATCCCTGCATGACTCTGTGTTGCCTACCCACTCTCACTCTGAATATTCACCACTTTTCTTCCATTTGCGCCAACTCCAAAAGCTGAATCACTCACTTTCATCTCATTTGATCCTTCCATTTCTCTCATTTCAGAAGAAAACAGTCCATAATAAGGCCAAAGGAGCCAGGATAGTTGGTGGGGAATCAGACATTTAGCTCCTCACCTCCAATGAAGAGAGGATCTTGGTCTTAGCAACGAAGCCTGGCACTCCATGAGGCAAGGCAGAATAAGCCACATCTTGGTAACCTAGTAAGAAGCATTGTGCATTGCTGTGATACTCTTTCATTCACCTCACTGTGAATGCATTCTTAACATGCCAGGATATCCACCCATTCTTTGTAATGCTTTCTGAGGTGTGCCTCTGCAGATATGAACAACATAAGAAGGTGATGTTATACAACATTCCCTTCTCTACCTTTGAGGAAGATGGCACAGTTATCTTGGAGGAAGCACCAGCAATGCCTCCTCCTGCATTCCCACCAGCTCAGTGGACACCTCAGTGGAGTATATTAGCCAGATTGGAGCTAAGACTTTCTGCTGGTAGCACATCTTTGCCGTGTCTCACAGTTGGCCGAGGGTGAAATGCCTCAGGTCACTTGCAATGGAAGGGCTACCAGAGACTAGGCCTCTGCTCAGGCCTCAGGCAACTTGAGACTTCACTGAGATGCACAAGCTGAAACTGAGGCAGCGGGCAGGTTTATCGGGGGCAATTGGTAACCTGACACAAAGGTTACAAGACTCCAGCAATGATATTGGGACCCTGCTGCATCTGCCTTGCCAGTTTGGCTGTGTCCATGGACAGGTTGATGGTTGCCATGGATAAGTAAGTCCTTGACATGAAGAGGTTACTATATTTTCAAACAGACCTGCACTTCATCATTCCAGCCATTGAAACTCAGCACCGAGCGACTCCTCTATTTTGATTTCATCACTTTACTTACACTTTCCATTCCCCCACCCCAACGCCAACGTGCCAAATCTAACAGCCGGCTGTCCCTTCCCCCATGAAAGCCAGTTTGTTGCTGACTGTTGGTGATCCTCTCCCCTCATATTACCCTTTTCCATTCAATGTTCTATTCACTCCTGCACCTACCTATTGAATTGCCCTTCCTCACAATTGTAATCCTCTCTTATCCAGCTGCTGCCTCCAACTTCCACGCTCCCCAAATTTCCTTTTGCAGCAGTGGGCCCCCATAGTCCACATTTGTTTTTTAGTGGACAGACCCCAGGGCTGACCCCAAGCATAAAACTTTGAGCAACTTAGCCAGACAGCCCCAAATGATGAGTGATTAGAAATCTGATTTGTATCTGTATAGCTCCCAGGCTGGCTTCTTGTGGTTTCACAAATTGGTTGCAGAGGACAAACAGGGTTCACTACTGGAATCTAAAAGGTATGGTCTCCCTGACTGTGACCAACCCCAGGCAGCACACTGACTCATCCCAAGTCCCTGGAGCGGCTGCCCTTGACTTACAGGAACCCTACCTTTGATTTATAGGGACCCAGTTATTGCCTGAAGGGTACCTTCATTGACTTGACTGATGACTGTTCGCTTTAGTCTTTGAAATACGGCTATTGCTTGAAACCTATGCAGTGTGTTTGGTGAGATTGACATGGCATGTTGGAGCAACACGTCCATCCCCCTGACTGATGACTGCTGGCAGCCGTGACTAGTTGCTTGCTGTTGTGTCTCTGCTATAAGGCAAAGCAAGACAGAGATGCTGTGAGATTTTAAGCTCTGGCTGAAGGTCAAATTGCAAAGAAGGCAAGACAAGGCAAGGCAGGGATGGTGTGAACATTGGAACTGGCCCAAAATGACTGAGCACTAAGAAAGGAAGTGAGGATTCCTGTGAGCAGCTGGCTCCAATCCATGCGTTATAGTGTTTTGTTGCTGTGTGCAAGCTGTCCTTGCAGCAGTATTGCAGCATTGAAGTGCCGGAACCTACTGTGAGTGGATCAGAGATGTGCCAGAATGATGTGGTGAGGCTGAAGTGTATCAGAAGCCAATGTCTGTGAATGGGCTGGGTGCATATAGGTGCTGCTCATGCAGCGTGCTGTGAAATGATGATGTCAGACTTCCAATATGGTGGGCCAGAAATGGTGAGATGGAGTCAACTGTGAGCTTTTCCTGTTGGGAATTCTCAGTGTCTAGTTTCTGCTCAGTGGCTGCATTGGAAACTGCATAACAATGAGGTGAGATTAAGTACACATAGGATGCCAATGCATGCAAATAGGCCTTTCGTAGCTCACTTGTCAGAATCTCAGTTCAACAGTTGGTTGGAAATTGGGACTTCTTGCTCTTGAAGAGAAGCTCTTTGCTGGATATTTTACCTAATTTTCCTAATTTTATCATTTCCTGATATTGAGGTGTTGGGATAATTCTGCTCTTTCTGTTTTAAACAGTTGCAGTTATCATACGTTGTAAAATAATTTATTTCTCTGCCCAGTTCTTTGTAGATTTGTGTTTACACAGCAATGACATCATTCAGACTTGACTTGGAATAGTCAGCTCAATGCTGTGAGGGAAATCATACACATAGTTAAAGAACATTGTCAATGATTGTAATAGTTATAATTAATGCATCTACTTTACACTGTTCAGACTACATAACCTTGCCAAACTGCGATCCCTGATGGGATCATTAACATTCAATGCTTAGAAAAGCATACTTGAAAAGAAATGTAAGAATTAAAGTGAATGGCATGTTAGTGTCGATTATAATTGAACTTGATTTTATAAAGCTCTCATTTTAAGGGGTAATTTATTGCTGCAATATTGAACAACCGTATGCAGCAAAACAAAGTATGTCATATCATCTTATTTTCTCCTCAACATGCATAGACCTCATGTAACTGATAACTGAAATTCCTTAGTCAGCTCCTTCAGCCCAAACTGTTTTTTTCCTAAATTAACTTAACCCCAGTTTTAACACAAAGCTGCAAAAATAAAACTGCAAATGATAATACCTTCATCCTATTTCAGATGATTCTTGGATTGGTTCTTAACACTGTTTCAAATTAGTTGACAATAAATGAAACTAATACCCCACTTAATAAATGCAAATTAAAAGTACGTATAGACCAATAAATGATGGCAAGAGGTGAAGCAGCTATATTCACTTGTGTAGCTGACACCACACTGCGTTATGATGCTGGATTTGTAAATTTTTCATTGAGCAAACTGCTAAGCAAAGCATATTTTCGACATAAAGTATACCCCAAGCAGCAGTACAAAAAAGCAAATGCTGCAAATGTTTGCTATAAAGCAGAAACAGAAGAGTTCAGAATCATGCTTTCAAGTCATTGCATGTAAACAATAGGCAGCTTTGGTTTCTAGTTGCAGTAATACATTCAAACAAGAAACAGCCTGGCAATTGTTATGACTGGTCTTAGGTGTGATTCCTCAAGTTATCCTGATTCCAAATGGGATACCCCAAATTGCCAAGCTCTTGTGTGAACAGGAATAAACTGGTCCCCCTTCTTCATTTGTCTATCACTTCCGCTGGGCCTGCCAAGGTTAACTAAAAGAGATTTCCTCTCTTATGGATATCTTTTTTCCCGGGCCAAATTAGTTTACGTTTTTTAAGGGAGTTAATTTATTGAGGCTTTCTTCAGTTAATAGAAGAACGGGTTTTATTAGTTACTAGACACAAGGAGAAATAATGAAGGAACACACATTTGCACAGATTAGAAATGAGGAGTAAGTAAAAAAGATTAAAGTTAAAAAAATATACAATCCACTTTCTAGATTGTTCATAAAGTATAAACAATTGAGCGCTCGTCATTGAGCAGTCAATATTGAGATTCTTGGCTTTACTTTCAACAGTGAAGTGCCTAGTGGATTGTTCTTCAGCTGTGTTTTTAACAATACATGAGCACTTGGACCCAGGCTTTTATGCAAGTGTACCACAGTCCACTTGTACTCACAAACACTTCATTCTATTGCACATACAGGTAAGGCTTAAACCACATTTCTAACCACGTTCACTGCATGTTCTTGAAAGAGGAAAATGTAAACATGTTTCTTGCCCAGACTGTTTTCATTTGTCCCATAAGGTTGTAATCTGAGATAACAAGGTGTGGAACTGGATAAACACAGCAGGCCAGGCAGCATTGGAGGAGCAGGAAAGTTGACATTTTGGGTCTGGATCCTTCTTCAGAAATGGGGAAGGGGAAGGGGGCTTTGAAATAAATAGAGACGGGGGAGGTGGTGACAAATGGTAAATAGTGGAGCAGATAGATGGAGAGAAGATGGCCAGGTCAAGGAGGTGGGGCTGAAGTAAGTAAAGGTGAGTGTAGGTAGGGAGTTTGGATGGGTTGGTCAGTGATGAGGGAGGGGCGGGTGGCTTGGAGGGAAGATGGACAGGCCAAGGAGGTGGGGGCGAGAGGGAAGGGCTGGTCTTGGGATGAGGTCGGGTTGGGGAGATTTTGAAGCTTGTAAAGTCCACGTTTAGACCATTGGGTTGTATGTTTTCCAGGCAGAATATGAGATGCTATTCCTCCAGTTTTCGGGTGGCATCATTGTGACACTGGAGGAGGGCCAGAGTGGACATGTTGTCCAAGGAGTGGTAGGAGGAGTTGATGTGATTTGCGACTGGGAAGTGTTGTTGTTCGTCACGAGCCGAGCTTAGGTGCTCCACAAAGCGGTTTCCAAGCCTCCGCTTGGTTCCCCTGATGTAGAGGAGGCCACATCGAGAACAACGGATACAATATACCACATTAGCAGATATACAGGTAAACATTTGTTTAATGTGGAAGGTTTTCTTGGGGCCTGGGATGGAGGTGAGGGGGGATGTGTAGAGGCAGGTGTAGCACTTCCTGTGGTTGCAGGGAAACGTGCCGGGGGGTGGTGGGGCTAGTGGGGAGTTTGGAGCAGACTAGGGTATTGCGACAGAATGGTCCCTCTGGAAGGCAGATAAGGGTGGGGCGGGAATTATGTCCTTGATATTGGGATCGGATTGCAGGTGGGGGAAGTGGCAGAGGATGATGTGTTGAATCCTGGATACATGAGGACAAGGGGATTCTGTCTTTGCTGTTATTGCGAGATGTGAGGGCTGAGGTGCGGGAAACACAGGAGATATGGTCGACGACTGTGGGGAGGATATTGCGGTCCTTGAAAAACGAGGACATCTGAGATGTTTGGGAGTGGAACGTCTCATCTCGGGAGCTGATGTGGCGGAGGCGAAGGATTTGGGAATAGGGGATAGCATTCATGCAGGAAGGTGGGTGAGAGGAGGTATATTCTAGGTATATGTGGGAGTTGGTGGGCTTGAAATAGATACTCACCAAGAGTTGACAGTTCAGTTTGTAGTACATTTCCCCCTTTGCAGTTTCCTTGACACATTGTGTCATTGATACCTTTAAGTGTGAAGTTCCAGGTTTCCTCTCCAGACAGCCACTAGATTTTTATCCAAAGTTATCTTGTAGCTACATCTCCTCCTTTACTAAAAAAAGTACATGTTGCAATTAATAAAAACAAAGATATGTCATAGGTAATGAGGAATTATGATCCAAGGTCATGATATAATGCAGCTGTCTTTCATACAGTTTGTGTTGGAAATACTAATGTCACTGTTCAGATGCATAGGAATAAGTATTTGACAGTTACATGTCTTTTTAAGCTTTTCTTTGCTGTTTGTAGGGGCAAGATAAATTTTATATTCAGCAATATTGAGGGATATTGTGAAAATGAATACTGTGTTAACAGCATGTGGTTTTGACATTGTTCTAAACTGGAATCTAATGAGAACACATATGATAATGAGGTAGTGGTATACTGTAACAGGAACATCAGCAGTCATGTACAAGGGACTGTAAAGCAAAGTTGGAATACTACTGAGACGCACTTACAGAGAATGGTATTAGGTACAATAGTGTCAATAAAAGAGTTTGTTGTAACTTCCTGCAGTCACTCATGGGAAAGGCGACAAACTACCAGCAATACAAAGATTGCCCTCTCTTCAACGCGCAGAACAGAACCCTGAGCCACAAGCCTCTTGGCAAAACAAACCATAAACAAGGCTAACATAATTATTTCTCAGTTCTCTCAGGCTATTGCAACAATGGTCTTAAAAGATCAAAACACTTCCTATTGCATCAACATGGAACCTCCTTCGAGCAGAAGATTTGAATGGAGCTGTTTTTGTAAGGTGTGTTCAGGAGGGTTTCCTAACGCAGTACGTTGACAGGCCGACGAGGGGAGAGGCCATTCTAGACATGGTGCTCGGAAACGAGCCGGGGCAGGTATCAGATCTTGTGGTGGGAGAGCATTTTGGTGATAGTGACCATAACTGCCTCACATTCTACATAGCTATGGAGAAGGAGAGGATTAGGCAAAATGGGAGGATATTTAACTGGGGAAGAGGAAACTATGATGCGATTAGACATGAGTTAGGAAGCATGGGCTGGGAGCAATTGTTCCATGGTAAAGGCACTATAGACATGTGGAGACTGTTTAAGGAACAGTTGTTGCGAGTGATGAGTAAATATGTCCCTCTGAGACAGGCAAGAAGGGGTAAGATAAAGGAACCTTGGATGACGAGGGGGTGGAGCTTCTTGTGAAAAGGAAGAAGGTAGCTTACATAAGGTGGAGGAAGCTAGGGTCAAGTTCAGCTAGAGAGGATTACACGCAGGCAAGGAAGGAGCTCAAAAATGGTCTGAGGAGAGCCAGGAGGGGGCACGAGAAAGGCTTGGCAGAAAGAATTAGGGAAAACACAAAGGCATTTTACACTTATGTGAGGAATAAGAGAATGGTCAAAGAAAGAGTAGGGCTGATCAGGGATAGCATAGGGAACTTGTGTGTGGAGTCTGAGGAGGTAGGGGAAGCCCTAAATGAGTTTTTTGCTTCTGTCTTTATGAAAAAAACGAACTTTGTAGTGAATGAAACCTTTGAAGAGCAGGTGTGCATGCTGGAATGGATAGAAATAGAGGAAGCTGATGTGCTGAAAATTTTGTCAAACATTAAGATTGACAAGTCGCCAGGCCTGGACCAGATTTGTCCTCGGCTGCTTTGGGAAGCGAGAAATGCAATTGCTTCGCCACTTGCGAGGATCTTTGCATCCTTGCTCTCCACTGGAGTCGTACCTGAGGACTGGAGAGAGGCAAATGTAATTTCTCTCTTCAAGAAAGGAAATAGGGATATCCCCGGCAATTACAGAAGAGTAAGTCTCACGTCTGTCGCAGGAAGGTGTTAGAAAGGATTCTGAGGGATAGGATTTATGACCATCTGGAAGAGCATGGCTTGATCAAATGCAGTCAACACGGTTTTGTGAGGGGCAGGTGATGCCTCACAAACCTTATCGAGTTCTTTGAGGATGTGACTAGAAAAGTTGATGAGGGTCGAGCTGTGGATGTGGTGTATATGGACTTCAGTAAGGCATTTGATAAGGTTCCCCATGGTAGGCTCATTCAGAAGGTCAGGAGGAATGGGATATAGGGGAACTTAGCTGCCTGGATACAGAATTGGCTGGCCAACAGAAGACAGCGAGTGGTAGTAGAAGGAAAATATTCTGCCTGGAAGTCAGTGGTGAGTGGGGTTCCACAGGGCTCTATCCTTGGGCCTCTACTGTTTGTAATTTTTATTAATGACTTGGATGAGGGGATTGAAGGATGGGTCAGCAAGTTTGCAGATGACACAAAGGTCGGAGGTGTCGTTGACAGTATAGAGGGCTGTTGTAGGCTGCAGCGGGACATTGACAGGATGCAGAGATGGGCTGAGAGGTGGCAGATGGAGGTCAACCTGGATAAATGCGAGGTGATGCATTTTGGAAGGTCGAATTTGAAAGCGGAGTACAGGATTAAGGATAGGATTCTTGGCAGTGTGGAGGAACAGAGGGATCTAGGTGTGCAGATACATAGATCCCTTAAAATGGCCACCCAAGTGGACAGGGTTGTTAAGAAAGCATATGGTGTTTTGGCTTTCATTAACAGGGGGATTGAGTTTAAGAGTTGTGAGATCTTGTTGCAGATCTATAAAACTTTGGTTAGACCGCACTTGGAATACTGCGTCCAGTTCTGTTCGCCCTATTATAGGAAAGATGTGGATGCTTTGGAGAGGGTTCAGAGGAGGTTTACCAGGATGCTGCCTGGACTAGAGAGCTTATCTTATGAAGAGAGGTTGACTGAGCTCGGTCTCTTTTCATTGGAGAAAAGGAGGAGGAGAGGGGACCTAATTGAGGTATACAAGATAATGAGAGGCATAGATAGAGTTGATAGCCAGAGACTATTTCCCAGGGCAGAAATGGCTAACACGAGGGGTCATAGTTTTAAGCTGGTTGGAGGAAAGTATAGAGGGGATGTCAGAGGTGGGTTCTTTACACAGAGAGTTGTGAGAGCATGGAATGCGTTGCCAGCAGCAGTTGTGGAAGCAAGGTCATTGGGGTCATTTAAGAGACTGCTGGACATGCATATGGTCACAGAAATTTGAGGGTGCTTACATGAGGATCAATGGTCGGCACAACATTGTGGGCTGAAGGGCCTGTTCTGTGCTGTACTGTTCTATGTTCTATGTTCTAACATGGCCCTTCCATTTCTCCTGCCAGTCAGTCTGAGGCACCTTGGAGTGAGGCTGCCCAATTATTTCCAAATTACAGAGAATTTTGAATTAGAATCACTTCTTCTGGAAGCAGGCAAATTAATTTCTCAGGATCCTTCACAGTCACTGAAGAGAGGTAAAAATATTCTTTGCTCTTCTGGTTGAGTTAGATTCCTTTCTATTTGCTTAATTCAGGTGGGAGAAAGGTTCACTTTCAAGCATTGCATCATAATTTCTTCCAGCCTGTGATTTCAGTGTGTTTTGTAGATTCTTTAAAACCATCATCCTTCTGAGCTGTCTGCATTTTACTCTAAAAGCCGAAAATGCTGGGAATAAGTTGGCATTGTCACAGGAGAGAAAGCCAGGTTTAGCATTTCCGGTCAATGATCTGAAGGAAGGTCTGAAACAAATTTTAAGCAAGTTCAGCAATCATGAGTAAGGACAAAAAAAAGTGAAGATGAACAAAGTAAAAGGGGCAATCAGAAATCTTGTTGGAGGGAAGAGGAGAACTTCAAGATGGCAATCCTGTCCTTTTGTAAGTTTGCTAAAATCTGTTCAATAACAATGAACTGTTTTATTGCAGTTGCATTTATGTCACTTGAAATTTGCACAACCATGCATCTAATAGCTTCAGTTAATCTCGTGTGACACAAAAGCTGCAGTTCTCATCATTTCTGTAGTTTATTTCCTCTTGCAGATGCCAGGTTAACGTACCACTGAAATTGATGGCTCTTGCAGTCTTTGAGTACCCGACTCAACAACTCTCTATTTCTTGCTACATTAGTCAAACAGACTAGCAATCTTACTCCTGAATAATTTGCCATATGCACTTTGAGTGCAAAGAAATACTGCAGTAACAAGTTCACTTGTTACGCTGACCTTTCTACTTCATGCATAAGTAATGCATCATCCCATAGGCATCTCCTGAATAAGGAGAATAATTTGTACTCTAAGTATGAGATAGCGAGAGAGGGGTCCTGTTCTTCTTGACTATCTTCTGAATATTTAATGGCACATTTTTTTCTTCCTTTGAAGGACCAGAAAGAGGTAGCATAAATAATATGTCCATTTTGTCTGTGATTTAACTTTTTGGATTTACCACTTAGGATGCTGAGTGGGTAGTTCTCTTAGTTCTCGTTAGAGAATGCTGCAAATTTGATTTTCACGCCAGACAATTACGCAGAAAATTCAGTTGGGCACTTCAGTGTGTAACAGTGAGAGTGCTGGATTGTCAGGAATGCCAACATTCTAATGAGGTCTTAAACCAAAATCTTGTATGCCTTTCCCCTTTTGAAGTTAAAAGATCTCACCTTTCTATTGGAAGAAAGGCAGGTGTGTGTCCCCTCAGTGGCCTGACTCAAACGAATCCTTCAACTCACATCACTTAAAAGCATTACCATATTGAGGATTGTGCAATTTGCTTTGTGCAAATTCAGCTACTGCATTTTAATTATTACCAAAATATTACCAAAGTGACTACCCTGGCTATGAAATGTTTTGGAGCACATTAAGATCATGAATATAAACTCAAGACTTATCCTTTTTATATATAATTGTGCAATCACTTCAACAAATGCTTAATTTCTTCAGGCTCATTGTTTCTTCCTCACATACTGGAACTCTATTTCCTCATGGTGGAAATCTTTCATTTAGTCAGCACCTTATTCTTTCATGAAAACATGAAGGTACGGTGACCGCATTCATGCCATGCATCTTATCCTTTTTCATTAATAATGTTGCCATCTCTCCTAACAACTTTCATCTGTTGATTACTTCCACAATCTTCCTGCAAATTCATTCAAGGTTGTGTTCCAGAGTATTATTCACTTGTTAATTTTGAGAAATTTATAAATAACAAGTTTACAAAATGCTTTGTAACTGGCACAGAGAAAAATTTTGAATTTTCCGTGCATGTGAATTATTTCAATGCAAGTAAAAACTGAATGGTTTTTGCAAAGGGTGATCAATTGGCAAGACCAATTTCACACATGGGTGACAAATAAATTTTGTAAATAAGGTAATGCATAAAATGGAAGCAGAATCCTGCAAGATCATTCCCAAAAGTCACTTGGAAACCCTTGTTTATTCACTACAGTCAGTAAAGGCAGATTGATGTGTTATCATAGCAATTATAAAGGGATGCATTTAAAATTTTTATAATTCCTTGAAAACACGTGCATTCCTTCTAAAGGAATGAGAATTTGAAGTTTCTGAGAAAAAGGGGACTAGAGGGATGGCACTGAGAATTCTAACATAAATGTTCTTTGTGAAACAATGAATCATGCAAAATAATATAGCAACTATTTTGCTTTGGCTGTGATAAGACAGCCAATGAGAAACAATCTTGTCAGAATTCCAAGAAGAACTCATCAACACCATCAGACTAAAACTGCAGAAGTATTAAGAAACAAGAAACTCTTCTGTCTCTCCCATAGCACACAAACCCTTACTCTTTGTGCCGAATTCACTTACGAATAAAATTGCTAACCAAGGTCATAGAGTTAACACCAGAGTCATCAGGCCCTTGCAGTGTGGAAACAGGCCCTTTGGCCCAACGAGTCCACACTGACCATCAGCCCATCCCACCAGACCCATCCACCTATAACCCAACTAATCAGCACATCCCTGAACACTATGCGCACTTTAGCACACGAGGTCCACCTAGCCTGCACATCTTTGAGCTGTGTGAAGAAACCGGAGCACTAGGAGGAAACCCACGCAGACATGGGGAGAATGTGCAAACTCCACACACAGTCACCAAAGGGTGGAATTGCACCCAGGTCCCTGGTGTTGGAAGGCAGCAGTGCTAATCACTGAGACACCGTGCCACCCATGGTATCAAAAGAAGTCATCACAGGTGCTGAATTCTTGACTTTAAACATTTTGTTTTGGAAAGCAAATCTTAAAGCAAGTAATAAAACCTGCAATGACAACAGCCTGATCTTACTTTTATCTTTAAGACCATAAAATGATAAGACATAGGAGCAGAAATTAGGTCATTTGGCCCATTGAGCCTGCTCTGTCATTCAGACATGGCTGATAAGTTTCTCAACTCCAATCTCCTCCTTACTTCCCATAATCCTTGATTCCCTTGACAATCTAGAACCCATCTATCGCTGCCTTAAGTATATTCAATTACCTGGCCTCTGCAGCCTTTTGTGGTAGTGAATTCCATAGATTCACCACTAAAGAAGTTTCTCCTCATCTCCGTTCTAAAAGGTCTTCCCTTTACTGTAAGGCTGTGCCATCGGGCCCTAGTATCTCCGACTAATGGAAATATCTTCCCAAAGTCCACTCTGTCCATGTCGTTCAGTGTTCTGCAAGATTCAATTAGATTCCCCCGTCTCATCCCTCTAAACTCCATCAAGTATCGACCCAGAGTCCTCAAATGTTCCTCAGATGTTGAGTCTTTCATTCCTGGGGTTATTCTCGTGAATCTCCTCTGGATCTGATCTATCTTTCCTGAAATATGGGGCCCAAAATTGCTCACAATACTCTAAATGTAGTCTGACCAGAGCTTTATACAGCTTCAGAAGTACATGTTTGCTTTTATATTCAAATTCTCCCAAAATAAATGCCAACATTGTATTTACCTTCCTAACTACTGACCAAACCTGCAAGTTTATTTTAAGAGAACCCTTTGCACTTCAGATTTCTGGGCTTTCTCCCCCATTTGAAAATAGTTCATGTTTCTATTCTTCCTATCAATGTGCATGACCTCACACTTTCCCACATTGTACTCCACCTGCCACTTGTTTGTTTACTCTCCTTACCTGTCAAGATCCTTCTACAGCCTCCCTGCCTCCTCAATACTACCTGTCCCTCTACCTATCTTTGAAACATCAGCAAACTTAGTCAGAATGCTCTCAGTTTCTTCATCTAGATCATTGATGTGAAAAGTTGTGTTGCCAATCCTGACCCTTATGGAATACCACTAGTCATCAGCTGCCATCCTGAGAAGGACTCTTTTTTCCCCACTCTCTGCCTCCTGCCTGACTACTACTTTGCCTCAAACACCATAGACCCTTATCTTACTCAGCAGCCTCCTGTGCAGCAACTTGTCAAAGGCCTTCTGGAAGTCCAGGTAGATAACATCCATTGACTCTCCTTGGTCTAACCTGCGAGTTACCCCCTCAAAGAATTCTCTAACAGATTTGTCGAGCATGATTTCTCTTTGATGAAACCAAGCCGACTTTGCCCAATTTTACCATGCACTTTCAAGAATTCAGAAATCACATCATTCACAAAGGATTCCAAAATCTCACCAACGGCCAAGGTCAGGCTAATCGGCCTATAATTTCCAGTCTTTTGCCTTGCTCTCTTCTTAAAAGGAGGTTTACATTAGCGATTTCCAGTCCTCCCTGACAGCAGTGATTCCTGAAAGATCACCACTAAGACCTTCATTGTCTATTCAGCTATTTCCTTCAGACTCTGGGGTGTAGTCCATCTGATCCTAGTGATTTAACCACTGCAGACCTTTCAGGTTTTCTAGCATCTTCTCCTTGATGATGGCCACCACACTTACCTCTGTTCTCCAAACTCTCATGAATTTTTGGCCTATTACTCATGTCATTCAGTGTGAAGTCTGACACAAAGTGCTTATTCAGTTCCTCAGCCATTTCTTTGCTCACCACAACTACTTCTCCAATGACATTTTCCAGTGGTCCAAATGCCCACCTTGCCCTCTCTTTTGCCCTTTATATATCTAAAGAAACTCTTGCAAACTTCTTTTATATCACTGGTTAGCTTACCTATATACTTAATCTCTTCCTTCCCTACTTCTTTTGTCATTGCCCTCTGTTGGTCTTTGTAGGCTTCCCAATCCTCCGGTTTCCCACTGTCCGTCACTACATAATATGCTCTCTCTTTTGCTTTTATGCTGTCCCTGACTTCCTTTGTCAGCCATGGTTGCCTCATCTTCCATTCAGTAAGCTTCCTTTTCCTAGGGGTGAATTTTTGCTGCTTCTTTCGAATTACTCCCAGAAACTCCTGCCATTGCTGTTCCAGTCTCCTACTTACAATCTTTGCATCAAATAGTTTATATTTGAATAACTTTGCTTGAATAACATATAGCAATAGATTTTTTCAATAAGATATTCTTTATTAGAGTGTGCAAGATTGAGGGGTGACCTTATAGAGGTCAATAAAATCATAGCAGGCATAAATAAGGTAGGTAGCCAACAGCTTTTCCCTATGGTAGGAGAGCCTAAAAATTGTGGACATAGGTTTAAGATGAGAGGGGAGACATATAAAAGACTCCAGAGTGGCAATTGTTTCACAAAGAGGGTGGTGAGTCTCTGGAATGGGCTGCTATAGGTAGTGGTGAAGCTGAGTATGATTTTGTCATTTACGGAACATTCATATAGATACATAGATGGGCTATGTAAGGAAGGAAATGGGCCAAATGCAGAAATGTGGGACTAGACTAATTATGAAAAGTGGGCAGCCTGGGTAAGTAGGATGAAGGACCTGGTTCCATGCTGTGGATTTATAGTCCGGCCCAAAATCAGTACAATCATCATTTAAAACAATTAAACAAAACAGTTGCAACAACATTGCTCATAATTGCTGGAGTCAATGCTTGATTGATAACATCAGTTATAAATTATGATGGGCCCCAAATGCAGGCAAATGGGATTGGCTCAGTTTAAGAGACCTAGCCAGCATGAACAAGTTTGGCACCTGTTTCTGTGCTGTCTATTTCGATGAATCTACATGACCTACCCTATCAAGCCAGTTCTGAAGACATTTTTTCAAAAAGAAGAGGAGCCTAGACTTCTTGATTAATTTCTAAATCATTCCATGGACTTACCTCTCCCATTACCACTTTATACACATTAGGAAAAGTGTGCTAATTGACATGCAGCTACAGCAAGAACAGTTAACTGTCAATCTAAATTCTCAGCCCAGGCAGTTAATTCTGATTGGTGAGGCTGTTGTTATCAGGATGCAGCAGAGATTGTATATCTCTCTCACTCCTTTTTCAATGAAAAAATGTGAAACATATGTATAGATTCATTTTGCCTCCATAAATTAGCTTCTTGAACATTTCTTATAACATTATTGCTGACGATGCCTTCAGCAGCTAAGGCCCTCTAGACTCAGGGTATTTCAATCCCACCCCAATCCCCACCCCCACCACCGCCCACCCCCCTACCAACTCTCCGACCAAACCATGATTCTCCCACTCTATCCCCTTGAATGCTCACTTCTTAGGCCAGATGATGAAAAGCTTACTCCAGTATCTTCTACAGAGATAATGGGAACTGCAGATGCTGGAGAATCCAAGATAATAATAAAGTTTGAAGCTGGATGAACACAGCAGGCCAAGCAGCATCTCAGGAGCACAAGGCTGCTTGGCCTGCTGTGTTCATCCAGCTTCACACTTTATTATCCAGTATCTCCTTACTTAGCTTGGTGTCAAACATTGAAGGACTTCACTTTTGAAAGTGTTTTGGGATATTTAGCGCATCAATAGCCATAGGAAATAAGGATAAACTTTTAGACTGGAAAAATCAGATATTTAGTTGGGGAAAGGTAGCCTAGATGAAGAGTTTCCAGAATGTTTTTGGAGTAGTTTCTTAGGAAAGCATATTCTGGAGCCAACCAAAGAGTAGATCATTCTCAGTAAGTATTGTGCAAAGAGATGGGATTAATTAAGAACTTCATAGCAAAGGGTCTACTAAGTATTAGTGATCATAATATGATCTGATTTTTCATTCAATTTGCAGGAGACATCAGTAGCTCTAAGATTTTTCTTTTGGCTTAAATAAAGGTAATTATAAGGGCATGAAAGCAGAGCTGCCTAAAGTGATTTAGCAACTCAAGTTAAAGGATAGGTCTACAGAGAAATTTTAGCAAACATTTAAAGTATCTAAGATAATTTTCAGCCAGAAAGAAGAATTTGTGGGGATGGAGCCAATATCCATGGTTAACTAGAAAGGTTAAAGATAATATAAACTAAAAGAAAAACATTTAATTCTGCAAATACGGGTGTTATCCAAAAGATTGGACAACATGTAAGTAACAACAAAGAATGAACAAAAAAAGCTGCAAAATTAAAGTACAAGAGAAAGTTATTAAGAAACATCAAAAGCAATAATAAGACCTTCTACAAATTTCTGAAAAAATAAAGAACAAAGTGACTGTAGCTCCAACAGAAAGTAAGTCTGGAAGATAATGAAACAGCAAGTAAATTTAATTGGTATTTTGCATCTGTCTTCACTATCGAGGATACAGATAGCATCCCAGAAGCTAACATAAAGCAGGAAATGGAAAAGAAGTGAGAAAGTCAGGAAAATATTAATAACCAGAGAGGTTATTATTACAGAGTGAAATAATTAAAGTTTCAGGCTATCGAGTGCCTAAGTCTTGATGGGCTTCTTCCTAGTATCTTAAACACAGTGACAAGTGACATAGACGATGCATTGATATTAAAACTCCTTAGATTTGGGAATGGTTCTATTAGTTGGAAGATAGCAAATATAAGTCATTTGTTCAAAAAGGGAGGGAGATAGACATTAGCAACATATGGGCTAGTTAGCTTAATATCTGTCATAGGAAAACTTTTAGAAGACAATATTAAACAAATTATTGCAAGGCATTTAGATAAGTACATTTTTATCAGATAGTACCAACATGATTGTATATAAGGAAATTTATGTTTCACTAATCAATTGCAGTTTTTTGATGTCACTACATGTGCTGTAGATAAATGGAAACTGCTAGTCGTGTGGCACTAAATTCCAGGAGGCTTATGCTAACGTATGACATCAAAGCTCATTGCATAGGCTGTTGCATACTTGCATAGATAGAAGGTTGTCTGGCTAACCGCAAGCATAGAGTAAGCAGAAATGGGTCTTATACAGGTGAGATAGATGTAACAAGGTGAGTACAACAGGAATTAGTGTTGGGTCTTAACTGTTTACAATTTATTTGTATGACTTGGATGAAATGATTGCTGTCAAATTTTCTGATGACCCATGCAAAGTTATGAAAGTGAATTGTGAAGAGGATATATGAAGGCTACAAAAATGTATAAACAGGATATAGGTCTTTTCATATAGATGAGTGGGAAAACATCTATCAAATAATGTGTACCTTTGGGAATGTGAATTTGTCCACTTTGGAATAATTTTAAAAAGAATGTAAATGGTAATAAATTAAGAATTTAGAGGTGCAGAGTGATCTGGGTGTCCATGTGCATGATTCATAGATGGATATTATACAGACACAGGAAGTGATTAGGAAAGCTAATAAAATGTTATCATTTATAGTGAGGGGAATTGAATACTAAAATAAGGTTATAAAATGTGAGGCTGGATGAACACAGCAGGCCAAGCAGCATCTCAGGAGCACAAAGGCTGACGTTTCGGGCCTAGACCCTTCATCAGAGAGGGGGATGGGGTGAGGGTTCTGGAATAAATAGGGAGAGAGGGGGAGGCGGACCGAAGATGGAGAGAAAAGAAGATAGGTGGAGAGAGTATAGGTGGGGAGGTAGGGTGGGGATGGGTCAGTCCAGGGAAGACGGACAGGTGAAGGAGGTGGGATGAGGTTAGTAGGTAGGAGATGGGGGTGCGGCTTGGGGTGGGAGGAAGGGATGGGTGAGAGGAAGAACAGGTTAGGGAGGCAGAGACAGGTTGGACTGGTTTTGGGATGCAGTGGGTGGAGGGGAAGAGCTGGGCTGGTTGTATAGTGCAGTGGGGGGAGGGGACGAACTGGGCTGGTTTAGGGATGTGGTGGGGGAAGGGGAGATTTTGAAGCTGGTGAAGTCCACATTGATACCATTAGGCTGCAGGGTTCCCAAGCGGAATATGAGTTGCTGTTCCTGCAACCTTCGGGTGGCATCATTGTGGCACTGCAGGAGGCCCATGATGGACATGCCATCTAAAGAATGGGAGGGGGAGGGAAATGGTTTGCGACTGGGAGGTGCAGTTGTTTATTGCGAACCGAGCGGAGGTGTCCTGCAAAGCGGTGCCCAAGCCTCCGCTTGGTTTCCCCAATGTAGAGGAAACCACACCGGGTACAGTGGATGCAGTATACCACATTGGCAGATGTGCAGGTGAATCTCTGCTTAATGTGGAATGTCATTTTGGGGCCTGGGATAGGGGTGAGGGAGGAGGTGTGGGGGCAAGTGTAGCATTTCCTGCGGTTGCAGGGGAAGGTGCCGGGTGTGGTGGGGTGTGAGGGATGTGTTGCGGGAAATGCGGGAGACGCGGTCAAGGGCGTTCTTGATCACTGTGGGGGGAAAGTTGCGGCCCTTGAAGAACTTGGGCATCTGGGATGTGCGGGAGTGGAATGTCTTAACGTGGGAGCAGATGCGGCGGAGGCGGAGGAATTGGGAATAGGGGATGGAATTTTTACAGAAGGGTGGGTGGGAGGAGATGTATTCTAGGTAGCTGTGGGAGTCGGTGGGCTTGAAATGGACATCAGTTACAAGCTGGTTGCCTGAGATGGAGACTGAGAGATGCAGGAAGGTGAGGGATGTCCTGGAGATGGCCCAGGTGAACTGAAGGTTGGGGTGGAAGGTGTTGGTGAAGTGGATGAACTGTTCAAGCTCCTCTGGGGAGCAAGAGGCGGCGCCGATACAGTCATCAATGTAGCGGAGGAAGAGGTGGGGTTTGGGGCCTGTGTAGGTGCGGAAGAGGGACTGTTCAACGTAACCTACAAAGAGCCAGGCATACCTGGGGCCAAGGTTATGTACGTTACGTGGAACAGTCCCTCTTCCGCACCTACACAGGCCCCAAACCCTACCTCTTCCTCCGCTACATTGATGACTGTATCGGCGCCGCCTCTTGCTCCCCAGAGGAGCTCGAACAGTTCACCCACTTCACCAACATCTTCCACCCCAACCTTCAGTTCACCCCACAGTGATCGAGAACGCCCTTGATCGCATTTCCCGCAACACATCCCTCACACCCCGCCCCCGCCACAACCGCCCAAAGAGGATCCCCCTCGTTCTCACACACCACACCACCAACCACCGGATGCAACGCATCATCCTCCGACACTTCCGCCATCTACAATCCAACCCCACCACCCAAGACATTTTTCCATCCCCACCCCTGTCTGCTTTCCGGAGAGACCACTCTCTCCGTGACTCCCTTGTTCGCTCCACACTGCCCTCCAACCCCCACCACACCCGGCACCTTCCCCTGCAACCACAGGAAATGCTACACTTGCCCCCACACCTCCTCCCTCACCCCTATCCCAGGCCCCAAGATGACATTCCACATTGAGCAGAGATTCACCAATGAGATTCTGCCAATGTGGTATACTGCATCCACTGTACCCGGTGTGGCTTCCTCTACATTGGGGAAACCAAGCGGAGGCTTGGGGACCGCTTTGCAGAACACCTCTGCTCGGTTGGCAACAAACAACTGCACCTCCCAGTCGCGAATCATTTTAACTCCCCCTTCCATTCCTTAAACAACATGTCCATCATGGGCCTCCTGCAGTGCCACAATGATGCCACCCGAAGGTTGCAGGAACAGCAACTCATATTCCGCTTGGGAACCCTGCAGCCCAATGGTATCAATGTGGACTTCACCAGCTTCAAAATCTCCCCTTCCCCCACCGCATCCCTAAACCAGCCCAGTTTGTCCCCTCCCCCCACTGCACCACACAACCAGCCCAGCTCTTCCCCTCCACCCACTGCATCCCAAAACCAGTCCAACCTGTCTCTGCCTCCCTAACCTGTTCTTCCTCTCACCCATCCCTTCCTCCCACCCCAAGCCGCACGCCCATCTCCTACCTACTAACCTCATCCCACCTCCTTCATCTGTCCGTCTTCCCTGGACTGACCCATCCCCTCCCTACCTCCCCACCTATGCTCTCTCCACCTATCTTCTTTTCTCTCCATCTTCGGTCCGCCTCCCCCTCTCTCCCTATTTATTCCAGAACCCTCACCCCAACCCCCTCTTTGATGTAGAGTCTATGCCCAAAACGTCAGCTTTTGTGCTCCTGAGATGCTGCTTGGCCTGCTGTGTTCATCCAGCCTCACATTTCATTATCTTGGATTCTCCAGCATCTGCATTTCCCATTATCACTAAAATAAGGTTGTTATGTTTTAATATACAGGGCATTGGTGAGACTGCGGCTGAAGTGCTGTGTACAAAATTATTTAAAAAGAGTGAATGCTTTGGAAACAGTTTACAGTATGCTTACACAGCTGTTATTGGGAATGAGTGAATTGTTTTTAGAGGAATGATTGCGCAGGCTAGATTTCTACTCGCTTGAGTTTAGAAGTGAAATATGTTGTTTGATTGAACCATAAAAGATTCCAGTGGATCTTGTTAATGTAGATGTGGAGAGGATGTATCCTCTTAGGGTGAATCTTGGACTATTTAAAAGTCAAGGGTGTCCATTTAAAACAGAGATGCGGTTTTGTTTTGTCACACAGGGTGATATCTGTGGAACTTTCTTCCTAAAAAGCCATAGGAAGCAGAGTCTTTGAATGTGTTTCAAGCAGAGGTGAATAGATTTTTGATAAGTAAGGAGTTGAAAGGTTATCGGGAGTAGGTGGAGTTGTGGAGCTGATGTTGTAGCAGATGAAGAATGATCTTATTAAATGGCAAAGCAGGCTCAAGCAGCTGAATGGTCTACTCTTGGTCTGTGTTTGTATAAAGCTTTAAAAGTTAGCTATACAAAAGCCTGGTTCGGCCATATCTAGAGTATTGTGTCCTGTTCTGGTCACCTCATTACAGGTAAGATGTGGAAGTGTTGGAAAAGGTGCAGAGGGGATTTACCAGGATGATGCATGGAATGAAGAGAAGGTCTTACGAGGAAAGGTTGAGAGAACAATGAAGGATGAGAGGGGACTTGATGGAGGTGTACAAAATGATCAGAGGTATAGATAGAGTGGACAATCAGAGACTTTTTTTCTAGGATGGAGGTAGCTATTACGAGGTGGTAAATATAATGTGAGGCTGGATGAACACAGCAGGCCCAGCAGCATCTCAGGAGCACAAAAGCTGACGTTTCGGGCCAAGACCCTTCATCAGAGAGAAGGGTCTAGGCCCGAAACGTCAGCTTTTGTGCTCCTGAGATGCTGCTGGGCCTGCTGTGTTCATCCAGCCTCACATTTTATTATCTTGGATTCTCCAGCATCTGCAGTTCCCATTATCACTATTACGAGGTGGTATAGTTTTAAAGTGTAGATATAGGGGAGACATCAGAGGTAGGTTCTTTACTCAGAGTGGTAGGGGCATGGATTGCATTGCCAGAGGGGGTAGTGGAGTCGGCCTCATTAGGGCCATTTAAGTGGCTATTAGACAGGCATATGGATGATAGTATAAGGTAGGGGTGGAGGTTATATAGACCTCAGGATTAGGGTAAAATTTCAGCAGAACATCATGGGCCGAAGGGCCTGTACTGCTCTATGTTCTGTGTTATATGTTCTATGTTCTATGTTCATAGTTGTTTTTGCTGATCTCCAAATTTTGAGTTAAAATGCCACGTGGCTGGCCAATTGATGTGACAACCTTCCTCAACTATTTTTTTCCTTCAAAAACAGGCAACTTACAAAGTCTGAACAGCTGAGCCTTGGTTTCCAATGGAATTTTTAACCATTTCCATCAATATATGTTTTTAAATTGTTCAATCCAGTTTGTTAACCAGGTCTTGTGAAAGTGTTAATGGATGCTGCTTTAATTAGAGCATACAAAAATAGAGCTTAGAAATGGCTGAAGTAATAACATATAATTACATAAAATTTTCTCATGAGATTTCAAAGTGTCCTGTTTTAATAAAAATGTTAAATCCTATAAAATAAGACCGTTATTATACGGAAACCTTTAATGCACTGATTTTTAAAACTTAGCTAGCCGCTATATATTTTTGCTCCCAGCGGGCTCTGAAAATGATCCATTTGCAGAAATAATTTTACAACCCCAACAATTTGAAAAGTGTACGTATGTGAATACTGCATCTTAATTGCCCTTAAGTTGTCTCAAAAATCTTAACTGTAAGGAAATATGGACCCAGTGAGCAGTTAAAGAAATACGGGAGATGACATAAAGGGAGAGGCCCAGTGATGAGTGGTTAAAGCAGACCAAAAGGTGATGACAGGGAAGAGAACTGGTGAGTGGATAACAAGAGTGAAGAGCAATGAGGGAGGAGACTTTGTACGTTGTCAAAAACACTACAAAAGGCAGCAAAAGTCAAGACCTGTGCATTGACCTCATTTAGAGAAGACTAAGAGTGACATCAAGTTAGGTGATTAGTTAGTGAGTAATTCATTTATCCTCAAAAATACCTGTAACTTATTAATAATTGTAAATTTTTGTTTAGTATTAGAATACAGCTACACAATTTCTTGCAACTACTGAAGTGAAGTTAAAGCAGCTCAGTCGCATGGAATGTATGTTTTGTAGCATGGGGAGGGGCCATGGTTGCTATCAGTTATCCAGATGACCACATGTAAAGGAAGTAGCACCAATAATCGGAAGTCGAACTTTGGGTTTGGAGCTCAAGCAGCAGCTGGAGTCACTGTGATTCATCCATGAGGTTGATAGTTACATGGATAGCATGTTGAGAGAGGTGGACACACGGCAGTCTAGGAGCATGGTGACCTCCAGTCAATGAGTGAAAATGAGGCATGCGATAGAGTTGTCTCCTGAGATCGTTCTCATGAATTAGTTTTCTAGTTTGGATCTGGGGAGTTTGCTGCTTCTTCAGAGGATCAGAGTATTCAGGGCCAAGTTTGTGATGCCACAGGCAACTCAGATATGTAGCAGGAGAGGAAGCAGAGTGGAAGAGCAGAAGTAGTCGATATTAATTGTAACTATGTACAGAGAATGGTAAGACAGGACTCTTACTTGGACCTCACAGCTCCAGGCTCCGGTTGCATGTGATCTGGTGTTGCTATGACAGTGCTCCTTTTGCACATGCTCAGTTACTGAGCCCAGAATAAAAATACAAAATCCTTCACTTGGCAATAGAAGGCTGGCCCACTGGCAAGTGATTCTTATCTGATTTTTGTAAGATGATAGACTATAGTTAGAAGCTGACTAGAATTTTCCATTCATTGTGAAGTCTCAGCATAACAGGCTATTAGACAATTTGCCTTTAGGTGTCCATGTGGCAGCAGAAAGTAAGCGAGCCCTGCCTGCAGGCCATTTCAAGGACCCTCAGCCACGCACCTCCCCCCTCTCCCCATGGCCTGTCCACACTTCCTTGGTTTGTGTGGCTTTCCCTCCATGACAGTTGTTCAACAACTTTGACCAGTTTTGTTTTGAAACTTGCACAAGACACAGTAAAGGCACATTAAGGCATGCTTTCCCCATCTTCTGGCTGCCGCACGTTTCCAAGTTGTTGGGTCTGTTTTCACATTCAGGAGCCTGCCTCTATCCTTACAGGGAGGCTGCTCTGTGGGCACTAATTGACCAAGTCAGGGAAAATCACATTCAGGTGACATTTCTTAACTCAAGCCAAGGTCAAATTCCTGCCCTCAGAGAACACCCCTGCCCTCCTTTAAGTCCTGGCCTGAGATCTTTTATATTCACCTGATAGAGCAAACAGGTTCATGTTTTAATGCCTCATCAGGAAGATTGCCATGATGCATGACAGTTGCACTTCCCCATTACTCCACTGAAAGGGCTGACTGGATTCTCTGCTCAGCTTCTGGTGTGGGGCTTGACATTCACATCTGAGAGCATCACCTTTGAGCCATTTGAAGGAACAGGTAAAGTGGCTCCTCTTCAGAGTTAACATATTGAGGTTTAGGTTTCTCTGAAGGTGATTACAATATCACGATGAAGACTTGAGAAAACTGCATGGTTATGATGATCACGGCTCTGTGTCGTTTCAAAAGTACTGTTAACCAAATCACAAATTGAAGTAACTGATACTTAACCTGAGCTAGAATTCTTAGTTTTCTGTATTTTTGTTCCTGTATTAAGTATGTTATTAAAAAAGTCATTAAAGAGTTGGAGGCAATAAATTGATTATAAGGAAGTAATTACAGTTAGATTTAAAATTTTCCTTTGTCGGTTCATAAAGGAAGAGTAACTGACTGCATAAATTTTGTATCATAGTGATTGTCATTTAATATAGCAAATCCTTCACAACTGTTTCATGAGCTCATGAAATATTAAACCAATATTATTCTAAAGGCAATATATTTAAAGTGTTGAGCAATTCTTTCACTCTGTCGTCTTCCCTCTTCCTCCCATGAAGTGAAATGGACAGTTAGCATTAGACTGAAGACCAGTGCTTAATGAGATCACAGGATAAATATCTGAAATGTACACAAAAACATGAAATCTTCTTTTTCTATTTCTACGTTTATTTCATGCTCTTTTTCATGTAGGATACCACTTCCTCTAAAATGCAAAATAATTGCCACTCTGCATTTATTCACTTTGTCAAATTCACCTACATATAAAGTCTGCATTCTCTGTAGAAATTTCCTTATCAATATATTCAGAGATGTTTAGTACTTTCCTTTGGAGTAGTTGGAACTTGAGACCAAGTCTCCTGGTTCAGAGATAGAGGCACTACCACTGTGTCACAAAAATGTTCTTCAACCCCTTAGTTCCTCAGATCTCCAAAGACCGTGGAACTCCTGTCGTTGCCTTTAGCCATTTCTGTCTCTCACAATCTACAATATTTAAAACGTGAATCTTGCCATCACTCAATCACAGTTTCCTCAGTTTTCCTCTGTTCAGCCTTGGTTATGTCCTGGGCAGTGGATGCTGGTTTCTCCACACCAGGGTCAATGCTTACTAAGCAACTTTGTTCTCACTGCACTTTTGTGGAAGCAACAATGAGTGGCAGCAGTCAGATTCCCTTGGACAAAGCAAGTTGTCACTGCTCAAAACAATTTAATTGAGACCAGAAAGTCAGTGCAAGCACACTGACAGAGACCGGCACTCAATCAATCTATGGTATAAACGCATAGGACCAATTAGCTGGACAGTCGGTTTGTGATGCAAAATAAGGCCAATTTTGTGGGTTCAATTCCTGTATGGCTAATGTTACCATGAAGGACACCCCTTCACATCCTCTCCCCTTGCCTGAGGTATGGTTACCCTCAGCTTAAACCACCACTAGTCATCGCTGTCTAATGCGGAGCAATCCTATCATCTGGTAATGCTATGGTGATTTTATTTCTTTTGAATTCAAGGCCAAATCCATTTAGGATTTTATGGAATGAACAATGCTTACATTGTTTAAGGTTGTGCTCATTTAAATATACTGTACTTTTTGAGGGAGATAAAAGAACAGAAATGTTTGGAAAATGTAGTAGAGACTAATATAATTGGTATAAATTAGTTAGTTTGAGTTAGAAGAATATATTCTACTTGCAAGAATCCATAAGCTGTCTGTCATATATGCTCAGTTTACAAACTACAATTAACTTTCTGGCATACATTGTTTGATGCCACAGATACGGTCAGTTATGTTGCACTGTTGTTTTATGTATACTTTATAAACTTGAAATCGGTTACATCAATGCAGAGATGACAATGGTTTCTAAAGGTTTATGTATAGCTATTTCAAATTATCCACAGTCAAAGATGTCTACATTCATATTTATTTTAACTCAGCTGCTAGTTCATCAGCTTTTGTGCTCCTGAGATGCTGCTTAGCCTGCTGTGCTCATCCAGCTTCACACTTTGTTATCTTTTATTAGCTCTGTTTACTTAAGTCTATGTCATCACCCAGGCTTAATGAATCAAGCACAGGAAGTGTAGGCCAGTTACTAGACTAACATAATAAAACACATTGAAGACTAAGTTGTCCACTTTTTTTGTATGTGGAAATTGGAACTCCTATCTAGACATGACCTTAGCAATGTACCATATAAATAAAAATAACTGGTATGATCCTCCATGTTCTGAAGTTTGAAAGAACTATGCCCTTTTTTCTCATTCTCGAATTATTTTCATGACCAAACATTTATTCGATTCCCTTTCAATCATACCTGCCTCGTCAGTCTGCTCACTACCATTTGTATTTATATTTCTGAAATCTAAATTTTTTGTAAATTTCCTGAGATTTAACACCTCTCATTATAAAGTTTGTGATCATATGAGATCCAATTGTTATTGAATTCAGGGATGAGTTTACTTATGCCGCAGAATACTGAAAATACCTCAACAAGATTTCCCGTGAGCTTCCCTCAGTGTGAAATTTAGGGTGTGAAATTGGTCTACATCAGCTGTGAGGATTGGTTGACATCACTACTTTCTGGGAAAATAGGGATGGTTAATAAGTACTGGCCTAGCCAGATTCATTGTCAATGCTGCACCATCTCTTCACAGTATATGCAGAATAAATGAGCTTGTTAGTTTATAGTGAGTTCTTACCTCGGGTGTTCACCATACTACTTTCTGAAAAATTGGGGAGATCCCATGGTCTCACATGCAGGCCCTACAGGATCTATTTTAAGTGGTTTAATTTATTTGACTTCAGCGATAGGGTGAATGCGTGTTTTGGATTGGGGCACAGACCTGGGGTCAAATGGAGCTCCCAATATTACACACTGCCAGGAGTGGTCACCAATGGTGATTTTGGTTAATTGTTGGCCAGTGGCCATGTTTGGCCCCCAGGTGGTCCTGCTGCTTTTGAGTTCCCAGCTGCCATCCTTCCATTGCCCACAGCAGACCTGCCTTCTGTGTATTATTTGGCCAATTTGGGGTAATCACAGTTAGACTGCCAGTTCCCATTTGACCACATCAGTAAGTCTCAAAATCACAAGGGAAATTCGTGGCCATGGTTACAAATTGAAGACTTCCCAAAATAATTTTATGGAATCATTGGTGTCAGGCATTTATAAAAATGTCTGATTCTCTCAAATTTCTGAAAGCTTCAGACCTTTTTAATTATGTGATTACATGACAAGAAGTGTAATGATCAAACCCCTTTGATGTCTTTCAAAGTTTAAATAGTGCAGAAGCTGGAAATCTGAAACAAACGCAAAGCATGCTAGAAAAGTTTAGCAAGGCTCGCAACATTTGTGGAAAGAGAAACAGAATTAACATTTTGAGTCCAATATTAAAAATTTCTCGCTCCATGGATGCTGCCAGACACTCAGCTATCTTCTTTTGTACATGTATTTCTTTACTTGTCACAGTGATAAAACACATTAACACTAAACAAGTTGACTGAAACAGACCCTTCAGCCCAACTCATCCACACTGATTATCCTAAAATAATCTAGTCCCATTTGCCAGCATTTGGTCCATATCCATCTAAATCCTTCCGATTCATGTACCCATCCAGATACCTTTTAAATGTTAGAAGTGTACCAGCTTGGTCCACTTCCTCTGGCAGCTTGTTCCATACTCACACCACCTTCTGCGTGAAGAAATCACCCCTTAGATCCTTTCTAAATCTTTCCCCTTCTTCATTAAACCTGTGCCCTTTAGTTTTGGACTCCCCTATCCTGGGGAAAAGACCTTAACTATCCTGCACATCCATGCCCCTCATGATTTTATAAATCTCTAAAGGTGTTATAAAGTTGGCTAGAGTAATTGTGAAGTGGAAGGCAGGAAGCTAAAATGTGTGGCTCTATTAAGAGATTTAAGTTCTGTCTGCCCTTAGAAATTTAAAAAAAAATGTCTGGATGAGGGCAGCAGCTGAAGATGCCAATCAGAGAACCTCAAAAAGTGAAACAAGCTTATGGAAAAAGCCTGACAGGTGGCAGGTATAACAGTAAACTTGTTTTGCTAACAAAGTGTGGAGTTGGACGAACATAGCAGGCCAGGCAGAACCTTCTTCGATCTTGAACTAAATTGTCAATTTTCTTGCTTCTCTGATGCTGTGATCCTCCAGATCTACACTGTGTTCTTTCTGACTCAACTTTGAAGTTGTGACAACAAGCTTGAATTCGGCCAATTAACTTAAATGAAGCACGTAGAAACAGAAAGCCAATTGAATTTAATTCTGATGGTGTTAACAACCTGGATCCGATCATATCATAAGAATTTGATCATGACATTCTGGGTATATAAGAGGAGGGTATTTAGAAAATTAGAGAGAGCCAACTGCCATCTGAAAGAGACAGCCACCCACCACCCACCACCCACCATCCACCACCCGCCATCCACCACATGCTACCCACCACATGCCACCCACTATCCGCCACCCACCATTCACCATCTGCCATCCACCATCCACCATCTAACACCCACCACCCACCATCCACCACCCACCACCCGCCACCCACCATCCATCACCCGTCACCCACCACCTACCATCCACCATTCACCATCCACCACCTACAACCCATCATCCACCACCTACCACCCACCATCCACCTCCCACCATCCACCATCCACCACCCAACATCCACCATGCATCACCCACCACCTACCATCCACCATCCATCACCCGCCACCTGCCACCCAGCACCCACCACCCGCCACCTGCCACCCGCTACCCACCACCTGCCACCCACCACCCACCATCCACCACCCACCATCCACCATCCACCACCTACCACCCACCTCTCACCATCCACCTCCCACCACCCGCCGTCCACCATCCACCACCCGCCACCTGCCACCCACCACCCACCATCCACCACCTACCACCCACCATCCACCTCCCACCACCCGCCATCCACCACCCACCACCCACCATCTGCCACCCACCACCCACCATCCGCCATCCATCACCCGCCACCCACCATCTACCATCCACCATTCACCATCCACCACCTACCACCCATCATCCACCACCTACCACCCACCATCCACCTCCCACCATTCACCACCTACCACCCACCATCCACCTCTCACCATCCACCACCCAACATCCACCATCTACCATCCACCACCCACCACCTACCATCCACCACCTACCATCCACCACCCGCCACCCGCCACCCACCATCCACCACCCGCCACCCGCCACCCACCATCCACCATCCAACACCCAACATCCACCATGCATCACCCGCCACCCGCCATCCGCCATCCAT
Organism: Stegostoma tigrinum; assembly: GCF_030684315.1. NCBI lineage: Eukaryota > Metazoa > Chordata > Chondrichthyes > Orectolobiformes > Stegostomatidae > Stegostoma > Stegostoma tigrinum. Next base: position 13,996,070 of record NC_081385.1, read on the forward strand.
CACCCGCCACCTGCCATCCGCCACCCACCACCCACCACCCGCCATCCACCATCCACTATCCACCACCCACCACTCACCATCCACCACCTACCACTCACCATCCACCACCCACCATCCACCACCCACCATCCACCTCTCACCATCCACCTCTCACCATCCACCTCTCACCATCCACCATGCATCACCCACCACCCACCACCCACCACCCACCATCCACCACCCACCACCCACCACCCATCATCCACCACCTACCACCCACCATCCACCGTCTACCACCTACCACCCATCATCCACCACCTACCACCCACCATCCACCATCTACCACCTACTACCCATCATCCACCATCCACCTCTCACCATCCACCACCCAACATCCACCATGCATCACCCACCACCTACCGCCCTCCACCCACCATCCACCATCCAACACCCATCACCCGCCACCCACCACCCACCACCTACCAGCCACCATCCATCATCCACCACCCACCATCCATCACCTGCCACCCACCATCCACCACCCACCATCCACCATCCATTACCTTCCAGAGTTAGCACCATTCAGCACTCAGAGAAAACCCATCTAATTAATCAAATATACCACAGTATTTTTGCTCAAAATCCTTATTGAAGAAATTAGAGGTAAAACTTCCTTCACAGCAGATTTAATGCAAGAAAAGCGCTTCTGAAGAGACCAGAGATGGCAGAATATTCTAGAAGACAGTCTGTGCGAACTTGGAGAGATTGTTATAATTTATTTCTTCATAGTAATTGGGTTTATATTAGTAGGACTTGTCTTTATTTAAACAGTATTCAGTCGAATTTAGACCAGTTAGGGAGTAGTTATTAGTCTAAGAGGGAATTGTCAGTTTGTTAGTAATTTTGTTAATTGTTCATTGTTGGGTTGAATAAATAAATTGTTTCTTGTTACTTGCAAAGTGGAGATCTGGAATTTTCTTTTTTTTAACTGCTCTTTTAATAGATTATGAGGGGAAAGATGAGCTTCTCTGGTTGTTTCAGGGGTAATTATTAGTGGCAAACTCCTACTCTTGTCGTAACAGATTGGGGCTTGCATTCTATTTTAATTATCAGTGGGGTTCAACCATTCCCCATCATAACAAATGTTAGTCCTCAGATTTGAATCAGGAAGCTGCTTTAATCCACAATAAGGTGTATTTATGGATCAATACTTACAATCTACATGTCAAATTGTTCACATCAGTGGGTCATTCTAAACAAGGTGTTTACACTGATTGCTCTCCAGTATTAAGAACCTCAGCTAAGTCATCCATGTGACTCTTCTTTTTAAATGTTCTGGCCATTGGAGTTAATCTTTCATGTTGTTCACATGTCTATAGCCCAAATTACCCTTTACTCATTACCCATGCCTCTCCCAAACTCTTCCTTTTATGGGACCTCTCCCCATTTCCAAGTACAAAAGCATTTTACAATGTTTTGTTCCTGATGGCTCAGTCAGAGAGAGATCAAAAAATGCCCAATTCAATGGATGAGCGAGATTTATCAATAGTACAGATTATGAACAATTCAGGAGCTTTTCTATGAAGAGTCAAAATAAAACTTAGTTCACTAACACCCTAATTACTGGCTTTCTCAGGTCTCTGTACTTATTTGCCAGAATACACTGTGGGGATCATTTTCAGTCTTATGTTATAAGGAACGTGGCTGAGCAAATTGCCTGCTGTTTGTAGAATCAAAAATACAACAAAGAACTGAGGATATTGGAAATCTGAAACAAAACAGGAATTGTGAGAGAAACTTAGCTGGTCTGGCAGCATCTGTGGAGAGAGAAAGCTGAATTTGTATTTCAAGCCCAGTGATCCTTCTTCAGAATACCTAGAACATTACCTTTCCTGTTAATGCATCACTATTTTGGACAGTTTTATGTGAGTCTCTGGTACTTTATCCTTTCTCTCAGATTTCTAAAATTTGCAATTTTTTAGTTTTGCTTCATTTACACCATTGTCATAATGATAAAGGAATAATAATGTTGATCATAAAATGTGAGGCTGGATGAACACAGCAGGCCCAGCAGCATCTCAGGAGCACAAAAGCTGACATTTCAGGCCTAGACCCTTCATCAGAGAGGGGGATGGAGTGAGGGTTCTGGAATAAATAGGGAGAAAGGGGGAGGCGGACCGAAGATGGAGAGAAAAGAAGATTGGTGGAGAGGAGAGTATAGGTGGGGAGGTGGGGAGGGGATAGGTCAGTCCAGGGAAGATGGACAGATCATGGAGGTGGGATGAGTTTAGTAGGTAGGAGATGGAGGTGCGGCTTGGCGTGGGAGGAAGGGATAGGTGAGAGGAAGAACAGGTTAGGGAGGCAGAGACACATTGGACTGGTTTTGGGATGCAGTGGGTGGAGGGGAAGAGCTGGGCTGGTTGTGTGGTGCAGTGGGGGGAGGGGACGAACTGGGCTGGTTTTTTTGTTTTGTTTCAGGAGGGTGGGTGGGAGGAGGTGTATTCTAGGTAGCTGTGGGAGTCAGTAGGCTTGAAAAGGACATCAGTAACAAGCTGGTTGCCTGAGATGGAGACTGAGAGGTCCAGGAAGGTGAGGGATGTGCTGGAGATGGCCCAGGTGAACTGAAGGTTGGGGTGGAAGGTGTTGGTGAAGTGGATGAACTGTTCGAGCTCCTCTGGGGAGCAAGAGGTGGCGCCAATACAGTCATCAATGTAACGGAGGAAGAGGTGGGGTTTGGGGCCTGTGTAGGTGCGGAAGAGGGACTGTTCCACGTAACCTACAAAGAAGCAGGCATAGCTGGGGCCCATGCGGGTGCCCATGGCCACCCCCTTAGTCTGTAGGAAGTGGGAGGAATCGATAGAGAAGTTGTTGAGGGTGAGGACGAGTTCAGCTAGGCGGATGAGGGTGTCGGTGGAGGGGGACTGGTCGGGCCTGTGGGACAGGAAGAAGCGGAGGGCCTTGCAAAAATTCCATCCCCTATTCCCAATTCCTCCGCCTCCGCCGCATCTGCTCCCACGATGAGGCATTCCACTCCCACACATCCCAGATGTCCAAGTTCTTCCAGGACCGCAACTTTCCCCCCACAGTGGTCGAGAACGCCCTTGACCGCGTCTCTCGCATTTCCCGCAACACATCCCTCACACCCCGCCCCCGCCACAACCGCCCAAAGAGGATCCCCCTCGTTCTCACACACCACCCCACCAACCTCCGGATACAACGCATCATCCTCTGACACCTCCACCATCTACAATCCAACCCCACCACCCAAGACATTTTTCCATCCCCACCCTTGTCTGCTTTCCGGAGAGACCACTCTCTCCGTGACTCCCTTGTTCGCTCCACACTGCCCTCCAACCCCACCACACCCAGCACCTTCCCCTGCAACCGCAGGAAATGCTACACTTGCCCCCACACCTCCTCCCTCACCCCATCGCAGGCCCCAAGATGACTTTCCATATTAAGCAGAGGTTCACCTGCACATCTGCCAATGTGGTATACTGCACCCACTGTACCCGGTGTGGCTTCCTCTACATTGGGTTAACCAAGCGGAGGCTTGGGGACCGCTTTGCAGAACACCTCCGCTCGGTTCACAATAAACAACTGCACCACCCAGTGGCAAACCATTTCCACTCCTCTTCCCATTCTTTAGATGACATGTCCATCATGGGCCTCCTGCAGTGCCACAATGATGCCACCCGAAGGTTGCAGGAACAGCAACTCCTATTCCGCTTGGGAACCCTGCAGCCCAATGGTATCAATGTGGACTTCACCAGCTTCCAAATCTCCCCTTCCCCTACTGCATCTCTTTACCCAGCTCAGTTCGTCCCCTCCCCCCACTGCACCACACAACCAGCCCAGCTCTTCCCCTCCACCCACTGCAACCCAAAACCAGTCCAACCTGTCTCTGCCTCCCTAACCTGTTCTTCCTCTCACCCATCCCTTCCTCCCACCCCAAGCCGCACCTCCATCTCCTACCTACTAACCTCATCCCACCTCCTCGACCTGTCCGTCTTGCCTGGACTGACCTATCCCCTCCCTACCTATACTCTCCTCTCCACCTATCGTCTTTTCTCTCCATCTTCGGTTCGCCTCCCCCTTTCTCCCTATTTATTCCATAACCCTCACCCCATCCCCCTCTCTGATGAAGGGTCTAGGCCCGAAACGTCAGCTTTTGTGCTCCTGAGATGCTGCTGGGCCTGCTGTGTTCATCCAGCCTCACATTTCATTATCTTGGATTCTCCAGCATCTGCAGTTCCCATTATCACCAATAATGTTGATCATACTGTAGCGTTATAACGACAGGGTAGAATTTCCTCAGACATTGAATCATGTGGCCAATTGTTGAGAAATTTGAGAGAACGTCCTCACTCACTAAGTGAGGCCTTTCTAAACATCGAGACTGGCCAAGTCCTGGATGTCGAGATGCAGCTCTTGCTAGTGAGTGGTGAGAAACCTACTAATAGGTATTATTGCTTATTAACGCCCTTATTATTCGCTAATGTGACTTTACTAATATGTACTATTAATCCCATGCTTCGGCCTGCTGTAAAGAATCTAGATGTGAGAAATCCTGAAATGAAAGACAGAACGGGCGCCTTCCAAATCCAGCTCTCCACTTGCTCCTGCAGACCTCCCCAATTTGACACAAGGCACAAACATCTCAGGGCACTCTCCAAGCCCAGTGGCCATACACACCCCACATCTACAAATGCACAGCCTGTGTATGAAAGCTCTGTAGTTGTTTATTCACTAAAATGGGGCACAGCAGGAGCATTGTCTTTAAATGGCCCAGCGAGTACACTTTGCATGCAAGGTCAGGAACCCAGCTCACACATTGGAGTGGGCTGCGTCTCAGGAATCCACGACAGTTATATTAGGCCTCGCTTATTTAGATCCTAAGATGCTCATCTCTGCTTTGCCTTGAGCTGCAGTGTTTTGCTGTCTTCAGTCACAATTTAAAGGCTTGCAATACTTGTCCCTTGCCTTGCGGTTTAGCGCAGACACAATTTCTGCAGCTTGTCTGTCTTGGTCAAGGGGGTAGATAATGTTTCTGTGAGGCATACAGCTGCATCAGTCTCACATCTGCACCATGTGGCAGGCACGTACACATCAAACACTCTGGATGTACTGCAAGCTGATGCCCATCTCTCAAAGTCTAATAGGAGTCGCCCTAAGTCAAGTCAAGGGAGACTGTCTTCAGTCAATAGGGCCTGGCACAGATAGCCCCACGATATTCTCATAACAGTGAGTCCTTAAAGCTATGCTGAAGTGAGAATCAGTAGGGAGAAAGTGAGTGTCATTGTTGCATGATAGATGAGTCATGAAGTGAGCTTGGAGTAAGAAAACTTGCCAAACCCAGAGGAGAAAGACATTCTGTGACACTCAACAAAAATGAATCTTTGCTAAATTCTGGGAAGATTTGGCCCAGTACATTGGGTGGTCAAGATGAAGAAAGAATGTTCTGATTGATTGAGGAGAGGCGTCCTATAGTTTACTCAGGAACACGACAAACAGAGGAGGAGGACAGAATCAGTGTGCCCCATTTCAACCTCAACAGAGGTGCTAACTGGAATCATACATGGTGCTTAAAAACAGGATGTTTGAGGACAGCATTCCTGCTGTCTCTCTTTTTAGTGAATAAACTGCTACAGGGCATTTATACACGGGCTATGTGCAGTTAGAGACAATTGGGGTTCTGTAAATGGGACTTGCCAGTTACCATTTAAGATGTTTGCATTGTGTGCTTGGTATTTATGCCTGGGTTCACTAGAACGATAGGTAGGCAGAGGGTAAACTTGAACAGGGAATACTTTTTTGTAGAACTTCAGAGCCCCATATTTGGTTTTAGACTGCCTCCCCTAGCTCCTGCTCTGGGTCACCTGACCCAATCTATTAAAGGGGCAACACACACCTAAATACAAACAAATCAGTGGGCATCTCCCATGTACCCATGATTTCCTTTGACCAATTTTGCTGCTTTCAACTATCTAATTCCAATCTTGAGACTTCCACTGCTAATCCTCTCCAGCATTTTTATCATCTCTAAGACACTCCTTATAGTTTAATCTGTTGCTGGCCTCAACAACTATCTGATGTGGCTTAGTATCAAATTTTGCTCAGTAACACTCCTGTGAAGCACCTTGGAGTGTCTAATGACATTAAAAGTACTATATTGATGCAAGATGGTGCCATTATGGCTACAATGCATTCCTGAGAAATAGTTCACAGATTTAGAGGTAGGAATTCAGGCAGAGCAATCCAAATGTTACTTAAATGGAAAGGCTGTAAGCAATGGAGATAAGAATGTAATAAACAAAAACAGAAGTTGCTGGAGAAATTCAGCAGGTCTAGCAGTCCAGTGACCGTTCTTCAGAATGAAGACACGAACATACAGCACAGTAAGGCTTCAGGTGGCCTGTGTACAAAACCTATCCACAGGCACAAAGGCACATACAACTGTCTTAAAGATAGGAACAAAAAAAAAGCCATCAAAAGTTTCTGCCCAACTTTCAATGACTGCAGCTGAAGACAACTGTCATTTTTGATGAAAACAGGTCTTTCATTGTTGTGGCCAGGAAGGAGGGCAGAAATTGAAAAGCCTGAATTTTAGTGCAGTGAAACACCTCACTCTCTTGCTGTAAGTGGTGAAGGAGTTGATGTCTGGTCTTTATCAGCCAAATAGCTTGAGTTTTATTCAATAAATGCTTCCAATGTACACCAATGGCCAGCAGCAAAGGCGTCCGTTGTGCCATATGATAGAAAAAAAATGAAACATCTGTCATCACTTTGCAGGCAGATAAAATACTCTGAGATAACAAATTGTGAAGCTGGATGATCACAGCAGGCCAAACAGCATCTTAGGAGCATAAAAGCTGACATTTCAGGGTCTAGGCCCGAAACGTCAGCTTTTGTGCTCCTGAGATGCTGCTTGGCCTACTGTGTTCATCCAGCTCCACACTTTGTTATCTTGGACTCTTCAGCATCTGCAGTTCCCATTATCTCAGTTAAAATGCTCTTTTGGTTTATGAAAAGTAAACATGAGCATGCACTTTAAAAGTACACAATTTCATTGGAAATATCAGGTTCATTGGAGTTGCCAAGGAAACAGAAGACACAGAAGCTTGAACACATGCAACAACAGGTTCAAGAACAGCTTCTTCCCTGCAGTTGTTAGACTCTTTAACATTAAATAATGTTGATCTGGCTTTGTGTACCCCCTGTGCCATTGCAGCCTGTAAGTCTCACTCTATCTAAGCACCCTAGGATCTATATGTCCTTGTTTACTATGATCTGCCTGTAATGCTTCCAAAACACAAATTTTCACTGTACTTAGGTACATGTGACTACAATAAATCAAATCAAATCACAGTAGTGAAAAGGAGTTGTCAAGGCCTTTAAATCAGCTATAATTTAGATAGTTAGAACATGTTTGAAGTATTGAAAACTCAGTTTTCAATTCTCTATTTCAATGTGTCTGTTGTTATAAGCCTGATTCCATAATTACAGAATGAGTGTCGCATCACTGATTTCACAATTTATCTTTATTGGAGTATAGTCTGTGAATTGAAGGAATGAGTATAATTGCTTAATGTTACAATTGATTAAAGAAAGTTAAATGAAGTGGATAGGGTTTTATCAGTGCTGGTGTTATTTTAAAATAGTGAATTGACAAATAGAAACTCAAAGACTTTGTTTCGTCTGAGCCTGGCTACCAAGGTCTACCCTCGGTGGATACCAGACAAATTGACACGGAGGGAGTATGAGCAAAGGGAGGTGGGTTACACATCTGGATTGGCAGGAGTTGGCAAAATATTATCATGACGGCAATAAATAGGGGCAGTTATCTGGATGGGTAAAGGCATAGACTTTGCCATGGAGGGGTATATGGCAGCTGCAGGAGTAGATGGGCATCATGAGGTGCTGTGTAATGGCAAAGTTTGGGCATTGAATTATGCGGGTGGTTAGAGAATATCAGGGATGAGGGCTTAAGGGTCTTTTCTACGAAAAGGTAGGTTTTGTGACTCAGTGCTCCTGATCTGGGAGACAAGTATTGGCATTCAACTGAGTCAAGAGGTGATGATGTCTATAACGATGCAATTTGGCACAATTAGCAAGATTTTTGTTCCTTCTTGTTTCAAACAGATCCCAAAGATCCAGGTCCAATTGAAAACAGCTGTCCCCACACCTCCTCCCTCACCCCCATCCCAGGCCCCAAGATGACATTCCACATTAAGCAGAGGTTCACCTGCACATCTGCCAATGTGGTATACTGCATCCACTGTACCCGGTGCGGCTTCCTCAACATTGGGGAAACCAAGCGAAGGCTTGGGGACCGCTTTGCAGAACACCTCCGCTCAGTTCGCAACAAACAACTGCACCTCCCAGTCGCAAACCATTTCCACTCCCCCTCCCATTCTCTAGATGACATGTCCATCATGGGCCTCCTGCAGTGCCACAATGATGCCACCCGAAGGTTGCAGGAACAGCAACTCATATTCCGCCTGGGAACCCTGCAGCCATATGGTATCAATGTGGACTTCACCAGTTTCAAAATCTCCCCTTCCCCTACTGCATCCCTAAACCAGCCCAGTTCGCCCCCTCCCCCCACTGCACCACACAACCAGTCCAACCTGTCTCTGCCTCCCTAACCGGTTTTTCCTCTCACCCATCCCTTCCTCCCACCCCAAGCCGCACCCCCAGCTACCTACTAACCCCATCCCACCTCCTTGACCTGTCCGTCTTCCCTGGACTGACCTATCCCCTCCCTACCTCCCCACCTACACTCTCTCCACCGATCTTCTTTACTCTCCATCTTCGGTCCGCCTCCCCCTCTCCCTACTTATTCCAGTTCCCTCACCCCATCCCCCTCTCTGATGAAGGGTCTTGGCCGGAAACGTCAGCTTTTGTGCTCCTGAGATGCTGCTTGGCCTGCTGTGTTCATCCAGCCTCACATTTTATTATCTTGGAATTCTCCAGCATCTGCAGTTCCCACTATCTCTGAAAACAGTAGAGATGAGAATTTCTTCGACCTACTATTAGAACATCAGAACAGGATAAAGCCATAGAATTCCTATGGTGTAGCAGCAGATTATTCAGCCCATCTGAATAATATCTACGCAGACCCAGCCCCTCATGTTGTTCCTGTAACCCTGTATTCACCATGACTAAACCACCGAATCTGCAAAATCCCTGAATACCACAGGGCAATTTAGCATAGCCAATTCTTGTATTCTGCACATCCCTGGACACTGCGAGGCGATTTAGCATTTAGCATTTAGCATCTGTCTAACCCGCACATCTTTGGAAATGATCAAGTGACCATGGACCAAACATTCGACATTTTAAATTGGCCCACAGCCAGAAAAATTAGGCCTGAAAAAAATTTGTCGAAACTAAAAAAAAATTTGTTTTGACTATATAAATTGACCACAGTGTCCAAAGCACAGTCAATAAGGAAGAGACCATTCAGTCCACCAAGCTCGTTCTGCTGTTCACTGAAATCAGGACTGATTTTTCACATACCTCTATTTCTTTGTCATGTCTTCTTTTCTCTTATCATCCCTGTTTGGAGATCTAAGATTTTAAATTATTAATTGACCTGGCATGTCATTCTTCCGATGGGATAAATTTCAACAGTTTCACTTCCATTGGTATAAAAAGGCAATTCCAAATTTTACACCCTGTTCTGGGCTTTCACACCAGCAGCAAAAATTTCTCTCTATCTCTCTATAACTCCATTGATTGCTTTTTAAATACAAAGTCAGCAATGATTCTTTAACCTTCTATTTTCCATGGAATAGAAGTCTAGCTTTATATAATCTCCCTTCGTAATGTTAACTCTGGATCTCTGTTAGCATCCTTTTATATCTGTACTGCACATATTCTAGGGTTAATCTGTCCTTTCTTAGGTACAGTTGTCACTGAAAAACAGTACACCAGGCTATCATTCATTACATTTTGTACCTGACTATTGCACTTGAGTGATGTATGTATGTATGAGGATTGGTTGTCTGACAGAAGGCAGAGAGTTGGGATAAAAGGCTCTTTTTCAGAATGGCAACCCGTGACGAGTACCTCTCTGATGAAGGGTCTAGGCCCGAAACGTCAGCTTTTGTGCTCCTGAGATGCTGCTTGGCCTGCTGTGTTCATCCAGCCTCACGTTTTATTATCTTGGAATTCTCCAGCATCTGCAGTTCCCATTATCTCTGTATAGAGCTAACCAATGCCTTCTTAAGAGAAAGAAGAAATAGATAATGAATTCTGGCTCAGACAGTGATGCCACGTATCATAAGTGCATTTAAAAAAATAATAGATTGATTGAAGATAAATCTGTGACAAGCAGACTTCAAAACATAAAAGTGGGAGGTCATTAATTTTAGACCATAAATGGTTAGAGCTAAGCATTTCTTTGTTTAGCAAACAGTTAGGAATTGTGGAGCTCTGAAGAGATTTAAGGATGCACCATAAGACCATAAGACATAGGAGTGGAAGTAAGGCCATTCGGCCCATCAAGTCCACTCTGCCATTTAAATCATGGCTGATGGGCATTTCAACACCACTTCCCTGCACTCTCCCCGTAGCCCTTGATTCCTTTTTGAGATCAAGAATTTGTCGATCTCTGCCTTGAAGGCATCCAACGTCCCGGCCTCCACTGCACTCTGCGGCAATGAATTCTACAAGCCCACCACTCTCTGGCTGAAGAAATGTCATCTCATTTCAGTTTTAAATTTACCCCCTCTAATTTTAAGGCTGTGCCCACGGGTCCTAGTCTCCCCGCCTAACGGAAACAACTTCCTAGCGTCCACCCCTTCTATACCATACATTATCTTATAAGTTTCTATTAGATCTCCCCTCAACCTTCTAAACTCTAATGAGTACAATCCCAGGATCCTTAGCCGTTCATCATATGTTAAATCTACCATTCCAGGGATCATCCGTGTGAATCTCCGCTGGACACGCTCCAGGGCTAGTATGTCCTTCCTGAGGTGTGGGGCCCAAAATTGGACACAGCATTCTAAATGGGGCCTAACTAGAGCCTTATAAAGCCTCCAAAGCACATCACTGCTTTTATGTTCCAACCCTCTTGAGATAAACAACAACATTACATTCGCTTTCTTAATTACATACTCTACCTGCAAGTTAACCTTTAGAGAATCCTGGACCAACAATCCCAGATCCCTTTGCACTTCTGATTTGCGAATTTTTTCACCATTTAGAAAATAGTCCATGCCTGGCTTCTTTTTTCCAAAGTGCAAAACCTCACATTTACTCACATTGAATTTCATCAGCCATTTCCTGGACCACTCTCCTAAACTGGCTAAATCTTTCTGCAGCTTCCCCACCTCCTCAGTACTACCTGCCTGTCCACCTATCTTCGTATCATCGGCAAACTTCGCCAGAATGCCCCCAATGCCTTCATCCAGATCATTAATATACAAGGTGTGGCCCCAACACTGAACCTGAACCCTCTCTGATGAAGGGTCTAGGCCCGAAACGTCAGCTTTTGTGCTCCTGAGATGCTGCTTGGCCTGTTGTGTTCATCCAGTCTCACATTTTATTATCTTGGTTAGCTCTATGCAGTCCATTTGGTGCAGATAGACTCACAGCGAGGGAGCTCCAGGATTTTGACGTAGCACTACTCAAAGATGGCCCATATATTTTCAAGTCAGGACAGTGAGTGGCTTGATGGGGCAGTTGCAAATGGTGTTATTCCCATGGATCTGCTGTCCTTGTCCTTCTAGGTGGTGGTTGTGAGTTTGGAAGGTGCTGCCTAAGCAGCTTTTGTGAATTTCTGTTCTGCATCTTATAGTTGGTATATGCTGCTTCTATTGAGCGTTGATGGTGGAGGGGATGAATGTTTGTAGATGTGATGCCAATCAAGTGGACTGTTTTGTCCTGGATAGTGTCAAGCTTCTTGAGTGTTTTCAGAGCTGCACTCATTCAGACAACTGGGGAGCATTCAGTTGCATACCTGTCTTGTGCCTTGTAAATGGTGAACAGGCTTTAGGGAGTCAGGAGGTGAGTACACACTGTGAAAGTCCTAGCCTCTGACCTGCTCTTGTAACAATTGTATTTATATGGCCAATCCAGTTCAGTTTCAGTCACATCTTTGTAATTTTATGTTCCTAACAACACCACTGTCTCTACCACCTTTTGTGTCTTGGGCAAGCATTGATTTATGGCTTAATATTCCGTTATCCAACTCAACATTAAGCATAGGTGACAACTGAGGCCTCAGCACAGACCCTGGGAGGATACCACTAGTTATTTCTGACTTGAGTTTGCCATCACCAGGGTACTTTACCTTAAGAGGCAATGCTCACATTTTCTTCCAAAATGTACAAAACTGATTGTGGATATCATGGTGTTGAAGGATCCAACAGAGGTTTGTTATAGCCAACTATTATGTATCATTACTACATTTGCCTTCTGCTCTATTATCAAGCTGCTAAATTATATAGAACAGCATGATTCAATAGCCTATCATGCTCAAATGATCCAAGTTAAGATGGAGTATTTTATATCATAGGTCATATGCTGTGGTGCATTGTGAATGACATGATCATGTTTCTTGAAGATGTATTGATACACTGTATCTCTTGAAGGTATGTACTGACATACAAAGATTGGGACATACACAGCAATTTCTTTTGTACTGCTAAGCACACCTGTACTGTTAACTCTGTTGCCAATCCAATCTCTTGACCAGGTCAATAGTTTGGCTTTAATTCCTCGAACTTCAATTTCAGGAGTGTTCTTTTGTATGGAATCTTATTTGATTGTCTGTAAATCCAAATAAATTACATCCATAGACATTTCCCTGTTACTTTAGTTATTCCCTTAAAGATTTTATTTAGATTCATTAAACATAGCTTACAATTCACAAACCTAGGCTGGCTCTCTCTAATCAGCTTAAATTTCTCTTCAGCACTCAGCAATTCTTATCGCTAATTATAGTTTCCACAGCTTCTCCACAAAAGACAGTAGCCTATCAGGTCTATAAACTTGTGGTTTTTCTCCCTCACACTATCCTTCAAAAATGGAGCTGCATTTGCAGGCTTTGCATATAAAGAGACCTTTCCTGAATCAAAATAGTTATGGAAGCTTACAGCTAAACCATCTGCAAACTCCACACCTACTTCTTTTCAAATTGAAGGAGAGAAGGTATCAAATCCTAGGGATTTGTTATTCTTGCATTCTCTTTCATCATAGAGTTTGCCTGCTAACATTAATGAGTTCTAGACCTCAATTCATAATTAGCTTCCCTTCTATATCAGGTATATTATAATCCTCCTCCACAGGGAAGTCAAAGTAATTTTTATCTTCTTATTCTCTTTTACAGTAATGCAGTATTATCCCAAATGTTTTTCTAATGATCTCTCATCACCCGTAGTTTCCATCTGTAAGCCAGTGGCCACTGCTTTTAAACTTTTGAATTCTTTGGCTTCTGGGTGAAATTCTAATCTTAAGCCTCTCACTAAATCTTTAACTGTTCAAGGGGATAGAACCTTTAAATCTTCAAATTTGACTTCCTCTAATTGTGTTAGGAAAATGCTTATATCAATTCCAAACATTTCTATATCATAGAAAGCCCAAAATATTGAAGCTGTTTCAAAAATAAAGACTACTTGAAAAGCTTAGCAGATCTGGTGGCATCTGTGGTGAGAAACCAGAGTTAATATTTCAAGTCGAGAGACCCTGCCTCAGAATTGGTCTAGTTCTGAAGAAGGGTCATGCAACCAGAAAGATTAGCTCTGATTTTTCTCAACAGATGTTGCCAGACCTGCTAAGCTTTTCTAGCAATCTCTATTTTTGTTTCTGATTTATAGCATCTGCAGGTGTTTTGTTTCTTTATTAAAGCTGTTTTGCTCTCTCCGCATATTCTATGAGAGTTTCTCCTCCACTATCTAGTGTTATTTCAGATATCCAGTATGCACAATACTTTTCTCTGATTTTACCGATGCTATATTCAAAGCCAGGGACCATAAATCACTAATGAATTTGAAATAACTGTACAAAGGTTGGTATCCTGTCACCAAGTCACCCTTTATTTGCTCATGCATGGGCCATGACCAGCACGCTTGGAGTCAGACCCCCGAACAGAGGAGATTCTAATCTTCCTTAGATATTGCTTGGCCAGGGCTTCCTTGATTTGCTCGTGTTAACAATCCCAATCAAGAATTTCACAGTCAATGAAGCCCACTTGGTCCCAATCACTATGGAATCAAATCGGAATTCCAGAAGAAAACTCTTTCATGCAGACCGTTGTTAAAATGTGGAACTTGCACCTGTATAGAATTGACGCAGGTAGTATAGAGGCATCTTAGGCAAATTAAATCAACAGATTAGTGCGGGAGATATAAAAAGAAATGCTGATAGGGTGAGATGAAGCTGAATGGGAGTAACATGCTGTGAAGCATAAACACTTATATAGACCAATTTGGTCAAAATGTTTCTGTGCTGTTAATTCCATGTGATTCCATGTTCCCTTGCCATTATTGGTTGTGAAATGACTGCTAAAACATTTTTGTTAACTAAAATTTACTTCAGTGAAGTCTACAAGAGTGTAAACAAGGTGTGATCACTGCACTCAAGCTTCTTGCTTGCAGTATTTATTTCATATTTGCTGCTTGGAATGTGAACAACAAGACAAAAGAGAAACCACAGAGACACTGTTATCACTGCAAAATCTGTCAGTTTAAATTCGACATTCCACACTTCCAGCTGTGTCATGCAGGTGTCTCTTCAAATATATATTTTGTGTGAATTTCGACACATTGTTATCTAGTTTAATTTACAGTTGCTGCCTATTATTACCAGAGAGACAGTCACATTTTTCCAGACCATCAAAACAGTTTCATAATGAAAAAATTACTTATTATTATGGGGAGTTGGAGGAATGCTTCATTTTAATTACTCATTGGTATCCATTGGTAATACATTTAAAACTTGTAGCACAGGGATAGACAATTTCAGCATTTTTTGGATACATTTAATTCTCACTCAGCTCAATAATTATCAAGTAACATTTCTTTGTTTCTCACTGCATACCTCATTATATCAACAAGTAATTCCTGAGTAATTTAACAGAATACTACTCTCGACCACATTATATATTTCCAGAAATTAACTGCTATAAACAATCTTGGAAGGTTAGCTTCCCATCTGATAATCAGTTGTGATGTTGGTTTTTTTCTGTCTCTCGCCGTGGTTTTCATTCAGGTGAGGTATTGACTATCTTTCTCCAGGGCAGAGTCAGTCAAAATGCTGTATCTCTGTATCTCTCTCTCTCTCTCAGTAAGGTAAACTTTTGATTCTCAGGTTACAGTTAGGCAAGCTGCTGCCACTATTTCTGTCCCCAAGTTTACACCACCCATCTTCAATGGAACATTGTCCAAAGTGAAATATTTTGGCTGTGTTAGTGTGTTTTTTGAAAGAATAAGTAGAAATCCTGTAGTTAAAAACATGCTGAGATAGCAACAACTGCAGATGCTGGAGTCAGAGACCATCCAGAATTTTTGAGGAAGGGTCCTGACCCGAAATGTCAACTTTCCTGCTCTTCAGATGTTGCCTGGCCTGCTGTGTTCCTCCAGCTAAAACATGCTGTTATAATAAACATACAAAAACAGCTGCATATGTTTCCCAGGTGTCTAATAGCTTGTAAAAACACAGACTTTATTTCATTCTCTTTTCAAAATTGCTAAGGAATTCCTGTATTGAATATAATAAAATCAGAGAATGCAAAATACGGCAATCATGTTTACTCTGGCAGCTTGAAACAGTAGACAATTAGTCCCTCAACCCCATTCTTTCTGCATCACCCTATAACTTTTACGTACATGTCTAATTCCCTCCTATTAACAATGTTTTTGAATAACATCGAGAAAACTGCATCATCTGAGGTGCATTTTCATAACTTTTTACTGAATGTCTATTTGAAATTGAAAGCCATT
The DNA here is from genome assembly GCF_030684315.1 of Stegostoma tigrinum. NCBI lineage: Eukaryota > Metazoa > Chordata > Chondrichthyes > Orectolobiformes > Stegostomatidae > Stegostoma > Stegostoma tigrinum. The sequence goes on from NC_081385.1 coordinate 14,012,002, forward strand.
GGCTTTCAGAAAACGACAACTCCATTAAATCTCACTCCACTTCACTCCAGTGCTAGGAAGATGCTGAAAAGATTTTGAAAGGGATGAGATCAATTTGGTTGAAGACTCTTGCTTACAGGGATATAAAGAGTCGAGGGGGTTAATTCAACCTGGGGGATGGAGGTGACGGAACATGAGAAAGGAGAGAGACCAAAGTGTTGAAAGTAAGTAGCGGATAGTGTGAAATAAGTTGCAGATATATGCTGAATTTCATTCCATTATCTTTTCACTGTAGCTGGGGTGCTGATATTATTGTATTAATGGCTTTAAAATGAGAATAACATCATTCCTTCCATCCAATTGCCCCTGTAGAACAAACAATTTAAAATGGCATTGAGTAATGCTTGAGCACCAAAAGCTATTAAAATATTTTTCTCTCTACAGGGCACCCATTAAGTGATGTGAATTTTATCATCATAGTTAAATAATACACTAATGGCAGCATTCTAATTGGTACTGTCTAGATTCTACTCCCAGTCATCACTACAATATAAAAATACATTAAGCGTATATTGGCATAACCTGTGAACTCATAACCACGTACTATCAGGAATAACATGAAAAGAAATGGGGCTAGCATGTTGTAACTATGACTGTGAGCTGTGCTCCCACATGTTCCTAAAAAACATGGCAACATCCTTGCATCAAGGCAACAATTTTATGTCACTTAACTGCAGCATACGAAATACACAGATCACCGTAGCTTTTTATAATGTTACACACCATAGATTCACACAATTACAGAATGGCTACAGCACAGGAGGAGGCCATTTGGCTCATCATGTCTAAATTGGATCTTTCATATCTCCATATTAATGGTTAATACTAAAGTAAATATATCATCGCTGTTATATTTCAAACAAAAAAAAAGCTTTATCACATACACAGACGCAGGCACAGGCACAGACACACACTAATCCTTTGATTAGTATGCACCAAAGCCGAAAGCCAAAGGATATGACTTACATTTCAGTGAAGTTTATGAAATATCGTGTAATGTATCAGCCAAATGATGGTGACGAGCATTTGCTCACCAATCAATTAGATCAAGGGCCACTTCTTTTGAACATTGTTATAAATAAAATTTCTTTGAAAGCTGTACATACATGGGCTGAGCTGGGAGCAGAACAGTGGTCAATCTTATAACAATGTACCAGAAGCTTGAATTCAAAGGGAATAAAACCATGAAATTGCAGCAAGTATGTCCACACCTCTACTTTAGTAGAAACCTCTGTGAATCAATCACTTTCTAAGTCTGTTCCCCTCCTGCTAAAAGACCTACCTCTTGCTGAGATTTGATTCTCCATGTCCCAGTGTAGTCCTGCATCTGCACAGGTTGTGATCAATGAAGGGAATGAGAACAACTGGTTTCATGGCTGAAAATCACAATTCACGTATCTCTGTGGGACTGAATAGATACTCTTCAAGTCTAATGGTCAGACAAATATTTCTTGTAAAAAAAAATTGATTCTAAACTCTGTTGTTTCTCCTAATACTCTACAATTTGCCATTTTTTATCTCAAGCATTGTTTAGTTCTTAACATTTTTAGTTTTGGGATGAGCATGCTGAATGCAAACATATAGTTCAATAACCAATATGGCAAATCTCATTTTGATTTAAATGCATTTTTAAGCATGTATAAAAGGCCAATTATTGACAGCTTGTATTGTTCTTAACTTACAGAATATTAAGAGGTGTGCAAGAAGCAGTTGGTTACTCTAGGCAATAATTAATACTTTTCCTCTGAGAAAGGGTCACCCGACAAAAACGTTAACTCTGATCTCTCTTTCCAGATGCTGCCAGATCTGCTGAACTTTTCCACCAACTTCTGTTTTGGTTTTACCTTCGTCTTGGGTCTCCCCCAAAAACTTTGTGCAAAATCTAGAAATGCAGTGAATCAACCAAATTCTGACATTGAGCATCAACACGTGGATATCTTCCCAAACTAGGATCCTGACACTCTCTCTCACAGAAGGCTACAAATATGGACAGCAAATTAACTTAGTTCTCTCTTCTCTTAGCAAGCACTACAGCTACTTAATATTTGAATTAAAAATGTAACACCTATCATTAAAAATTGTAGTACTGAGAAGTTTTTCATCTTAATATTTACGTCTACTATGCTGCCAATACAAGATGGCCAACAAAAAAACAGAGCAAAATTAACATCTCTCAGTTTCCTACAGCATTAAACAAACTGACAGGCATAGCAACATACATAATTTATACCCTGAGCTGCAACTGCAATAAACACATGCAGAATAATTAGAGATTACTCAGTAGGCATTACTTATGTCTGGAATTATGTAATGTCTAATCAATGATGGCAAGCTGATATTAAGACTCATGCTTCTACTCTATAGTATCAACAATAAACCTGGGATAAAGTAAGAATAAAATGCAAGGTTTTGGAATAACATGAAATTATATCTCCTTGATTATGTTTTAATTGAGGAACTTACACTGGCTGCCCTTCAGCTTGCTAAGCCTCCCTGTTATTCAAATACACTGTTTTTTGTTTGTTCCCATTGCAATCATCTTCTTGCATCATTCAGTCACCCCTGGATGTGAGTTTGCTTGCTGATCTGGAAGGTTAACCTTCCAGCTCAGTGAGCAAACTCACATCCAGAACCTCAACCTGAGTTACAAATCTTCTCAAAACTCGCTATTCAGTCACCCCTTTAGCCATTTATACTTAGCTTTTCATTATTTTGTCTCTCCTGAAAAGAACTTCTTCAGATACCTTAATTGCATTTTCTGTTCTGTGGAAGCAGGAAGCAGTGGTTTTTCAGTGTTCTGTCAATTCCCTGTAGAGATTCTTTCCTTTAACACTCACAACACTACGGTATAGCAAGGGATTCATGCTGAAGTGAAACTTTCATTACCTGGCATGTGGCATTTGCTTTCCCTCCTAAGTTGTTCGTCGGAGAAGATCTTTTTAGTGAATTAATGTTTGCAGCTTATTCAAATCCCTTATTCATTTGTTTAATCTGTCTCGAATCCTTCCAAGTAATTGAAAATAGTCATGGTCTCCTCAGCAAGTTTTATTAGTTATTTATAGCTGCACACTCCATCCAGCACTGTCCATAGTGTGTACCATTTGAAAGAAACATTGCAGTTACATATTAACATTTTTTCAATAGCACCATCAGACCCAGGATGTCCAATACTGAGAGGGGCTAAGGTCCCATGAAAGTGTGAATACTCTCATATACAAATCATATACCAAATCACACACCATCTTGACTTGGGAATACACTGAATTTCTTTCAATTGCTAGTTCAAATTTCAGGGAACTGTTGACTTCACAATCACATTAGGATGCATGGAGACAATGAATTTCAAATGTAGGAGCAGAAGTGGATCACTAGGCCCTTCAAGCCTGCACTGCCATTCAATATGATCATGGCTGATCATCTTACTTAATGTGCTGTTTCACCTTTCACCCCACAGTCTTTGATCCATTTAGTCCTAAGAACCATATCTACACCTTCCTTGAAAGTCTTCGTTCTTTTGGTCTCAGCTGTTTCATGTGGCAGAGAATTCTACAGGCTCGCCATTCTCCGGGTGAAGGAATTCCTCCTCATCTTCATCCTAACTGGTCTATTCTTTATCCTTAGACGGTGACTCCTGGTTCTGGATTCCCTGGTCATTGAAAACATTCTTACTGCATCAATCCTGACTAATCCTGTTCAAATTTTGTAGTTTTCTATAAGATCACGCCTCATTCTTCTAAACTCCAGTGAATGTAGTCCTACCTGATACAGACTCTCCCTACATGCCAGTCCTGCCAGGAAACAGTTTGGTAAACCTTCTTTTAAATTTCATCAAAGCCAGAATATTCTTGCTCCATTCAGGATGCCAATAAAGCACACTGAGCTCCATGTGTGGTTTTATTCATGCCATGTACTATTGCAGCAAAACATCCCTGCTTGAGGTTCTTGTGAAGGTTTGTAGCTTGATTTGTGTATGAGGTTGTTGGCTTGCTCACCGAGCTGGCTGGTTTCTATATCAAACCCATGCAAAAGTGAATGGGAAATGACACAACCCAACTTAACAGACTGGATCATATAAATTCCAAGTGGAGTAGAACAACATCACTTCTTCAGAGGCTGCATTGATGATGTTACTGAGCAGGATGATAAAATGTCTGTATGATAACTATCCAGCTCGGTGAGCAAGCCAACAACCTCAAATATCCTGCTCCTGTATTCAAATCCTCTTGCTACAAAGGCCAAAAGTACATTAGTCTTCAGTTCTGAGGAAGCATGACTCGACCCGAAGAGTTAACTTTGATTTCTCTCCACAGAGGCTGCCAGACCTGCTGAGCTTTTCCAGTAACTTCTCCTCTGGTTTCGGATTTACAGCTTCCATAGTTATTTCATTTTTTTATTACATGTGCCATCTTCACCACCTGCTGCTCCTGAATCTTCAGCGTTCAGTGCACATTCCCCTTTTCTCACCCTATCGCCATCCAGATAATAATATGCCTGTCTGTTTTGGTACCAAAATAGATAATCTCACATTTATCCACATTATACTGCGTCGGCTATGTACTTATCCACTTACCTAACTTGTCCAAATCAATCTGTGGATTCTCTGAGTTTTCCTCAAAGCATAATCTCCCTCCCAGATTTACATCATCTGCAAATTTGGAGAAATGAAATGTATTTCCCTCATTTAAATGATATGCTGCGAAGAGCTGGGGTTCAAGCACTGATCCCTGCACAACTTCTCTGGCCATTGCCTGCCACTTGGAAAAGACATGTTTATTCTTAGTCTTTGTTTCCTGTCTGCCAACCAAGTCTCAATTCATTTTAGTGCATGGCCTCCAATCCTTTGTGCTTTCATTTTTCATTGAATGGCTCCCCTTTACACATTCAACTCACTACATTCTCAAATAAATCCAGAAGATGTTTTAAGCATGACTTCCCCTACCTAATTCCATGATAACACTATCCAACCTTGTCATTATCTGCCAAGTGCATGGCTATTGCATCTTTTACAATGGATTCTAACCTTTTTCCCACTGCTAAAGTCAAGCTAACCAATGAATAAATTACTGTTTTCTGTCCGTCTCCCTTCTTAAGCAGTGGTGTTCCAATCCATGGGAACTGTTCCAGAATTTACAGAATTCGGGAAGAATTTTTGCTTGCACAACATGGTCTATAGAAAGCCCAAAAAGTAAACACACCACCACCTTCTCCAGGGCAATTAGGGAGATCAGCAATGCTCATATCGGGAATAAATGGATACCAATTATATTATTAAAAATAAGTAGTTGAAGTTAATAGAATTGGATGGCTGTAATTCAATAGAGTAAACCAATAAATCACCAGAGAACAAGAAAATGCTATTTATGATACATAGGGCTTGGTTAGCTCATTTGGCTGGATGGCTGGTTTGTGATGTGGAGTGATGCCAACAGCATAGGTTCAGTTCTTGCACGAGCTGAGGTTACCAATTGGACTTTCCTTCTCAGCCTCTGTCCTCACCCACATTCCGGTGACCATCAGGCTAAACCACCAACAGTTGCCTCTCTCTAATGAGATAGCAGCTCTATAGTCCTCCAGACCTAATAACAACTTTACTTTGTGGTATAAATTTGATGAAACATTAACAAGGCAACGCCTTAAAAATAGTAATGTCTCCACTGGTTGTATCAGTCTACATAGAACTTGTAGAAAAATGTAAGGTACAACCCAGCATTAATGCAAAATTGGTTTCAGTAGCTCAGAGTCAGGGAGCAAGTAGACTCCAGAATGCAGTAATGTGGCATCCAGAGAGTACACCTTTCGCATCACTTTGATTCTACGTGGTCCAGAACACCTGAAGGATATCAAGCTGTATTTAAAAAGGAACCCTCCACAGTTCATTGAATTCTCAGGGCACCTAAATGAACTTACTGAAGTGCTTCTTCACTGAAGGCTCTTTCGTGTTATGTCAAAAGAATAAAATCAAGCTCAGCCCTGAAGGACAAAACCTAACTTGAAATCTGACACAGACTATAGTACAACAGGAATATCGTGGGTTGCAATGAAAGTTCGAAACCTGCTGCAGAGTCTCAGATCAGAGATAATGGGAACTACAGATGCTGGAGAGTCTTAGATCCTTGACTGACCAGCCATTTGCAGATTCCATTCATAAAATAAACTAAAGGTTTCAATAATTCTGAAGAAGGGTTACTGGACCTGAAATATTAACTCTGCTTTCCCTGCACAGAAACTGTCAGACATGCTGAATTTCTCTATTTCTGTTCTTGCTTCTGATTTCCGGCATCCATAGTGTTTTTTTTGTTTCACTATTTATTGGGTAGCCATAATTCAGTCTCACAAAATACTGCTTGCTGCTCATCACTGGAGTTACACTACGAGTGAACAGAAGTACAATGCTGAAAACTGGTCTTTTTCATAACACTGCAGCATACACTCCAGAAATATCTGCTAGAAACTGAGTTTGCCAATGAATAGTTAAAATTTAAATTTTAAAATTAGATAGAATTGTGTTAAAACTGTTTTTTAAAAGGCTTTTAAATTCATTCTCAGAATTCTAGTAACTTTTCTGATTGTGTGAACACTGCTTTTTCTGAACTTCTTGACTGAATTACAGCCTTGTAATTCCCTAATATACAGCAGGAAATAGATGAACTCTTTTGTAAGGGGCTTCCTTACAAGCAGGCAGTATTTCCCTGTGGATTCCTGCTCCAACAGATGTTTACTCAGCTCAGCCTTTCATTACATTGTTAACCCTAGATTTCAGAAAACTGCCCCTATCACAAGATAGTTCACGTGCTGTCTTCTTCCAATTTAAGACTGAATGAAATCTCTGCCGTGCTATGTTTTCATTAATAGTCGATGTGGCAGACTGCACTGATGTTTTATAGATCTGTAGCAAAGTACAACTGTGACTTGCTGTCAGCGCATTTCAATCACACTCGACACTTGAAGGAGTTCAACTAGTCTATTATACACCGTGGGGTCGACCAGACAGAAAAGTTTCATATCAAGAGACTTCACTGAAAGGACACTGACTAATCAATGCCAAGGACTAAGGGAAAATTTGCATATTTTAAGACTTACACTACATCAGAGCTGAATGCAAGTCAGCTTCACTACCTTCAGTTATGTCTTCAGCATGCAGGTGTTGAAGCATGTTTTGAATTTAGCGTGAAATGTAACAACATATGAACGTAAGTTGTAGGAACGGGAATGAACAAGACAGTCCCTTGAGTCTACTCTGTCATTTAACAAGACAATCATTGATCTTCTACCTCAAATCCACATTCCTGTCCATTCCCCTTGTTTCTCAACTCCATGATCGTCTTAAGGCCTGTCCACTTCAGCCTTAAATTTTTTAAAAGATGGAGCATTTTCAACCCTCTGGGGTGAGGAATTCCAAAGATTTACAACCACCTGAGTGAAGATATTTCTCCTCTCCTCAGTCTTAAATGATCAACTCCTTTTTCCAAGTAATGTACCCACGTTCTAGGGTCACCAGCTAGTTATGGGGTCTGGCTTAATAGATGTAATGCATAGACTTGAATTAAATGCAGTGTGTCTTTGCACAGTCAAATACATGTACAAGATTACTTCTTATTTGCAACAAGTATAACACTTCTTATCATTTTAACCTATGATGCATCCATTCATTGACAGCAAATGTTTCATGTCAAATAATGGCTGCAATGGCATTCAACAGAGGTCACAAGCCTGGGGTGGGTGCATTCTGGAAAGTTCAATCACATGATCTCTTCCTCCAAAGATCTAATTCCCCCTTTATGCTCCTGTTATTGACCACTTCGTAGAATCACAGAATCCCTAGTGTGGAAACAGCCCTTCGGCCCAACAAATCCACAGCCAGCCTCAGACATCCCACCTAATCTACACATCCCTGAGCACTATGGGCAATTGAGCATGGCCAATCCACCTAGCTTGCACATCTTTGGACTGTGGGAGGAAACCAGAGCACCCGGAGAAAACCCACACAGACACAGGGAGAATGTGCAAACTCCACAAAGACAGTCGCCCGAGGGTGGAATTGAACCCAGGTCCCTGGTGCTGTGAGGCAGCAGTGCTAACCATTGAGCCACTGTGCCACCCCTTTAGTAAACTGTAAAGTGTTATTACCTCCAGTAAATGAGGAAGGATGACATTTCTTTTACTTTAAATAGAATGCCTGAGAAACTGATGTGCTGGTGTTGGACTGGATTGGACAACACCAGGTTATAGTCAAACAGATTTACTTGAAAACACAAGCCTCTGGAGCCTTACTCCTCCTTCAGGTGTTGCCAAGAGAGATGGGTCAGACACAGAATCTACAAGTAAAAGATCAAAGGGTCACACAACTGATCAGGGTGCATTAAACAAACCCAAGATGCCGCCAAATCTCTAAATCAGTTTGATAGTTTTAACTGATTTTCCCAGAATTTCTTTCAAGTCACTACCCTGAGGGATCTAAAGCTCTTATTAGTGTGAAAAAGGGGTGATGCTTTAGGTCAGATAATGCATGTTAAGTGCGAAATAATAGTGCAGAACTAAAGGAACACAACAGGCCAGGCAGCACCAGAAGAGCAGGAAAGACCACTTGATAGACCCACCTCTGTAACACACTGCCCCGCCAAACAAACTTTCCTTGTTGTATGATTGGGTGATTTGTGACGATCAAACAGCCTTTCTCTCCCTTACCTGTAAACTTTTTAAACAACGAATGAAAGTTGAATTTTTAATTTAAATATCCTCAGCATGCGCCTCGCTTGATTGTTCATAGCAGTGTCCAAGGCACAGCTTTATGGATGATAGAAGTCCCTGTCCTGGTGCTGAAAAGTCAGTGAGGAACACATCCCTGCAAATATGTCTACCCTTGATTCATTTAGTATTTGGTGCGATATTAACTGGTCAAAAGCAAGACTTTTGTCTCTGTCTGGGGGAGAAGTCCCACCTTGGAGCCAAACAAGGTGTCAATGGCAAGTCATATTGCTGGCAGCTCTATAGTCTCAACAGCACCCAGATCAAGTAGTGGCCATTCTGGAACTACAGCCCATTCCTGAAGAAAAGGTGGTCATGGAGGCCGGTCTGATAGTAACCTTGCAAGGATCAGGTTGGCAGGTCCCATTGAGGGAGTGACGTGGTTTGAGAGATCAAGATAAGGAGGGTTGAAAGAGTTGTGATCTTTGGGGAGGGTGCCTCTTATGGACACAGGAACACCTCAAAAGAGCTAGACTACACCTGCCTGGCACCAACCCATGCAGCTAAAGCTGCTGCACTACTCACATGGCTTGGGCCTCCCTCAGACACTGTAAAGTAGCAGTGGGAGAGAGAGGTGGGGGCACTTGAGGCCTTCAAAAGGCTCAAGGGCTCTTCATTACCCAGTGTATAATGGGCGACTGTTTGCAGGCAGGTAGATCAGCAGTGGGTAGGTCACAGATGTTGGCATTGTATAAGCTTCTCCACCTTCAAACCTACTGGTGTGGGACCGTTAAACTCCTCTCTAGGAGTTTATTCATCAATTCTTGGAGTTCTCAGGATAATCTAGGAGAGTTGGCAGCCATAATGCTTCCATTAACATGGCACAATGGCATTCCTTCCAAGAAACTGTCAAGGATTGAATGACAATGCACATGCCCTTGTTTTCCTTAGTCTGAGTCAAACATTGCAATGTGTAATATGTGAACCAAAATATTTATCATTTTTACAGATATATTTTTAATCTGTGTCTTCTAATTTCAGAACACATCCAATGCTAACAACTTTAAAATGGAACAAAAATGGAAAAAAACTGGAAATAGTCAAAAGGTCTGGCAGCATCTATGAAGAGAGAATAAAAAGTTCACGTCTGTGACCTATTATCAAAACAAAAGGGAATCTTTAAGGCTTACAATAGACAATAGACAATAGACAACAGGTGCAGGAGTAGGCCATTCAGCCCTTTGAGCCAGCACCACCATTCATTATGATCATGGCTGATCATCCACAATCAGTGTCCTGTTCCTGCCTTATCCCCATAACCCTTGATTCCACTATCTTTAAGAGCTCTATCCATCTCTTTCGTGAAAGTATCCAGAGACTTGGCCTCCGCTCCCTTCTGGGGCAGAGCATTCCATATATCCACCACTCTCTGGGTGAAGAGATTTTTCCTCAACTCTGTTCTAAATGGCCTACCCCTTATTTTTAAACTGCCTTCTGGCTCTGGACTCACCCATCAGCAGAAAAATGCTCCCTGCCTCCAGAGTGTCCAATCCCTTAATAATCTTATACGTCTCAATCAGATCCCCGCTCATCCTTCTAAACTCAAGTGTATACAAGCCCAGTCGCTCCAATCTTTCAACATATGATAGTCCTGCCATTCCAGGAGTTAACCTCGTGAACCTACGCTGTACTCGCTCAATAGCAACGATGTCCTTCCTCAAATTTGGATACCAAAACTGCACACAATACTCCAGGTGCGGTCTCACCAGGGCCCTGTATAGCTGCAGAAGGACCTTTTTGCTCCTATACTCAATTCCTCTTGTTATGAAGGCCAGCATGCCATTAGCTTTCTTCACTGCCTGCTGCCTGTTGTGCCAGAAATTAGACTTTTCCAATATTGTTTAGATTTCCCTTTGTTTTGATTGTTTAGGATGCAGTTCAGAAAGTAAATGATAAATGACAAAGGCACCAGTGATAACGTAAATCTCTGACGCAAGATAATCAGCAACATATCATGTGAACCATTGACACCTTGTTTGTTGAATTCCTCAATATACCTGTCAATCCAGTTGGTGCATTGCCAAGTAGTCATCAACAAATATACACTCTTATGACATGGGCCATGAGACTGAAATGTATTATAGTGTGGTGGATAGACCACAGCTTAAGGAAAAAGTGAAACAAGAAAGGTTAAAGAAAAAATCATTGTGATCACTTTATAAGTGACAGACTTCAACTGGGCCTGAAACCTTGTGGTTTCTGCAAGGCTGTTAATTTTCTCTAATAAGGCATCATGCAGACAAGTCACTGCTTTATAATAAGAGCATCTGGACTTTATGAAGCCCCTTGATTTTTTAAATAGCTGTTCTGTTTGCTTCCTTTTTTCCTTCTGTAAGTAATGAAAAGGTCAGCACATTCAAACTAAAACCTGATGCCCATAAATAGCCCTAACCTCATCTCTATTTTAATAAATGAAGGAGAAGAATGATGCATTAAGGGAAGAGTTGCAGAGCTGCATTGCTATAGCAACCAATTAGGGTTACTTGAATGTTCCTGTGGTGAGAACATATTGATTCTTCATTGGATATGACATCTTTTAGAAGACTCCAGCAGTGCACAATTTCAGAATCATTAACCCCTTGAAGGCAACAAGGGGCACCTAGCAACTATCATTTAAAATTTACAACAGATTGTTTTATGTTTTTGTTTAATCTGCAGGTTTTATTCGTCTTCAGGGATAATGATCAGGTACTGAACTAATAATTAATGGCCATTAAGTTACATATGTGCAGAAGCATTCAATTAAATGTGAAATTGTCAAGTGCCTCATTGAAGGAACTGATTTTTTTCACACTGTGTGGGCAATCTTGCAGTTCTGATAACAAAGTCAGCAATTGCATGTACTATGCAGTTCCAACTATAACATTTGCGGCATGAACTGTCTTATGATTTAAGACTGTGAAAGAGACACAAGAATTTAAAACAAAAAAGAGAAGGTAAGGTTTCTAGGCCAAAAACAGTTGAGCATATAAATGTTAGTCCAAATATTTCATTTCTTTTATTGTAGGTAAAATGTTGTATGGGAAGAGTCACTGTGCATTTCTGGATCTGATTGATGAGGAAGCTTTGCTAAATTATGTACTGTCTCAGGAAGAATGATTAAAGGGTCACCTCAGTTATGAGGAAGGCTCGTTCAACCGAAAATATTAACTCTAATTTCTCTCCATAGAGGCTGCCAGACCTGCTGAGTTTTTCCAGCAATTTCTGTTTTTGTTTCTGATTTACAGCATGCACTGTTCTTTCAGTTTTTTGGTTAAAAGTGTCAATGATTTCATGGGTTCTGTAGTTACACTTAATTGCAAAAGGATCAGATACCATATCGCTGTATTTACCATGTGATAGGAATTCATTGGACATTGTGACTTATGTTGGAATGAAAAGCTTTACCTGATCTCACTGTTATGAGCAGGACAATTGGCTAAGCAATTTTCCTGTCCAATGTAAGATGTGTGATTGATTTCTACATATGCTGCCAGACAGGTTAAACTATTCCATCACTTAGATAACAAGGTGTAGAGCTGGAGGAACACAGCAGGCCAAGCAGCATTATAGGAGCAGGAAAGCTGACGTTTTGGGCTTAGGCTCTCCTTCAGAAATAGGGGAGGGGGAGGACGTTCTGAAATAAATAGGGAGAGAGGGGGAGGCGGATAGAAGATGGATAGAGGAGAAGATAGGTGGTGAGGAGACAGATCGGTCAAAGAGGCGGGGTTGGAGCCAGTAAAGGTGAGTGTAGGTGGGGAGGTAGGGAGGAGATAGGTCAGTCCAAGAAGGATGGACAAGTCAAGGGGGGGGGGGATGAGGTTGGTAAGTAGGAGATGGGGGTGGGTCTTGAGGTGGGAGGAGGGGATAGGTGGAAGGACAGGTTAGGGAGGCGGTGATGGGCTGGGCTGGTTTTGGGATGCGGTGGACCTCTATTCCATCACTTATTGTTTTTATTGAATAGCTCCAGCAGTTGCAAAATGTATTTTTCCAATTTGATCTACTACTTTGACCAAATTTTTGATTAACTACCCTAGTCCTCATATGTGACATGATGTCATATTTGGATCATTGATACTTCTGTGTACAGTATCGGTGTATTTTTTTCTGTTAAATGTTCAAAATATGCAAATTGCAGGGGCAAATATGAACCTATGGTTCTGCTGTCAAGAAAGGTTATTTGTTATGGAAATGCTTTTTCCTTGTCAAAACTAGAAGGCATTTTTATAACAGCATAACTGCCTCTGTATCATTGAAATGATTGAACTACAGCATAACTGCCTCTGTATCATTGAAATGATTGAACTACAATCACTTAGAGGATGAAATTAGAGTTTTCATCAATAGCTGAGCAAGACAATGATCTCACAGTTTCTTGATATGTATGACTGGCAAGTTCCCCACTATTTGTAAACTCATAACATTAGGCAGTCATCTGTAATATTAATGCTAAATGCAAAGTACTTATCCATTACATTTTGTATGTTGGTATTACTTAAGATCAATGTGCTAATTGGACCTTACAACCGACATGTAAACATCACACATAATTTGTTACTAATTGCCACAATAAAATCAGGTCACTAATTACCAAAATTTGTATCCAAATAACAATAGGAATGCACATTTTCAGTACTAATAACTGCCTGTTACAGTTGCTTGGCAACCAACAGATGGTGTTTCGGTAATTTAACACTGAATCGCATTATTAGTAATGAATACCGTAACCCCTATCCAAACTTGTCTCTTTTTCCTTCACCTTTTCGTTTTGGCAAACCCCATACTGGATTCTGATTCTCCAGGTATTGGCTCCTCCTCCAAGAACATTCTCTTCAGGCATCAGTGCAATACTCAAGGGACAATTTTAGCTCAGTCCAAGCTGGCAAAAGGGCAGTTTGAAGTCACAGTGTGACTCAATATTGCTTCCCCTATCCACGAAGTGGAGGGGACCACAATGAGTGGTCAACCCTGTCTTTCTTTCAAGAGCCAATAATGCCATTGATGATTAAGTCACAATTAAAGCCAGATACCTGAGTGAGGAAACCAGTGTCAGAATAGGTCTAGGAGTATAAATGGATTTGGGTTAATTTACATTTTCTTGTCTTCCAGGAAGGACAGAAATGATTCTCTAAACTCTTAGACTTAAAGAAATCTGAGGCCTCCCCTGGTGCTGGCTTCTGTTTTGTTTCCTTCCCTCCACCTCCCTAAAGCTATGCCGACCATCCATCAGATTAGGTTGTGGATGGCAGCCTCTCATGACCAGATATCCCACTTCTGCTACCCAACCCCTCCTTTTTTTTCTGTGTAAAACTAACATTTTCCTAGCTCCCATCAATTCTGAGGAAGGGTCACCGGGCCCGAAATGGTAACTTTGATTTTTTTTCTTCACCGATGCTGCCAGACCTGCTTTTCCAGCAACTTCTGTTTTTATCCCACTTCTGCTGCAGCTTTCTGCTGGATTTGGTCAGGAGGCTTGCAAGGCCAAGGTGCCTGAGGTCTAAAGGGCAGCATGGTGGCTCACTGGTTAATGCTACAGCCTCACAGCGCCAGGGTCCCAGGTTCGATTCCAGCCTCGGGCAACTGTCTGTGTGGAGTTAGCACATTCTCCCCGTGTGTGTGTAGGTTTTCTCCGGGTGCTCCAGTTTCCTCCCAGAGTCCAAAGATGTGCAGGCTGGGTGGATTGGCCATGTTAAATTGCCTGTAGTGTTCAGGGGTGTGTGAGTTATAGGGGGATGGGTCTGGGTGGGATGCTCCAAGAGGCGGTGTGGGCTAGTTGGGCTGAGGAGCCTGTTTCCACGCTGTAGGGAATCTAATCTAATGTAAAGGCCGAAATCTCCAAACCAATGCCATCAGGGCCCAGTCGGTGTGCCAATCACCTTGATCTCTGACTCATTCACACTTTTAAAAAAAATTTCAAAAATATACTTTATCATCAAAAAATTTCTTTGTATATATACATTGTGAAAAATGCAGTTCAGCTCTGTACTGCTGCACATCAAATAAACAAACAGAACACTGGACTTTGACTCAATCCAAAAACCCAAAAATCTCTCTTATACATACAATCCTCATATTTGCATACATTTGTGACAGTGGAAGGGCTTGATTACCAAAAGGACCCCTGTTTACCTCAGTTAGTGATCTTTTCCCACCATGCCTCGGTGGTGGCTGCCCCAAGCTTCAATGCACATAGTTCTGGAAATTGAAATGTGCCAGTCTGTAGCACTCAGTCAGGGTCAACTCCTTGTTGTGGTCCTTTCTGAATCCCACTCCTTGAATGGCACTGCACTAACAATATTGGTGTAGAGCAATTGGATCTAATTGTGAATTCCCTGCCCAAAGTCCACTTTGGAGACCATGTCCCACATTTAGGTGTGTGAAGTCCTTCAAAAGCCTTCTCCTGGCCCATGCTAATGAGACAGGCACCCACTTTCCCTCCAGCACACAGGCAATTGTATCCCTACGGAGTGCAAAGTTCTTAGGGAACGTTCTGCCAAGTATAGCACAGGTTTGGTCAGGGTACATCATGGATCCCAGAGCAGACCCAACCCACTTTGCAATGACAGGATTTTGTAGTTTTCATTCAGCATTGATATTGGCCGTCAATTTTGAATTTCTTCTCTCTTCCCCCTTCTGCTTGTAAATAGGATGATGATACCTCTTCTCATGGATTCACATGTACTACCTGACAGAAGCATACTGCCATACGCCTCCAGCAGGCCCTGGCCAATCGGGTCCCACAGAGCTGAATATAACTTGGCTGGTAAGCCATCACTTCTGGTGGTCCTGATCCAAAATGTCAACTTTCCTGCTCCTCTGATGCTGCCTGGCCTGCTGTGCTGTTCCAGCTCCACACGGTGTTGTCCCTGACTCCAGCATCTGTAGCTCTTGCTATCTCTACTTCTGGAAGTTTTATTCGTTTCTAAGGACTCAAGGGTCAGCTCATCCAGAGATAAGGCTGGCCCAGCCTCAGCCGGGTGTTGTTGTCTAAGATTTCCGTGATAGAGGACAGGAATAACTAGGAGGCCGCACTGTCTGTGGGCTTCATGTCATACAGACTAACATAAAAGGAGATGTTGATCCTCTGGATGTCAGACTGAGATGACATTATGAGCCAGCTTCTTTCCTCAGGCTGCTGAGCACAGAGCTCTCCTTGTGCAACTTCTGGAATAAGAAATGTGAGCATGTCTCATCCTAAATCATGGTGCAGTCCCTGGATTGGAATATTATCTTGGAGGTGTCCGAGGCAAAGAGCGAGGCTTGCTGGCTCTTCACTTCCTGGAAGTCCTCTGTGGCAATGGCCCCCAGTGTCGACAGCAGGGGTAGGGTCTGCGTGGTTTTCTGGAGTTTGGACAGTTTTCCCCGTCTCTCTCCAATTTCGGAACACCCTTGAGGATAAAGAACCTCTTGATGTTCCCTTTGAGAATTTCTCACCAGCCCGCTGGAGACTCAATGAAGGGCTTCAACCCCTCTCCAACCTGCATAATCCCTGCTGAGGTCCTCAATGCTTTTTGGGGTCAACAGTTTCACATTCAGCTTCCATGTTCCTTTGCAGTTCGCTGGTCATTCTTTATGTGACACTTGATTAGCAGGAGGCAGTGTCCAAAGAAGAATATCAGCTTCATATCGGTGGATTTGACCATGAACATGCTGGGCACGAGATGGAAAGCTATCCTTGAGTGTATAGACCCATCTGGCCGTGGCCAAGTGTACCTCTGACTCATGCACACTTTATTTTAATTTCCAAAATATTCTTTGTTCATAAAAAAGTCTTTTTCTATATATACATTGTCACAAAAATTGTTTAGTTCTGCACAGATGCATATCAAATAGATAAGCAAAACATTGGACTGTGATCCAAAAAACCCAAAGACTTCTCTTACACATACAATACGAATACTTACATATATTTGAGGCACTGGGAGGCTCCAATAATTGAGCAGACCTCCACTGACCTTCAGCGGGCTGAGTTCTGACAGTGGTCTCTCTCTCCAGTGTGCCTTGGCAGCAGCGGCTCTGAGCTTTAGTGTGTCTCTCCGCACCCAGTCCTAGGCCTTGGAATGTGCCAGCCTGCACCACTCTGTCAGGGTCAACCCCTTGCTCAGGAAGACCAACAAATTTCAGGCAGACCAAAGTACGTCTTTCATTGAATTGATAGTCCTCCAGGCGCAGTTGATATTTGTCTCTGTATGTGCGTCCCGAATAGACCACAGAGTCCCATGTCATGGAACTGCTCGGGATGAACCTCAACCTAAACCAGTGCACCTTCATCCAGATTACCTTTGCAAAGGCACGTATTTGAAGAAGATGTGTGACAGTGTCAACCCTACTCCAGAGCCACTTTGAGGACAGTGTGTAATGGCACAGACAGATTGGGCAGATATAAAGGATCTCACAAGTCATGCCTTCTCACCACCAACCAAGCTGACAAATCCACACACGCAAGCCTCCTCAATCACTGACCTGCCCCATCTAGCTGCATCTGCTTCTCAGCAACTTTTCCTGCCTTACAGATAACCCATCGTGTCAATGAAGCTATCAGCTCCAGAACTACAAACAAATATTTAAAGCCATCCTGTGTTTAAAATCATCTGTTACTTGAGAAATCTAGTCTGCAGCATAAAAATTGTCCCTTCAGCCCAGTCTGGTGTTTGTGTTCTGCACAAACTTTTTCCTTTTTACTTAATCTACGTATCCTTACATTCCTTTTCCTGGATGTGAGTTTGCTCGCTGAGCTGGAAGGTTCGTTTTCAGACGTTTCGTCACCATACTAGGTAACATCATCAGTGAGCCTCCGGTGAAGCGTTGGCGTTATGTCCCGCTTTCATCCAGAACCTCAACCTGAGCTACAAATCTTCTCAAAACTCGCTATTCCGTTTTCTCTTATGCAATTTTCTTGCTTCCCTATTAACATATTTACACTGTTTTGTTTCCTTGTGGCAGCATGCATACTTCCTACTATTTGGGTTATCACAACTCTTGTGAAAATAGATTATTAATTTTCAACTTCCGTTATTTGAATTCAACACCTGAAACTCACAGAAACTTTCAGACTGTGAACAGTCAATAAGCACGGAATATGTGATACTAGCCATTTCAGTCATGTGGCATTGAAACTCTGTGAAGTGTCAATACCTTGGCATTTTTTAAAACTACACTTTCATGATTAATTCACATATCAGGGCTTCAAAGTTTACCTTTGGAATTCTCATTTCTAGAAAATGCCAAAGTCCTGCTTTTTTGATGTTGTTTATTGTATCTTCTGAGACACAAATCTTAAAACACAGGGAATTTTCTTAATGATTAGGGAGATAATGAATGTAGTAATGATTTGCAACTTATCATAATGTATTGTTGGGAGATGTGAACCTTATTAGTGAGCAATAACATAGTCAGGCAGGTCAAGTTCTCTGCAGGAGAGGACATTTACCTTTCATTTTAATCTGTGTTTTTGTTAAAATAATAGGATGAAATAAACGGAATTTCTATTACAGAAGACAAACTTGGATAAGGAAAAGATCTGAGATGCCTTTTCATTAAGCATTCTTGCTGATTTCTGCCTGTACAGAGCCAGTAATATTTATTTGTCATTTTTAAATTTCTGCCACTTTCTCAAAGCAAACCATGGGAATAAATGACAGTTGATATGTATGCATATTGGCAAATTCATGCATGTTCTATCTGGCATAAAAGGATTTTAAGTCTCTTGCTTTGTCTTCATAAACTATGTTTCATTTTTAGTAAATTAGAGGGTTTTACAGACTCTGTTTAACAAAGTATAGGTGGACTCCAAGTAGATATGTGATGACTGTCAATACAGAAAATTAGAGAGAATTTGTTGTGGCATTCTTTGCATTTTTGACGCATTTAGTTTTCCTTCCCATCGCATGAATATTTTGGACTACTGCTTGGAAATAGTACAATTTTTTTTACTTACTGAAACCTGGGCCTTCTGGCTTTTCGGGCTTTGTTTCAAACTAAATATACATGGTATGGCTATGGCCCATTGGCAAGTGCGATCTCACCTTTTACTGAAGAAGGCTGTGGATTCATGTTTAATTCCAGAGGCACCAGTACCAGATTTTTGGCACTTCGGCACAAGTACTGAAAAGATCACTGCACTGTCAGAGGTAGGAAGCCTGGCCTGCTGTGCTCTTCCAGCGCCACACTGTGTTAGCACTGTCAGAGGTGTTTTCTTTCAGGCGAGACATTCAGGAAAAGCCCTGTTTGCACTCATAGGAGAAGAGCCCACTGCATTATTCTGAAGGAGACAAAGGGAGCTACCCCTACCAAACATCACCTATTCAATATTTAATCATTCACCCAAATTATTTTAAAACCGACAATTTGTGCATCAACATATCGCTGCTTATGGGACGTTGCTTTGCATAATTTGGCTCTTCCTTTTCCAATTATTACTCTTCAAAAATACGTCACACTGTACATTACTTTTTAGTCAACATGAAAGACAAGCTCTTTCCTAACAACTGAGCCATCAGGGACTTTTTTGTTAATTGGATGGAGCTATGTAAGAAGCTCGATTACAAATAGCCCTTGTCTGATTCATTAATATGAAGTTGTAACATCATTATTGCAAAAGTGAACGTTTCTGGAATGTTCACATCTTAGAGATACTTTCACTGAATGTGTATATCTCTGGATGGGCCAATATTTATTGCCCATCAGTAGTTGCTCTCGAGAAGGTGGTGATAAATCACCTTCTTGAACCCTTGAAGTCTATTTGTTGTACATAAATCCAAGCTATCAGGCAGGGAGTTCCTTTGTTTTAAACTAGTGACACTGAAGGAAGAACATTATATTTCCATGTCAGGATAGTGAGTAGTTTGAAGGAAAACTCGATGGTGGTGTTCATGTGTATCTGCAGCCTTTGTCCATCTAAGTTGTAGAAGTAACACAGTGTAGAGCCGGAAGAACACAGCAGGCCAGGCAGTGTCAGAGGAGCATGAAAGCTGACATTTTGGGTCGGAACTCTTCTTCATCAGCTTTCCCGCTCCTCTGATGCTGCCTAGCCAGTGTGATCCTCTAGGTCCGCACTGTGTTATCTTTGACTCCAGCATCGGCAGTTCTTACTATCCCTAAGTTGTGAGGCATTTGATAAGGTTCCCCATGGTAGGCTCATTCAGAAGGTCAGGAGGAATGGGATACAGGGGAACTTAGCTGTCTGGATACAGAATTGGCTGACCAACAGAAGACAGCGAGTGGTAGTAGAAGGAAAATATTCTGCCTGGAAGTCAGTGGTGAGTGGTTTTCCACAGGGCTCTGTCCTTGGGCCTCTACTGTTTGTAATTTTTATTAATGACTTGGATGAGGGGATTGAAGGATGGGTCAGCAAGTTTGCAGACGACACAAAGGTCGGAGGTGTTGTTGACAGTATAGAGGGCTGTTGTAGGCTGCAGTGGGACATTGACAGGATGCAGAGATGGGCTGAGAGGTGGCAGATAGAGTTCAGCCTGGATAAATGCGAGGTGATGCATTTTGGAAGGTCGAATTTGAAAGCTGAGTACAGGATTAAGGATAGGATTCTTGGCAGTGTGGAGGAACAGGGGGACCTTGGTGTGCAGATACATAGATCCCTTAAAATGGCCACCCAAGGGGACAGGGTTGTTAAGAAAGCATATGGTGTTTTGGCTTTCATTAACAGGGGGATTGAGTTTAAGAGTCGTGAGATCTTGTTGCAGCTCTATAAAACTTTGGTTAGACCGCACTTGGAATACTGCGTCCAGTTCTGTTTGCCCTATTATAGGAAAGATGTGGATGCTTTGGAGAGGGTTCAGAGGGGGTTTACCAGGATGCTGCCTGGACTGGAGGGCTTATCTTATGAAGAGAGGTTGACTGAGCTCAGACTTTTTTTTATTGGAGAAAAGGAGGAGGAGAGGGGACCTAATTGAGGTATACAAGACAATGAGAGGCATAGATAGAGTTGATAGCCAGAGACTATTTCCCAGGGCAGAAAAGGCTAACACGAGGGGTCATAGTTTTAAGCTGGTTGGAGGAAAGTATAGAGGGGATGTCAGAGGCGGGTTCTTTACACAGAGAGTTGTGAGAGCATGGAATGCATTGCCAGCAGCAGTTGTGGACGCAAGGTCATTGGGGACATTTAAGAGACTGCTGGACATGCATATGGTCACAGAAATTTGAGGGTGCATACATGAGGATCAATGGTCGGCACAACATCGTGGGCTGAAGGGCCTGTTCTGCGCTGTACTGTTCTATGTTCTATGTTCTGTGTTCTATCTAAGCTGTAGAGGTCATGTGTTTAGCAAGTCTTGGCTGAGCATCTTGTAGATGGTATATGTTGCTTTGAATGTTGTTGGAGGACAGAGAGACTGTTTATGGATGTGAAACTTATCAATGATCTGCTTTATTTGGGATGGTATCAAAGCTTTTTGAGTATTGTTGAATTTGAACTTAGGAGCTGACAACCAGGAATGTTCTATCATACTCTTGACTTGCAACTTGCACATGGTCAACAGACTTTGGGGGAAACAAAATATGGATCTTCTGCTTTTGGTACTGCTGGACCTTTGAGGTAGGACCCTGTGGTTTCCAAACTTCTTTGTTGTGCAGATTGAACAAAAGCTTTCCTGTATTATTGGTGTGAGATAGGTCACAACATCACCTTCCAGGTTAACACTTAACTCCTGCCAGGAGATCTGCTTTCATGATGTACAGACTCAACTGTCTTGTGCTATACTCACCCATCAACTTTAGCTCAAGACATCCATCACACAGCAACACCTCATTTGTAAGACACTTTGGATTACCACCATCCAACTACACTGACTTTCCACTCTTTCAGCTCACCTTCACTTTGTCCTTCAAAAGAAATCTCTGATCAAGTGACCAGAAATAAATGACATT
The DNA here is from genome assembly GCF_030684315.1 of Stegostoma tigrinum. Taxonomy (NCBI): domain Eukaryota; kingdom Metazoa; phylum Chordata; class Chondrichthyes; order Orectolobiformes; family Stegostomatidae; genus Stegostoma; species Stegostoma tigrinum. The sequence goes on from NC_081385.1 coordinate 14,033,647, forward strand.
TCATTTTCTAGATAATAGCTTTTCGAGTTATTTTTGGTCTTGCTATTCCAAGCTTTTAACAAGCACATAAATACTTCATAAATGGAACTTTTAACAATAATGTAACATTTACTTTTCAAAGGCTTCTGTCCATTTTCACAGACTTTTGCTTCGACTGACTGGCTTTCTGAGGCACAAGAAAGTGGGGGATAGAGTGGAATTATCTGTATGTTTTCCTTGATGCAAGCTTAAGAGTTTTTGTTGGTAACACATCTCACATCTTCACAAAATTACCCTTACCTTCTCGAGACTTTGGGTCTCAGATCTTTCATGCTCTTTTCTCCTAAGTTGAGATACTTTTCCTCCTAAGTTGAGATACTTTTCCTCTTGCTGCACTATCGACTTCAATCATCATTCTTGCTTCTTAAATTCATTCTTACTCCTAGTGTTTTTGTTCTTTTGTTGTAGAAAGTCACAACATTTTAGTAGGGATGAAGAAGGGTCTGAGGAAGAATCACCGGAACCGAAGCATTGATTCTGCTTTTTACCTTCAGAAATGCTGCCAGACCTGCTGGGCTTTTCCAGAAACTTTGTTTTTATCCCTGATTATAGTAGGAAAATTCCTCCTGGCCATGTTAGCAAATACTAAATGGATGCATGTGAAATTCCTTCTAGCATTTTAATTGAATTATCAACTAATTTAAAACAAAAAGTGGTGTTTTCTCACTAATGTGATCAAAAGTAATTGAAAAGAAACAAACAAAATAACCAACTCAAAATGAAATAAATCTGAACGCTTGCTGAGAAACCAAATCAAAATAAAATTGGATCTTATTTATCATAAGAAAACACCAGCTTTTCTCAGAACGGGAACAAATAAACCATTGCAATCTTCATCTAATTAAATTCACTTTACAATTCACTGAATTGCCAGTTGGAACAAATGTTTGCGTCTATTTACAATACCCGCAGCCCAAGGTGTTCACGACACTGTTATTTGAAGCTCAGCTTTGCATGATAATGGAACCAATCTATTAAAATGCAACACCCTCAATATTGTTAAAATTTCATTCTTCAGAAATGCAGTCACAGTGGAGTTTCATTTCTCTGTCACTGAAAATTTGACGTAGCGTCTGCCTAAACTGTAAAGCAATAAGAGCATGGACAGGATGCAATTGTGTAAGATAAACACTAACACACCCTCATAACCATTATATTACAACAGAAGACTATGATAGATTGGGGCCCACCTACAACCATTGAACAATGCAAGTCTTATTCTGTATTACTCTGTTTATCTCCATGCAAAGTTTTTTGGAAGTTAATTTATCTTAGAAAAGATAGAAAGCCACAGAACATCCATTGTTGATCTGAGAAGCCTGAGTTGTAAGGTAATTCACTGCTTTTACCTCTGATTTGATTGATGTTATGATGTGGAGATGCTGGTGTTGGACTGAGTTGCACAAACTAAGAAGACACACAACACCAGGTTATAATCCAACAAGTTAATTTGAAATCACAAGTTTTCAGAGTGCTGCTCCTTCGTCAGGTCACACTTCACCTGAAGAAGGACTGTGGCTCTGAAAGCTTGTGATTTCAAATAAACCTGTTGGATTATAACCTGGTGTCATGTGATATCTGTAATTGAAATAAATTGACAATTTGTGAGCTTTAAAGGCATTGAAAATGAAGAACTGATAGAAGGAGGTAAAAATACTGTCCTGTGGGAGTAGACGTAGCTATATTTAAAATTACTAGTCTGGAAAGAGGATAAGGATGAATAGCCTGAGATATACAGGGAAAAGACAGGACACCCAAGATAAGGGTGACATTGTGGGAAGGGGACGAGGAGGAAAATGGTTTCAGAGACGTAGAAGTGGGTCATTTCCAAGTAGAAAGAAATGACAAAAACCAAGAAAAGAGAGAAGTATAACAACACACTGAGAAGGAGAGAAAAGGATGCTGTACGGATGGAGATAATGGATTAAATAGGAAGGGAATACCACAGATAGACAGAATATCAAAAATCTAATAATAAAATCTTCAACTCACCCCTTGATTGCCTTCACATGATAGGCTGTATTTTGAAGTATGAGCTAAATTGGAGTCTGAACTAAAGGATCACAGCAAAATAAGTATTTATCTATAAAATAAACACTAAATGCTTTGATCTCAAGAGTTCAATAACCGACTATTAATGGTAAATGCTTCACTCCCATTGAACAGAGCTCTATGAGAGAGTAGCATTAACACATGTGGTCTCCAATATATAACTGCATCTCCTATTGTCTTTTTGCAAAACCATCAAAAAGACCCTTACCCAATGATGCCAAATATTAAGTTAAAATAAAATTCTTGGAGAATCTTTAGATCATTTCCTCATCACCAGATCTTTGGGAATCAAACAAAGATTTGATGTTGTTAGGTTATTTATTTTAGTTGTTGAAATGTAACTGTAGTTTTCCAAAGTGTAAAACGTTTCAAGCATTTTCACAGTAATTTTCCAAGCCCTCAAGTGCCAAGAATCAATAAGTAATACCATTACATAGCAAAGGTCATCATTAAAGACAACAGTATAAACACACAGAGGCACACAGAAGTAACATTCTTTTCTTTCCAATCGAATAACTTATTTCTTTTCCTCTTTAATGTCTCCCTGTATATGTCAACTACAAATCAAAAGCCATTCAGGGAACTTCCTCCCAGTTGTCATCCTATTGCATTGAATTTCAATGCATATGTTACACCAGAATTTCTGCAGATCCTTTTTTTCATCATTTGTTTCTGAAAACCTGAAAATATTTTCCATGCTTGAATATTAAACCACATGTATAGAGACTTCCACTGTATCATATACGCACAGATTTTATGTTCACACAAAAACAGATGGGTTAGAAAGCTAATAAGGATCAATTGTAAAATAGCAGTATTTTTATTCCATTTATCAGGATTTTTACCATAACACATTCAAAGCCAACCAACCAATAGTTAATCCCAGCCAGTACAGTCTGAGTCAAAAACAGAGTGTTGGAGAAACTCAGCAGGTCTGGCAGTACGCGTGAAGAAAGAAACAGGGTTAAAGTTTTGAGTCCGCTATGACTGTCCTTCAGATTTGGTTCTAGTGCCATAGCGAAATATCATACCAGGCAGCAAATGAACATATAACTCATAACACATGTCTGTCCACTATGGTGATAACTTGATGTACATCCTTCATATTTATCATAATATATTTCTTACTTTTCACATAGAAGGGGGAGACATTATATTACTGTGCTGGTCTCAGAAAGGCACTAAACATTAAGACAACTGGATGAATGAGAGGTCTCTAACTTACTCTCTGTACACTCATTCGGTCAGCAGTTAAGCAAAAAGTCAGTCAATGTGCTAGTTCTGGACAGCTGATTCATTGTGAACTGAACTCTGTGTGGTGAATGTTATGCAGGGTAACATTTAGAAAACCACCAGTCACACCCACTATACAGTATGAACTGTAAAGTACTTAGGGATATTTTACTAAGCTAAATGTACAATATAAATTTAATTTGCTCTTAACCAAAAGATTCAAAAGAAAAATAAGCAATAATCACGGCAGATCAAAATGCTAGCTGTAGAACAGTGAAATGTGCAACTTCATTCGCATCAAAATGTGTTTTTCCAAAAATAATTAAATTAAGTAAACCAGCTGCATTAGGCTACAATTTTTGCGTATTTTCTTTTATTACTCACTCTTGTAGATTGTGGACAAGATTTGGTGAGCCAGGAATTGAGTTACTTGCTACAGGATTCCTAGCCTTTGACCTGCTCTTTTAGCTGTCGTATTTATATAGCTAGTCCAGTTCAGTTTATGGTCAATGGTAACCTGCAAGAGGTTGATAGAGGAGAATTCAGTGATGGTAATGCCATTGAATAGCAAGGGGCCAATGGTTTAATACTCTCTTGTAGGAGGTTGACATTAACTGAAACTTGTGTAGCATGAATGTTACATGTCCGTGTCAGCTCAAACATGAAAATTGCCTAGGTCTTCCTGTATTTAGATTGGACAACTTCAGTATTTGAGGAGTCATGAACAGTGCAGAATATTGGGCAATCATCAGAAAACATTCTCATTTATGACCTTATCATGGAGGGAATGTCATAGATGAAGCAGCTTAAGATGGTTGGGCCAATCTGGTGAAAGCAAACCTTTGATTCCTTTTTTCCAACATGAAGATGTTAATACGTTACTTCAGCTTTGATCACCCTCAATGGAAACAAGAAAAGAAAGTTGGTCAGAATGTACAATGTGTTGACAATTTGCTGTGTTAAAGAAAGGAAGCTGAAGGAAGAATGTGGGCACATGAATCTTGAACTGGATCATTCACTTTCACATCCACATTTCCATACAAATGTTACTGTGTTGCCAATCCTTCAATTCCGAACAGCTTGAATTTTTTTAAATTCACTCATGAGATATGGGCATTGTTGGCTGACCAGCATTTATAGCCCTTGAGAAGGTGATGATGAGTTGCCTGCTTAAACTACTACAGTCCACATGTTGTAGGCTTACACAAAATGCCTTTAAGGATGGAATTGCAGGGTTTTAACCCAATGACTGTGAAGGAATGGTGTTTATATTTTCAAGTTAAGATGGTAAGTGGCTTGAAGGGAAACATGCAGGTGCTGGTGTTCCTAAGTATCTGCTGCTCTGATCTTTCTAGAAGGAAATCGTCATTGGTTTTAAATTGAAATTTAAACATAAACTGCAATATTCATTACTCTCTGCAGTAGAAATTCTATAAACTTACAATCCTCTGATTGAAGAACTTTCTCTTTACCAAATTTACAAATTTGCGACCTCTATTCTGAATCTCTAACCCTAAGAACCTCCTTCCTGGAAGAAACAACCTCTTAGCATCTATCCCATTAAACGCTTTATGAGATGTCAATAAGATCAACTCTCACTCATCTAAACACCAGAGAATATAGATCCATATAAACCCATTGTTCCATAAAGGACAGTCTTCTTGTCTCAGGAATCAATATGGTGAACATTCATTGTATCCTCTCTTCAGCTTTGTTTACATTGCTGCATAAGACAAATTTCCATCTCTATGTTCCACAATACAATTGAAATATGATTAGGAATATACTAAAATCAGAGGTCCACCACAAGCAAATATGTGTATACTTCAGATTAAGCCTTGGAATATTTAGATAAAGGAGCAATTAATAAATGACTTTTCAGGTTCCATGTTGTTTATGTTGAATTTGGGATGTTGAGCAGGAAGAAAGGTGCTGCATAAATGACAACAAATAATTATTTATTCTAAGGCTCATGTCATACTAGAAAATGAATCCTTTCTGTTCCTTTATTCTATTTATGATACTATCCATCATGAATTAAGAATTTTAGCTCAGCGCAGCTCAGATCTGTCAGTCCAGGCTGTATTTCCATAATCCTTCAGCCTTGGAGCCAAGTTTTTGTCAGAGCACAAAATTTGTTGGCCCATGAGAAGTCATGTGTTAGGTCCAAAACAATTATAAATTAAATGCACAATACTCATTTGGCGACATAGCCAGTGACTGACCTCCTGATGAAACTATTTCAAGCTATCAAATATATAAAATATATTCAACAGACTATTCCACAATTAAGAAAATACCGCACTTTGACTTGTATTTATAACATGCCTAATGGCTGAATAATTTTGCAACTGGACACCAGAAACAGCATTTGGGTTGTCCAAACTGGATAAAGTTCAACAAAAAGAGTAATATGACTAATGATCAATACAAAGCCAATAGATGTTGCTACAGGGACAACTGCAGTTACTTTGGCACCACAGAGGTTAATGGACCCCAAGAGTTATAAGCTGCATTTGTATTGCATCTCTGTTAAAACTTGCCGAAGTATTTTCTAGGAATATGAAGAGATGAACATAGAATTAAAAATCTGATTATCTTTGAACTTCAACCTTTGACGAAACAGTATGCCTGAATTTTGCATTCCTGATTTAAACTTCACAAGTTACAATTCTGATCTCAAGGATGAAACTGGATCCGATTTTGCAGTCTGTCTTAATGCAAATATTAAATAATTGAGTAGTATACATAAAAGAACATTCAACATTCTACCTTTGGCCAATTGTTAATGAATAAATTTTGAAAATGTGCTAACTTCTGTACCATTCTGCTATAAATTTTGTTTCACTTCAATTAATATTTATTGATATAGGAGATCAAAGTGCAGAACTAAACAATATTGATTAATGCTGAACTAAAGGTTACATTCATTTAAATGAACGATTGGAATATGTTATGTGCCACTGCTAAATTAAGAAATTATATTATTCTTATCATGCCTTCTACATTCTCTGGATGCCTAAAATCCAGCAAATCACTTTACACATTCACCCACTGCTAGCTTGTAGATTTTGTGATAAGCAATTGCACAATTTAAGGGACTAAACAGCATTGCAATGATGATCACTTATTTTGTTTTGTTGGTTGACGGACATGTACATTGACAACACTTTCCTCCTCTTTATAGAATAGTGTCAGGGATCTTTATTTTCGACTTCAATAGGCCTTGGTTCAGCTGAAAAGGCTGCAGATCTTGGCTAATGTGTATTTGCTTAGTACTGTACAAAAGTGACTGATAACCTCAGTTCTCATGTTCAAGTCCCTGGGCCTGGATTAAATTTTTAAACAGTTGAAAACAACATTTAATTACAGCAGCTAAAAATCCATATTCAGTCTATTATTCGTCAACCATAATATACTTTTCCAAATTATTTATTAGCCGCATTTGTAATGGATTTCAAATTAAATTATTACAGTCCACAATGGTTTGTCCAGAAATCAGCTTAAATTCAGTAAACTATGATATGAAAGTTCAAAGTGCAACAAAATATTTCTGAGAGGCAACTTATAAAAAATACATTATGGGAGCAGCAATTGCTCTGCAGAAAAACATGTTTGCTAGAAAAGACTATTGACAAAAGAATTTTGCATTTTCATGCAAGTTAGCTTATTACTTTGTGAGCAGACTGCACATTTCCAATAATGACGGCTCAATGGACATAAAACATGGTAGGAACATTGTTGTCTTTTCACAGCTTCCCAAGTCTAGGTTATTACAATTGTTTTAGGGGCCTAAATTTTCCAAAAGTCTTCTTTTCTGGCTTGAACTGCATCTCCAACTGATGCTCTGAATGAGCAGAATACTGGGCTTTATTGCACATCACTCCAAAATGCTTGAATGTTCTTGATGCTCCACAATTGGTGGTCATCCCTTAAGCTACCTTTGTGTGTAAATTCTGGAATTTTCTCCCTAATCCTGTCCACCCTGGTTTCCTTTTTAAGATAATCCTTCTTTCCTTAAAGAGGTTCCTTAAAATCTTTTCTTTAACTAAACATTTGGTGAGCTTTTGTGGTTCTGCGGCATGTACTGTTTTATTCAGTTACCTGCCTTGGATTGTCTTCCTATCTTGTGTATGTAAACAAGTGTTATTGTGAAATATGTGAAACTTAGACATCAGCACATCGGTTGTATCCATTTCAAAAAAGGCTGGAATGGGTATACTGGTACTCAAGCCAACATTTACCCCACAACCGACATCTATAAAAGATATTAGAATTTCTATTTCATGCATAATATAGAAATGGGAGCAAATTTCAACAAAAACTGCGCACATTTTGAAATGTGCTTTCTTCCCTCAAAAACATATTTGCAGAGTAAACATAAACTGAACAAGTGTTAATCAGGCAGTGTTTTTCGTTTTTTTTTAATTTGAGAAACTTTTTCTGTGGGGCAAAGAAAATCCTCGTAAGGATGGCCATTCAAAACAGTGCTGCTCATGGCCTACCTTGCAGTAATTCCATTCACCCACTACATTTGCTCACTGACCTGTAATGGCTCCCTGTTAAGCAAGATTCTAAAATTAATGTTCTTATCCTTACTTACTTACAAATCCTGCCATGGGCTATTCTCTCCCTATCTAGAAGAAATCCAACATCAGAGTTATCTGGGCTCCTCTGATACTGGCCTTTTGAACACCCCAACTTAATCACTATGGCATTGGTGGCTATAGCTCTGGAATCCTTCTCCCTACACCTCTCTGCCACTTGATATCTCTTCTTTAAGATACTTCTCAACGTCACCTTTTTGCTCAACTGTTTGCTCATTGTCATTCATTTCCTTTTCAGTAATGTGGTCTCATCTTTTGTTTTCTAATGCCTCTGTCAAGACCTTTAGTCCTTCTATTACTGTTCTTGTTAAAACTGTTGTATAAGTACAAGGTATCACCCTTGTTCTTATCACCACCAATCTTTCAGCATGTTTGTAAAATTAATAAGAATCACTAGCATTCAGGTACCATGCTTTAAAATACAATTATTTAATGTGAATTATAAAATTGTTTCCGACTGGGCAAAATAAACAGAAACACTTCCCACAGGTGGTAAGTTGAATAGCCAAATGCTACAGCCTTAAGAGGATTGCATAACATGAGGAATGCCTTTTTCTTAAAACATATTGAGTAGTTAGGATCTGGAAGGAACTGCACGAGAGTGTGATGGTTTTCAAATGTGAGTTGCTTCATTGGAAAAGAGAGAACAAAAACAAGTTAATGGGGTAAAGACAATGTTGTGGCACTAGGTAAATTGTTCTTGCAGACTACCAGCACAAACACAATGGACTCCAAACCGTCAGTGCTGTAACCATTTTACGAATCCTTTTTTTATGAAACCTTTTTGTTTTGCCAGACACCTTACAGGTCTGAGTAATAGATAAAATATTGCACTATGCTAAAACTGCTAAGTGCCGGTTGACACAACTGAAAGAAGCATGCTATGTCTTCTTCTGTGTGCTTGCAATCATGTATTCAGTGGAATGTTATATATACCTCTGAAATGTCAAAGAATAGGCATCTTTCCCCTGGGATAAGTTGTTAGAGGCATAAACATTGCTCATTTTGGATTGACAATAAAATAAAAGTGACTGGCATCATGGCAGCTGCAAATTAGAAATAATTTGCCATGGGGCTTCCGAGCTGAAAATGGTCCAATCTGTGTACACTTTCACAAAATCTGAAAAGCAGGGAAGGCAGATCAATTTCAACAAATTCACAATAGACGAAAGTCATTTTTCCCAATTTGAAAATATTATGAAAAGGAAGAAAGCTTTGAAAGCTTTCCCCCAGTTGTCTCAATGACCGGAACCGCTATCATAAAAGCATCAGATGACGAAGCTGTCACAACCTATTACAATCTTGTGATATCTCATTGAATTATTCAAAACATTAATTCTCTTCAAACAGGAGGATAAGTTTGGAAAGGAAATCAGGGATCACAGCAAAGCAACTCGAAGCTAGCATCTGACAACAATGTACACAGAAGTAACTATGGATTTTACCTTCATCACCTCTTACTTTTCTCAATACATCTGCATATATCGCCATGTCAACCTTTGCATTAAGTGACCAATATTCACATTTACAATGAAAACTACTGATTTTATACTTTTTTGTACTGTATTTACATCCTACTGCCAAAAGGGGCTCTGCAGAACCTCAGCTCACCTGGACTCAACGTTAATTCTGCCTTCTCTGCACACATGCGACCAGACCTGCTGAGTTTCTCCAGCAATTTTTGTTTTGATTCAGTTTCACCTTTGTTGTTTGGACACACTTTTGACCCACAAGCCCTATTCTGTTTCTCAATCCGCTTACATTTTCTATTTCTTAGAAATAGCCACATTCAATCAAACTGGATTGCAAAATAATTGGCATCACGCTCAGTTTGAACAATTGTTGTCTTACTCTCGGACATTAATAAAGATTTAACATTACAACATCAATAAAGATTTGACATTTGTGAGCCAGCAATTCCGAAAGACCCAGGTTATGTCAGGGTGCTGCTGGGAGAAGGTTTCACTGTCAGGGTGGCAACTGTATACAAACATACCTCCTGTTGTCCTAGCACTTTACTCAATTAAATGTAGTTTAAATCTGCTCATCAAGGCATAAGCATTTTTGTTTTATTTAAATTGAACATTGTTCAAATAGTTTAACCAATTTAAATATTCCTTCATGGGAATGACCAATATTAGTTAGGCCAACACTTATTGACATTCTGAATCACCCTTGAGAATACAGTGAACAATCTTATTAAACTGCTGCAGATCATGTGGTGTAGGTACACTGAGTGCTGACAGGGAGCATATTGGTTCCATATTGGTTGACCCTATGTCTCTGCTGTCCTAAGCGGTAAAGGTCACAGCTTTGGAAGTTGCAGTCAAAGATGAATTATTGCAGTACATCTCGTAGATAAGGTACACACTGGAAGTCACTGTGCACCATTGCTGAATAGAGTGAATCTTTAAAATGGCAGATAGAGCTCCAGTTAATTGGCAGATAGAGCTCCAGTTATCTTGGATAGTGTTGAGATTCCTGGGCGTTGTTGAAGTTGCACTCATCCACTATTCCTGCACTTTCCTAACGTATGCATAATAGGTGGTGGACAGGCCTCAGGAAATCAGGAAATGAGTTAAACGCCCTGAAATTTCCAGCTTCTGACCTGCCCTTGAAAGTAGACTATTTGTATTGCTGGTCTAATTAGGTTTCTGATAAATACAGAAACCTTCTGGAGAATTTATCAATCTGAATATTATTGAATGTCATGGGAAAATGGTTATATTCTCCATTGTTGGATTCAACTGGCAGCAAATTGCGACTTGCCAATTATCTGCTCGAGCCCTGAATGTTGTTTGGACTGCTTGATCTTCTGTGGAAACATGAGTGGTGCTGAACACTTTGCGGTCATCAACAAACATGTTCACTTCTTACCTAATGTTAGAGGCAAGGTTGCTGGCAAAAAAATGGAAATAGTTGAATCTAGGATACTACCCTGAGGAGTTCTGGCAGAACTCATTAGGAGGTATTGCAAAAATGTTTTTAGCGTTATGATCCAGAAACCTTGCCCTATAAATCAAGACTATTTCTGAGATGGAGTCTAAGGGATGTGCAATGGGGTTCCAACTTTATTATGGGCAGATTTTGTCTGGTGGAAAAATGAGTAATGGTGAGAAAGTTGGGAAAATATGGTGAGAATGAAAATATCAGACTTGACGTTGAGAAACATTTTATTGAAATTACTTTTTGAACTGTAAATAATGATTTCTAAATCTTGATATTGATGGATAACTACCTTATTTTCATGTATTTGCATCTCATTAAATTCCCAAACCCCCTTATTTAGACACTACTACTAATTCTAGTCTCCTTCCCTAAGGAAATAGGTGGCTCAAATTCCCAACATATAAATCAGAGCTACTATGTGGTGGTTGTCTCCACCATCATACAACGTCTCCTTCACAGTAACCATCCTGCATGCTCCATGGCCAATATCCTCCATAGCATTTTATCTCTGTGAGTCAGCATAGGAAAAACACTAGCCTTACCACATTGAAACTGCATATGCAGGAGTCAGAGATAACAAAGTCTGGAACTGGATGAACACAGTAGGCCAGGCAGCATCAGAGGAACAGGAAGGCTATCATTTCAGGTCAGAACTCATCTTCAGACCCATTTCTGAAGAAGGATTCCGACCTAAAACATCAGCCTTCCTGTTCTTCTGATGCCAGCTGGCCTGCTGTGTTCCTCCAGCTCCGCACTTTGTTAGCCTTACCACATTGTAGTGTCTGCTCTTGAACCAGCTCTGCCACTGCTTCAGTCTGTCAACAACTTTAATTTTGAAGTTCAAGGACAGCTCTGAGTTGCATGCTTCGGCCAAGTTGCTTTGCATGCAGGAACAAGCTCCAAGCTCATGCATCTGCACAGGATGCACCTTATAGCTTTTAAGTTGCTTTCTTAACCCTCATTCACTTTGTGCTTACTTGCAGTCTACTGGCCTCAATCTAAGCCACATTGTTTTCTCAGCACACGCTCGCTGACTTCAGCCTCTTAGATGAAGCACTGAGGATGGCAAGGCTACAAAATGTACTCTGCGTGGGGGATTTCAAAGTCCACCAACAAGAGTGGCTCAGCAACAATAATACTGACTGAGCTGGTCGAGCCCTAAAGGACATAGCTGCTAGACTGGGTCTGTGACAGGTGGTGAGGGACCCAACAAGAGAAAAAAACATACTCCTTACCAATCTGCCAGCTGCAGCTGCATCTGTCCATGACAGTATCAGGAAGAGTGATCATTACACAGTTCTTGTGGAGACGAAGACCCGCCTTCACATTGAGAATAACTTCCATCAGGTTGTGTCACACTATCACCGTGCTAAATGGGACAGACTTCACACAGATCTAGCAACTCAAGACTGGCATTCATGAGGCACTGCGGACAATCCGCAGCAGCTGAGTTGTACTCCAGCACAATCTGTAACCTCATGGCCTGGCATATCCCCTGCTCAACCATTACTATCAAGCCAGGGGATCAACCCTGTTTTAATGGAGAGTGCAGGAGGGCAGGCCAGAAGCAGCACCAGACATACCTGAAGATGAGGTACCAACCTGGTGAAATTACCAAACAGGACTACTTACGTGCCAAACAGAGAAAACAGCAAGTGATAGGCAGAACTTAGTGATCCCACAACCAACGGGTCAGATTAAGCTCTGCAGTCCTGCCACATCCAGTTGTGAAAGGTGGTGGACAACTAAACAACTTACTGGAGGACGAGACTCCATAAATATCCCCATCCCCAATGATGGAAGAGCCCAGCACATCAGTGCAAAAGATGAGGCTGAAGCATTCGCAGCAATCTTCAGCCAGAAGTGCCAAATAGATGATCCATCTCGGCCTCCTCCAGTGGTCCCCACCATTACAGATACCAGTCTTCAGCCAATTCACGTGATATCAAAAAACGGTTGGAGGCACTGGACAGTGCAAAGGTTACGGGTCCTGACAACATTCCTGCAATTGTACTGAAGACTTGTGCTTCAGAACTTGCCATTTCCCTAGCCAAGCTGTTCCAGTACAGTTACAATATTAGTATTTACCCGACAATGTGGAAAATTGCCCAAGTATGTCCTATACAGAAAAGATCAGTAAAATCCAACCCAGCCAATTACCACCCCACTAGTCTACTCTCAATCATCAGTAAAGTGATGGAAAGTACTATCAACAGAGCTTTCAAGCAGCACCTACTCAGCAATAACCTGCTCAGTGACACCCAGTTTGGGTTCCGTCATGGCCACTCAGCTCTTGATCTCATTACAGCCTTAGTTTAAGCATGGACACAAGAGCTGAATTCCAGAAATGAGGTGAGAGTGACATCTCTTGGCATCAAGGCTACATTCAACCGAGTGTGGCATTAAGGAGCCTAGCAAAACTGGATTCAATGGGTATCAGGGTGCAAACTCTCCAATAGTTGGAGTAAAGCCTGATGCATAGGAAGATGGTGGTGGTTGTGGGAGGTCAATCATCTCAGCTCCAGGACATATCTGCAGGAGTTCCTCAGGGTAGCACTCTTAGCCCAACCATCTTCAGCTGCTTCATCAATGACCTTCCCTCCATCATAAGGTCGGATTTGGGGGTGTTCACCAATGATTGCACAATGTTCAGCACCATTCGTGACTCCTCAGATACTGAAGTAGTCTGTGCTCAAATGCAACAGGATCTGGACAATATCCAGGCTTGGGCTGACAAGTGGCAAGTTACATTCACGTCACACAAATGCCAGGCTATGACCATCACCAATACGAGAAAATTTAACACCCTTGACATTCAATGGTGTTACCATCACTGAATCCTCCACTATCAACTTCCTGGGGGTTATCATTGATGAGAAACTCAAGTGAATTCACAGCATAAAGGCAGTGGTTACAAGAGCAGATCAGAAGCTAGGAATACTGCAGCAAATAGCTCACTTCCTGACTCCTCAAAGCCTGTCCACTATCTACAAGGCACAAGTCAGGAATATAATGGAATACTCCCCACTTGTCTGGATGAGTGCAGCCCCAACAACACTTAAGAAGCTTGAAACCATCCAGGACAAATCAGCCCGCTTGACTGGCACTACTTCCACAAGCATCCGCCCCCTCCACCAATGATGCTCAATAGCAGCACTGTGTACTATCTACAAGATGCACTGCAGAAATTCACCAAAGATCCTCAGACAGAACCTATCAAATCCATGACTACTTCCATTTAGAAGGACAAGGGTAGCAGACATATGGGAACACCACTACCTCCAAATTCCCCTCCAAAACACTCACCATCCTGACTTGGAAATATATCACCATTCCTTCACTGTTGCTGGGATAAAATCCTAGAATTCTCTCCCTAATAGCATTGTGGGTCAACCCACAGCAGGAAGACTGCAGCAGTTCAAGAAGACAGCTCACCACCACCTTCTCCAGGGCAACTAGCAATGGGCCAGAAATGCTGGCCAGCCAGTGATGCCACATCCCACAAATGAATAAAAACAAGGGATTTAATAGATGAGCAGTTGATTGTGATGCAAGAACAACAGAGACGGTGAGATATTGCCAGTGAGTGAGTGTGTAATTTAGAAGGGAGGACGAGCTATGAGTTTTGCAGGATGAAGAGATGAGAGCTGTTGAACGCACATGAAGCATGAAATAGTGGGAGTTGTAGTCCGAGTTTTGGTGAGAAGCGTGCACGGTGGCAGAATTAATGAGTGATTGCCCTGCAAGTGTGAAGTAGCAGAGTGAAGGTGGTGACATTTACCCTTGTGAAGAACATAAGGTCATTGACCTCATTTCCGTACTGCTGGTTATTCCACTTCACCTGGGACTCTATCCAGAATGGCTCGGGCTGTTGGAATGGTTTCCTATAGTGGTCATCTTGACAAAGAACTATCTTACCCACCTCATTGAACAACAGCTCCTGGCCCCCTGTCCGCAAGGCAAACAGAAAGATTCCCAATCCTCAGGGGCATATCCTAAATGTTGAGGCTCGACCATATTGTGAGGGGTTATTCCTGGCTCACATCATCTGAAGCAACATGCAGCTGGGTTTAAATAAGATGCTAACAGCATGAACACAGAAAGATCCCAGCAGCAGTAAACAATTCTGCTTGACTGGCCATGCAATTCCCTGTGAAACGCAGCCAAAAGGCCGGTTTGCTCAAAACAAGGAGCAGAGAAAAGTCACTGGGGATCAAGATATCCAAAAAAAGACTTCACTTGACAAAACAATTTACCTGAAAGTGGACATATTCTGCCCATGTTGCTGTGACATATTGGAAGAATATAAGACTCTGAATAAAGTCAACTTAATGGGATGTCATTTTCATTTGCAGTAATGTTATTTTGTTAGTTCATGGGATGTGGGTGTTACTAGCCTTGACAGCATTTCTTATCCATCCCTAATTACTCAGTGGGAAAAGAAACAGCCAACAATATTGTTGTGAGTCTGGAGTCACATGCAAGTCAGATCAGCTAAGGATAATAGATTATCTTTCCTAATGACTATTAGTGATCAGTTTTTTTTGATAATTGACTGTATTCACACACTTGCCATTAGGCTTGATTTTAATTCTAGAGTTTCGCAAAAGAAATCCTGTTTCACTGTCTGCCATGGTGGATTAGAGCTCGTACTCCTCACTCTGGGCAATAGTTTAGGATCTTTGGATTACTAATCCTGTGATATTATCACTGTACTACCACTTCACTTTGAATGAATCAATGATTTTATTGTCATCTATATCTTGAAGATACAGTGCATTTGTCACCACAATCCAATGTCATTTTGAGCTACAAAAAGAATAAAAAGAAATTGCTTAAAAGAGAGCTTATTGTCTGTTCAATTTGGGTCTTAAGCACCACTTCAGTGCTTCTGCAATGTCTCTGTAAGATGTTCCAGGCCTCAAGGAGCCCCAGGAGACCCTGGCTCTGCTGTACTTTGACACTGCCAAGAGTCCAGGCTCCTGACGTACCAGGAGCCCCAGTTCCAGGGAAAACCACCAAGAAGAGTCCAGGTCCCAGGCCTACCACTGCCAATGCCAAGGTGGGAAACATGACATTAACAAACATTTGCGAGCTACATTCAGGGTGTATGCTGAGTTGTAGTTGGTCAAATAACATGCAGAATGTAAAAGCTCAGTTAATGGAGTTGATGTTGGAAAGCTTGAATGAGGACCAAGAACATTATGTTGAATTTACTTTCAACTAGACACATCCAATCATTCTTTGCATTCCAATAATCATCTGTTGTGCTTTTGTAAAATAAGATCAAAGAGCATATTTTCCTTCTTGAACTATTTGAACTTCATGAAAACCCTTTCATACCACTCGTTGCATCTATCTTGGCTCTGTATTAGCCCTGGTCTGCAATGTGAAACTTGGAGTGCCAACTGCTGTAGCGTATCAAATCAATGCCAGTTACAATTTGTTTCAAAGGTGTTGCAGTCAGCAAACAATTAACTTAGGCCATACCCTCTGCTTAAAGGCAAATTGCCACAGAGGAACTAACCATTCTGATCCAGCCATTGACCAATCAAGCTGTCAACAATCACATGTCAAAAGCTACACATTATATAGAATTTATTGCACTGACACAGTTAAAGTACTAGGTAGAATGGAAATAAAGACACATTCAGGGCTGGAAATCCAATTTATATTATACTTTTTTTTCTTATTTGCATTGTCAACTACTCATCATAAGCTTTCTGGTGATTAAATAAGTTATCTATTTACTAAAAACAAAGTGGTGTGAAGCTCAGAAAATCAGAACATCTCTGTGGAGAAAGAAACAGGGTTATTATTTCAAGACCAGTATGACTTTTTCTGCCCCGTAGAGGACTCATACTACACTCAACATTAACTCTGTTTCTCTCTCCACAGGCATTGACAGACCGAAGATGGAGAGAAAAGAAGATAGGTGAAGAGGAGAGTTTAGGTGGAGAGGTAGGGAGGGGATCGGTCAGTCCAGGGAAGACGGACAGGTCAAGGAGGTGGGATGAGGTTAGTAGGTAGGAGATGGAGGTGCGGCTTGGGGTGGGAGGAAGGGATGGGTAACGGAGGCTTGGGGACCGCTTTGCAGAACACCTCTGCTCAGTTCGCAATAAACAACTGCACCTCCCAGTCGCAAACCATCCCATTTATTTGTGATGGCGATATTCCAAGTTTTCACCTCAATCTCTTTTGAAATTTACTTCATTAAAGTGAACTACTTATCTGCTTTGTTTCTGGCATTAAGTTCCTGGCTTGCCCTCCCATTCTTTAGATGACATGTCCATCATGGGCCTCCTGCAGTGCCACAATGATGCCACCCGAAGGTTACAGGAACAGCAGCTCATATTCTGCTTGGGAACCCTGCAGCCTAATGGTATCAATTTGGACTTCACCAGCTTCCAAATCTCCCCTTCCCCCACCGCATCCCTAAACCAGCCTAGTTCGTCCCCTCCCCCCACTGCACCACACAACCAGCCCAGCTCTTCCCCTCCACCCACTGCATCCCAAAACCAGTCCAACCTGTCTCTGCTTCCCTAACCTGTTCTTCCTCTCACCCATCCCTTCCTCCCACCCCAAGACGCACCTCCATCTCCTACCTACTAACCTCATCCCACCTCTTTGACCTGTCCGTCTTCCCTGGACTGACCTATCCCCTCCCTACCTCCCCACCTATACTCTCCTCTCCACCTATCTTCTTTTCTCTCCATCCTTGGTCCGCCTCCCCCTCTCTCCCTATTTATTCCAGAACCCTCACCCCATCCCCCTCTCTGATGAAGGGTCTAGGCCCGAAACGTCAGCTTTTGTGCTCCTGAGATGCTGCTTGGCCTGCTGTGTTCATCCAGCCTCACATTTTATTATCTTGGACTCTCCAGCATCTGCAGTTCCCATTATCATCGACAGACCTGTTGAGTTTCTTCAGTATGTGCTTTTGTTTCAAATTTCCAGCATTTGCTGTATTTTACTTTCATTGCTTATTAAATAATTTGTACTGAACATTTTCAATAGAGCAAGCCAGGAACGTAATGCCAGAAACAAAGCAGATAAGTAGTTCACTTTAATGAAGTAAATTTCAAAAGAGATTGAGGTGAAAACATGGAATATCGCCACCATAAATAAAATATAGATACAATTTAAAAAGTAGCTGGCAATTGTTTTGTATACTCATCTCTTCACCAGCTACCACTTTGATACAATTAATAAAAGAAGAGCCTACTGTAGAACTGGGATAATAAAATGTGAGGCTGGATGAACACAGCAGGCCAAGCAGCATCTCAGGAGCACAAAAGCTGACGTTTCGGGCCTAGACCTTCCCATTATCTCTCTCCCCTCTACTGTAGAACTGTTTGTTTTTATTTGCATCTTGTGCTGTCAATTTACACTTTCCTCTTTCTCAAGAAATCATAAAATTAACTTCTCAGAGCACTGGAAGTTAATGTAGATGATGCAATTATAAAGCTCACTTTTTCTCCCCCCAATAAAATTTCCAAGAGTTCCACCTTCTCATGGCATACTTTGAAATCTGAAACCCTAACTCCCTGAAAAGCCCATTTATTACAAATCAGTACGATGCCAAACCAAACCAAAAGCCATGTCTTCAGGTCGAGTAACAGTAAGTGAAGCTTGGCTCTGCATATTTGAAGCAAAACATAGGCAATATCAAGATCTTGTAATAACGCAGTGTGGAGCTGGAGGAACACAGCAGGCCAAGCAGTATCAGGGGAGCAGGAAAGTTGATGTTTCGAGTCCGAAATCTGCAGTCTGAGATCAGCATCTATAGTTCTTACTATTTCTGAGTGATAAAGACCTTGTGAATTGTGCTGAAATAGCTGAGAGTGAATTGAAAGCAATCTGGGGGTTTGAGCAGAATCAATGTTCAATATCCAAAGTCTGTGCTGTAGCATCAACTGCAAAGAATGTTGAACTATACAAGCTAAACAATAGAATACAAGACAAGCTGAAACTGTATATTGCTTTGTTCAAACCTTAACTTCTATAATTTTGAAGGATTGGGTTATCCAGCCCTCAGGGGGAAATCTCTATCATCCTTGATGTCAGATGTGCATTGTAAAGATACAAGTCTGTGAAGTTAACTGGTTTGTATGAAATTAATTTTACACACGCTATTATTTCAGGCATTGCCTTTCCACTATAATAAGAGGCTTTCATTTTATTATGTCATTCACCATATTTTATACAATAATTTGCAAAAATGTACATTTATTTTTTGAGTATTGGCTAGGATTTTCAGATCAGAATGATGATGAAACTGTCAGCATTCACTGTTATCACTCCACTGAAACTGACAGCAACTTCTGGGATCTGCATATGCACGGCTCCGTGTGGGTTCCTCTTCGGTGGCGTTGTATTTTTCTTCCAGTTATGTTGTTCAGAACCCCCAGAATACAATGCCCCTGTGAATTAGTGAGCTCTTCTTCTCTCATACTATTATTGTCAATGTAAAATGACATTGATGAGGCCATTTCCTTTCTAATCTGAAAAACATGCAAATAAGGCTGTGGGACGTTTCTGAGACATGAAAAGATGATTTATAAACTCTGAAATTCTTTTGTCATTTTGTTCAATTATTGTCACTTGAAACGTCAATTTTCTTGAAATAAATCTCAGTCTCAATTGCACTTGGTGGAGTGTTGATTTCTACATTGCCTTTCAACTTCTGGTACCCAAGTGTGAATCTAACCTGACTAATGGGATCAAAGTCATCTTTCTTTGTAGCTGGAAGGGGTTGCATGAAATCACATTGAGCAGTTTCAGCCCATCAGCACGGTTCCAAGTGAGAGGAGGCGCATTGCGTAAAATTGCAGCCATTCAACATCCAGCGTATCCGAAGCAACAGCTGATCAATTACCAAATACTTCTTAAAATAATTCTTCAGCGATTACAAATGTTTGAAAGATGCTACTAAAAGCCCCCTTCAAGCTATTGTATATTTTCATTGCAGCATCAATTGAGACCTAGGATAGGATTCTGTTCGAAGCCTGAAAATGTTTCAGTCAACTAGCTTTCCTTTTTTGTTTTAAACAAGTGTCCTGTTTTATGTATTAATACACACATCACCAGACAGCTCAAGGTCATATATTGCAGCCTTGCTGGCAACTTTTGACTGATATCAGATATGAAATTTTCTCTGACATATTATTGATTTCTTACCTTTAAAAGTGGCATGATATCATTTCACTGTTAGACACCCTCCACTAAGGCTATAACTTTAAACAATTGCCTTACAACAATGGTCATCATGCATGAATCTATTTTAACTTTCAGTGTTAAGATCTAGAAATACACAATTGTGTATATGTTTACTTCTTCAAGATACAGTCCCTGATCTAATGTTATATTATGACTGTAACATTAGATAAACCACATCAAACATGCACATTGCGAACTTAATTTACTAATTCACTATGAGTATGTCTTCAGAAACTACATGAAAATAACCCTGCAACAGAACTATATGCAGTTAATTTTCACGTAATATAAGCAAATGTTTGATGCATTAACCAAGACAGACTAAGCTTCAGGACACCAAAATCTCCAAACTACACACAATCATGACTTCATTATATACTAACATTCCTCCATTGTGACTGGGTTAAATCTCGGAACTCCCTCCATTACATAAATGAGAGAGCACCAGCCACATGCAGCAGCTTGCCCCCATCCTCTTAAATGCATTAAGGCTTGGAAATAAACAACAATACCAACCTTGCTAATGACATATATTCTGACGGTGAACAGAAAAAGGTCAGTAAGGAATTGTAACACAAATTAATCACTAAATGTGCAACTTATGTTCATGCCTTTAGTGCTACAATGCATTAAAATGTCCAGTTTATTTGATGTTGAAGTTAATTACTGTCTATTGACATTTTTAACTTGCGCCAAGCTGTGCTCACCTGTCACCCTTGTGTCACTGATTTACATCGGCTCCTAGTCAAGCAATGGCCTCATTTGAAATTTCTCATTCTCATTTACAAATTTGTCCATGGATTCATCCCTTTCTACCTCTGTACTCACTGATTCTGGCCCTTCAGTTCAGTTTCTCCACCACTGGCACTCGTGTCTTCAGTTGCCTTAAACCTATAAGCTTTGGAATATTCTCTCTACGTGTCTTTGCCTCCCTACCTCACTTTATCTCTTTTGCGATGATACTATGGCTAAAAGAGGTGTACTTTGCCCTGGTTTCTTTTTTAAAATGTGGTTTTAAGGCAGAGTTACAAAGCTGTTGACACAGAGCCATGAGTGTAAACAGCTTGTGAAGCCTTGGGGTTTTTTTTAAAAGTTGGAACAATAGAAGCAGCCTGAATGGGTGGGGTCAAAACTCTACTGAACCAGGATTTTTAGTCCTAGTTTTCAGTAGTAGCAGTTACTGCTGGCGTCTTGAAACTGTGGAAACTGTTTTATTCTTTCCCAGTTACAGCTAAAAGCTAGGGGTTCTATTCTTGCTACTATAGTTGCTTGTGAGACAATCTGTTTTTCCGAATTTGTCTTTGTAAAGGAGTTGTTTATGGGATGTTACTATATTGGAACAGTTAATTAGTAATAGTTAGTATGTATTTTTTTTGATTAATCATTTCGTTAGAGTTACAGCTAAGCTACTTCATTTCTTTATTCTTTCTTTTGTTGTATTTTGACTATTGTGAATGAATAAAGTACTTCAAATCTTGTAGTTTGACCAATCAAATTGCTTCTGGAATGTACCACCTTATACTTATCTTTAAAACATGAAAATGCTAGTGTCTAGGCTATCTTGAAGATATATTTTGAGGGGTTTTGATCTGGTCCATAACACTTTTAAAATATTCGGTAAAACCCACCCCTTTTTGAGCATTTATTTGATCATGTAACCTAAAGCATCTGCTTATGTGGTCCTGTGATGTCACTTTACAAAGCTCCTTTGAGGAACTTTGAAACATTTCATTACAAACTATGTAAACATAAGTTGTTGTTGTCAAAGTGCATTATTATTCATTTAGATCCATTCAGTGAGTTGCAATTCAAAATGTTATTGAGTAATTTTTGATAAGCCGTTTCCAGTCAGATCATTGAAGACTAACAATAAAAAGCAAGAGCAAGTTTCTTTGCTTAATCTACTATGTAAGCACATTGTGCTTGCTGTTTAGATATTTATGCCATAATGATTGATACCTGGCACAGTAAACACACATTAGGAGACATTACACTCTTCCCAGCATTTGTTATAGATTTTCAGGTAAAAGCATCTGCAAATAATGATATTTGATTAACTGTGATGGGGCTGATGTTTGGTGTCTAATTTGCATTTTGCAGAGTGGAAACTTGTCCATCATCAAAACAATACATTAACAGAAGCAAAGCTTTACAAGTACATGACCTGTGTGCAACATTTCAAAAAATGTATCTTGACATTTTGGGGACAATCAGAGCATTTGTACTCCCTAAACAAACCGCACAAGGATTTTATAGGCAAGAATTTCAGAATATACTCTGAATGTTGGTATGAGCTTGGGTAAATATTTTAGAAGGCTTTGATCTACACATGGAAGGTGTAGGAGGATAGAGATGTTTTCTCTTACAAGATGACACAATTCTTAATGGAGTCATATATCACACCAGGGTCAGAAGTTAGCCACTCTGTCAAATCTGATTAATCAATTGGACTGAAAATCTAGCATCAGTAACTTCAGAAAATGGTACAGCCTTAGCATTACATTCTATACTAAACATGTACATCCCACACAAGTACAAAAATATTCACCAGGTCAGTTTCGTGGATAAACATTAGATATCCTGAGATGGGTCTCTTGCTCCCTGAAGTTAGTTCAGGCCACAACAGTACATCAATTCTTGTAGGCCCACATCGTCACGATACTTGTGTCATAGGATATTATGCAAGTACAAAACCAACTGCTGTGCTAAAAATGGTAGAATTTCATTTTATAGAAACTGGTCCATAGCTCAAGCTACAGGCCTCATCCTATATCTCTACAAAGTTTGTACTTATTTTGGCCCAGATCTTCCCATCTCCAGGGCATCAGAAACTATTGTGATGCTTTGGAGGCCCCTTCACACTAATGACGTGGGAAATGACCAGGATGTTTGAACTTCTGATAAAAGTCTCTGAGTCAGGCATTTGGCTATTCTGACATACAACCCATTCACCTACACACACAGATGAGTTCACATGGCCATTGGCACTTTTTAACTATGTAGCAGAATATGGAAGCTAATGACATAAAGGAGGTATGGGTTCCGAACAGCAGGGCATAAGAAACAGGAGCTACAGTTGGCCATTCGGGCCCTCAAGCCTGCCGTGCTAGTCAAAATGATTGTGACTAATCTGCCTCATAGCTTCAATTTACTGATTATTTATCAATCTCCACTTTGAATAATTTTGATGATCTGGCCTCCACAACTCACTGTGGTAGAGAATTTAAGACATTCACTACCCTCTGGTGAAGAAACTCCTTTTGCATCTTAGTTTTAAATGAATGTCCCCTTATTCTGTACATATCTTCCCTAGTTTGAGCCCTCCCACTGGTGGAAACATCATCTTAACAACATATACTGCGAAGTTCCCTCAGAACCTTGTATGTTTCAATAAGATTACCCCTCATTCTTCTAAACTCAAATGAATGAAGTCTAATTTATTGGAATATTATTATTTTTGTTATTGTGATGCATCATTATTCTCTTTGTCAGTAGGAACAGGAATTAGCATTTCAGCCTTTCAAGTCTGTTCTGCTATTTAATGAGATCATGGTTGATCTGTGACCAATGAGCTATCACAGTGAGCTTGATCCCTGTTAAACCAATTGTTACAATTGAGTGGTTGGCACCTCTCTAATAATTAAAACCAGAACACCCAGCAAAGCTCACCTCACCTAGTAATCTGTTAAAAGAAGCATAAAAAATGGCATAATCTACTTCTTAAGGCCAGTCTGATATAAAGGAAGGGTTAAAAGAAAGAAATCCCTAATACTCCCCTTATAAGCAACAAGCATCATTTATCCACCCCTAACAGTGAACAAATTAACGGAGCTACAAACAAACCAAATGTTTCTCCCTTAGCTACTAACTATTGCCAAATAAAACAAAATTCTAATGATTTGCCATTTCAAGAGATACAAATGCCACATATATAAACCAAATCAATAAAAGAAAACTAAAGCTTAAATTAGCAAAATTACAGCTTGGATGAGTCTTCCAGAATGTTCTTTGCCTTCTCCACTATCCTCCAGTCAGGAACTCCTTCTTCTGTCAAATTCTTGTGTCAGGAATATTAACTAAAAGTGCCATAGTACCTTTATTTAGATGGTGCTTAATCTGAGATCATAGATATTTCTGTGACAACCAGTGATTTTCTTCCTCTTTAGAGCTGATGGCTGTTGACGCTGTTCTCTTAACAGATGGCAGCTGGCTCTCACCCCGATTGTCAGTGCCCTCTTCTTTTATACCCTTGATAACCTTTTAATATCCTACAATAGGATTGATCCAACATTGTCAAAACCATCAGATTTAACTTTAATTGGGCTTTGGTATCTCAAGCCTGGTTTAAGTTAATTGGTTAAATTCAAAAACCTGTTGCCTTGGTAAAAATGCTGCTTTGCCTGCTAAAGTTAGAGTCTTTTCATGTAATGCTTCAATTTCAAGAACTCTGTGCATCTACTGTTGCCCGTCGACTTTTTTGTTAATCCTAAGAAAAACACAATTTTTTTAAAGGACCACACGCTATTTCCCCCCTATCATTTTACAACCAAATTATAACGCCTTGCCTTCCCATCCACAGGCACCATACCAACTTCGCAACACAGTTCAGGATGGCTAGGATCCCTGTGCAGCCAATCACCACTGCTGCAGCCTTGGAGCAAAATCCTTACACATGAGAAATGCAAAATAAAATCTGCACTTTACTGAATAGTGTCCCCTCAAACATGCAAATTGGAATGCTAATCATCTTAATCTCCACTTCATTCTGGGGAATTGACATTTGCTTAAATAAAAATGACTTAATTTCACACTTTCCCTCTATCCAAATATTCTTCCAAAAATCTCAGATTTACAAATGATCTAGATTTATTTGCCATTTGGCGAGGAATGTTCCAAATCCCGTTACGTTTCAGCAGAGATGTTTCCTAATTTCACCTCTGACAGATCTGGCCATGTAATGTTGAGATTATTGCCCTTATTTCTATCCTCCTCAATAGAAATAGATTCTGTCCATCTAATCCCCTCAATTTCACTTTGACTATCTAGATTCCAGTTGACAGTCCTACTTTGTGTAATCCCACCTCATAATTTAATCCTTGAAGTCCAGGTACCATTCTAATAAATATATATTTCACACATTCAAGGCCGACATGCAATTCCAGGAGGTATGGTTCCCTGCATTGCCCATGGTCCTGCAGATGTGGCCCAACTAGTATAGATGAAGCGTGATATCTGCCCATTTTATACTTATTGTCTGGATTCAAATGACTGTTATTTGTCTGTGATATTTCACTGAATTACATTTTCAGAACACCAAGACTATTTGTGCTGCCAGGATTTCTGACTTTTCATTCTTGAGGGAGTGCCATACTCTAAACCACTTTAAGTTCAAAGTCGATGCCTTCACGTTTGCTTCACAGCTGAAGAGATGACAGTGTATGCCAGGAAACTGTACCTGAAAGGAAATTGGCAAGAAAGCAATGACATTTCACACCTAAAGGGCTAAAACCTAATGTTCGCAAATGGATCTTCTTCAAAACTCCAACAGTGAAGCAGATGAAAGACTATTTCACACCAAGCTAGTTGTGATGACATGCAACAACATTTTATGAAGTGTTACATTTTTGCTGGGATGGTAACCACAGAGCTCAAATTGTTGGGCCCTGTTGAGATTGGGAATTGAGGTGATTGGGCTCAATAGTACTGGTGCCAACAAGCACAAAAGGCTAGTCACCCATAGTTCAGGCCACTTTTACTGTGGCAGATCAGAAGACAGCTGTCAATTACCATCAGACCAATAGGTGATTAGACTCATTAAGAATTGAATCTTGTTAAGGGCACTGAATGTATGTATTTTGTATAAACATGTGAAGACAGAATGTGTGTTGTTATTCAGTATCATTATCATTAGGAATAGGAATTTGTCATTTTAGCCTTTTGAACCTACTATGCCATTCAGTGAGGCCATCGCTGAGGAGCATTTCCTCATACAGATGAATTGGCAGACTAAGCACCTTAAACTCAGCAAATTAAGAGACAATTATTTGGTTGCATATATTGACACGATCCTGATCAATTAATGTGCTTGTAGGTGGTCATCCAGTGTCAGACCAGGTGACCATACCCCAAATAGCACAATAGAGATCCTTGCCTCACTGTGGGTGCAAAAAGTAAAGGCCATCTGTCAGAGTAATCACTTTGCCACCTTTCCATCTTACACCTATCCCACAGTGGTTTGACGTGCATATAATCTGTGCAAATATTAGTTAATTGCATAATGCTGAGCATGGGAATAATATCAATGACTGGTGTTTTTCTACTTTACTTTTGATTGAATTTTTGAATATGTTTTGAAGAAAGTCAGAGACTGCGGACATATTAGAGACTATTTCTTTCCAGGACAATAAAATGTGAGGCTGGATGAACACAGCAGGCCAAGCAGCATCTCAGGAGCACAAAAGCTGATGTTTCGGGCCTAGACCCTTCATCAGAGAGGGGGATGGGGTGATGGTTCTGGAATAAATAGGGAGAGAGGGAGAGGCGGACCGAAGATGGAGAGAAAAGAAGACAGGTGGAGAGAGTTTAGGTGGGGAGGTAGGGAGGGGATAGGTCAGTCCAGGGAAGACGGGCAGGTCAAGGAGGAGGGATGAGTTTAGTAGGTAGATGGGGGTGCGGCTACGGGTGGGAGGAAGGGATGGGTGAGAGGAAGAACATGTTAGGGAGGCAGAGACAGGTTGGACTGGTTTTGGGATGCAGTGGGTAGAGGGGAGGAGCTGGGCTGGTTGTGTGGTGCAGTGGGGGGAGGGGACGAACTGGGCTGGTTTAGGGATGCGGTGGGGGAAGGGGAGATTTGGAAGCTGGTGAAGTCCACATTGATACCATTAGGCTGCAGGGTTCCCAGGCGGAATATGAGTTGCTGTTCCTGCAACCTTCGGGTGGCATCATTGTGGCACTGCAGGAGGCCCATGATGGACATGTCATCTAAAGAATGGGAGGGGGAGTGGAAATGGTTGGCGACTGGGAGGTGCAGTTGTTTGTTGCGAACTGAGCAGAGGTGTTCTGCAAAGCGGTCCTCAAGCCTCCGCTTGGTTTCCCCAATGTAGAGGAAGCCACACCGGGTACAGTGGATGCAGTATACCACATTGGCAGATGTGCAGGTGAACCTCTGCTGAATATGGAAAGTCATCTTGGGGCCTGGGATAGGGGTGAGGGAGGAGGTGTGGGGGCAAGAGTAGCATTTCCTGCGGTTGCAAGGGAAGGTGCCAGGTGTGGTGGGGTTGGAGGGCAGTGTGGAGCGAACAAGGGAGTCACGGAGAGAGTGGTCTCTCCAGAAGGCAGACAGGGGTGGGGATGGAAAAATGTCTTGGGTGGTGGGGTCGGATTGTAGATGACGGAAGTGTCGGAGGATGATGCGTTGTATACCTCCCCACCTAAACTCTCTCCTCCTATCTTCTTTTCTCTCCCTCTTCGGTCCGCCTCCCCCTCTCTCCCTATTTATTCCAGAACCCTCACCCCATCCCCCTCTCTGATGAAGGGTCTAGGCCCGAAAAGTCAGCTTTTGTGCTCCTGAGATGCTGCTTGGCCTGCTGTGTTCATCCAGCCTCACATTTTATTATCTTGGATTCTCCAGCATCTGCAGTTCCTATATCCCTGATACTTCTTTCCAGGACAGTTTGTTTTTTTAAAGGAGTCCTGTCTCCTGCTCAAAAAGTGAAAATTCAGCCTCAGGGCTATGCCTGTACGAAGTGCAACTAAACTTTAACAGTTCATGCACAAGTATTCCTACATTGGCCATGTTGTGTGTCTCTCAGTCCAAATGTCGGTGTGCCTTTAAAATAGTGCTCATGATAACATCACTGTATCACAACATATGACAGGAGGGCACAAAGTTTGCAGTTTCCATCTTAACTGGGCCACATGAAGCATGAAATGCTGATGGACACATGCTACTCTTTGTAATCAATTAGCTCAATATTAGCCCAGGCATTGAAATGCCCGTGAATGTAATATTTATATATGTTAGTGAGCCATAATAAGCATCTGCTATATGTTTCAATAAGACATTACCCATTCCTGTATTCTTATGCTTTGCTTGATAAATGTAGACATTACAGCATCGCATAAAGGCATTTTGCTGGAGGTAAAACACACAACAGTCTAGTTCATTCAATGTTGATTTTTATACTTATAGGCTCGTTTGACTATTATATTGACTCATGCGTTTTTGTATGGCTTTTACTATAAACAAACATTCAATAATTTAGTTGGCAAAGTCTGTGCGATGTGTGCTATTTTTCATTTCAAGGACAGTATATCAGTTTAAGGCAAGACTACATTAACTAATATACAGATTAAACAGTAGGATGATTGTTAATCCTTCAAGTGTGCTCTTCTAAAGGCAGAATATAGCAGAAGCACAATGTCTGGATTGTTGGTGATAAGGTTCACTTACAAGAATTGTTGTCAACAATTTGAGAGCAAGTAGATGGATTCAAAACTGCAAATAGTAATTTAGATTTATCAACACCTGCAGTTTAACAAGATAAAATAAACCATTGCTGATTAAATTCCTGGGAAAACTTCTTTCGTGCTTTTATTTTGGTCATCAAGATGATTATGTCCATTATATTGTAAAGTCCATATCTTTCTATTTTTTTCTGTATTTTTGATTGTGGACTGAAATGGGAAAAGGACTGTTTTGAAAGCCAGGTTTTGTTGAAGGATTAATGTAGTTTTTAACAGCACATTACCTGACATGCGTCATAAGTGCTGTTTGCATAGCTATTGGTTAAAACATTGGGGAGAAAACTAGTTAAGATGAATTGGAGTCAAAGGCTGTCAAAAAAATGGAGCTATTGCCAGTAACCAGGAGCCAATTGGTTTGTGAAATAGAGACCAGTTATTGATGATTATGTAATTGGCTCCGAGGAAGTTAAACAGTTTGGTGGTGTGAATTCTTAGGTCAGAAACCATCAGACCATGAGAACAGAAGGAGATGTTTTTCCTCTATAGTGAAAAACTCAAGCCTTAAGGTGGCTAATTTTTTCCCCCTCTATCAGTTAATGTATGCTGTAACAGTTAATTACTAAGCCAGAGACCTTTATAAGTATAAACTAATCAGACTGTGTCTCCTGCAAACATGTAAAAGTACTTGGAGAAGGGAAATTGAGAAACAGTGCTCTGATCAGCAAAAAGAACAACTCAGAAAATGCTGTGGACAGGAACTATTGAATTGCCTTCCTAGTCTTTTCCACCATCCATAACACTCACGCTTTTTGTGTGTTTGTGTGTCCAAATATAAGTCTGTTGAGGGGACGTTTTTAATAACAGGTATAATTTATTGTTAGTAAAATTATGAGTCAAAGTGATAATTGTATAGTTGGAATTTATTTTCTTATAATAAATAGGAATCTTGATAAGCATAGAAACCTCTTCCACACTTTCTGTCAATCTGGGTCCAAAAGACAGATGGATTAGGAATTCTGTGTGCATTTAAAATTGTTTAGCTTTTGTAATGATTCTGAGAATAGTGGGCTTTATTTCCAGCATACTACCCTAGTGAGGTGTAAGATTATAATCTTTCAGAAATTGTTTAGGAGACAAAATTTTAATGGTAGTGAAAAGAGAATTCAATCCATTGTCACTTTGCCAATACTACTATACTATTTCTGCAGTTTGATTGTCTCAGATTCTGTTCATCTATTTTTGACTTCATTTCCATGTTAAACACCATGCAATTTAACTAACAGCTAGAGATTTATCTGATTTCGTATACCTAACGAAATAGCACCTGTTAAAAACAAAACAAAAATTTAATTAGATATTTTGCATGACTTAATATGGTAAAATATTCTCTAGTTAACTACAGCCCCCGATAATTGAATTTGTCTTTTTAATCAAAGGCTTTATCATTCTCCAGCACTTCTTTGCAGGATTATGGAATTCTCCTGAAGACCTTCCTGTATCAACCCCGGGACAATGAAGTTTTGATCTTGTTCTTTCTCTTCATAGATCTATATCTTCAGTTATATTCAGTTGTATGTTTTGTTACCAGGAAATGGGAATGTGTAACAATTAGTTAACTATAAAAAGTGCAAGAAAGAACAGACAAATATAGAAATTGGGAGAAAGAATAAACTTATACCCCATCAAATCTGTTTTGCTTTTCAGTAAGATCCTCACTGATCTAATTACTCCATAACCCCGTCTACACCTGACAAACTTTCACACCTACTTTATCAATAATTTATCCACCAATGCTTGGTAAATATTCAAAGAATCCATTCCCACCACCTTTTGAGGAACAGAGTTCCAAAGGCTCATAATGTACTGTGAGAAAATCTTCTCACTCTATTAAATTGATGCTTTAAAGCCATGACCCCTATTTCTTGGTTCACCATAAAAAGGAACATTCTTTCTATATCCATTCCAAACAAGAACCAACAGGATCTTTATGCAAACCTAGACTGTCCCATCATGCCTCATCAGACAACATACAGATTCTTAAATAGGGAGATTAATGTGCACGCAGTACTCTTGATATGGTCTCACCAAAGCTCCATGTATCTGAAGCATTATTTCCAAATTTTACTATTAAACCCCCCTTATAATAAATTATAATATTCTATTAACTTCCTTAATTATGTGCTATAGCTGTATACTAATCTTTGTGGTTTACGCAATTGGACGCCCAGATCCATCTGTATCTTAGAGCTCTGCAAACTGTCACCATTTGATACTATGCTTCTTTGTATGTTTCCTGACAATATTGGCAATTATCCATTTTCCCTCACAACACTCTGTTTGCTAGCTGTTTGTCTTCTTACTTAACCTATCTATATCACTTCATAGATAACAAAGTGTGGAGCTGGATGAACACAGCAGGCCAAGCAGCATCTCAGCACAAAAGCTGACGTTTCGGGCCTAGACCCTTCATCTATATCACTTCATAGCCTTCTTACGTCCTCTTCTCAACTTGCTTTCCTACTAACGTCTGAGCTATTGCAAATTGGCAATTATATCTTTAGTCATTTCATTTGAATCATTTATATAAATTGTAAAAGTTGAGTCCTCAGCATTGTTCCCCATTGCCCACCACTTTTTAATCTTGTGTGACGACATTATCGTTTTAGAGATGTATTTTGTCCTGAATTTTTTTTTGTGAAAACAGGTCAAGGAAAAAGTGCTGAGCGGTCTTCTCTAAAGCAAATAAAGTAAACAGCTTGTGAGGCTTTGGGTGTCTTTTTAAAAGTTGGAACAGAAACAGCCTGAATGATGGGGTCAGTGATAATGGGAACTGCAGATGCTGGAGAATCCAAGATAATAAAGTGTGAAGCTGGATGAACACAGCAGGCCAAGCAGCATCTCAGGAGCACAAAAGCTGATGTTTTGGGCCTAGACCCTTCATCAGACTTGTATGATAAGTTCCACATATTGGAGATTGAAGAATGTCCTGCAACCATTGACTTGAAACGAGATGGCTACAGTGACCACCTCACCAGGGGTGGAGCCAAGCTCCAGGAAATCAACGTGGAATGAACAAAGCTTTTGTGCTCCTGAGATGCTGCTTGGCCTGCTGTGTTCATCCAGCTTCAACTTTATTATCTTGAATGATGGGGTCAATCTCCCACACAACTGGAACTTTTTTTTAGTTTTAGTGTTCAGCAGTAGTTAATGAGATTTTGAATCTGCATGTGGAAGCTTTTATCCCTCTCCCTGTTATAGCTAAAAGCTGGGGGTCTCTTTCCTGCTGCTAGAATTGCATATAAGAAAATCTATCTTCTTGACTTTGCCTTTGCTAAGGATGGTTCATGGGATATTACAATCTTAGAACAATTAATTAGTAGTATTAGTTAATAGAGTTACAGTTAAGCCAATTCTTCTCCTTTATTCTTAGCGGTATTTTAAATGCAGAATAAAAATAATGTATGCTTTATTTCAAGCCTGGTAGTTTGACCAATTGAATTGCATTCGGAGCACAATGCATTACTCTCACATTTAAAATAAGAAAACGTTAGTTATCGACTATCTGAATATATTTTGGAGGAGACTAGTCTGGCCCGTAACACTTGCCAACCAAACAATGACCCATTTATATCTACAACCTTTTTTACCAGCTTGCCAATCCACTATTCATACAGGTATATGACTCCTATACCAGGAACATCTCTTTCCCACAATAGATTTTGAATGAGTGATGTGTCATCTAGGTTTTAACCTGAGACCTTGGTTGGATTGTCAGATCCTGGATCAGCAGTAGCCATGGAATTTGCAGATATGTTTGAGATCTCAGTGCTGTGATGTTTGTCC
This sequence comes from Stegostoma tigrinum, assembly GCF_030684315.1. Classification (NCBI taxonomy): domain Eukaryota; kingdom Metazoa; phylum Chordata; class Chondrichthyes; order Orectolobiformes; family Stegostomatidae; genus Stegostoma; species Stegostoma tigrinum. The sequence continues at coordinate 14,066,052 of NC_081385.1, forward strand.
AGTTAGAGTTGTCAGTGGTTGATTTGTTCTTCTTGTGTAAGCGGAGAGAGAGAAAGAGAGAGAGCTTCTTCCAGCTTTGCTAATATAAATTGATCACCATATACCCTACCAAAACAGTTGGTTGAATCAAAGCTCTTTTGTATATTCCCATGTCTGGGTTCATTTTTGCCATACTGGGTGGTTGCAGGACAGTCTTCAATCTCCAATACGTGGAACTTATCATACAAGCATGAATTAAAAATAGGAGATCAGTGTTTCTTTGCATCTGACTTGTTTCAGTTTCTTATAGTACAAAGGTCTAATTTCAGTTATTAGGCTTTGTTCATTCCACGTTGATTTCCTGGAGCTTGGCTCCACCCTTGGTGAGGTGGTCACTGCAGCCATCTTGTTTCAAGTCAATGACTTTCATTTTCAAAACCATTTCCGCCCACAGAAATCCCAGATCTTAAAATCAGATGATGGAAGTTGAAAATTCATCATCCATATTTTATCACTATTACAATACTTCTAACATGTTAAAATGCATTAAATATTATTTTAGCTTCTGATTAATGTTATATCCTTTGTTATTTAATTGTATAATTGGACAGAGTGTGAAAGAAGTGATAAAACCTACTTGTTGTTTTGTGGTTTGCTGTCTGCTGGAAAATGAAAAGTCTGTGTTAATGTTAAGAGTCTTTAATAACTATGACATTGGCCTTTTCACCATCAAAAGGCAAATAACTGGCTCCATTAAGAAGATTGAACATAAGTTCCCATAATTAAAATAAGTAATTGGTTTGTATAAAACGAAAAAAAAAATGTGAATACTGAAAATCTGAAAGAAAACAAAGTACTGGAGAAACTAAGCAGATGTTTGTGATGAGAAAGCAAAGTTAATGTTTGGATCCTGGACCAGTCTTCACAGCTGATGGCTAGGGAAAGATGGTACATGTACAGGGGAGTGGTGGGTGAGGAAACAGGGATAAAGGAGTAAGTGATCGGTAGAGTAAGAGCCCAGTGGGAGAGAAAGGCATTTAGGCAGACAAAGGGGTGGATAATTGTAAGCCAGGGAGAAAGAAGAGCTGCTAATGGGGAGTATGAGTAGGTGAAAATGCGTTGGTTGTGTTGAAAGCAGTCCATGCGATGATAAGGTCTGAGGTTTGGGAATGGGTAAGGGAGGAACCATCATCATATAGAATTGAATGGACTACTACAAAGAAGCATACCAACAACTCAACAACCAGGGGCAAACAACTTCCTGCTGATCCGGCCTAAGAACATACCTGTCAACTCAACAGATTGATCAAGACCTTTGATTCAGACCTTCGGAGTATCGTTTGCACTCTCATCCTGCGTACTTCTCATATAGAAGGCTCCTACTGCCTACTGAAGATAAACAAAGCTGACACACCTGAATGCAAACTGTACCAGGCATCAGGACCCTGTGTGAGAACGTCTCTAGCTAAATTAAGAGCATCTTGAAATCTATTGTACAAGGAACCCCCAGCTTCTGTTGCTACACTACAAAATTCTCACAGAAACTCAGCATCCATGGACCAGTCTATCCAAGAACATTCCACATCGCAGTGGACATTTCAACATTCCCCACCAGGATGGTGTTGTCACAACTGCCTCTGTACTCAACACTAACAGCTGCCAATTTCCAGATGCCATCCTACAACTCATCTGCTTCATCCTTGACCACAACAACTTCACCTTCGACACCCAGATTCTTCATCCAGGCACATGGAACAGCTGTGGGGTCAAAGTTTGAATCCCAATGCACCAACACTTTTATGCACAAGTTTGGGCAAGACTTCTTCGCTGTGTAGGACCTCTGAACTATGCTATACACCAGATACATCAATGACATTTTCTTCCTTAGGACACATGGCATGGAATCATTGAAATGACTGCACAACGAATACAACAAATTTCATCCCACCATCAGACTGACCATGGACTGTACTTCAGAATCAGCTTCATTCTTAGACACTGCATCTCCATCAAGCACAGACACCTCAGTACATCACTGTATCACAAGCCCACGGTTAACCTCATGATGCTGCACTTCTCTAGCTTCCACTCTAAACACATTAAAGAAGCCATCCGCTATGGACAAGCCCTACACATAAGCAGGATCTTCTCAGGTGAGGAGGAATGCGACAGACACCTAAACATGCTGAAAGATACCCTCATAAGAACCGCTCGTTCGCCAGATCCAGTGAGCCACAATAAAAAATCACAATTATCTCCTCAGAAGACAGACACTGGATATGGCTGATAGTCCCTTCGTTGTCCGGTCTTTCACCAGAGTAGAGAAACTACATCATGTTCTTCACAGCCTTCAATGTGTCATTGATGATGATGAACATTTCGTCAAGATCGTTACTATGCCGCTAATTCTCACCTTTAAATAACTGTCAAACCTTAAACAGACCATTGTTCACAGCAAGCTATCCAGCCTTCAGGACAACATTGACCACAAGACCACACAAACCTGCCAGGGTAACATCTGCAAGACATGTCAGGTCATCGACGTCAATACTGCCATCTCACGTGGGAACACCACCCATCATGTACACAGCAGATACTCATGTGGCTCGGCCGATGTTGTCTACTTTATATACTACAGATAAGGATGACCCGAGGCATGGTATGTTCATGAAACCACGCAGGGACATGACAACTGATGATGGACACCACACAACAATCGCCAGACAGGAATGTTCCCTCCCATTCGTGGAACACTTCAGCAGTCAAGGGCATTTCACCTTCCAATCTTTGGCTAAGCATCCTGCAAGATGACCTTTAAGATGCACAACAATATAGAATTGCCGAGCAGAAACTGGTAGCCAGTTTCTGTACCCATGAAGATGGTCTCAACCGTGATCTTGGGTTCATGTCACAAAACATGAAAACCCATCATACCTTTCTACATTTATAAAATCTTTATTACTGTCCTGTTTTGACAACACTACCCTTGATAACTAGTTATGATCGTTCTATCTCAATTAGTTTGCACAGTTTTTGACCCTCGGCATGTTACTCTTAAACCTATCGTGTTATTCTTTTGGTTTTATCTCTAGCACCACCTTACTTTTAATTTTTTGTAGTTATCTCTCTGTCTCAGTTAATTAGATTATAAGTCACACCTTCACTTGTTATTCAGCTGTTGACTCTTTACTCACACCACCTGACACTTTTTCTCACTTGCAGGCACTTATTATTCAACCTGTTGATGCTCCACTCACACAATTTGAATATTCTTTCGATTTCTCTGCTGTAAAATCTGTGCCTATGTACCTATCTGGACTGTTGATGAAAGGACAGTGCTATGAAAATTTGTGATTTCAAATAAATCTTTTGGACTATAACCTAGTATCATGTGACTTCTGACCATGTCCACCCCAACCCAACACCAGCAGCTCCACATCATTTCATCTCCTATTTTTAATTCACACCTGTATGATAAATTTCACATATTGGAGATGGTAGACTAGCCTGCAATTATCCAGCATGAAAACAATAATCACAGATACAGGTTTACGCATTAGAGCTTTGCCCACTCCCTAACTCCAAGCCACATCTCACATGGACTGCTTCCAACTGACAGCTTTTCTTTCTCCCTGGTTTGCCACTATCCATCCCTTTGTCTGTCTACCTGTCTTTCTGTCTTCTGGGTTCCATTTTCAACTATTGTTTATACCTTTCCACCAATGTATGTCCCACCCCTCCCCCACGTACCCTCCCTGTATTCAGAATATATACCACCTTTTCCTAGTCATCACTGGCTCTGAAGAGAGAATACTGAATCCAAAATGTTAATTTTACCTTCTCTCCACAACTGCTGCCTGACCTGTTGAGTTCCTCCAGTGATTTCTGTCTTCGTTTCAATTAGTGTGCATGATCAGCTGGGATAATGGTGAAACTACTACTAATGACTCAAAATAATTTGACTATTTTATTACATTAGAAGTATATTATCCAAACATTTGAAATAGATAAAGCAAGTAACAGTAAAGAGTAGAACCAGGTAAATTGAATTATCAAAATGTGTTGCGTTGAATTACGTATAGACGAACAACTGCCAAAAATAGATTCTTACTTTAAATCCTATATGAAGTAAGTCTAATCTAGGCACATTAAGCATTTCCTCCAGAGAACAAAAAATGTTGGCTTTGGAAGCCATTTAGTTTGCATGTGAGCCTAATGAATTTGGAATTGTGACTTCATCAACGTTTTCCAAAAGCGACCAGTTGATTTGTTTTGCCTCCTGCAGAATCTCCCATTAGATATTAATCAAAGGAGTGGTCATTTCTCACAGATTTTCATGATAACTACCTAGGTATTAACTAGACTGAATTGTCTCTGCCTCCCTAACATGTTCTTCCTCTCACCCATCCATTCCTCCCACCCCAAGCCGCACCTCCATTTCCTACCTACTAACCTCATCCCACCTCCTTGACCTGTCTGTCTTCCCTGCACTGACCTATCCCCTCCCTACCTCCCCACCTATACTCTCCTCTCCTCTCCTCTTCTTTTCTCTCCATCTTCCGTCCACCTCCCCCTCTCTCCCTATTTATTCCAGAACCCTCACCCCATCCCCCTCTCTGATGAAGGGTCTAGGCCCGAAACGTCAGCTTTTGTGCTCTTGAGATGCTGCTTGGCCTGCTGAGTTCATCCAGCTCCACACTTTGTTATCTTAGATTCTCCAGCATCTGCAGTTCCCATTATCACTGAATAGAACATCTAGCAGGCCTTTAGTGAAAACATAATGTATGAACACATACCCCATTTTTATTCATATTATACAAAGTAGTACACCGAGAGGAAAACCAAAGCTTTTCAACATGCATCAAGTTCTGTGTTACCCCAGAAAATTGCAGCATTAGAATACAACTTCTGCAAAATAATAGGCTGTTCAATCTAAGAATTGTTATGAGCTAAATACTATGGCATCTGTTTCTAACAAGCCATTTCCAATAATCCTCAAAGCTGAAGCAATGCGCTTTCATATCAGCTTTCAATAGTGCTAAGTTAAAACTGAAGATGAGAAGTATACAATACGCTGCATGGCAACATCTAAAACAATAGACAACCTTGGAAGTTTTTTCCTTATTCCTTAGATATAACAATTGCCTCCAAGCGCCCTATTGCAACAAAAATCCTTTCATCAGCCATGAAGGCATGAAGGTTCCAGGCATGCTCCCACAGCGGAATCAAAGAATAGAAGAATATTGTTTCAAATAATAAAAAAACATGTTTTGACAGGATACACCAGGTAACAGCAAAACAACTTGCATTGTCCTTTGAAATGAAAGAGAAACAGTGCATAATACTGCGAAATTACTGTTAACGAGGAATTTTACCTTGTTGGGTCACAAGAACAGAACACAGTTATTTCACCATTGAAAGTAAATAAGTATTTCAAAAGGACTTTTTTTTTTCCTCAGTCAATTGATATTACCAGATGGAACCCATCAGCACCTGTTGTATGTCATGCCTCGTGTTTCCCAAAAAAATCGGAAAATCACACACTTTTGTACACAACTACTGAAGCTTTCATCAACTGTGTTTATTGCTGTTCTCTGCAGGTGGTGAAATGATGCATTGCTAGTTTGGTTCACAGACTGAAAGATGATGTGCCGATTCATCTAAGTGTGAACATGAACAGATTTTATTACACATCAGTATTGACAGAAGATGATAAGAGAGGACATCTTCAGAGCACTCCAGATCTCAGCTTCAAGTGAATTAACATTATTATGACATCTTGTACTCTCAGAAGTTGTATTTGAGAGTGAAGGTATAAATTCTTTTACTCTGCTTGCAGTGCAGTAGTGAGTCATGGCAGCATGCTGGATACTTGTGCAAATATGCCCAGAGCAATAAAGTTTCTAACAAATCTTAAAAAACCATGCTTTAACAAAATCATTAACTTTTGTTATATCAATACAACTTCTCCAGTCATGAAATTATTCATTTCTAAACTGCTGAAAATTAACAATAGAGTTTTAGAGTCAAATTGAACTGCTTAAAAATGTTTTATAATTGCTTCGTTTCCCAAAACATTAGTTACAGTTTGTGCTGCTTTGGTGTTGGAATATTGCGCACTATGCCCAGATTTGGTAGCCATTGCTTTCTGTCATGGGTTATATCACAGTAATCGTGATGGCATGCACTGTTCCTAGTGTTATATCAGGTATGCTCGATGATGTTAATAAAATGTGAGGCTGGATGAACACAGCAGGCCAAGCAGCATCTCAGGAGCACAAAAGCTGACGTTTCAGGCCTAGACCCTTCATCAGAGAGGGGGATGGGGTGACGGTTCTGGAATAAATAGGGAGAGAGGGGGAGGTGGACCGAAGATGGAGAGAAAAGAAGATAGATGGAGAGAGTATAGGTGAGGAGGTAGGGAGGGGATAGGTCAGTCCAGGGAAGACGGACAGGTCAAGGAGGTGAGATGAGGTTAGTAGGTAGGAGATGGGGGTGCGGCTACGGGTGGGAGGAATGGATGGGTGAGAGGAAGAACAGGTTAGGGAGGCAGAGACAGGTTGGACTGGTTTTGGGATGCAGTGGGTAGAGGGGAAGAGCTGGGCTGGTTGTGTGGTGCAGTGGTGGGAGGGGACGAATTTTCTCACACATCCCCTATTGCACTGCTATAACTTACATCCAGCTTTTTTAGTTAAGTAGAGATAACAAGGTGTAGAGTTGGATGAACACAGCAGGCCAAGCAGCATCAGAGGAGCAGGAAAGCTGACGTTTCTGGTTGTTAGTTAAGTAAGAGTTTTTCTGATATGTTACTAACCCAAAGCTCACCCAAAACTAATGTCTAAATACGCACTCCATTGTATGACAGAGTAGAGATGTCCTGTCAATTCTTCCTCTGCCTAGTGTTATTTAATGCCGTTGGTGGTTTCAAGGCTAGAAATGTATTCGATCTGCCACAGTTGAAACACTATCTTGATTAGCACAGACGCAAAGCAAGCTTTTCAATGAGGGACAATGGATATTTATGTGATATTTAATGATACTGTCACCTTTTGTTGCTGGATCATGGATGGCATTTAGGTGATACTGAAAAAGATGTCTATTATTTGATGCTCTTTACTAGTAATGGTTATTTAGCAGCCAGATCTGAATCAAAAAAAACATGGATAATAAAATTGAAGCTATTAAAATATGAAAGATATAAGAAAGCTAGGAAGTGAAATATCACAAAGGTTGAGCAAAAGCCTGAGAGGAAATTAGCGTAAAGGGCAATAAAAAACTTTTCATAAGTCTATTAACATAAGAGAATAGATGAGGTACGGGAGGGACCACTAAGAGATGATCACACACCATGTTCTGTTTTCACAGAATGGATAAGTTTTGGCAATGTAGAACCACTGGAGATGTGTGATAAAGGACAATATTAAACAGAGAAATGACACAAACGAAGTTTTTCAAGCTCAAGGGAAAATTCACCAGTATTTAATAGTTTTGTGTGGATTCTATGATAATTTAAAACAAAGGAACTTGACTGAAGACAGTGGAGATAAAAAGAAACACAAAGAAGGCTCTGATTAATTCTCTATGGTCTATGGAAAAGAGAACAATAACAGACGAATGGAGTGGAACAGATATGATGAATCAGGAATTTGGGCAGCGGGGATTGGCCAATAATAATCCATTTAAGGAAATATAGGACAGATAAAGGAAGGAATGTAGGTGCAGTTTAAGAAGATTTTAGAAAAAAAACACTTAATAAGGGGTTGAATATTAGCTCATGGCATTAAATTAAGACAGACGTAGTCACATGCATTGAGAGATAATTGGGGAACAGGAAGCAAAGGATAGGATTAATGGAAAAACCTCTTGAACTGGAACGATAAGCTGAACATTAAATAGAAGCCCACTCTGGGCCCAATCTCATTTACCATATCTACAATGGTATGGATTTAGTAGAGCTGGTTTGACATCCATACAGTCAATTAGCTGCATCTTTCTTGAAGAGCCAGCTTTTATTTTGAGGGTCCAGTTTAATGTCCAATCAGGCTAGCGATGGGCCCAAGTAGGCCCTCCCCCACTTCTGCTTGCCAGAATTTAAGGTTGGCCAGTATTGGCCAATCTGCCTGCCTGTTACCTAGGCAATTACTGAGGGCTGGGGAGGATTCTGGGGTAATGGTCAGGGCCAGAATGATAGTTTTGGAGTAAGGCAAAGGTGGCCAAGGCTATCGTCAGGCCCAGGTGAACAGAAATACTGACAATCTTACAGAGATCATTTCAAACTGCTGCTGGGATCTTTTGCTTCAAATCATTCTAAAAACTAATGAAACAGCACGCCTGACACATATTCCAAATGATTGTAACTGTAAGTGAATATCACAAACTCAGATACATATGAACTGCTTAAAATAATGTGCAGGTGCTTAAAGTATCCAGCAATAGGCCCATTTTAAAATATCATCAGACATATAACCACCTCTTTTGCTATTATTACAGTCACCATTTTGAGGCTATTTCTGCCAAATTAATCATGTACAGAAAATGAAAAACTGGCCCCGATTATGGAAAAACAATGTAGACAAGTTGCTGAAATTGGAGTGAGGATCTTGCAGGTTGTGTCAAAGATTGTAGAAGCTGCAAAAGGACATGAATGAGCAAGCTGGGTGATACTTGGGCAGATACAACCCCAAGGCAATACACTTGCAAACTATCTCTTAAGCGATGTACGTCTGAAAGGATAAGATTTTAAATGTCTTAATAAAAGAATAAAGAGGACATTGTCATGCAGTTACTCAGTTTGGATGGCAGCACAAATAGGCTTGATCAATCAAAGGGGTGGCACGGTGGTTTGGTTGGTAGCACTGTTGTCTCCCAGTGCCAGAGACTCAGGTTCAATTCCAGCCTTAGTTAACTGTCTGTATGGAGTTTACATGTTCTTGTCATATCTGTGTGGTTTTCCTTTGGGTGCTACCACAGTCCAAAGATGTTAGATGGACTAGCCATGCTAAATTGTTCTGTTGTATCTAGGGATGTGCAGGATAAGTGGATTAGTCATGATAAATATGGGATAGGGCGTGAGGGTCTCTGGAGAATGGGTGCAGACTCAATGGGTCAATCAGTCTCTTTCTGCAATTTATGGAATCTATGATCCTAAATGGGAAACAAATTCTTTGATTTGTTTCTAGAAGCACATAATATAAAATATAACGTTGAATTCGTGAATGATCTTAATTTGGTTGAGGTAAGCATTGCATACTTTTTGTGCACTTAGCTAAAAATAATTCAATGAGAAAGTACAACTTCGATTCATGAGGACATTCATCAGGAATGAATGGTTCCAGCTATGAAGAAGGTTTTCAGAAGTTGAGGCATTTTGCATTGGTGCCAAGATAGTTGATAACGAACTGTCACAAATATAAAATAATGATCACAGAGATAGTAGGAACTGCTGATGCTGGAGAATCTGAGATAACATTGTCTGAAGCTGGATGAACACAACGGCCAAGTGGTGGTAAGATGTTAAGAAAGTGTTCTTTACACAGAAGATGTACTAACACACGAGCTAGGTTTGAAGCAATTAAAATTTTATATACATTTAAAGGGGAATCAGATAGCCACTTAAAAGGAAAACATTGACAAGCGAGGGAGCCAGCAGGATATAGGAATTAAACTTGTGTAGAAAACAAGATAAGAAGATCTGAAAAATTAAGGAGACAGTTGTTTCAGAGAATCAGATATTATTCGAAAGAAGGGTAAGTACCTTAGGGAGGATTGTGATACTCTGGTCCACACATGACAGGGGTCACATTGAGAAGATGGCCACAATTTCAATTACTTTGACCATTACCTTAATTGTCTTGATAGTTCCATGAAACGTTCCATGCAATTCCAATTTTCAAGAAACAGTGCTGCTCTGTCATTTAAAACTTAAAGAGATCTCAGTACAGCAGTTTTTCTGAAGAGGGTCTAGGCCTGAAATGTCAGCTCTCCTGCTCCTATGATGCTGCTTGGCCTGCTGTGCTCATCCATCTCTACACCTTGTTATCTCAGATTCACCAGCATCTGCAGTTCCTACCATCTCAGTACAGCACACCTTGTTTCAAATCGTAAATATATCTGAACCCTCATACCATTCTTAATATTGTAAGGTATAGGAAAGTGGTGTACTGTGATTTCACCTCAGATTTGGCTTTAATTGCAAGTAAGAAATAAAATGCAAATAGTTTTCTATTGTCTAGTTGAAGCAATTTAGAAAAATATGTTTTGAGGCATCTCAGCCTAATTCCCAGTGGGTCAAACATAACTGAACAGAACAGTTGACAATATTGAGAAAAATTAACGAAGATCACTCAGCTATCCTACTAAAAAATAACCAATGTGAAAATTGGAAATAACTTAATAAATGCAATTTTGGGACAGAGTGAAGAAAATGATGCTTTTCATCTAATGTATTTTATAAATCATGAGATTGCTTGATGTCCTCAATGAAAAAAGCTTTCATTATTCAATGAGATCTATTATTTACAATTGTAGATATATATATTCACAAACAAAATGTCTCCAGCCTTCCTGAAGAGTAGTTAAGTGTCAATCATACCTCAGTTGGTATTACTCACATCCCATTAAATTGCTGGTTCAAAACTTTTATCTAAGATTTGACTGCCAAAATCTACACTGACATCCAATGCAGTATAGAATGAGTACTGCGCTGGCCAAAGGCGTTATCTTTCATAGAGTCATAGAATCATATAGCATGGAAACGCTCCAGTGAAAAAAAATTCAACCTATTCAGCCTCTGTCCATAACTCTAACATTTCAGTCTCAGTAACATCCTTGTAAATCTTTCCAGTTCAATAATATCTTTCCCATAGCAGGGTGACCACGATTTTAAGGCTTATTCCAAAAGTTGGCTCGCAAATGTCCTGTACAGCCACAATGCTTATACTCAATGTCCTGACCAATAAAGGCTAGCATGCCAAATATCTTCTTCATGACCCTGTCTACCTGCAACTCCACTTTCAAGGAACTATACACTCGCATCTCTAGGTCTTTTTATTCAGCAACATTCCCCAGGGCCCCACCATTAGCTATATAAGTCCTGCCATGGTTTCCCTTACCAAAATGTAACACCTCACACTTATCTAAATTAAGTCCCATTTACCACTCCTCGGCCTATTGGCCCATCAGATCAAGGTCACATTGTATTCTGAGATAATCTTCTTCACTGTCCACTACACCACCTATTTTGATGTCTTCTGCAAACTCACTAGCCATACCTCCTATATACACATGCAAATCATCCACCTGACAAAAAGCAGTGGACAAAGCACTGATCCCTGTGGTGCACTACTGGTCACTGGTCTCGAGTCCAAAAGGCAACCCTCTGTCACCACCCTCTGTCTCCTACCTTCAAGCCAATTTTGTGCTCAATTGGTCAGCTCCCTATGGGTCCTGTGTGATATAAACTTGTTAACCAGTCTACAACGCAGACTTTAGTGGAATGCTTTGCTCAAGTTCACTCTGCCTTTAGCAATCTTTTTTGTCATCTCTTCAAAAAACTCAATCCTGTGCACAAAGCCGCGTTGACTATTTCTAATCAGTGCTTTCAAATTCATGCAAATTCTGCCCCTCATAATCCCCTCCAATGCCCACCATTGACCAGTCTATAGTTCCCTGGTTTTTCCTTACAGCCTTTCTTAACCTTTAGCTAACTTTCAGTCTCCTGGCACCTCACGTATGGCTGTTGATGCTACCAATATCTCAGTAAGGGTCCCAGCATTCTCTTGCCTATCTTCCCATAAAGTTCTAGAAAATACCTGATCAGATCCTATGCTAAATTGCCCATAGTGTTCAGGGGTGGTGGTAGGTTAGCCATGGGAAATGCAGGATTACAGGGATAGGGTTGGGTGAATGGGTCTGGGTGGGATGCTGTTTGGAGGGTTGGTGAGGACCCTTTGGGGTAAATAGCCTGCTTCCACACTATAGGGATTCTATGGAATTCTATGGATTTGTGTCACTCTTCTCCTGTTGTTCGACACATAAACAGTCATGTAGAGGTAAAAACATAAAACCTCACCTGGTCACTATTTATCTTTGAAACAATATCATGAAAATAAAAGCTGTTCTTCATAAAATTACCATTTGTAGGAATTCGTTCACAGCTGTCACTAATGTTCACTGATTTTTCTACATTACAACAGTGATAATGCTTCAAATATATTTCATTGAGTACAAAGTATTTTGAAATGTGTAGCGATTGTGAAAAGTATTAAGGACTGAATCCTGCATTTTTTTTCAGGCTAGGAATCAGTTTCATTGAATTTCAGGAAGGGATTCTTTCCATGTGGTCGAGTGAATTTTCCTGCCACATCGTTCCAAACCTGACTCATTAATTATTCACCCGATCCCTATGGCACCCTATTCATCTGATTCTAGCCTGATTCCACCACTTGTTATGCCCAGAAGAAATCACTACTGCCGGAATATCCTGGAATGGTTTGGCATCCTTGGCATTAGTGCCTTTGTTAAAAGGATGGACAAGCACTGTTAGCCCAGCGCTTTCTTGCACATTTCCTGGAATTAATACTGGATATAGCAAAGAAGGAAAAGTTGGTGCTCCACTTTGAGGGAGCCTGGAACTCCTGCTGGATTGTGGTGCAAATTGATGGCATCCTCCACCCATAGGACTGGCAGAGGAATCCACATCACCCAACCGTGCCCAGCCCATTCCAATGTTGCCAACTGGGTCAATAGAGTCTCAGCCATCTGGAGGAATACACAGCAATGTAGGAGATTCTGCTTAGTGGGAGTGCCACCAATTTCACACTCGTCTCACTATTCCTGTAACTATCATCCATCAAAGATCATACTCTGCTTCTCTTACTGTTGTCAGAAGTCACATGACACCAGGCTATAGTCCTACTGATATATTTGAAATCACAGGCTTTCATAGCACTGCTCCTTCATCAGGTGTCTTTACTTGAAGAGGAAGCAGTGCTTCAAAAGCTTGTGATTTCAAATACTGTCAGTTCTGACATAATACAATAGTTCTGTTCTCGAGCAATCTCACGTTAAAAGAAAGTTGCACAATAGCTGTGCCATTTAAACTAATGGGGCCAGAATCATGTTATAGCCAATAAACATAAAGAAAGTTCATGTTCTACAAATAGCAGTCTAAATTCTTCGAAATTGGCATTACAGCCAATTCGCATTGAAAAAGCATGTGTTATCGCAGAACTGGCTATAAATCTGTTGGACTATAACCTGGTGTTGTATGACTTCTGGCCTTGTCCACTCCAGTCCAACACTGGCACCTCCACATCATCTTTTACTATTGACTGCAACATTTAAACTCAATCACTGTCACCCACCATAGCCACCAATGTCACTAACTCTAATGCACTCTGCTCATCTTGCTAACTCATTAGAAAAACTCATCACCTGCACCAAAAGTCACAGCTGCCATCCTCTTTCATGTTCCTTTTTAACCATTATTCTATCATTCCAGGAGAAAAACAGCCCATAATACGGCCAAAAGAAACAAGACGTGCAATGGACTGCCTGTCAGTTGGCTCCTCACCCTTTCTGAAGGGAAGAACTCAAAACTAACATCCCTGAGCAGCTGACTGATGCTGATCAAGCAATGGCCTGATGTCAGAGGCTGCCCTTATCTTACTATCTCCTTGACTTAACTAAGGACTCTGAAGACCATGACAATTTCCTTGTTTTTATCTCTGCCCTAAATGGCAAGGCAATACAACAGTAGTGAGCTCGGTATCTCTCGCTGAGGGACAAGGCAATGCAAAATTGGGATACTGTGAGATTTCAGGTGGCTCAGTGATAAGTGCTACAAGAGCAACCAGACAGACCAGAGGTGCATGTCCGCAAGCACAAAGTGATAGTTGCTGATGTACTATTAGTTGCAGCATTGAAGTGCGGAAGAGTACCGTAAGTGGGCTGGAAAACTGGTTCTTAGGATTGGCATATGTTTCTTCATAGCCTTTGAAGATTCTATCCTATAAAATTGCAAGTCCTTCTTTTATCTTTTGTTCATATTTGATTGTGATAACTGAAGTATTCATTTTGAGCTTATTCCATTGTCTCCACATACAGTATCCTGATGACAAGTCCTGGGCCAACTAAGTTTGGTGTCCAATTCTTGCTCAGTATGGAGCTTGCTGGCCTCATTGGGATAGCAATGATGATATTGCACTTCCATGAGAAATGAAGATCACTAGCTAAAGATGACTATCCGCTGAAGATGAAGTATGTGTAGATATCAGAAAGAGGCCAGGTCTTTTATGAAAAGCAGGCAATGTTGGATAAACAGAACAGGTTATTAAGTACTTTCAGCAAGATTGGGTAAGCTAATACATTCGGATAAACTCTTCATAAAATATGAATCATGAGTAAGCTTTTTAGTAGGCTTAGGTCAAAAAGAAATGGGGGAAGACAAAGAAGAAAGCTGATAGTGCTTTGGGTGTATTTCCTTTATGGTCAAATTATATTCTATCTCTATGTATACCCAATGATTACTTATAAGGAATGATGTCTAGGTTTGAGCATTTTCCTTATGATGAGTGGTTGTGTAGCTTGTGCCTGTACTCACCAGAATTTAAAAGAATGAGGAGTGCCCCTTTAAAATGAATCAGTTCTTAGGGGACTTGACAGGGTAGGTACAGGGAGGTTGTTTCCTCTTGCGGAAGAGTCTAGGACCAGAGGGCATAATTTCAGAGTAAGGGCTCTCACATTTAAAACAGAGATAAGGAGCATGTTTTCTCTCAGATGATATTGAATCAGTGAAATTCTTTACTGCAGAAGGCTATAGAGGCTGGGCCATTAGATAAATTCAATGCTAGGATAGACAGATTTTTAATTTGTAAGAGAATCAAGGATTACAGATTTCCCAGAGTTGAGGATTGTCAGACTAGTCATAATCTCATTGAATAGAAGAGTAGACTCAATGGACTGAATGGCCTACTTCTGCTCCTACTGCTTATATTCTTACAGTATTACTTGATGCATTGCTGGAGCCTGTGAAACTTAATCACAACATATTCAGGATTTGAGAGAATGGAAAAAAAATTCTCATTACACCTTCATCAACAACCACTGCTACTACAGAACCTTTGATGTATTGATGTGCTGTAAAATACAAAACAAAAACGCAGTGACTGTGCAGAAGCTGGAAGGAGATTCAGAAATGGGCAATTACGGCACAAGCCAGTTCTCCAGAGATTGGAAATAGGGCTAGCAAATGGGGAGGCTCCAGGATTTTTTTTTAAAAAGTGCACTAATTCCTTCGCTAAATCATGACAATTGAAGCCTCTTCCATCAGTTTGAAAAAGTATTATTACTCTGGATACTTCCAAGTGATGACAAATCCAGCACCATGCTTCCTCCCATTCTGAGCATTAGCAAAATGTTAGAAGACAGTAGTAATTGATGATGCCAGATTTTCATCTCTAACGGACACAATAATCATCATTAATATATAAGCAGCTTTTCTTTAGCGAAGGCTGAATATTATGCAATCTCAAACGAATTGAAGAGCTTTGTTTTGTTCGCAGTTTGTTAATTCAAACTTTGTACTTGTACCCATTTGAATACGTGAGTTGGTGGTTATTAAATAATGATAAATACAGTATTTGTTAGCATTTCTGTTACTGTTTTATTCTGACAATTTAATCTGTGATCTCATATGATTTTGTTTGAATTTCTAATAGCATTCCTTCTAGAAAGATGCATTAAAATCAATTATTAATTACACCTAATAGATTGGCTTTCGTACAAAGATGTGCAAAACCTTAGTTTATCTTAATTATGGGGCAAGCAGCTATAAATTTACACGAAAACTACCTTTAGCATATTCCAAAAAATCTACCATCATTTCATACATTCAGCTTATGTGAAGAGTTAAT
Organism: Stegostoma tigrinum; assembly: GCF_030684315.1. Classification (NCBI taxonomy): domain Eukaryota; kingdom Metazoa; phylum Chordata; class Chondrichthyes; order Orectolobiformes; family Stegostomatidae; genus Stegostoma; species Stegostoma tigrinum. Next base: position 14,081,945 of record NC_081385.1, read on the forward strand.
TGTTCAAAATTTTCTACTCCACCCAACTGTATTTTGGAGTATGCAAACAGAAAGGTTTAGCATTTACTTACTTTATATCAAATTAAGTACTTTTGAAATATAGTAATTATTATAAGAAGCAAGCAGGCAATTGACAGACAGTAAGCTCCCACAACAACAATATCTGTTTATAAAGCATTGTCAACCTAACAAGACATCTTAAGATGCTTCACTTAAGCATAGCAAAACAAAGCATGACTGTTACAATTTTGGCACAAGGAATCCACTGGGAATCAAGACCAGTATTCCATGAGCCAAACCAAAATCATAAATATCTTACTTAATCGCCAAAAATGGCTATTCTGTTTCTCTATTATTGTTAACTGCAGCAAAACAGATTGTCACAAAGCTTTTCAATAAACACTAAAGCAACACATTTTTTTAAAGACAAACTATTTTTTCTAATAAATGACAAACAGATTATCAACTGAACTACTATATGAATCGAAATGTTTATACCTTAATCCTAATCATACAGATATTCATGTATAGACAGGACAAAGGCAGATGTGAATTTGCTGAACTATTATGTATAGGGACAAAATGAAAGAAAAAGGGGAAATAAATCAAAACAATGCCCCTATAGGTCAAGGGACAAGTTTGGACAGCAAATATATGTTGCTTTCTCTAAGCTCCTTGACTTCCTGCCAATAAACTTCAAATGCTTATAATGACAGAATAATCGAAAATCTTTTCAGATTTCAGATTCACAGGAGAAACAGAAGCACTGACAATTGAAACTTTATCAGGTTTTAACAAACCACTTCTCTTGGATAGATATAATTGATGTTTTTCTCAGATCCAAGCTGTGATTCACTGATTGAGACAGGAATTACTGTTTGTCCTTGCAAACCTCTGTAGAGGCAACCCTCAGCTGGTGGAAACATATCTTAGGAGTTTAGAGGTAGTGATGGCCAGTTGTAAGTGCCCATAGAAAAGATTGTTGAAGTCATACCTTTTATCAATGTCTATGATCTCTGCATATTTTTAATGTCAGACTGATAGCCAATAGCTTAAATCTTGGATCAAAAATTCAAAAGGTGGAACAATTCAATGTGTTTTGATAGATTACAAGGATCAAAGGTTCCAAAATACACACTTTTTTTTAATTCATTCATGTGATGAGATGTCACTGGACAGACCAGCATTTATTTTGGATCCCTAATTGTCCAGAAAGCAGTAAAGTGTCAACCTCAGAGTTGTGGGTCCGGAGTCACATATAGGCCAGACCAGTTAAAGCCTTAACTTAAGATCTTATCATTTAAGGATTGTCATTTCATTCCTTAAGAGGTCAGATGGGTTTTTTCCTGATAATCAACAATGGTTTCATGGTCATCATTAGACTCCTAATTCCAGATACTTATTGGACTCAAAATTCACCACTTGCCATGGCAGGATTCAAACTCAGATCTTCAAAACATCACTACAGCTCTGGATTAACAGTCTTGTGATAGTACCACTCAACCATCAAACATCTCCCCTTCAAACTGCCCATTGTTGCTGGTAAAGTTAAAACCTACGAGAGCAAGCAATCCTCTGAGGCTTTGCTACCAAGTAGTCCCAAAATAGAAGACAAACTGGATCAAAATGTTGAAAAATAGTGAGATATATTCTTCTCTGGAGGGTTCATTCTAATTGGTGACTTCACAATTCCGATCATAAGCATATAGTGCCCATAAATAACATGCATTTGTTTTCTAGTTACTGGAAAAGGTAAAATTTCAAATCATAGATATAATATACAGTATCCAGGGATTAACCTTGCTTTTTGTATGCTAATGTCATAAAATGCAAATATCAACTTCCAGTGCATACAGATGGCAATTTAACATGAAAATTCCACTTTTATCTGACTTCTTCATAGCTTTGAAAGCAAATAAACTACAATCACAGGCCCAGGATATAAAAAGGTAAGAGCAAACATCCTTTCATTTATAAATGTGAAATATAAAGAATGGTAATTCAAACGCCTCTGGATTTAAGCACAAGTTGATTAGATCTACTGATGAGTATTATTCCTGCAGAATTACATTTGGTATCAGGGAAAATGTTGTTAGAGTTGTGAACTTAGTCATGAATTCAGTTTTAAAGTGCTCTCTACTGTATCTGGGGAGATAGATGAACAGGGACTGTGCAATGTACGGATATTGTTTTGTGCAGATTACGGTGTCAGACATGGAGAAATAAGTGACCTGGACTCAAATCAAATGACTACACACTGCTAAAATAACATCCATCATGTAATGTGCTGATGCCCTTCTTCTCCCTGTGAGTCGTAGAATCAACACCCATGACGGTAAACCATTTTATTTCTGTTCAGGTCCCTCTGGAATCAAAAAGGTTCTGGCTCCATTTGTTCCGGTTTGGATTTAGTTCAACTTTAAACTGTGGAACTCAACAAGCTTTAACTTCCAAGGAGTAACTTCTGAGTTGTAAACAGTCAAGGAAACTTCCTAGCAGTAGATGACTAAGGTACAAACAAATCTACCCCTACGAAAGTAAGGTAAGTTTAGTAAAGAGTTGACTGAAGGTATTAATAATCAGAGCAAATTTGGAAGTGTGTAACAAAACATAGAGCTCGTAAACAAACATTAAAAAGTGACTTTTAGAAAATGTAAGGGAAAAGAGAAAAACCAACAGTTGCTAAAATTATTCACATTTATTGAGCTTCCTATACATAATGTAATACCACACACACTAACAGGAGCATATGCACTCAAAAATGAACACTGAATCAATGCCATACAGGCTAGGGAGGCAATCCACAGACTGATGTAAGGTCTATAACACAAAGTGTAGGTTTTAGTAACTGATTTTAGGGAGAGAAGATTAAGTTTGAGATTTGCAGAAGTTTTGGGTTGGGCACTTCAGCATCTGGAGCCCATGTGCATGGAACAAAATGAAGAGCTAATCCAGAGTCAGACAAATGGAAAGTTTAGGGGGTGAGAAGGGGTGGAATAGAAAGAGATGTCGAAGGAAGTGGTCAAGAAAGTTTAGACAAGCTGATGAGAATTTTAAATTGGCAATATTGGCAGACCTAGTGTCAAATTAAACAGCATGGACAGAGTGATGCATGAGTAAAATTTGATGTGGGATGCCAGCAAGAGATATTTGCATAAGCAGTGAAAAGGATGGGAACCTATTCAGGAGATTGTTGGAATAGTTGCATCTGGAGGTGATAAGAGCACACAGGAGTCAGAGTTAGAGGAGGATTTCAGCTTCAGTGGCATGCTAAAGTTGGGAACAACCTGATTCAACCTGATACAGTGGCTACAAAGATGGAAGGGGGTCAATGCCCAGGGTATGGAGCTTGAAGTTGAAGTTTAAAGATCATGCCTTTGGTTTTCCTAATAGTAAATAAAGAAAATTGCAGCTCCTCGAACATTGGAAGTCAGTCTGGTAGCAAGTAGGCTGTAGGGTGTTGTGGGAAACTGTCGAGAAATAGAGCTGGGAACGATTGGCATATATTTGGCTGCAGATCTCATGCAGATCACACAGCTAAGGGGAAGAATAGTTAAAAGTTTAGACTAAATGGAGATGAAAAGTCAGGCCAGTATTTGTTGTCTGTCCCTAACCACTTTTGAAATGGTGACTGTGAGTTGCCTTCTTGAACTGCTGCATGCATCTTGTACCAGTGACAATGATGGAATGGTGATATATTTCCAAGTCAGGATGGTGTATGGCTTGGAGGGGAAAATGCAGATTGTGGAATGTCAATACATCTTCTACTTTCTGTGTTTTCACAGTAGATTGGACAGTACTATTTGTGAAGCTGGTTTTCAGACAGTGTAATGTTGGGAATGATAAGGCACAAGAAGAGTTCAATGTCAAGATCATGCAGGGTACATAACAGATTATTGATCTTTTGCCAGTTTTCTGCCAGTGAAAGCAAATCTACCCAAGAAATTCTATACCATCTGAATGACTCCAACGCCTTCTGAAAATAACAGATCAAACAACAAAATGAAAAACTCCAATTACAAACCTGTGTAGTATAACATGTAGCATAGATGCTGGGTATAAAAATAAATACACAATTTTCCTTCAAGAGAACCTTAGTTTTTATCAAGTGCCAATTGAGACTGACCTGATCAGAAGTCGCTAAGTAATTCACCACAGTGGGGCAGAACACCAATGCTTCACCTGCAGCGCACTGACGAAGTTACCTATCAGAGTGATGAAGCATCTGCATACAAACACACTGGCTTAGCGAGCAAGTCTACAAACTATTCATGATCCTTTTTAGAGTTGTAAGTCTGAGCAGCTATTTATTAGTACCTGTAGAAGGTGTTGCATGTGCAGTCAATTAGGAATTGGGTTTTATTGTTACATGTACTCAAGCGCAGGGATATAGAAGTATAGTGAAAAGTGTACAAAGTCTCCACTCCATACAAGGTACCTAGGTACAAAATCTTTGTTACAAGTGGAAAAGTAAAATAAAATTAAAAGCACAACTGAGTCCTTCTCAGCATAAAGTGGTAAGTAAAAAGATAAAGTTAATTTCAAAATTACAGCCTTTCTTTAATCATGGCCCTGCAGTTGCTCCACGTTGGACTTTCCCCACACGGGCTCAGTCTCTTCTCATATGTTGAGTTCAATCTCTGTCCTGTGTGGAAAGATCCCCAAGCTGATCTCCATCCAGGCTCACCAGATGTCCTGCTGCCAACTGCCAACTGCCATCTGGCTCGCCAAACAGCACCTCCCCCTCAATTCCCAAATCCCGCAGACTGTCAGAGTCCCGCTCTGGTACCAAGGGGCTCCCAGCCGCTTCTGTGCTCCACATTTGGAAGAAGCTATGATACCACTGACTGCCCAAGCCCGCAGGTGCACCTCCCAGTATGAACAGGATATGATAAAAAGCTTCACGTGTTTGCATGATGCACAGCATTCATGAGCTTTGGTCCACCCTGATGTTAAAGTGTGATGCACAGTTTCTCTATTCATGCAATAACTGAAGGATCATATGTCAAAATTACTGTATCATTGTATGTCAGAAGACTGGGATTTGACAACTGCTTTTGTCACTCCATACAGTAATTATCATAGAATTTTCTCTTTGACTTTTGTTTCAGTGACACTATACATGCTTACAAAACTATGAGCCAAGTGTTGGAAAATGGGGTTAGAAATGTTAGATAGTAAGTTTTGACTGGCACAGCCTTCATAGACTGAAGGGTTTTTTTTTTCTGTGCTGTCGATCTGTATGACTCTTAATGTCTTCTAAATAACAACCACAGCATTCTTGATTTAGTCATTGAAAGATGAAAGATGCACTTTTCTGGTTCTTCTTTTAAATCTCCTTAAGAATATTTTTATTTGTTCTTGCTGTTAAATTTGAAATTTACTGCAATCGGTGCTTGAGCTGAAGAGGTAGTTGTGAATCTTCTGTTAGATCTCTACAGTTCACCTGGTGACTTTTTTCAAAAAGCCAAATCCCCATTCTCTGCTTTGAATATATTAATTTTGTTTTGATGTTTTCCTAACTTTGAATGGAAGCAAAAGATTATAAATATTTTCTTTTAAGTGAACAGATCATAAAACAAACCAAGACATGGAAAGAACTGTTTGCATTTCGAAATCAATGTTTTTCACCTTATTTGCACTTCAATACAAGCAACCAGTTTGGTTAAAAACATTTCTTTACCCTGTATTTTAACAACTTGACTGTAAAGAAATTTGTCAGGTGCATCGTGTGTGCACGTCCCTGGGATGTGAATCCTTTTTTTGTTAGATCATTCTGAAAAGATGTTTACAACATCAAGAAGCACCTTACTGTACAGAAATTAATTTGGCTGCATATTTTTAGTGGACCAAGTATTTAGGAGGTTTCATGTTTTGTAGAATCTCCTTTTAGAATTCTTTGCATTTTTATGATAATCGCTTCAGAAATTTAATTCATTGCAATTGTAGGATTAAGATGTTCTTTCTACATTTATCTTCCATTGAAGAACCATGAAATGACTTATGATGATCTGCCAGGTTTTTGGCTCTGTGTTGGGAATGTGCTCACATTCTCATGGCTGGGAAAGTCACTCTATGGAAAAAAAAACTACATTCTTTAATATTATTTAGTTTGAAATTGTCTCAAGCTGAGATGCTACTTTATAAATTTGCATTCCTCATTAGATTTAAATGGCTATCAGTTACCAACATAACAAGGCATTATTGTGTAATTTCTAGCTCTATAAACCATCAACTGTGATTTTAAATGCCTTCTGTAAAAAATTTACCCATTGAACACAATCCTCCTCCCTATTTCTGGGCATCAATTCTCCCTGAACTGTGATTTTGCCTCTGTTTCTCATCCCAATTTATGATGCTAAAAATGCACATGTACAAATTGGAGTCTGAGCTGTTAATTATTGAAACATTAGGTAGTTTATCAGAAAGTCAAATTGCACAGATTTACTTCCAGCCAGAAATCCATGCCAGTGTTATTGTACAAGAGAACTTCTGAGTGTTTCTTTTTTGATCCACACTAGAAGCAGGCCCAGGTTGTTCGATTACAATGCATATTTCATTAATGCGAATTGCCTATAAAGTGATTGATAAAAAGCGGACACTATTTGGATAATGCAAACTTTCTGCTGTATGGGTATATCAATTTCCCTGTAATGCAATTTTCTACAGTGGTTTTCTAGAGTATGATTTTCTATAGTGTGAGGTCGCACAAGAATGCAACTATCACTTTATAGGAGAACAGTCTGCATGAGAATTTTTTTTTCACACTTCTAAGCCAGGTGCATAACATTTAGCTGGCAGTCCCCTCCTGAAGACTGCTTTGCATAGAGCCATCTGTTGTGTTATGTCTAAATGGTCATTATGTCTGTATGCCTTTAAGACAACATATGACCGAAAGGTATAAAAGTCTCATACTCCATCTTACCTTGAATCATGACACTTTACTTAAAGCATGTTCCTCTGTTTGTAAAGTAATAGCTTAATGTTCCCCCTAACACTTATCAGCCTGAGGAATGCCATATTTCTACATTATGGTTGACTGTAGCTTATAAAAAACAAAATGCTGCAGATGAAACAAACATGGAAGATGCTGGAGAAACTCAGAAGTTGTTCTGGATCAGATCAGACCCTCTCAAAGAACATTTTAAGACGATAGACTGGGTCCTAACTTTTCCTTATTTCAAAGGTAGATGTGAAGGGCCATATTCCAGACTTGATGCAGCTGATCAAACGACTTTATGTTAAACAAAACGTAATCTATTTCAACACTATAGTTTAAATACAGACAAAAGAAAGAGGAATTTAGAATAATTTAACTATTGGGAAACTTAGTCACATATAGACACAGTACCTGTTACGAATGAACTATTCCAAATAGTAACATCCAATAAACACACCCCTTGGCATAAACGCGAATTCAGACACAGATTCTCACATCCAGTTCTCCAAAACAGAAGGAAAAGAAACATCAAGACAAAATTGAGAGAAAGTAGTAGTTGGGAGACATTCACAGACACTCCCAACTCTTTTGAGACCCAAAGACTTTTGATTAAAATTAAGGCTAAAAACTGAAAAAAAAAACTAGAAAGCCTGGTCTGTGAGAATTGGCCACACCCAGGCTGCTTCTATTGTTCCAAAAAAACCCCCAAGCTGTCACAAATTGTTGACCTTCTTAGACACAGCTAGTCACCTCTGCCTTACAACCTGTCTTCAAAAACTGACCAAGCAAAAATAACTTCTTAAAGTGACAGCATCGTCACCTCTGGCAACCTCTAAAGAGAGAGATGTGGAGTCACTGTTTAATTAAGTATGTCTCTTCCTCAAAGCTTATAATATATATGTAGCTTTTTTCACTATTATGACATATGGGTCCAGTTTATTTATATTCCAGAAAATAACACAAGCATTGCATCTTCTAAAACACTCTACTGGAGGCAAAAACACTGCCACCCATCACCATCACTAATTGCGCTCAACAAAATGAGAGTTGAGGGAGTGTTCCTCCCAATCCAACACTTAGTCCCACTTATAATCAATGGCTTCTCTTTTAATCCATAATTGGTCCAATAACCCTCGTCTGTTGAATTAGGATTCAAAATCTCTTCAGATGATCCTGAAAACAATGTTCTCCAACATGCTCAAAGCGGTGTGACTGAGCAGCCTATTCTGACTAAACCTCAGTTATTCTTTGCAACAGAGGAGGAACTGTTTCTTCCCTGCAGATATGCCACCAATGATTGGGGGCCAACTGCAGGGTGATCCCCCATTCTGTTCCTCAGACACCCTAACACACTATAACTCTCTGTTGCTTAACAACTTCACACTGGTGAGCTTGGCAAAGTGGGCCTTTGTGGGGTCTGTCTCTCTGAATTCCAGGATTTAAAACAGAATAATTTTGATTCATTTTAACTCGAGCATCGTTAACCTCCAATTTGCTTCTGTCATTTTTATATTCATTGACAATAAAGCTTGCATTTGGGGGCTATTTTCTGTGAAAGCTGCCACAGACACAGCTGTTAAAAACATATCTTATAATGTCTAATCGATCAAACTAGCCATCCAGCCAAATGAGCTAACTAGTTCCCATGGTAACAGCATACACATGACGGTCAAACAATGGGAATTTTCACCCTTAGCTTGTCTAGTTCCAACCTGAACATCTGCTATAGAATCATAGAATCCCCACAGCATGGAAAGAGACCATTTGGCTCAATGGATCTGCATCAACATTGTGAACAGCATCTGACCCAGGCCCCCAACCTATCCTAGTAACCACACATTACCCATAGCTAATCGATCTAGCCTGCACATCCTTGAAAACCGCAGGGCAATTTAACATGCACCTGACTGAGATCAGAATTACTTTATAGTCCCTGAGCAAGTTGGTCATTGGTGGATCAGAAAACTGAAATTAGATTGTCAACATTGTAAATAAAGAGTATGTTTCTCCAATAATCTCACTTGTTAGCCTGTTTTACTCATTAGCATGATATTCTTATTCACCCTCATGGCATTAAATGCAGGTTCCCATTCTCCCACCTGCGGGATAGAAACGAGATGGCAACAACTTCTGAAATGAGACAATGGTTACCTGGCACGTCCAGCTTGCCACGTGCTGCTCTGAGACTCCAGTTTGGACAGAAGTCATCAACATTTTGGGGCATGCGCCATGGGCAGTGACCATGCCCAAAAACTTCTTGTTGTTCATGGATTTTGGCATCAGACCAGCCTTGCCATGTCCTCAAGGCTCATTTCTGACCAACTTACAGTATGGTACTGCACCAACACCTTTCATTGCAAAACTGCTGCCAGGACCCTTGTGTGCAAGAACAAATATCTTCTTCGTGGCTTGGACCAGGGCAGATACCTCATGGGTTCTCACTTGCTCTCTCTATTCTCATTCATTTTGCACCTAATTAGATGCAAACAGCATCCTTACCTTGCCTGCTCTGGCCATTGTGTTCTTTCCCCCCTCCAACAGAGCTTAAAGGCTCGCAGTATTTCTGTCTTGCTCTGATTTTTAACACAGATATAAAAAAGTCTGAGCAGGGATCTGACAAACTGGTTGATATTCTGCAGTATGGCACTATGCTAAATATTACACCTGTACTATGTGCCAGCACCATATTTGGCAAACAGACTGCATGTGGTTCAACCAAATTGCCGTGTCTCAAAGTCTAAGAGGAGTCGGTCGGACCAAGGCAAGCAGCCTTCAGTCAAAGGGTCCAGGCATGGCGTCAAGGGGATCTTCCGACATTATTTCAGGGCTTGGCATGGTCTGTTGGCTGCCCTGAGCACTTAAGATCAGGAGTTTTTTTTTCACCTCACTTTGAACAGTGGGTGGCATTCAGCCGTACAGAAATAAAGGTTTACAGCATGGAAACAGGCACTTCAGCCCAACTCGCCCATGCTCCCCAGTTTTCATGCTTAATCGTGTTCCATTTCCTGTGTTTGCCCCATTTCCCTCCACACCTATCCCATCTATATACCTGTCCAAACGTTTCTTAAATGACAAAATTGTACTCCACCACTACCTTTGGCAGCTCATTCTAGACACTCACCACCCTCTGTGTGAAAAAAAAGCCCTCTGGACTCTTTTCTATCTTTCCCCTCTAACCTTAAACCTATGCTCTCTAGTTTTAGATTCCCCTAACATGGGAAAAAGCTGTTGAGAATCTACCTTCTCTATGCCTCTCCTGATTTTATCTCATGCTCCTCAGTCTTCTATGCTCCAGGGAAAACAAAAAGTCCCAGCCTCTCCTCTCCTTATAAGGATACTCTCCTTCTAATTCAAACAATGACTCCAGTTAAGCCCTTGGAGGATGGTAACCTTTGTCATTGTCTCCTGTCATTTGCCTCATTCCCCAGCCAATAACTCTAAACCACTCCAAGTTACTGGCCCAGTTTGAACCAGACGATATGCAACCTCAAAATTCTATTCATCCTATGAGATCGTTTGGTCTCTAATGATTGGCATCACTTCTCCATCAGTAATGTCAGCCATTTTCATCTCTGCAGCAGCCTATCTGATGTGCAAACCCTGATTTATGTACTGTCCTGTAGGTCCAGTGCAGCGACTTCAGTGAGTCACAGTAATTCAGCCAGAGGGCTGCAGAGGTACCAATCAGGGGTTTGGTCAATCATTGATAGGAGCATCCCAACCAAATTAGTCAACAATGGGCAGTGGAGGGGCTAAGGCCAATTCTAAGGATCTGTTCCAATAAAAGTCATGGGGGTGAGGAGACTGCTACAGTAGGAAAGTTGGAAGAGTTGCGTATGGCAGGCAACATGCTGGGATTCAGAGGGGACAATAATTATGAAAGAAAAAACTCAACATTTAAGAGAGGTAGGTAATAATGCATTGGAGGCCTTGGGTTACTACAGAATTGACGGGGGATTCATTGATGGACACTATTATTGGCATCAATGGGGAACAGTGCATCACCTTCGTTGGCATGACTCAGTTTTACAGCCAGGGCTCAGAGAGTAACATTGGGAGACAATGTTATAATTTGTTTTCATGGAGCTAAAAATCTTATTTTGAACAAAAGTTAAAATGATTGTCTGACTCCTTTCTGAATTTGAGCTTAATGAAGTGTAATTATTGATATTGACAAATACATATACAATTGGATTGTTTGGAGTGGGTGGAGTAAGGTAGAAGTCATGAGAAGAATTTTTGTCCAATGTTATCCCCCCAAAAAAACACAAAATCCTATCCTTCTTCACAAAGCCTCCTTGCTGCAGGTTATTAAATGACTCTGATGTGACCACCCCATCTGGGTTTTTGCCTGTTAGGAATGTTCGAATTGCATTCTAGTATTGCTGCCAAAGGCGCCATATTGTATTTAACAGTGTTGCACATTATCTGGGGGACAGATAATAGCTTGTACTCTTTGGAAATGTGCGATGCAAATTAACAAAGACAACAGCAGCAGGTGGCTAAGTTTATTATCTAGTAACAAGGGAAAACAGGCTTCTGGCCGTCCATGTGATATTGGAGGAAATATAAACAGGTGAAGGTGAGCATTAAGGACAGCCAATAGTCACAGCTTTGAATTATTTAACTCTTCCTGCACTGATAATACATACGAACATAATTGACGTTTCCCAGCTTTCATGTCTCATATAGTGAAAATTTTATCATTGAAGGAATAAGACTTGTAGTTTTGAACATCATGTTAGATGAAGTGCTAAAAGTTGTACAGATCGGAAACATAAAGAATGTTTGACATTGAATATGGTCATGTTTTTCATACGAAAGCTGATAAATCACTGTACAATATTAACAGCATGCACTATGTGTGGTTGACTATTTGCAAAGTACTGAGAGAGATTTGTACGCTATATAAACAGACAAGTAGAGTTGTGTAATAGTGGTTTCACAGGACATTTTTTTTACCAAAGGCAATAGTTGTCAGCGTATCTCTCTTGTATTGGACTCAAATTTATACTTCAAAACCTTATTGTGAATCTTAGCTGACATTTCAGTGTGATACAGGAACTACTGATTGTCTGAAACATTGTTTTCTTAACAGGCCATTAAACTGAAGACCTTTATGTCCAGTTCAGATCTTGTTCCTAACATTTGGGAGTTAGTACTTTCAAAATAGTGTCAGATGGATTTTGATTTCAGTTCTATGAAGGTAACTTGTTTTAAAGTGACCAGTCAATCATTTGGAAGAATGACCTGAATACATAACGTCTATGAAAACATGTGACCTAGTGAGTGCTCAACAGGATAGTTAATTGTGTTACTTAATGAAAAGGTTACACAGCTTACTTAAGGAAGATGTAAAAGCAAATGATCAGTGTCACTTCTAGTTTAGATTGCCTTCAGTTCAAAAGAGTCAGGTTTTGGTTTAGCTCTTAATGAAGAATAACATTTTCAGTTCAGTGGAGCAGTTACACCCGAGTAAAAGTGTGGCCTAGTTGGTGAAGTCTACAAGCTGTGAGAGTTGGTATTCAAAGTGTCAGAACTTTGGGTTGCATGGTGGCTCAGTGGTTAGCACTGCTGCTTCAAAGCACCAGGGACCTGGGTTCAATTCCAGCCTCGGGCAACTGCCCATGTGGAGTTTACACATTCTCCCTGTGTCTGTGTGGGTTTCCTCTGCGTGCTCCAGTTTCCTCCCACTGTCCAAAGATGTGCAGGTTAAGTGCATTGGCCATGCTAAATCACCCACAGTGTTCAGGGTTGAGTAGCTTAGGTTGGTTACAAGGGGATGGGTCTGGGTGGGATGGAGTGGACTTGTTGGGTCAAAGGGCCTGTTTCCACACTGTAGGGATTCTATGCCAGGAGATCTAGGCCAGTATAGCTAAAAAGAGATTTAGCTTATCTGTACTGGAAAGAGGTCTTAAAGCTATTTTAGCAGTCAAAGAGGGATAACTAGAAAGAGATGGTTAGATAGGGAAATTAAAGAGTTAAGATAGAAATGATGCTTCTCTCAGATTAGATTTATGCAAAGGATATCACTGGGGGATAAAAAGTTGGATCTATGTTTAGCTGCTAATGATAAGACCATTTCAATTTGACTGATATATACATATATGTAGATTTGTTTGTTTTCCTTGTGTAATAAACTTGTGTTCTTTTTGTTAAAGAACATTACCAGTCTCATGTGAATGTGTTCAGTGACTAATTGTCACAGTAATCACTTGCAAAAATTCAACACATAATCTATTAATCCAGGTTTCACTCTGATTTATGCATAATATCTTTGGTTGGGATTATAACACAAATTGCATCAACATATACCTTTCAACATAGAGAAATGTTCCAAGGTACTTCAAGCATATGCAAGGAAAATGGATGCTGAGCTTAAGAAAGAAAGATTAGGAAGGAGGTGATCAAAGGTCACATCAAAAAGGAGTTGGTCAAAGAGGAGACAGGTTGGGGTTTAATAAGAGGATTTCCAAGCACAGCTAAGGCTGAGGCAACAGAAATCACAGCCACCAATAGGACAGTGATTGTAATAGATGTTCAAAAGTCCAGAATTTGAGAAATACAGATTTTGGATGATTATGGGATATTGGATGGAACAATTGTGATTTTGTAGGGATAATGTCAGAGGTTTTAGTGATAAAGAATGCTAAACCCAGGAGGAACTTAAACATTAAAGGAATATGATTTACAAATGAGGCAATTTGGGATGAGCATAGATCAGCACGGACAGGGATAATGGTCGAGTGAATCTTGACCATAACAGATTGCGATCTATTGAATTTTATGAAGGCTGGAGAATATAGAGGCTAACCGGAAAAGCACAGGAACAATTTAGTTTGAAGATGATACAGGCTTGAAATTTGTTTCAGTGACAGGCTGAGGCAGGCAATATTACAGAGTTGGGAATAGGCAGTCATTGCGATGAAGAAGATATACAAGATTGATAATTTCGCCAGGGAGTAAGCAGCATGCTGAGAATGTGAGCAATAAATTGATCTGCAGACAGTTCCCAGGGGTATGATAGAGGATAGTATTGATGGAGAATTTGCAAGACTTTGTAGCAGGCATCAAAGGTCTTTTTACTGTTTAACCGAAGGAAATTACAGCCCATTCAAGGCTGGATGTTAGTCAAACAGGACAGGATCAGTGGGCTCTGAACCCATCAGAGTCAGTGAATGCCATTGATATAGAATCCCCACAGTGTAGAAACAGGACACTTGGCTCATCGTGTCCACACCAACCTTCCAAAGACCACCCACATGACACAGCCCATATCCTGTTCCCGTGACAACAAAGTGGGGAGCTGGATGAACACAGCAGGCCAAGCAGCATCTCAGGAGCACAAAGCTGACATTTTGAGAGTCTAGGCCCGAAACGTCAGCTTTTGTGCTCTTGAGATGCTGCTTGGCCTGCTGTGTTCATCCAGCTTCACACTTTGTTATCTTGGATTCTCCAGCATCTGCAGTTCCCATTATCTCTGATCTCCTGTCCCAGTGACCCTGCATTCCCCATGGTTAATCCACCTAGACTAAACATCCCTGGACATGGCAGGCAATTTAGCTCCACACAGACAGATGCCCAAGGGTGGAATTAAACCTAGGTGCCTGGCTCTATGAGGCAGCAGTGCTAACACTGAGCCACCGTGCTGCCCAATATTTACAGATGGAAACTAGTCTATATTTGTCAATGATGTGAAAAGAATTCATTAAAGAGGGGAATGCGTACAGGATTCATGATGTAGGACTAATTCCTCATTCATTGTTGTAGCAGCAGCACAATCCCTTAGTGCTACCTTCCAATTTAAGTGGTAGAAAAGGGCTAACCACATCTGGGCCAAGGTTTGTGAAAGACTAGATTTAGATTTTTATTTCAATTTAGCTTTTATTGTGACGTGTACTGAGTAGACTGAAAAGAGTACAATGTTGCCATCTTAAGTACAAAGGTGCCTGGGTGCAAAAATCTTTGATACAAAGTAGGAGAAGAAACAAGATTAAGAAAGTAAAGCATCACCAAGATTGCCTTGCTGAGAGGGGAATCACATCCTTGTTACAGAAGGTGGAAACAGTTAGGGAAGTTTGGTTAACATGTGGTGCAACCCTAAATAACATGCTCAAAACAATCTCTCATGTAGCACTGGAGAACTCGGTGGAAATGTGCTAATTGCTGAAGGTCTCCTACAGACACATTACGAAGACTGTAGACACAGATACCTATCATGGCCAAAGGATGGCAGGGTGACGATACCTGGGAGCTGGAGCAGTGAGGTCAGTAGCATATCAGGCAGGAGTGGTGTGTGTGATGTTAGGTGGATAAGATTCCAAATTTCCACGGTGGTCTAACTTTGGTGCCAATTTAATAGTTATCCAGGAGTGACAGCAAGGTTTTACACCTGTATGTGTTGCTTGGTAATTATTAAGGTTCAGGGAGTAGTACCTCAAATCTCTGACTTCAATGGACACTTTTGAAGGGTTCCAGACACAGGTGAATTGCCCTTTGGCAAATTAGCCTTCCTGGGAAAATCCCATAGAGTCAGCTATACTAACTGTAGCTCTAACTCTGCTGCTCCAATGACTCCTAGGTGATTGGAATGTCTGGGCTACTGAGTTATGTTGAAACCCATCAAAAAGGTAACGTTTAGTATTTAAAGGACTGGGATCCTATACAACAAGGTAACATCATTTCCATTTACAAATTCCACTGTATGATAAAGGTATAAAAATATTATCATTTGAAAACTTGGATTTCAAAGTTGAGGTAAAATAGTTATACATTTCAGTTCTGAAAAGGTAACTGATATTTTTAAGAAGTCAGAAAGTGATTTAGAAGAGTGAAATAAAGACATCTTTTCAAAGAAACTGTGTAGATTAAGTGCTTAGTAGAATGCTGTATGCTGTTGTTGGATGCAATGTATACAAAATCGAACTTCTATGATATACCCAGAAAACTAACCAATATTGTCTACATCAGGGAAACGAAACGGAGGCTTGGGGACCGTTTTGTGGAACATCTACATAGGGGTGGCACGGTGGCTCAGTGGTTAGCACTGCAGCCTCACAGCGCCAGGGACCTGGGTTCGATTCCAGCCTCAGGTAACTGTCTGTGCGGAGGTTGCAATTCTCCCCGTGTCTGCGTGGGTTTCCTCTGGGTGCTCTGGTTTCCTTCCACAGTCCAATGACATGCAGGCTAGGTGGATTGGCCATGCTAAATTGCCTGTAGTGTTTGGTGGTGTGTGGGTTATTGGGGGATGGGTCTGGGTGGGATGCTCTAAAGGGTGGTGTGGACTTGTTGGGCCGAAGGACCTGTTTCCATACTGTAGGGAATCTAATTTAAAACCTACGAGCGGTTCGCAACAAACATCTGCACCTCCCAGTCACAAACCATTTCAACTCCCCTTCCATCACCTTGAATGACATGTCCACCCTGGGCCTCCTGCAATGCCACAATGATGCCACCCAAAGGTTGCAGGAACAGCATCTCATATTTAGCTTGGGAACCCTGCAGCCCAATGGTATCAATGTGGACTTCACAAGCTTCAAAATCTCCCCTTTCCTGACCGCATCCCAAAACCAACCCAGCTTATGCCTGCCTCCCTAACCTGACCTCCCACCTCAAGCCCCACCCCCATCTCCTCTCTACTCGCCTCATTCCACCTCCTTGACCTGTCCATCCTCCCTGGACCAACTTACATTCACCTTTACTGACCCCAACCACACCTCCTTGACTTGTCTGTCTCTTCTCCTTCATCCATCTTCTATCCCCCTCCCCCTTTCTCCCTATTTATTTCAGAATCCCCTTCCCTCCCCCATTTCTGAAGAAAAGTCTAGACCTGAAACGTCAGCTTTCCTGCTCCTCTGATGCTGCTTGGCCTGTGGTGTTCATCCAGCTCCGTACCTCGTTATCTCAGATTCTCCAGCATCAGCAGTTCCTACTATCTCTGTATCCGTTGGTGGTTTGAGTTTAGCTCAGGAACTCAGGTTCTTCAGTTCAGAGTAGCAATCATACATCAGCAGAACTGTTAGTCTGTCAAGTCTCCAAGCTGCAAGAGTTTGTATTGAAACTTTCAAGCTCTCAAATCTAAAAAGAGGTTTACACCATCAGAACTGAAAAGAAGCTTCTATGCCATAAGCAGAAAGATTCAATTAAGTAAGAAATTATGACAGGAGTGACACTTCAATTGAATTAAGTAGCTGTAAACTATATTCCTGGGAAAATAGTTGAAAATTTATTTGGCTGTTTATGTTAAGATGTTTCTAATGTGTTTTTATCCAAATATATACTTTTTTTTCTCTTTAGTGTCATAAACATGAGTTTTATAAAGGAACATCACCAGCATTGTGTAAATATGTTCAATCACTAACCAGCACGGTGAGTAACTAGAAAAATTCGACTCAAATCAATAAAGCCATTTCACTCTGGGATCTAACCTGTTCTGTATTATCATTATCTAGGATCATTTTTCATTCGAGTTATCTTTAAATGGTTAAGCAGCACTTTAAAAAGTTTATACATTTTGTAGTTTTTACTATAAATGGTATTAAGGAATCTTCAAAGCTTTTTGTTGGCAGGAACAGAATTAAATACATCCTTGAGATCAGACTTAAATTGAAATAATTTGTATTAAATATGCCCAAGATTTACCACATCTAGGTTTTAATAGGTTTTTTTATACATTTTGTTAATGATTTTAACAAGCTCTAGTGTGATATATTTGGATTTAATTGAAACCATCTGTAATAAATCTCCACTGAGTTAAATACAAATTCAGTACCTTTGGACGTAGTTAAATACACATTTAATTTAACTCGGCATGATCTGAAAAGTTCTTCCTCCAACGCAGAAACCCATTTGGGTTTATAATTTATTTTTAGAATTTTTTAGAGCAGTCAGAAAGAGCTAATTGTATTGCCGTGATTTACCTCTTGTCCAAAAGCTATTAGATTCATATTACAAGAGGGGTTACTTAGATCAATGTTGTTTGAAGGATATTTCTTCTTTTTGTAAAAGCATAGATAAAACTTTCTAATAACTAACATTGATTTGTAAGCTTCCTGTTTCATTCTTCCAGCAATCAGAATCTTCCACTCTCGTCGTACTCAATGCAAATATTACAGGAAAAGTCAGCATTACTGTCCATCCCTGTTTGACCAAGGAATCCCAAGATAGTAATGACCATTAAATTAATGATATCAGTGTTGGGGTGACTGGCTGGACCAATTCAGAGGCTAGTTAAGAGTGAATCATGCTGGGGTCAAATATACCATGACATATACCCATATGGGATAGCTCTTTTTTTTTTATAAAACCATAAGATTACAGCAGTCAGAATTCTGAGAAAACAAAATAACTTCTTGGTCAATCTGATTGATACCATTTGAATTCACACTATTTTTTAAAATCTTGAATGAAAAGCATTGGATTGGAAGTAAGATCATTTGGATTCCTAGTCCATAAGTTCTTAGGCTTTATTTTGTTTTTATACAATTGACTAGGAAAAGTATGTGATTATGTTTGTTGACTTTCTCACTGAGCAACTCATCAGTGACAGTCTGATTAAAACCAACAACCCACTGGCCACCAGTAATGCTTTTGCAAGTCGCTCCATATCAGGTGATAGAAAGGGCAATGCAACACCAGCACCTTCTCCCAGGTTAACTTGTCACAGTGCTATTCACCTCAAACAAGCTCCACTGGGAGGGACAGATCTTTGGATGGCAGACACTAGATTCCCAGAACAATTTCTCTCCTTGCAACTCCCTCAAGACAGGAGACAGCAGAACGGCTTTAGGGATGTCTGTAAAGCATTCCTGAAGAGGTCGGACATTCCCACTGACTCATTGGAGGCTCAGACTTGTTGGCGACCAAGGTGAGATGGTTCATCCAGGCTCATGCACCAAAAGCATCAGCATTGCGTGGGGGTAACGTCAAGGCTGTGGAGGGCGCTACCTTCGAGCACTACCTTTAAGTGTGGCAAAGTCTGCAGTTCATCATCAACCTGAACATCAGCCATCTCAGACCCCATCGAACTGGATTATAATCAAGTTAATCTTGATATTGAGTAAGTTCCTCAAGAAGGAGTATATCTATTGTCGAAGAAAAAGTGCTGAAGAATCAAGTGCTGCAAGTTCCCATCTGGAAACAGGAAGCTATGCTAAACCTTAGCTTGGTGATGCTAACACATTACACTGTAATTTCGAGAACATACATCATAAACAGAGTGATACACAACACCAACATAAGCCATTGAAGAAGTGCACTGGGCGTAGGAAAATTAAGAACGAAAGGGTTGCAAATGCACCATAGAGCTGCGTCATGTACGGCTAGGTTTGATTTGAGTAGCTTTTTTGGGAGAGTTTGATGCGAGAGCTAATGAGTTATTCCATTGTATCTTTTCAAAGTCACTTTGTAAGTTATGGACCATACTTTATGGCATCTTTCATGTCCCAATTTTCACCCTGTCTAACCACACAATATTTCTGCAGCAACTAGCCACTCACCGGATATTACACAATTTGTTGCCATCTTTGAAAGCCCATCATGCACCCAGAGAAGCACTCACAATGCGAAGCTGCTCTGCACAGTTGCTGACATTTTCCCTAGGTATGGCAGACAGGGGCAGTTGGTGCCTTGAGTTTCAACCAGGGTACTGCTGGTGTGGACTTTGTTTTTCCCCAGGACCAGCAGTGGAGATTACAACGTGACACCATTTCAGCCTGGGTTAAAGCATGTTCTGATATCTAGGCAAGGCCTTGCACTGCAGGAAAAATGTCAACATCCTTCTCTAACCTGCCGGCATAAGTTCTCCAATACTAAACCTAACTCGCATCAAGGCTTCTGCTGTACTACTTTCATTATTGCATGTAATATTTATCCCCATTCTCTCTCAACTACTCCAAAACTAAACACCATTAGCTCTATCTGGTCTCTATGTAATAGGGTTAGTGCTAGAGTTAGTTAAGTGCTCAATTGCTTGGGATAGCTCCTTACCTTCACGAGCAGTAATAGCTATGTTGCCAATTTGCATCTCCTGTAATGGCTGTCTCTCTATCTCTCTCATTCCAAGAATTAACAGGCCAGAATAGGACAGAAACAGTTAATTTGGGTTCTAGGCTTTCCATCATTTGGATCCTCATCCCTTCAGAGGAGAGGATCCTAATTCTCACTGTTGTGAGCAGGCCCTGGATTGGTATCAATGGCTGCCATTGACGTACTGGGAATCCCTGAGCAGTCTATCCCATTGATTTAACTGAGGCCTCCTCACTTTGTGTACTCACTAAATAATATGGCTAGACATTAGGCATCCCCAGTTGCCCCTGAGAATCATAGAATCTTGAAATTATGGAATCAGGCCATTCAGTCCATCAAGCCCACATCAATCCTCTGAAGAACATCCCACCCAGATTCATTCCCTATCCTACCCCTGTAATCCTGCATTTCTCATAGTCCATCCAATCTGGACAATTTAACATGATCACCTAACTGGCACATCTTTGGGCTATGGGAGGAAACCGGAGCACTCAAAGAAAACCCTTACAGACATGAGCAGAATGTGTAAACTCCACACAGATAGTTGCCCAAGGTTGGAATTGAACCTGGGTCTGTTATGCTGTGAGACAGCAGTGCTAACCACTGAGCCACCGTGCCACTCTGAGAGTGGTGGTGAGCTGCTTTGTTGAACCTCTGCAACCCACAAGTCGATCCTCTCCTCTGAAGGGATGAGGATCCAAATGATGGAAAGCCTAGCACTACAGTCATGAGGGCTCTTCGAGGCTGGCACATATCAGAAGCCAATTTTTTCAGATACTGGGCATGTGTGCATGGTGCCCCCTGATGCATTCCATGAGACATTGGTGCCTAGTTTCCAGCATTGAAGTTGATCAGAGCAAACGGTTAGTTGAATTCACCAGGTGTTTGCTCCGGTTTTCTTGTTGAAATTTCTTGCCATTGAACTTACATAGTGAGTTTGGTTAGATGAATATTAATGAGGTCAGCTGAGCTTTACACAAGGTATTTAGCAACCAGTAATCACTGCCAATTGGCAACTTGCCATTGCCTGGTGAGAATCTTGTCATGCTACTTACAAGAAACATAGGAGTTGTTTTGAGTTGCTCCCAACATCAAGATCAGCCTCAGAGGACTAGGTTGCTACATATCACACTATAACCCACACAACTCAGACACCTGTAAGATTCTACCTATCGGATTAAAAGACAAAGAGCTGGGGGATGTAAATTTTATAAAGAGTCTATTGCACATTGGAGGCAGTCACAGCAAACAGCCACAAGTTTTCCAAGCATCAGAATTCAAGAAGCTTATAATCATTAGTCTGGGCAGGTTGTTGAAGGGTGAGCTTATTCAAGATAATAAGCAATAGATTTGGTAAATCACCTCAAACGAAAGATATGAGAGTAGAATAAGGGCTGCCAGGGTGGTAGGGTGGACTAATGAAAACTAGTGCAAGGTAAATTAACATTGGCATCAGAGATATTCCTCACAAAGGTGTGACAGCCTTCAATGAAGGTAAATAGAGGTGGAAATGACAGAAGTATTTAACTGAAAGTTGAAATCTACGAGGGGTGGAGAGCAAAAAGGTTACATCTTTTCCATATCTATCTTGAGCAGCTGTTGGTGCTTTATCAGTCAGATACTGGTAAAAGTAAAATTCTGAGAAGTGATAGTGCATGCTATCAGAGGGACTCTTGGGGATTATGATCATTTTAGTTCAGATTGAATTGCACTGCATTGCTGTATTTACTTCCAACTCGCTGACAGATAAACATTCCATAGGAACAAATTTCCTCAGTTTGTCAGGCTGTCAAAACCAATATAATCTGTTGACAATATGCTGCAACTGTATCTCCAACGTGGCTAATAATGTTGCATTAAATAAAGATCCATTTTGAAACTTCTTTCTAACTATAGAGATCAAGATACCTAATAAATAAAGTTGGCACCTGGAGCCAGATAGTGGGAAGTTTTTCACGTGTTAAATACAGCCAAGACTTATTCTTTGATGTTCAAGTCAAAAGGGAGAACAACAAAAAGAAATTTGAAAAGAGAAAGCAACTCTTCCCACACTAGGGACCCACAAATTAAATTAGATTCTGAACTTTGGTGTCTAATTAATAAAGTGGTTAATTTGACACTCACTGTGCTGGAGGCCGAATTGATGGAGCCATAGACTAAAAATAACAAAACATTCAGCACAAGGGTAACATTGTGTTCATCGTTATGCATCACAATACTACTATGTTAGTTTTCTGGTGGAAAGTTGTGCAAATTGCATTATCAGCATTCCACCTCTTATCAATAGTCCTAATTTCTTTATAACAACCATATCCTGTTCCTAAAGGCAGTACTTGGAAGGCAAATTGTCAGTTGTAGTACTCCTTCAAACTTAATTCTGGCAACACAAGTGCATAAAAATATCATCATCTTTGGTTGGAGAGTGGCATTTATTTTTTAGATGTAGTCAAACATTTCCGACAATTTGTATAAGATTTTACACTGTCACAAAGACATCACTTTCCAACTGATGGTATTCAACTTGCCTCTACATATTTACCACAGCATTTTCCATTCAATTAACAAAACGTACATGAGGAAGCTGTGTAAATGTTTACGCAGTAACTATTTGTCAACTGGTATCAGGGAAAATGATTCCGGATTGTCATTGTACACCTAGTTTGCTCATTCTCATCCCTTCAAGGTGAAAACTTCCTTCCCCATTCAGTCTGTGCCTACTCTCACTTTGCAAAATCTCCGAAGCGGCTCAGCAATGCCATTAAGTTCTTTAAAAAAAATTACTGCAAGAAAAGAAGATCTGAGTCAAAAGAGCTGTGAATCATCGACAATTATTGTTTGACCAATGCAGAGCTAAAAACTGTATGAATGAAATGGATTGACCCCACAATTAGGTCGACAAGAAAGTCCAACTGGGGGACTTGGTGCATCAGTGTGTGGACATCTATCACTTTGGAATGATGTCAAAATCTGCTAAATTGTCCCTATTGCAGAATGATCTGAAGAACCAGTTTTACAGCATTCAATAAGCTGGCACGGTGTTC
Organism: Stegostoma tigrinum; assembly: GCF_030684315.1. Classification (NCBI taxonomy): domain Eukaryota; kingdom Metazoa; phylum Chordata; class Chondrichthyes; order Orectolobiformes; family Stegostomatidae; genus Stegostoma; species Stegostoma tigrinum. The sequence goes on from NC_081385.1 coordinate 14,104,952, forward strand.
ATTGGTGAACACTGCTACCTCAGAGAACCAGGGACCCAGGTTTGATTCCACTCGTGTGAGACTGTCTGTGCAGAATTTGTATGTTCTCCCCGTGTCTGTATGTGTTTTCTCCAGTTGCTCTAGTCTCTTCCTAAAGCCCAAAGATGTGTAGTTGGGGTGAAATGGCCATGGGGAATGCAGGCTTCTCGCATTAAGACAGGGGGTGGGTCTGAGTGGAATGCTCTTTGAAGGATCAATATACCGAAAGGCCTACTTCAGCACAGTAGAAAACGAAGGAGGTCGCTTGGGAAATCAAGGGTTTGTGTGAGTTACAAGAAGTTAAATATTGCAGTTGTTTTTATTCTACTTCTCCTTGAATAATTGAAGTATAAATCTTGAAGAGGAATAATGCTTAAAAGAAGTTTAACAAAAAATCTCATTTCAATAGAAGGCAAGGAGAAAGTATATTAAAAAAATCTGCAATTTACAGGGATCATAGAACTAACATACAATGTTTCTAAAAAAAACAAAAGAACTACGGATGCTGTAAATCAGGAACAAAAACAAAGTTGCTGGAAGAGCTCAGCAGGTCTGGCAGCATCTGTGGAGGAGAAAACAGAGTTAACGTTTCGGGTCTGGTGACCCTTCCTCAGAACTTGTGCAATGTTTCTACTTAGTCTGTCTATTAACCATTTTAGAATGTTTTGTTGGAGTCAGTATTATTCAGTTACTTAAAGGATATCCTAGTCAATGTTTGACAAATTATTCGTAACTATTAAACTAATCAACAATAAAATGTCAAGATAATTGAAAGATTACTTTGTAATCCTTGGGCATTTCTGAGAAGCTATCAGTGGACAGAACCTGCAGCTTAAAAAATACCATGAAGTGGAGGTGCCGGTGTTGGACTGGGGCGGATGAGGTCAGAAGTCGCAGGACACTGGGTTATAGTCCAACAGGTTTATTTGAAAACACAAGCTTTCGGAGCCCCACTCCTTCTTCAGGTGCATAAAAATACCAGCTAGAAAAATCAGAGCTCATGAAGATGTACCGATTTCCTCTGTTCTGCTCTTCATTCTGTAGGGCTTTACATCAGTATCAATAGTTCGATCCCAAGTTAAATTGCTGTATTGAACAGCAGAACTAATAAAGAAAAAACCTGAACTAAAAGTGAACTCATGGTGAATACACAGCAAGTCTGTCAGCTCATTTGAAAAGACAGAGCAGAATTTTCAGGTCCTTGATGATGTCAGGAATGAAAATAGATGCTGCCCAACAATACTTGTACTGCCTGGTAACACACACATACATTTCAAGGAAGATAGGTTTAGAATGCAGCAAGGAAGCTGATTCTGCCATAAGGTGCAGAAAATCAAGGCAATCAATAGTTTGAGGCCCATTAAGGGAGATTTTGTTATACACTTCTGGAGTAGTTGGACCTCCCTAGCTCAGGGGTAGAAAGACCATTACTGTGTTACAAGAAGTCTTGAAATATTTTTCATCAACCTGTTCAGAGATGTCATGATACATTTCTGGAGCAGGAGGCACTTGAAACTCAAGCTTTCTGGCATCTCAATGCACAACAAAAGGCCTCAATATGAATGCTGTATAGATATTTTCTCAAAAGCCAATTCAGAGATGTTATTACATAATTCCAGAGAAGCTGGTACTGGGCCCTTGGCCTCCTGGCTCAAAAAGACACACTACTTCTTCCCCAATAAGGGCCATCTAAGTGGATTTTCCACAGATGACTCAGGGTGGGCCTGGCCTCACATCAATCACCCCCCACTACACACACACACACACACACACACACACACACACACACACACACACACACACACACACACACACACACACACACCTACTTGTCTTGCCAAACACCAAGGCTTAAGGCTTAGAAGGAATTCTTCGTGGATTTTATTTTGCTATTTTGTCGATTTTAAATTAAGGAAGGGCAACTATTGTTTTCCCAACCACGCATTACAATCTGCTGTTTCTCTCAAGGTGGGAGACATCGAACTGGACCGCCAGCTGCGGCATCCCTATTTCTTTGTTAATTGGATAGGGAACCATTCTCTTTGTTGAGTAAGGTGGTAGTTCCATCAAAGTCAAACAAAAACGACTCCTTCACCATGGAATCGGATTCAGGATATGGGACTGTGCTCACTTCTGTTTCAGTCCTCAAGACAAAAATTCAGCTTATCCACTTCATCAGAACTAGTTTAGATCCATATCTCTCATTAATTTCTACAACACGGCACAATTGTAGTTCTCTTCAAACTGTGATGAAATGCTAAACAAATTGAGCTGATCTGTCCATCTAATTTATGGTTGTATCCAATGAGATTAATATTACAATGTTTTAAAATATGTCAATAACTAAAGAAATTTTTAATCACTGGTTATTATTGCTGCTTAGCCAATATTGCACTGGTCAATGAAACGGAAGGATGATTTTCTATTTATTGACTTGCTATCTGTTCATTTTCATTGATATTTACCTAATAAAAGGAGAAATGCAATACAAGATAACATGAGAAGTGCAATCAATCTTAAGCATTCGATTATTCCAAATAAAATATCTAGCACAGCAAAATTAAGGACAAACCTTGTAATCAGTGACAATGCAGAATGTGGAATTTAAGGCACAGGCCCATTCTCTTGAATGATTCCATGTCTCTCAGACACATTTTTGGGGTTTGATTTATTTTTTAAGATAGAATTTTGGTCAAAATTAAAGTTCTTTTTAAAACACCTTTGTCTTTCCCTCTCCTCTGTAATGTCAACGAAATGTATTGTAAGCTACACTTAGTCAGAAGCTGAATTTTATGACTGTATGCTACATAGGATGATCTTAAAGCAGCAGTTCTGTAATGCAGAACAAAAATGGACCATGAGATATTGATAGGTTTCTTTTAATGGCACTTTATAAATAGGCATTATTGCAGGTTAATTCAGTAGGATATGTTTTCCCTTTTAATAGCACACCTTTTCATTTTGATTTAAAAAGTCATAATATGCAGCTCACAGAATTCTATCCCTGCAGTGCACTTGAATACATAACATGATGATGGCTTCATTTGTTCCCTCTGTAATGGGATTATGCAAAGCTCTTGGGAAGTAATTGGATGAGAAGTGAATACAGTTTGTAGATTATAAATAAAAATTGAATGCGTGGATCTTGCTTGGAGTACTTGGTGCATTTAGCACTGAAAAACAGGCAGCCTATCTGAAGATTTCATAATACACTCAAGATGTCAAACCATGCCTTGTTAATGGACTGATCCAATATTTGTTGATTTATAAAGGACACCAGTTTTTCTATTATCCTTTGGCTTCATTTAACTCAAAATTCATGGAAAAACATGTCAATGTGATAGTCATTGGGCCTAAAACCCAGCAACAAACTTTGTGTAGTGCTTCATAATCAGTAAGAAGTTTGCTTTTTAAATATGAAAATCAGACCATTTTGATGTAGGCAATCAACTTGCCCTTTGTAGGGTAGTCTAACTGGATATGACTTGTAAATATATACTGCATGGGAGAATGAAATGGATCAACTTCATTCCCAGGAAACATTAGGAATATGTGTAACATAATATGATCAAAGCATGAGAAATACTCAGGTCTGGTGGAAAGGGAAAGAAGAAAACCCAACAATTGCCTTAACATAGCTGGTAAAAATTTCATTGGTGTTTCTCTCTTCACAGATGCCAGAGGTGCTGAGTTCTCCGAGACTTTATGATTTTATTTCAAATCTCCAGGTTCCGTACAAATGTGTACATTAGTTGGCTTACTATTTAATCTCTGCTAAACATGCAAAGCTTATTGACTTCCCGTTGTTGTGGTATTGTGAAATGGGATAACCAATTTAGTCTTAAAACAACATTACAGACTAAATACAAAACATGTTAACATCTTGTTTTTTGCCAAACTATCAATAGTTTTGGCTCTCATTTGCAAAATACTTGTCCACACTATGTCTGTGACAGGTAACAAAAGCGAACTTGAGTTTTCCTTAATAATTTTTAGGGAGATCAAGATTAAAGTGTTCAGCAAAGGTTATGAGTCTTGCTATGATCCTCATACAGGTCAATATCCCCTCTTAAAATGTTATAATTTTCCCAGCAACTGAGAGAATAACGTGTCAAAAGTTATAAGTTTTAAGACTTTTACTGTAAAAAAACGCTAGAAATCAATATTGGCTAAGCATTACATTGGTGATTAATTACAGGAAATGATCTTTTCCCATTTATAAACTATATTGATAGAAACCTCCACACCAGAGTTATATATCATGGCACACATTCAGTGGATAAAGAACCTCCTGGCTATTCGGTTCTCTTTTCCCTGCAGGATGGATCTTCTCATGTCCTTTGAAAAATCCTCTCACTCCATTTCCTAGATAATTGAATTGACTTTAGAAGCACGAAACTCTTTGGTTTTAAAAATCTCTACAAGTCCTATCTCTCTGAAACAGTGAGTCTGTTCTCATTTGCATTCTATTTGGTGATTAACACAAAAGCAGCATGATGCTCTGCTTGGCCAAGCAACTTATTCTTTTTAATTAACTCTCTGGACACCTTAGTCTCCGGGTCCAAGATCCTTGTCCAGAGAGAGTACCTGCTCCTTTCTAGTATCTAGATGTGAAAATTGATGCTTGAGTTTCTATAGCATTCAGCATGAGTTTCTTCCCCATGATGGCCGAATCACAAACGTTTACAGTCAAAGGCCAATGAAATTTACAACTGCTATTCTAGAGCATTTTATCTCACATTACTTAAAAAAAATGTTAAACTTCACATATTGGACAATCTGTCCCAGGGAATGCATGCTAGTATGATTTATGTCTTCATATGATAACTGCCTAGTTGACATTGCACATGTAAAGATTGATCAAACACAGGAAAGGGATTACAAGGAAATTATTTTTGTTATATTGGTGTTAAATTTTCTTCTACCTTCAAGCGCTCTCATCAATGTCACTGAACAGTTAATTCTTGGTTTACACGAAGCTGTACCTGCTTTACAAAATTTAATCTTGGGCAAGGTAATGTTCTTGGTTTTGTGCTGCTAGAAATATTTGTATAAACTGCTGAAATGAGGAAAATTTTAACGTTGTATACAGTGCTTCACTTTGCAGGAGTAAGAACATGTCATATCATCTCACTTACTCTGTCTAAATTGCATAGCTATTGGATTTCACTTCTAATGCTACAACAAGTTGTTAGAGACCAATCCAGTCTCCAAAAGGTATTTTATGGAGATAGCCTAGTCCCTAACTTTTATTTTATTTTGAAGGCAACTGTAAGGCATTCCAGATATGATGTAACTGATCTACCACTAAGCTTCAATCAAAACACATTTTATTCTTACAATGCAATTAAAATGCAAGAAAATGAAGAATTAGTATAACTTTATTCCATTGACATACTTAACAAGACAAGATGCTATAGCCACTAATTAACAACTGTTCCAATATAGGCCACATTCCATAAACACACCCTTGGCAAAGGCAATTCAGCAAAACGGTTATTATTTTCATATGCTGTCTCTCTCCGGTCCAATAGAAAGCAACACCGAACAAAACTATCTGGTCCTTTTCATTTCTAAGAAGAAAAATCTCTTTACAGGCCTTTAATCTATCAGCATAGAGGACTCTAACTATCTACTCCAACAGCAAACTAACAAAAAAAACAAAAAATTAAAAGCAGAACTACAATCTTCTGGGTCTGTGTGAATCTGACCCCACACACTTTTGATTCTTTTGTCTTATTCGGAAAAGGGAGGAGAAGCCCAAAGCTATTTACAAACTGCCTATTGAGAGGAGACGCCTCCTCCACCATAGTGACAAAACCCATTTCAAGAGAAACAGGACAAAATACATCTCTTAAAGTTATAGTACAGCACAGAATATATCAACAAACATGGCAGTCATTAAGATGATGAAATATTTTGATTTAAGTTTAAGGGTATTCTCAAAGTTTTTCAAAAGTGCAGCTAAAAAATAGAAAGCAAACTAATGTAATAAACTGTCGCCGTTTGTAGTTGAAGTCATACTTATATTTTCAAATCAATCTGTTGAGAGATGTCATGATAAATCTCTGTAGCTGTTGAGACTTGGAACCTGGCCTTCTGGTCCAAAGATAGGGACAATATTACTGCACCATACGGGGGTCCCAAGTCTGCATATCAACCCTGAACTAGAAATCTATGGACATTTGGTATTCACAAATTCACCTAATGATCGGTGATTGAAGCCTAAATTCAAAGGCTGGGTAGAACATTTGAAATAGGCACTGAAAAGGGTCAAAGTAGTTAGGAGGTCAACAGTTTCTGGAGAAAGAGGGAATAAAACAGAAGTAAAATTTTAGGATAGTATTCTATTGTCAGAAATTGAAAATACTACAGCCTTCAAGAACAGTGGTGGGGAAGGGAAGGGGTCTTTGACAGAACAGAAAACAGATGTAGTAATGAAAAAAGAATTGAAATGAGTGCTAATGCAATGACATAAAACATAAATCTGAATGACTTGGAAATGGCAATCGAGAATCACCATCAGCATGTGCTATCTGAAAAGAAAGGGAGTAACAGCTGGAAGCTTAAATTGTTGAACTTGATGTTGAATCCAGACACCTATGAGAATGTCTAATCAAAAAGTAACGTTATATTCCTCAAGCTTACATTGAGCTTCGTTGTGAGAGGCCAAGAACAGGAAAGTGAATATGAGATTGGAGTAGGTAATTAAAATGGCGAAGGACCAGAAATTCAGGCTAAATGAACAATTTTAACAAAGCGATCTCCCAGTCTATTTTGTAGTGGTTTTTCTGTTCACATAAGTTCATGTCATGTCTCAAGGTTTCTTTCTACAAACAGTATTAGTGTGCATGATAACAAAGTGTGGGGCTAGATGAACACAGCAGGCCAAGCAGCATCTTAGGAGCACAAATGGCCTAGACCCTTCATCAGAAAAGAGGGGTGGGGAGAGGATTCTGAAATAAATAGGGAGAGATGGGGGAGGCGGACTGAGGATGGATAGAGGGGAAGACAGGTGGAGACGAGAGTATGGGTGGGGAGGTAGGGAGGAGGTAGGTCAGTCCAGGGAGGACGGACAGGTCAAGGGGGCAGGATGAGGTTAGTAGGTAGGAAATGGAGGTGCGGCTAGAGGTGGGAGGGGGGGATAGGTGAGAGGAAGAACAGGTTAGGCAGGTGGGGACGAGCTGGGCTGGTTTTGGGATGCAGTGGGGGGAGGGGAGATTTTGAAGCTTGTGAAGTCCACATTGATACCATTGGGCTGCAGGGTTCCCAAACGGAGTATGAGTTGCTGTTCCTGCAACCTACGGGTGGCATCATTAAGGCACTGCAGAAGGCCCATGTTGTCTAAGGAGTGGGAGGGAGAGTTGAAACGGTTTCTAAGGAATGGGAGGGGAGTTGAAATGGTTCTCCCCTCCCGCCACTGCATCCCAAAACCAGCCCAGCTCGTCCCCACCTCCCTAACCTGTTCTTCCTCTCACCTATCCCCTCGTCCCACCTCAAGCCGCACCTCCATTTCCTACGTACTAACCTCATCCCGCCCCCTTGACCCGTCTGTCCTCCCCAGACTGACCTATCTTCTCCCTGCCTCCCCACCCATACTCTCCTCTCCACCTATCTTTTCCTCTATCCATCTTCAGTCCGCCTCCCCCCTCTCCCTATTTCTTTCAAAATCCTCTCCCCATCCCCCTTTTCTGATGAAGGGTCTAGGCCTGAAATATCAGCTATTGTGCTCCTAAGATGCTGCTTGGCCTGCTGTGTTCATCCAGCCCCACACTTTGTTATCTCCGATTCTCCAGCATCTGCAGTTCCCATTATCTCTGATTACAGTATTAGTGTGCATGATGATTTTGCAGTAGACATCATTGTCTTAAGATACTCCATTTCCAACCCTTGACACAGTTTTATTCAAACTATTCTATCACAGTTTCATGACCTCAGAGGTTTATGTACATACTCCTTAATCCCAATTTCCACATATTCTACATTACCATCACACCTACCCCCATCTCCCCGCCACTGATAACACAACAGACAGAGTGTATGTAAATCCAACCTTGATCTCAAGCTTTTATTTATTCACAACAGTTGGATTACATATACTTAATAGGAGAAACTACTGTAATCTTTGATGCACCTGAGTAGTTACACACTTTTATGTTAGGCATTACACAGTATTGTGGACTACATGTGATGTCACAGAGTACCTTTCATGTTACCATGGACTGACATCATGCTAAACAAGGCTGAGATTAATTCAGTGAATTAAGTTAACTAATTTTGTTCTTACTCATCTGGATGGATTTATTCAGAGATTGTACAGAATCCTGGCATACCATCAGAAATTGCTTTGCATGAAATGTGAAGGATGTTCCATTTAATTCATGAACATTTCATTTATCTTACCCTAATTGGTAAGGTCACACATTATTTCATGCCACAATTTAATTTGAGCCTGATACTGTGCACCTATCAGTTTTTATTGTCTTGTACCTCTTTGAAGTGCATTTAATTTCGAGTCTGTAAAACTTTCGGTTTGTCCTCTGTTATTATCAATTTTTCCCCTCATATAAGCTTCTGATAGCCCAAACCTAGTTGGGGCCTGGACTTGACATCAAACATGCTGCTTAAATATTAGATCCACTTTGTGCTGGAATTCCTCTGACTACATTTCCTGATTTTTGTCAAACTAACCATTGAAACCCATTCCTCAGCAATAGAAGTCAAGTAAACAAAACCAAGGCCCAAATCTGCTTGTTGTTGTTTAATGCCTGTGAAACTTCATTGCAACATGTGAAAATACTTTCAAAAATGCTCATACGGCAAAGAAGAATTACTTTAAGAATTTTAAAATGCCAATCCTCCTCTTGTAACATAGCTAATTCTAAAAGGAAGGTAAATCCACCATAGAAAGTCTGGCTGCTCCCTCATTAGAGTGAGGCAACTAGTAGTGGTTTTACTTGAGGATTAGCACACCTTGGGTAACGAGACAGATGAGGAGGAAATTCCTGCATGGTAACCTCAGCCAGTACAGGAAGTGAAAGCACACCGTTAGCATTTCTCCATGTTATACTCAGCCACCCAATCAAATGAGCAAGCCAACAATACAGTCATTGTGTGAGCAGAAACATAAATTGCAATATAATGCTCTGTACATTTTGCTGTGGCTGTTTTCATAAAAATAAAAGATGCTCACTGTCGTCTAATTGAAAGCTCAGTCACTTTTAGTAAAATTATTTTCAAATTTATTTTACAGCAGCTCATCATAAACCACACTTTTTCATGTTTTCAGTTTTATCTTTCTCCTTATTTAATCATTTTTGCTGTCATTTCTGTTCAGAATTTTAAGAATTCATTCAGAGGGTGTGTCATTAGCAAGGCTAGACTTTCGCCCTCCCCAACTCACCTCAAGAATTGCCTTTCTTCATCTCCTCTAGACTTGATTATTACAATTTATTCCTGACTGACCTCCTACACTTTGATTTCTTTATACTTGAGGCTATCTAAAACTCTGATGATCATCTCATAATTCGCCAAAACTCCTCTTTACCCATGTGCTCAATATCGTCAATTGGTTTCTGTCCAGTAAAACTTTGATTTTAGAAACTCATTTTCAGATCCTTCCATTGGCCTTGCTGCTCCTTATTTCTGCAGTATCCTTCAATCCAACAATCCTCCTGGATATCTGTGCACAATTAATTCTGTCCTCTTGAGCTTCACTGTTTTTCAGTTTTTCCACAATTGGCAAGCATCTCTTCAGTTGTCTCGGCCCAAGGTTCTGCAATAGTCTCCAAATACCTCTCAGCGCCTCTACCTCACTTCCTCCTGAAAAACTTACTCTTTGACCAAGTTTTCATTATCTGATATAATCCATTCTTCTATGACCCAGTGTCATATCAGTTTGATATTGATTTTGTGAAGCTGCAAATATTTTCGGAAATTATTGGAACTATGTAAATAGAAAATGCTGGTAAGAATGTGGAATAAGGCATATTGTTGAACTGATGCAGTTGTGTGATGCAGACACATCTACTGTGCTGCTAGGAAAGGGGTTCTAGAGCTTTCACCTTGTAACAATGAAACAACAACAAGATATCCTCAAATGTGGCTGATATGGGTAGCTTGGAGGGAAAGTTGTATGTGGTTGTGTTTCCATTGCATTTGTTTCACTGGTGTTCTGAGATGGTAGAGATTGGAGGTTTGGAAAATATTGTTAAATGATCCTTTGTGAGACTCTGCATCACCCAGATATTAGTTTTAAAATAAAGTTCATAGCCGAGGTGATGTCTGTCTTTAATGTTTAGAGTTAGAACAAAATGGAGATATAAATGCCAGGATCCAAATGCATCTTGTTGGGTGCATTCACCATACGACCTGTGTCCATCGGTCAGACTGCCTTGAGTCTATCTACATTACTAATCTCTTTCAGACATACATACAACTTAATAAAAATCAAAAAATAACACATTTTTATTATTGGTTTAAATAAGTTCTTTTTGGCTTTTCGTTGCTTTCTAATACTTTCTCTACATTATAATCTTCCAGCTCACAGCTTCTATTTTCATTCCCATTTTGCCCTTAATGCCCTCGACATAGATAAAACATTATCTTCACACCCAATGATGAGAGTCTTTAATCCACTCTAGCTTGAACTCTTCAATAGTATGTTGTGAAAAGTTCAAAGCATTGTTCATCATTGTATCCAATTAGAATACAAAGGCAAGGTCCTCCATATCAGGTTAGAGTGCCCATTATTCACCAGACACTTGGACACAGCTATAAACCAGCATCCACTGGGTGCCAGGCAAATACTGCCAGAACTAATTTGGCTCAACAGCCTCAGTAGATATTCCATCTGTCTGCACATGATTTAGATTTACTTTCTGAATATGAAAAGACATTCTTGTGGTAAAACATTGCAACAGTTAAACCCAATGGTTTAAATAAAGTATGCAAAATAGAGGAGAGCGAGAGAGACCAGAATGTCAATAAACATTATAATATTTAAGTTTTCCATCCTGTATATTTTGCAAGCTTTACTACGAGAAATCAACATTAATACTGTACAGCATTTCATTTTTGAGTCCAATTTGATAACATTTATTTAAAAAATCTAGCCGAATTAAACCCAAAGCTCTTATCAGGAACAAAAAGAGATTTTGCTGGGAAAGCTCAGCAGGACAGGCAGTGTTTGTGAAAAAGAGATAAAAGTTACCATTTCGGTTCTGGTGACCCTTCATCGGAACTTTTATCTCAAGCTCTTATCCCAGCAAACAGCATAGGTTGTTACGATATGGAACCTAACACTACCAGCAGCATGGTGGCTCAGTGGTTAGTACTGTAGCCTCACAGCCCCAGGGACCCAGGTTCGAATCCAGCCTCGGGTAGCTGTCTGTGTGGAGTTTGCCGTTCTCCCTGGGTCTGCATGGGTTTCCTCCCACAGTCCAAAGATATGCAGGCTTGGTGGATCAGCCATGCTAAATTGCCTGTAGAGTTCAGGGGTGTGTGGGTTATAGGGGGATGGAATGCTCCAAGGGGCAGTGTGGACTTGTTGGTCCAAAGGGCCTGCTTCCACACTGTAGGGAATCTAGTCTACCCAATACAACTATTTACTTTGATTTGAAACAGGCCTCAACATCTCGGTCAACATTCTTGGTTTTCCCAGGAAGATGTCATCATTCTTATGTGTGTGTGTATGTGTGTGTGCGCACATATGTGCATGTGTATGTCATGTCTACCAAATTGGAACCAAAACAAAACATGTTTTAAGTTAAAGTTGGTGATTGTTTGGAGTCCAAGTTAGTTGAATCTAAATTGCCTTCAATTTTGAGAACTCGTATCAATGAATTTGTCCTGACTATTTAAAACAAAAATCTCAAATGAGTAACATTTCAGGAAAACGTGCTGTTTTGCTTGCACAAATTCATGTTGTATCCTGGTTGATTTCATCTGCATCTTGGAATATAAAATGGTACTGAAAGCCTATTCATTATCTTCTAGATCTGAGATAGTGCAGCTGTGGTTTAATTCAGATTTAAAACAGCGAATACCAACTGCCTTAACTACTTGACCTTCAAAATGTAACAAGGTATAATGTGTGATTCAGAAGCAGAGCGTCTTGGCCTCATTTACTTCTAACTCCCCAATCATGTTCAACTTTGCAAAAGGACTTTGTCATAGGAGAGTGACCTATATTCAAATGCTCAAATGATTGCGGTTTCTAGTCCTGTTTGGAGTGTTTTTCTGGTCTTTTTTCTCCTGTTCAAAAATGCCACAGGAACAATTAAGTGATATCAATAACATGCTAAAAGGCTTTAAAGCCATGACTCCTCAAATAATTTATCATATTTAATAACCATTAGTTTTTATTTACTTGCCAGCTGGAAAGGATGAATATTTAATATTGTTCATGAAAACAGAAGAGAGATTTCTGCTAAACGGGCATGCCATTTCTAGCTTGAATTATTTAAAAGTGTTTTAAATTTAAAATGCAACAGTTTTCTCATTAGAATTACAATATCCAAAGGGTTTTATATTCTAACTACATAATAGAGGTGTTATTCTCAAATTCAGGCCAGTTCAGTTTGATTTTAATAGAATGTTTCACAGATTCTTTCTGGACCAAAATTATTTTCTGCCTGCTTCAGGTCTTCCCACTGCCATTCAATGTGGTACCTGAGGGAAGAAGATTATGAAAATTTGGACCATAGATTTCCAGAGTCCTGAAATTACAAAGTGGGATGTTGCCATATGAATTGTCAACATATTTGTTTGAAATTAATCTCTGTGCTATTTTAATCAGAGGCATTGATCCACTTAAAATTAAGGGGCAATGTTTCCATTAAGGTAAGAGTTAACAGATTTGATAAAACAACAACCTTAGCCTTATAAAATATCCCCAAGAACGCTTTAAATTACTTTCGAAAAAATAAACAAGATGTGTTAGAAATGCTGAACATGCCGGGCAGCATCTGTGAAACAAATAATCAATGACTTCTGCCATGAGAGATAGGAACTGCTGATGCTGGAGAATCTGAGATAACAAGATGTAGAGGTGGATGAGCACAACAGGCCAAGCAGCATGAGAGGAGCAGGAAAGCTGACGTTTTGGGTTCTGTGATTAGTTTAGATTTCCAACTTATCAATAAGTTGCTTTAGTTTCGCTGTTTCCAAAGTGTCGTCATTAGTGTGATGTCGAAAAATATTACAAAAGTGGGAAACTTCAAAGAAACATTCAATGTCAGGCTTAATGTCAGGGTCAGGGCTGAAAAAAAGTTTTGTATCGTCAGAAATCAGAAAAACTTTGATGGACATAGAAGGATTGCATGATCAGATATGTTCTTTATACTAATTTTTTTTCTTATTGAAGCATATTAAGGATGTTTTCTTATAGGAAGAACATTCTTAAAATGGGGCGGGCTAAGAAAAGATTTGCAATGATGTTGTTGGGAATGGAGGGTTTGAGTTATAAGGAGAGACTCAAAAGGCTGGGCCTTCTTTCGTTAGAGCATAGCAGATTGAGAGCTGACCTTCTAGAGGTTTATAAAATATCATGAGGGGCACGGACAAGATGAATAGCAAAAGTCTTTTCCTTACGGTGGCGGAGTTCCAAACTAGATGACATATTTTTAAGGTGAAAGGCGGAAGATTTCAAAGGGACCTGAAGAGCAACTTGTTTACACAGTGGATGGTTTATATGTGGAATGAAATGTAGCGATACAAGTACAGTTATCACATTTAAAAGATATTTGATTAGGTACATGAATAGGAAAGTTTTAGATGGATATGGGCCAAATGCAGGCAAATGGGACTAGTTTAGTTGAGAATACTTGGTTGGTATGGGCAAGTTGTGCTGATGGGATTGTTTCCGTGATATATGACTCAATAACAAGTTGCAAACCAGTGAGCTAATTACAATGGTTTTAGTGTGTCAGATAAACTTTGGAAAATTGTACACATAGATTGGGCTGTCATTTTCAAATCACTTCCAAAGTAGCACTCTACATTGAAGAATGGAAGTTGGACAGATGGGTGCATTGAGTGTCTAAAATGATCAAATGATCAGAGAGGAGTTGCAACTGAATAGGATGCTAAACAAGTTACCAAATGTCAGAATAGAGGCTGGGATTAATAGAGTTAGTGGAATTAGACAATGTGATTGATCCGAAAATGAATTAAAATTTATTTGATTAATTCCTCTGCACCTAATAGCATTTTTAAAAATCTGTTTGTAATTTAACAGGAAATGTTCATTTGTACTGTTGTCCTAATTTCTCTGCATAATTTTGAGAGATGAGTCACTTTATTGAACCAAAAATGGTCCATGCAGTGACAGCACTCTGAGAGAGCACTTGAGTGGTGAACTCCAGAGTTTGACTCACTGTCAAAGACAGCGGTTTGTACCTTGGAGGTGGTTAGTGTTTCCAAGTCCCAAGTGCTCTTCTTAAAGGCACTGGAAATCAATGGTTTGAATGGAATTAAAGAAGCCTTTGCTAGGTGCTACAATGTAAATGATAGAAACTGCTGAGACTGTCTGCCAGTGGTAGAGGGATTGAATATTTCAATTGGTGGATGGGGTTCCAACCAATTGAGCTGGTTCATCCTGGATGATGCAGAACTTTGTGAACACTGTTAAAGCTGTACACATCCAGGCATGTGGAGAGGATTTCATCACATTTTCCACTTGCAAATTGTGAAAGGGCTTTAAAGAATCAGAATTGAATTACTCACTGCTGAATTTCCAGCCTCCAACCTGCTCTTGACTGGTAGCTGTTAATGGTCAATGAACACCCCCAGTAAACTGGTTGTCATTGCTGAATTCTCTTGCAATGTCTTTGAGAGGTGATTAGACACGTCTCTTATTGCAGTTGGTCATTTATGCGGCACGAATACTATGTGCCAGGTATGAGCTCAAGTCTGAATATTTTCCAGGCCATGCTGCAATAGTTGCTATGAATGCTTCTTTCCAAATATAATACACTGAAAAACAAAAGCAAGTAGATTGTCCTTTCCAGGCATCACTATGTTTCTCCACTTTGGTAAGAAAATATATCTAATTGTTTTATTCATTTATGGGAAGTGGGCATCACTGGTTGACAGGCATTTATGGTCTGTTCGTAGTTGCCCAAGAGAAGGTGGAGTGAGCTGCCTTCTTGAGCCGCTGCAGTCTACATGCTGTAGGTTGATCCTCAATTCTATTACAGAGGGAATTTCATGATTTTGAACCAATGACAATGAAGGAACAGCAATATATTTACAAGTCACGATGGTGAGTGGCTTGCATTTAAATTAAATTGAGTCAAACAAGGTTAGAGATCAAGTAAAAAAAACTTTTTTGGCTACAAGTTATCAAAACAAATGGAACAGGCACCCAGGCAAAAAGAGATAACAAGGTGTAGAGCTGATGAACACAGCAGGCCAAGCAGCATCAGAGGAGCAGGAAAGCTGACGTTTTGGGCCTAGACCCTTCAGGCCCGAAACGTCAGCTTCCCTGCTCCTATGATGCTGCTTGGCCTGCTGTGTTCATCAGCTCTACACCTTGTTATCTCAGATTCTCCAGCATCTGCAGTTCTTACTCTCTCACCCAGCGAAAAATATTGATTAGGGTTGAACTGATGAAGAGTCATCCTGACTCGAAATGTTAGCTTGCTCATGATTCGTGGATGCTGTCTAACCCAAAGTGATCTCCAGCATTTTTGTTTTTAGCAGATTCCAGCAACTGCAGCAATTTGCTTGCTATATTAATTTGGACTCAAATGATACTTAACAACAGACAATAGGTGCTGGAGTAGGCCATTTGGCCCTTCGAGCCAGCACCACCATTCATTATGATCATGGCTGATCATCCACAACAGTATTCTGTTCCTGCCTTATCCCCATAACTCCTGATTCCACTATCTTTAAGAGCTCTATCCAACTCTTTCTTAAAAGTATCCAGACAGTTAGCCTCCACTGCCTTCTGGGGCAGAGCATTCCATATATCCACTACTCTCTGGGTGAAGATGTTTTTCCTCAACTCTGTTCTAAATGGCCTACCCCTTATTTTTAAACAGTGTCCTCTGGTTCTGGACTCACCCATCAGCGGAAACATGCTTCCTGCCTCCAGAGTATCCAATCCCTTAATAATATTATACGTCTCAATCAGATCCCCTCTCATCCTTCTAAACTCAAGTGTATACAAGCCCAGTTGCTCCAACCTTTCAACATATGATAGTCCTGCCATTCCAGGAATTAACCTCGTGAACCTACGCTGCACTCCCTCAATAGCAACGATGTCCTTCCTCAAATTTGGAGACCAAAACTGCACACAATACTCCAGGTGCAGTCTCACAAGGGCCCTGTACAGCTGCAGAAGGACCTCTTTGCTCCTATACTCAATTCCTCTTGTTATGAAGGCCAGCATGCCATTAGCCTTCTTCACTGCCTGCTGTACCTGCATGCTTGCATTCATTGACTGATGTACAAGAACACCTAGATCTCGTCGTACTTCCCCTTTACCTAATGACTCCATTTAGATAGTAATCTGCCTTCCTGTTCTTGCCACCAAAGTGGATAACCACACATTTATCCATATTAAACTGCATCTGCCATGCATCCGTCCACTCACCTAGCCTGTCCAAGTCACCCTGTATTCTCTTAACTAGTTGATACGATCAGAGTGAAGATAAAAGTTTTGCGAGATCTTAATGGTGCTGCTTGACTTTTTTTAAAGGAGTTTTATGGTGACAAGTCTATTCAAAAAGTATTATGGGTTGGTACGTGAAGAAAAGCCTATGATGGATCAATTCAGGGGCTCTGTTGGTGTAACAGGCTAAAGCAACTGACCAGATCCAAATTGAAGATAATAAAATGTGAGGCTGGATGAACACAGCAGGCCAAGCAGCATCTCAGGAGCACAAAAGCTGACGTTTCGGGCCTAGACCCTTCATCAGAGAGGGGGATGGGGAGAGGGTTCTGGAATAAATAGGGAGAGAGGGGGAGGCGGACCGAAGATGGAGAGAAAAGAAGATAGGTGGAGAGAGTATAGGTGGGGAGGTGGGGAGGGGATAGGTCAGTCCAGGGAAGACGGACAGGTCAAGGAGGTGGGATGAGGTTAGTAGGTAGATGGGGGTGCGGCTTGGTGTGGGAGGAAGGGATGGGTGAGAGGAAGAACAGGTTAGGGAGGCAGAGACAGGTTGGACTGGTTTTGGGATGCAGTGGGTGGAAGGGAAGAGCTGGGCCGGTTGTGTGGTGCAGTGGGCGGAGGGGACAAACTGGGCTGGTTTAGGGATGCAGTTGGGGAAGGGGAGATTTTGAAACTGGTGAAGTCCACATTGATACCATATGGCTGCAGGGTTCCCAGGCAGAATATGAGTTGCTGTTCCTGCAACCTTCGGATGGCATCATTGTGGCACTGCAGGAGGCCCATGATGGACATGTCATCTAAAGAATTGGAGGGGGAGTGGAAATGGTTTGCGACTGGGAGGTGCAGTTGTTTGTTGCGAACTGAGCAGAGGTGTTCTGCAAAGCGGTCCCCAAGCCTCCGCTTGGTTTCCCCAATGTAGAGGAAGCCACACCGGGTACAGTGGATGCAGTATTTGCACGTTGGTTTAATTGCTCATTCGTGCTTCTCTTAGTAAATTAATATAAAATAAACTTGTTAGCTATTTCCAGGAAATAACCTGCTGATTATTGCTCAATATACAGTATAGACGAGCTTCCTTAAATATTTGATGATCATTTGCTGACCGTATTTTTTGCCTTAACGTTTAGTTTTAAGCCCCAAAAGGGTGCTAAATCCCCAGTCTCTCTTAGAGTCATCATTTTACAGAAAATTAGAAAGTTAAATGCTGTAATATGTGTCAGTCACAGGCTTAAAGAACATATTTTAATGCCAAAAATTAAATGTATTAAAAAGTTCTGCCAGGAAATTAATTTTTTGATTAGGTTCAATATTCAAGGGATTTTTGGTTAATTAGACTATTTGAGATCTTGCATTTTAGTTATGAAATGGGACACTACTTAAAAAAACGCCTGTATTTAAAGTCATATGTGTAACACTATTTAATGAAATGCTTATATTTCCAAGTGAACATGGATCATTTAGTACCAAATTAATTTTAAGCATTACATCATTATTGCTCCATACAACTTGCCCTGATGTACAGCAAAATGTCTTCTTTTTACAGTATCATATTAATTTACTTCAACTTTAACTAGAAAACGTGACCTCTACTACAGCTATAGGACCTTTCTGTTCCTTCGACACTCAAGGTCCCCACTGTCTCACAAGGAGCTTCCTGAATTAGAGCCAATTAGTGACAAATCCAGGTCAGTGCAACACTGTGAACCTACCTCCTCCAGGAACTTAGAAAATTGCTTCAACATGTTTTATCTGTAACTGCTTGACAAAGAAAATATTTCAAATTGTTCATTTCTTTGAATGTTTCAAATAAAAGATTTATTTCCCTACAATAGTTTGCTAATTTCACCTCTGTGCATATTGTGTAATGAAGACAATGTAAGTGTAAAATAATCAAGAGTATTCTTGTTCACAACTTTAATACATGTATTACATTAACATGCCCTTTAGCTTGATATGAACACTTTGAACCAAACTCACATCCATTTATTCGCAATTACCTATTTCTTGAAACCATTTGTAAAATATTGCTTCAAAATTCAATTCTTAACTCTTTGAAAATTGTAGTGATTGTAATGAGGTCAGCCAGGTGGACCCCATAGAATATGGATTCCCTGATTGGGGATGTTAATCTGGTCCAATTGAGGAGCCCTGGCTGACAGATATGAATAGGAGTGTTGGGGGTTTTGCACACTCTGAGAAAGCTGGATCAAGGACTTTTCACATGTTACTAAAGCGTGAATTGGTGACAGGATACTGCCCTCAGTGGAATTATTTTCGTGGAAATGAAAGAAGAAAAATGTTCCTGAAGAAATTCACTCACAATAGTCTTCTTTGAGTTGGGGTAAGGATTTCTGGTTATTTGGGAAGCTTAACTCACTTGATCTTGCCATTGAAGACTGGGCCCAGTATGTGGAGAGAATGTGTGAATTTTTCTGGGCAAATAACTTTGCTGTAGATGAAAAGCAATGACTAATTCCCCTGAAAGCTTGTCGACCCATAGTTGTTTTGGTATCAGGAGCCTATCTTTATCCGGGGCACCAGGAACTGAAATGTTTGAAGAGTTGACCTATTTGGTTCAGGAATATTATGACTCCGAGCCTCCTCTAATTCTGAGATATTACCAGTTTTAGCCAGCAATTTGAGAACGAGGAGTATTTGTGTTGGGATTTTTGATGAAGTTAAGATGATTGGCAGAGCATGCAACTCTGGTTTAATCCTTAATGAGATGATCGGAGATTGTTTGGCACCTGCTAGCTGAGTCTTAACTGGACATCAAACAGGCACTACCAACTAAGTTTGTCATTAGGAAAATGTAACAAATGGAGCATGAGTTAAAAGGTATTCTGATGGAAATGAAACCCTCACCAGGCTGAATGAGCTTGGGGGAGACTAATTGAGTGAAGATAACTGCATAACCTCAGCCTGGACATATCCTTAACAGAGGGACTGTAGGTCAGCTCACAGCAAAACTCCAAAACACAGCCAAGCTTCAGTCAAGTGGTTAATATCATCTTCAGGATATGGGCTGGCGTATCATTGTAGCTGCTGCTGTTGTGCACACATGAGACAACAAATGAGTTCATCTGGGCCTGACTTGAGTAAAAGAACTTGTGGCTAGCATCTGAGAGAGTGCACACCCTGGAAAGGCCATGTCTATACGGCTTTGAACATTGAAATTGCTTGGCAACACACAAATCAGAATAAATGCCTGGTTAAATAGTCAACTAGTTCTAATGGAGGTTGATACCAATGCAACTGTATCAGTGATTACAAAAACAGTCTTCAAAAAAATTTGATCTGTGCTCCAACCCTTAAGTTTGTGTAAGATCTTGGCTAGACTGAGAAGCTATGCCAGGGAATGTTTACAGATTAAAGGTTCTGGTCTCACATAAGAAGCAGTTAGTTCAATTAACACTGTGTGGTAAAAAGGTTTGATAGGGCGAAACTGGTTGAGAAATTTTCATCTTAATTTGGCTCAACACTAGAAAATAGCTGCTTGAGTGAATTCCTAATGACATACTTGGTGGTTTTTCTCAGGAAGCTGTAGGGACTATTAAAGGAGCCAAAGCCACATTCTGCGCTGACTAGAAAGGAATTCTGCAAAGCCTGCCCAGTGCCCATTTGTCTTACTTGCAAAAGTGGAGGCGGATATCAAGTGGCTGGAAAAAGAGAATCATCAAACCAGTCATAGGATAGCACTGGTCATACCAATTTATGAAGGCTGATGATTCAGGTTGGCCTTGTAGGAATTTTCAACAAATGGTAAAGTGCTCCTCTCAGCTGGATAAGTACCTAATCCATTGCAAAGAAAACTTGTGTGCAAAGTTGGTTTGGAGGGGTGGTACAGTTATGGGGTTTAGCAAACTGTCCTTGTCAGCAAAGCTGGCCATAAGCCCTATATATAAGAAATTGCATTTAGATGAGGATTCCGAAGATATTACTATCCATAAGGGTTTGTACCAATACACCAGGCTGCCATTTGGAGTATCATCAGCCTGTGCCATTTCTCAGCAAGATGGAAATTATTTTACAAGGTTTGCCCCAAGTTTCCATTTATCTGAATGCTGTTCTTATAACAAGGAAGACAATAAAAAAAACTGAGAAAACTTGAACATAGTCCTTAGATGTTTCTCAAAGGTGGGCATATGCCTTAGAAGGGAGAAAAAATGTGTTCCAGGCCCTGCAAGTGACTCTACAAGTTGACAAGTCTGGGTTATGCCTGTTGAAAGATAGTGAGGGCAATTAAAGTTGCCCCAGCTCCCACATCTGTACCTGAGATTAGGTATTTCCTTGGATTGTTGAATTATTATGTGAAGTTTGTATGTAACCTGGCCTTTGCCCTGGCACCCTTACATCTGCTCTTGAAAAAGGGTCAGCCTTGGAGATGGTCAAATAGCCAAGCTACAGGCTTTAGGGAAGTGACGAAGAAGCTATCATCATCTAAAGTGTTGGCATACCATGGCCCTTAGCAAGATTTGGTACTGACATGTGATACCTCCCCATACAGTAATGGGGTTGTATTGGCTCAAAGATGGCCCAGTGGAGAGGAACACCGAATAGCATGTGCTTGCTGGACTTTGGCTGATGTGGAGTGCAAATATGCTCAGATAGAGATAGAAGTTTTACAGTCATCTTTAGTGTGAGAAAGTTCCATCAATACCTTCACGGGTGTAAATTTGTGATAGTAGCAGACAACTAACCCATGACAGGGCTAGTCCAAGAGGACAAGGCAGTGTCTCCCATAGGTTCCAGTTGAATTCAACAGTGGTCTTTTATATTAAGTGCATACAATTACAAGTTGGAATACCATCTGGGAAGCCAAGTAGCAAATGTGGATGCCTTAAGCAACTCCCGCTGGCAGATACGCCACGGGCAGTGCTGCATCTGGAAGGGTCCTTTTTGGGTTTTAAACTTTTTGGACACCGTTGCAGCCACTGCTGATGAAAGCAGACTGTGGACATAAAAATATCTGATTCTGGCAAAACTAAAACAGCTGGTAGTGATGGGTGAAGCCAAAGGCGTCATCACCATTAGAATTGAAACACTTCAGAACTTGTTGAGACCAGATCACTGTAGAGGATAACCTATTATTATAGGGAGCAAGAGTGACTATTGTGATCAAAGGTCATTTCCAGATACTGGCTGAACATCTAGGGGTGTCCAAAATGATGTTGGTGATACGTTATGACTGGTGGCCAGGATGGGATGCAGACATAGCTGCATTGGTGGGCCAGTGCCCAGGCTGTCAGCAAGGATAAAAATTAACACCAACATCACCTGACATTTGTGGGAATGGCTGGAAAACCCTAGACTTGGTTACATGTCAACTATGTTGGCCCTTTGTGTTCAATGTTCATAGCAACTATGGACACCCATTCAAAGCGGTTGGGCATAGGTAGAGTTCATTTATCTCAGACAGGGACGATAATAGAAAAGCTGCGAACATCTTTTCCTATATATGGACTCTCAAAGTTGTTGGTCACAGATAATGGGCCATCATTACCAGCAGGGAATTTGGGAATTTCCTAAATTACAATGGCATTCAGCACTTAAGGACAGCGCCACACCATGCATTGTCTAATGGCCTGTCAGAAAGAATAGCCCAAACTTTGAAGGCAGGCTTAAATTAAAGGCCTACAGCTTCACTTGATACCAAACTTTCCCCATTCCTATTTGATTATATGATTTTGCCCTTCATGCTACTATAAGGATAGCTCCAGCAAAGCTGCTAATGGGCAGAAGTATCCACACTAGGTTAAATCTGAGCTTCCTGGACCTGGGAGAGAAGGATGAAATAGCATCAGGAATGCCAATGCTGGACACAAGGCTTCCTTAAGTGAGAGAGACAGTTTACTTCAGAGGATGAAATTTCATTCTGAAACCGCAGAAATAGCCCTGCATATGGGTAAGTTGCATGGTCAATGTGATGTCAGGTCCCCTGATATAGAACGTTTGGAACAAGCAGTGGACCACAGGAAAACGGCAAATTTGAAAATGCGGCAGGAGCAAACCATACATGGCCCCTTAGAACGGCCATAGGTTCTCCTCCTCCTCCTACCTAGCATCCAAGAAACCTTGGAGCCTGAGATGGACACAGATATTGTAACCTTGATATTTGAAGCACATGAATTTCATCTGAGGTGCCCCAGGCACAAGAAGCAGGCTACGATCTGGTATTCACCGCCCACGTCTGAGGCTGAGTCAGAGAAACAGGACCCAGAGAAAAAAATGCCCCAGGAGAGGCTACAAGAAAAAGGAGCAGGCCTATAGGGAAAACATAAAGGCATTTTACACTTACGTGAGGAATAAGAGAATGGTCAAAGAAAGAGTAGGGCCAATCAGGGATAGCATAGGGAACTTGTGTGTGGAGTCTGAGGAGGTAGGGGAAGCCCTAAATGAGTTTTTTGCTTCTGTCTTTATGAAAGAAACGAACTTTGTAGTGAATGAAACCTTTGAAGAGCAGGTGTGCATGCTGGAATGGATAGAGATAGAAGAAGCTGATGTGCTGAAAATTTTGGCAAACATTAAGATTGATAAGTCGCCAGGCCCGGACCAGATTTGTCCTCGGCTGCTTTGGGAAGCGAGAAATGCAATTGTTTCGCCACTTGCGAGGATCTTTGCATCCTTGCTCTCCACTGGAGTCGTACCTGAGGACTGGAGAGAGGCAAATGTAATTCCTCTCTTCAAGAAAGGAAATAGAGAAATCCCCGGCAATTACAGACCAGTAAGCCTCATGTCTGTCGTCTGCAAGGTGTTAGAAAGGATTCTGAGGGATAGGATTTATGACCATCTGGAAGAGCATGGCTGATCAAATGCAGTCAACACGGCTTTGTGAGGGGCAGGTCATGCCTAACAAACATTATCGAGTTCTTTGAGGATGTGACTAGAAAAGTTGATGAGGGTCGAGCTGTGGATGTGGTGTATATGGACTTCAGTAAGGCATTTGATAAGGTTCCCCATGGTAGGCTCATTCAGAAGGTCAGGAGGAATGGGATACTAGGGAACTTAGCTGTCTGGATACAGAATTGGCTGACCAACAGAAGACAGCGAGTGGTAGTAGAAGGAAAATATTCTGCCTGGAAGTCAGTGGTGAGTGGGGTTCCACAGGGCTCTGGCCCTTGGGCCTCTACTGTTTGTAATTTTTATTAATGACTTGGATGAGGGGATTGAAGGATGGGTCAGCAAGTTTGCAGACAACACAAAGGTCGGAGGTGTCGTTGACAGGGCTGTTGTAGGCTGCAGTGGGACATTGACAGGATGCAGAGATGGGCTGAGAGGTCGCAGATGGAGTTCAACTGGATAAATGCGAGGTGATGCATTTTGGAAGGTCGAATTTGAAAGCTGAGTACAGGATTAAGGATAGGATTCTTGGCAGTGTGGAGGAACAGAGGGATCTTGGTGTGCAGATACATACATCCCTTAAAATGGCCACCCAAGTGGACAGGGTATCTTCAGAAAGCATATGGTGTTTTGGCTTTCATTAACAGGGGGATTGAGTTTAAGAGTCGCGAGATCTTGTTGCAGCTCTATAAAACTTTGGTTAGACTGCACTTGGAATACTGCGTCCAGTTCTGGTCGCCCTGTTATAGGAAAGATGTGGATGCTTTGGAGACGGTTCAGAGGAGGTTTACCAGGATGCTGCCTGGACTAGAGGGCTTATCTTATGAAGAGAGGTTGACTGAGCTCGGTCTCTTTTCATTGGAGAAAAGGAGGAGGAGAGGGAACCTAATTGAGGTATACAAGATAATGAGAGGCATAGATAGAGTTGATAGCCAGAGACTATTTCCCAGGGCAGAAATGGCTAGCATGAGGGGTCATAGTTTTAAGCTGGTTGGAGGAAAGTATAGAGGGGATGTCAGAGGCGGGTTCTTTACACAGAGAGTTGTGAGAGCATGGAATGCGTTGCCAGCAGCAGTTGTGGAAGCAAGGTCACTGGGGTCATTTAAGAGACTGCTGGACATGCATATGGTCACAGAAATTTGAGGGTGCATACATGAGGATCAATGGTCGGCACAACATTGTGGGCTGAAGGGCCTGTTCTGTGCTGTACTGTTCTATGTTCTATGTTCTATATATCTGGACTTAGAGGGAATATGTCTTGTAATGAGGTCAACCAGGTGGGCCTCATAGAATATAAATTCCCTGACTGGGGCTGTTAATCTGGGACAATCAAAGAGCCCTGGCTTCCAGATATAAACAGGAGTGTCAGAAGTTCTACTCACCCTGAGGAAGCTCGTCCAGTGTCAAGTACTATGCACATGCAAATAAAGGCTAGCTTGGTGTTGGGATACTGGCATCAGTGCATTTATTTCAAATATTTATCATACCTTTCCAATACATTGGGCTACAGTTCAAAATTATTTTGTTGCATTTCAATTTCCCCTCTACCCATTGCTTCACCCATATCTATCCCTGTATTCTTCCCTTCCGGCTATCATACAAATCTTGCATTTCTACACTCTTCCAATGATGTCTTTAAGCACTTCCAATTCTTTCAGTTGCCGAGGCTCTGGAATTTCTTCCCTTTCTTTAAGGACGAAATCTGTTAGTCCTCTAAGATAGCCGTTAAAGCATTTGATCTTTGCAGGCATCTCCTTATGTAGTTTCATACCAAATATTGTTTTTCATAATGTTCACGTGAAAAACACTGAGACTCTTTTCTGTTTAAAGCCACTGTGTGAATGTAAGTGGCTCTTTTGATACAATCCCCAAAGTATTCCTAATTTCCACATAATGCTGACTTTGTTTGCAGCAAATGGAAGCAATTTACCTCAACCAACTTTAACAAGGCTCTTTATAATTTTGGCCACTTAAAATGTCTTTCAGCTTCCAATGAATAAGCTTCATTAGTGCTTGTGCACGTATTCAGAATAACTCCAGAGTTTAACAGAAAAGCAGGAATGTCCTTAAGGGGGAAAAAAAACAAGCTGGCTGTACTGAAATTTTGAGTATTTGTTTTGCTCCATACTCCTTCATTTATTTTTTAAGACAGAAAATTATTGTTTAGTAGCGCAAACATTTTTTTTCTACAAAGATGTAGTGCCAAGAATCACGGACGTGTCTGAGTCGAGACAAATGTAAAAATATGTAGCTAGATGGTTGGTAGTAGCATCAGGCAATATGGAGTGCAACTGTATTGGCTAACTTACACCTTAAGGAAGGGAAGGGCCAGACCAGATGCTAGAACTTAAATAATTTCTCTGATGCACTCTTATGTTGACCAAGCATACAAACCTATTATCAAGCTGTATAGGCTACACTAAATATCTTGTAGACTTTACAAAGCTTGCTGCTTGAATTAACAAAGTAATTTTTTTTGAACTTGGTCTCTTTACAGCTTCTTAGCTTCCTGAGAGTCTGATGCACCTCTTGAATTGAAGTGTGAGGTTCCTTGACTTAATTAATAGACCCTTTTCAAACAGCTGACGCTTTTGTGCAAATGAAGTTTAATATATTGCATCTTCCAGTTTCAATGTGTGATTCTACAAAGTATTCTTGTACTTATACTTAAATGTAAAGTCTCTTGCGCATACCACAGACACTCTATGATTGTGATTTAAAATTCTACATAATCTAATTTGAGCTCATCTGTCAACTAAACGTTTACATGCAGATAAACTGGAATCCCAAGATGCAGAAAAGCTGGCATTATACAGAGTGTGTAATTACCATATGTTCACATTTTGATCCATTCCACAGTTAAAAAAATCACAGGAAGTATGCATCTGTAATTCACTACTTTATGTGAAGCCTGTTCTTTTAAAATTATTTCTTCCCCCTCTGAAATCTCCATTGGACTTTCTAATACCTCATGCTCGGTGAGCAAATATTGGCAAACATTTTGACTATGGTGCCTGCTTCAGTAGAAGTCATTATTGGATTATTCAGTACATGGCATGGTCTCAGCCATGTTGACATTCAAACTTTATTTTAGCTTCCTTCATCTAAATCTATCTCTATCTTTCATTTCTTTCTCTCTCTCAAGCTCATCTTGCAATCCCTTAAATGCATCTATTATCTCCTCTTCACTCACTCACTACAGTAAGTTACATGTTCTCACCACTTTTTGTACAAAGAAGTTTCTCTTGAACTCTGAATTGGATTTTTGGTGACTGCTTCCAATGCTAGTCTCTGTTTCCTCCCCCATAAAAGAAAACATTTCCTCTGCATCCTGCCCAACAAATTCCTCCATAATTCTAAACAACTCTGCCATAAGTCACTCATCAGCCTCTTTTTAACTAGAAAATACATTCAGCTTTTCAAACCTTCCCTCATAAGCATATCCACTTATCGCTGGTATCATCCTTGCTAATCTTCTCTGAGCCATCTCCAGTGCCTCTGTACGTCCTTTTTATATGAAAGATGACCAAAATTGTACAGTATTCCATAGCTTAACTCTACTTAAAGGTTTAAAAAAATGCTTTGCACTTCATTTAATTTTTATTTAGGCAAAAGTGACCTCCTTAATTAGTGTCATCACGGTAAGGAGCTGACTTTTTTTCCTCTTCAGCCCAGGCATCAATGGTAATGTTCCTATTTCCCATCTGATACAGACAAAATAAATGACAAAAATCTGATCATCTAGCCTTCTGCCTCCAAGAATTGCATGGCTCAATTTCATGTTAAGCATTGCTTTCAACAAGAACTGAGGAACTCTAATCATTACTACTTGTGTTTTATATCACATTGCCTTCAGTTTATAGGTGTGCCTGCACTATTTTCAATTTATAGCCAATTCAACTAATAAAGCCTTATTTGTTCCCAATAAAGACAAATGGCACTTTGGGACTACCTCCACTAAAACTCTGAATTGCATTAACTAGAAATAGCAAAATAAGTGTTAATTACATAAACATGAATAGGATTGAAAATGCTGTGGACTGAATCTTTGATTTTTCTTTCCCACAGCTGTCAATTACTATGGAAGAAACACTGCAATTATGTTTAGTTAAAACTTGGCGAAAGCTTTGTACTGTCATGCAGATGAATTCTGTGAAATTAAACCCTCTGGAGCCAAATTGGAGGATCCAGTGGGGCAGGAGCCAGCCACACAATTTATTGCAATTCTTTTCTAGTTGCATTTCATTTGATCCAAAGGTACGTTTTTGTCTTTCAGTGTTCATTTTCAAACAAGAATGCAGGACTTCAAAGTAAAACAGCACTCAATTCTGTCTACCCTTGGCTAGCTAAGAAGTGAATTTATGGAGAACTGAGCGTCAAAAGTTTCAGCTTTGCAAGTTTTAATGAAAGAATAGCCATGACTAAACTGATATTTCATTACATGTCTTTTAAAAGTTAGTGATTTACAATATTTCACTGTTTAACTGTTGTGTTTGGAGAATTCAAATGATGTGAACCAAACAAGTGAAGACTGACGATCAGCCAATAATTGTTTAAACACTATTAACACAAACCAAAGCTGAAATCTCTGTACACTTCAACAAATACTGGCAATTCCAGTTGGAATTCATTCAATTTTGGATTTATTTTGCATCCTGTGCTGACTTCCATATTGACAATAAAATTTTACTTAATTAAGAACAAATATCAGAACCTTGAATAGTCTTCAGTGAGGATGGATCTTGCTCATGTATTTAAGGGGAGTGTATGATCAGTTGTTCTGATAACCAAAGAAAAATGTTTTCATAGATGTATAAGATCTGAGAAATTAATTTGTGTAAAAATTTCTTGTAACATTTGAGACTAACGGATGGAATAGTACTGAGAATGGCTTGCAAAGTACAACTGGTTAAAATGGTAGGAAATGCTGGATAGATCTTGGCAATACCACACTCTGCTCCACTATAATTTCCAAGGTTCTTTGTGGTTGACAAATGGAAAATAAAATTACCCAGCTTGAGCTGAGTAAATTTAACTCAGATCTGAATACAGCTTGATCTATTTCGAAGGAAGCTGAATCTGGACTTGACTTTATGAACAATGGTGTAGTATAAACATCTCTTATATCAAAAATGACTTTATTGAATTGCCTAAATTACAGGTTGAGTTCTAAAAAGGCCAAGAACAATATTTTGAAGTGATGTGCACAGCAGCTTTCAAAACTGTGTGAATATCTAAATAGTGTTATAATTTACAAAGGAGTTGATGCGATCAGAATTGAAGCACTCTGATGAGAAGTAGTCCATCATTTCACAGCTTAAATGACTATAAAGAGCCGATCCTGAGTGCAGTGAGGGCTTCAGCGCCCTGGGGTAACCCTGAGATGATGTCAAGGAGCTGCATAGCACTGTGTATAAATATCACAGTTTTGGAAGAGTTTAGAACACTGCGGGCTGGAAGATTCACATGAGCACATGAATGTGAACACAATGAGTAAGCTAGATTATTCCTTGCCTAATGTAACTATTAGGCAGAACTTCATGCATCTATGACTACCACATATTCAGTAACAATGTATAATAAATAATGTTACTTTGAAGTACCATTCTTGGCCTTCCCTTCTTGACCAGTCCTTCATGAATCCAAATGCAGCGTGGCTTCAAACCACACAATAAAAGTCCAAGCTATTCATAGAAATGCAGAGATAATCTCTTTGGAATGAATCATTAAACTCAATAACTGGTCAAAGTAGATGGTTGGTGAGAGGGCTCCACCATTTAATCTGATTGCATGAAACAATGGACCATCTTGCTGTGGCCGTATTTTGTAATGGTAGTATCTGTAGATGCCTGTAACTGCCCAATCCAAAAGTGTGTATGTGCATGATTTCAGATCAACAACGTCAACATTTAATAGTTTGATGTCATATGCAAAAGCTGCATTATGCATGTGCAGAGAAGCAGCGTAATATTGAAAGGGGATTTAGCATTGGGCAGGAAGGTGGGTGAGGGCTGAGGGGTTGGGGATGGGGTGTCAGAGAGTGAAGGCCAGTAAGGTGTGGAATTAGAGGGAAAAGTGCAGGAAGGGAGTGAGGTTGTGGGAATGCCTCCTGTTCCTTTCTTTGACCCTGCACCACAACCCCAACCTTACACCCACCCTCATTTAAGCCACCGTCCCATCCCTAATCCCCACATCGCTCCACTACCCTCTGCCTCTGGTCATCCCCATCCTTCTATACTCTTCCCCCATCAGGGGAATTTCCCTGGTACCTTCCCATTTGCAGCCAATACTTGTTTAAAACTAAACCCAAACCTGTTTAAATGCAGTGCATGACACATATACACTGGCGTCAGTAATTGTAACAGTTAGTAATAGCTAGTTTGTGAATGGAAGTCATGTGATAGCGAGAATACTTGCTGTTGGAAAAAGACTGCTTTCCTTGAGTCAAATATACTATGAGCAGACAATAGTGAAAAGACAACCAGTAGTCTTCATGTATGGACTTCAGTAAGGCATTTGATAAGGTCCCCATGGTTGGCTGATGGAGAAAGTGAAGTCGCATGGGGTCCAGGGTGTACCAGCTAGATGGATAGAGAACTGCCTGGGCAACAGGAGACGGAGAGTTGTAGTGGAAGGGAGTTTCTCAACATTGAGAACTGTGATCAGTCGTATTCCACAGGGATCCATGTTGGCACCACTGTTGTTTGTGATATACATAAATGATCTGGAGGAAGGTATAGATGGTCTGATTAGCAAGTTTGCAGATGATGCTAAGATTGGTGGAGTAGCAGATAGTGAAGGGGACTGTTGGAGAATGCAGCAGAATATAGATAGATTGGAGAGTTGGGCTGAGAAATGGCAGATGGAGTTCAATCCAGGCAAATGTGGGGTGATGCATTTTGGAGGATCCAATTCAAGAGTGAACTACACGGTAAATGGCAAAGCCCTGGGGAAATTGATACACAGAGAGATCTGGATGTTCAGGTTCATTGCACCCTGAAGGTGGCAACACAGCTCGATAGAGTGGTCAAGAAGGCATACAGCATGCTTTCATTCATTGGACGGGATATTGAATGCAAGAGTTGGCAGGTCATGTTCCAGTTGGACAGGCCTTCGGCTCGGCCACATTTGGAATACTGCATACAGTTCTGGTCGCCACATTACCAAAAGGATGTGGATGCTTTGGAGAGGGTGCAGAGGAGGTTCACCAGGATGTTGGCTGGTATGGAGGGTGCTAGCTACAAAGAGAGGCTGAGTAGGTTAGGATTATTTGCATTAGAGGTTTACATGGAGGTTGAGGGGGGACATGAATGATGTCTAAAAAATTATGAGAGGTATAGACAGGGTGGTTGGCAAGAAGCTTTTTCCAGAGTGGGGGAATCAATTAATAGGAGTCACAATTTCAAGGTGAGAGGGGAAAAGTTAAAGGGAGATATGTGTGGAAAGGTAACGCAGTGGGTGGTGGGTGCCTGGTAGAACATAGAACATAGAACATAAAACATAGAAAAGTGCAGCACAGTACAGGCCCTTCGGCCCACGATGTTGTGCCGTGGAATAATCCTTATCCAAAAATAACCTAACCTACATTCCCCTCAATGCACTGCTGTCCATGTGCATGCCCAGCAGTCGCTTAAATGTCACTAATGACTCCGCTTCCACGACTACCACTGGTAAACTATTCCATGCGCTCACAACTCTCTGGGTGAAGAACTCCCTCTGACGTCTCCTCTATACCTTCCTCCTAACACCTTAAAACTACGACCCCTCGTGGCAGTCAATCCTGCCCTGGGGAAAAGTCTCTGGCTATCGACTCTATCAATGCCTCTCATTACCTTGTACAACTTGATCAGGCCACGTCTCTTCTTCCTTCTCTCCAGAGAGAAAAGTCCGAGATCAGTCAACCTCTCCTCGTAAGACAAGCCCTCCAGTCCAGGCAGCATCCTGGTAAATCTCCTCTCCAAAGCCTCCACATCTTTCCTATAATAGGGCGACCAGAACCGGACACAATATTCCAAGTGTGCTCTCACCAGGGTTTTGTAGAGCTGCAGCATAACCTCGCGGCTCTTAAACTCAATCCCCCTGTTAATGAATGCCAAAACACCATATGCTTTCTTAAAAACCTTATCCACTTGGGTGGCAACTTTGAGGGAGCTATGCACTTGAACACCAAGATCCCGCTGTTCCTCCACACTGCCGAGAATCCTGCCTTTAATCCTAAATTCAGCATTTAAGCTCGACCTTCCAAAATGCATCATTTCGCATTTATCCAGGTTGAACTCCATCTGCCATTTCTCAGCCCAGCTCTGCATTCTGTCAATGTCTCACTGAAGCCTGCAATAGCTCTCGATACTATCAACGGCACCTCCAACCTTTGTGTCATCAGCAAACATACTAACCCACCCCTCAACCTCCTCATCCAAGTCATTTATAAAAACTACAAAGAGCAGAGGCCCAAGAACACAGCCCTGTGGGACACCACTCAGCACTGACCTCCAGGCAGAATACTTACCATCTATAACCACTCTCTGCCTCCTGTCAGCCAACCAATTCTGAATCCAGACAGCCAAATCACCCTGTCTCCCATGCCTCCTGACTTTATTATTGAGCCTGCCATGGGGAACCTTATCAAATGCCTTGCTGAAGTCCATGTACACCACATCCACTGCTTGACCCTCGTCAACCTGTCTCGTGATTTCCTCAAAGAACTCAGTAAGATTTGTAAGGCATGACCTGCCCCTCACAAAGCCAAGTTGACTCCCTTTAATCATGCTATGCTTTTCCAAATCATCATAAATCCTATCCCTCAGAATTCTTTCCAAAACCTTGCTGACCACAGATGTAAGACTGACTGGTCTGTAATTTCCAGGGATTTCCTTATTCCCTTTCTTGAAAAGAGGAACAACATTTGCCTCCCTCCAATTTTCCGGTACGACTCCCGTGGAGAGTGAGGAAGCAAAGATCCTCGCCAGCGGCTTAGCAACCTCCTTTCTTGCTTCCCGGAGCAACCTAGGATAAATGTGGTCTGGCCCTGGGGACTTATCAATCTTAATGTTTGCCAAAATTTCCAGCACATCAACTTCTTCAATCTTGATCTGTTCAAGCCTGTTTTCCTGCTCCTCAAAATTCTCATTCACAACAATGTCCCTTTCCTTAGTGAAAACTGAAGCAAAAAACTCATTTAGGGCTTCCCCTATCTGCTCAGACTCCACGCACAAGTTCCCTACATTATCCCTGATCAGCCCTACCTTCTCCCTGATCATTCTCTTATTCCTCATGTATGAGTAAAATGCCTTCGGGTGCTCCCTAATCCTTCCTGCCAAGCCTTTCTCGTGCCCCCTCCTGGCCCTCCTCAGTCCACTTTTGAGCTCCTTCCGCGCAAGGCTGTAATCCTCTAAAGCTGTGCTAGACCCTTGCTTCCTCCACCTTACGTAAGCTGCCTTTTTCTTTTTGACAAGAAGCACCTCTGTACCCGTCATCCAAGGCTCCTTAATCTTACCCCTTCTTACCTGTCTCAGAGGAACAAATTTATACATCACTCGTGACAACTGCTCCTTAAACAGCCTCCACATGTTTGTTGTGTCCTTTCTGTGGAACAATTGCTCCCAATCTGTAATTCCCAACTCCTGCCTGATAGCGTCATAGTTTCCTTTACCCCAGTTAAATATCTTCCCCTGGTAACTGCTCCTTTCCCTTTCCATGGCTACAGTAAGTGTGAGGCTGTTGTGGTCACTGTCGCCAAAGTGTTCTCCCACCATGAGATCTGACACCTGTCCTGGCTCATTGCCGAGCACCAAATCCAAAATGGCCTCTCCCCTTGTCAGCCTGTCCACATACTGAGTAAGGAAACCCTCCTGAGCACACCTGACAAAAGCGGCTGCATCCAAACCATCTGCACTCAGGAGGTTCCAATCTATATTGGGAAAGTTAAAGTCACCCATAACACCAACCCTGCTACGTTTGCATTTTTCAACAATCTGCCGGCCAATGAGTTCTTCAATCTCCCTACTACTATTTGGGGATCTGTAGAAAACCCCCTCTGGTCATAGAGGCGGGCACGATAGCGTAATTTAAGAAGTATCTAGACAGATACATGAATGGGCAGGGAGCATAGGGATACAGGTCCTTGGAAAATAAGTGACAGTTTTAGATAGAGGATCTGGATTGGCACAGGCTTGGAGAGCTGAAGGGCCTGTTCCTGTGCTGTAATTTTCTTCGTTCTTTGGTCTTCTTTAGTCCCTCCTTCCTTCTCTCTTTCTCTCTCTCACACTCTACTGTACTCACACCACCTACAGCATTACCCCCCACCACCCCTCTACCAAACTACCACCCATCTGTCCTGGATAAGTGTACCATAAATGTATCTGACCTGGTAAATGTCACAGACAAGTCAAAGATGTTTAGTTTCAGAGGGAGACATCAAATTATCTCTGCGCCAAATCTGAAAGATCACCTAAAACAGCTTAAAACTGCACTGCATGTTGACTTATAGAATTTGTCTATTATCACCTTTCCTTCTAACCCTCCTGGACAATATGGCCAACTCTGCCTCCTCTTCATCTCCCTCTGTGTGTGGGAATTGTGGCTGTATATGTGGTTGAAAGCTTAAATGTTTTCTTTAAAATGTGACCTTTAAAAAATATATATTGAGGGCCAAGGTAAATAGATACTTCACTTTTCTTTTGAAAAGAACTTGCAAGAAAATTTGTCTGCATCAGTCACAGGCATAACAATTAAAAGTTAAATATTCATTGAACTACATGCAAGCTCTTTCAAAACATCAAGAAGTGGAAAGGGAATGAGCCATTCTAATGCTTCTTACCTTGCTGTAACAATGACGTCACCTGTTTTTTTTTATCTGAAGAGTAATTCAATTGTAATCTGTCAAAGAATCTGTCTGTTATATAGAAACATCCTAAAGCCCAAACTGCCTCAAATGGAACAAAGACTGCTGATCAAATTATCTTAGTATTTTGAGCAGAATATGCTAGATGCTGAGACACTAATAAATTTAAGGAGGAGATAGACAGATTTCTACTTTGTAAAGGGTTGAAACATTATGGAGAGCAATCAAGAAAGTGAAGTTGCCACTGAAACAAGGTGGACTATAGGGAGAGGCTAGACAAACAAGGGTTATTTACTCTGGAATGATGGAGACTGAGGGGAGACCTGATCGAAGTTTGTAAAATTATGAGAGGCATAAACAGGATTGATAGTCAGAAACTTTTTCCCAGAGTTGAAGTGCCTATTACTAGAGGGCATGTATTTAAAATAAGAGGAGGAAAGTTCAATGGAAGTGTGAGGGGCAAGCTTTTTACACAGAATGTGGTAGGTGCCTAGAACACACTGCCAGGGGCAGTGGTGGATGTCAATGGGATAGGGATATTTAAGGGTCTTTCGGAGAAGCACAAGAATGTGCAAGGAATGGAGGGATATGGACCATGGACAGGTAAAAGTGATTCATTTAAATTGGAGTCATAGTCAGCCCAACATCATGGGCCAAAGGGCCTGTTCTTGTGCTATACAATTTAAGTTCTATAAGATCAGGCATCTGGTATTCAATAGCAGGGAAGGCCATTCCTGCACCCGTTCTTATGTTTTGTCCCAGCAGCGTATTTCTGAAATTTAATGTTTCATATGTAAAGAAATTCTTTCTTGCAGCTGTGGATTCAATTTTGCAAACATGTCACCAACGTAGTGAAAGTATGCAACGCGTAGGGCATTAGTAGTCATTCCAACAAAGTTACTGTTCTCATGATGACCAAAGAAGGTGCTACAAAGAACTGGATTCAGGGAGGAATACTCGTCAATGCTATCCAGTTTGGTATATATGATGTCATTTTTACCTCATCTGTTGCTTGCATCTTGGGCCCGATGAGTGTAAGACAAAAAACATTTTGACATTTTAACTCGTTTTAGCAATATTTTAAAATATTTATTCAGCAAATTCAAATTTCTGTTTCAAAATTTGAAGATCAGTCTACTACTTAGTCTGTCGGTGGCGGCGGACACTCCACGGTAAAGCATTGTCTGTGTCTCTCCACAAGTGCAACAGGGAGCTAAACCAGTGGTACCAGCATCTGCAGTTCCCACCATCTCTGATAGCAGTGGTAGAAGTTAGCTGTGTGAGGGCCTTGACTTGTTCTGAACATGTTTAGTCTGGACAAACTCTGCAGTAGTAGTTCAGAGCCTCCCATTCAAAAGATGACATTTCTCCTAGATAACTGGGCTGTGACTTTCCATCAAGAGCACAACTAGTGGATCTCACTACAGAATCAGAGTTTTAATCTCTCCACTTGTTGAATGCTCTGTTGGCCAAACTGATACATCAACTCTGGGAATACTACAGTCTGGTTTTGTATTAATTGCAAGTAAGCTGAGATCATTGAAGAAAGATTTGCATTTGTATAGTGCTATCATTACATTGGTGTACATTGATTCAAGAGTACTTACTTAGATGTAAGATCACTATCGTAGTAGTTGCCAGAATCTTGAAGGACCATAGCATTCTTTCTCATTAAAGAGACATCTGGTGATGAGTTTAACTTGAGGGTCACTGCCCCTCAGGTGAAGGGAGAGGTTGAGAAAGTAGGACCTGCATGGCTTTGTGCCAATGCAGGAATTTAACCTGTTTTTGTCACTCTGTGTGTCAAACCTGTTGTCCAGCCACCTTACATGTGCACTTTATACAGCAACACAAAGTGATAAGGTTTGTTTTGTTTTGTTTCAGTGACATAACATAATTGATCAATTTTAAGCAGCATCAGTGATAACTCACTTACTGTTCTTCTATCCAATGTCATGGGGTCTTTCACATCCACCTTAGAGGGAGTGAATGTTCAGCACCAGTTAACGTCACATTCAAAAGCACCTCTGACATACAAAACTCTGAAGAAATTTTTGCACTCAAGCCTCTAGAGTGGGATTGAACCTGCGGAATATTTGACTGAGAGACAACAAGGCCAGCAATTTAGCAAAAACTAACTCTAACAATTTCTATTAAACACACTTTAAAGAGGTCCCCCTAGAATGCTCAAACATTGTGCCATAAGGCAAGTTCAAACATACGTCCCTTCAAGAAAAATATATGCATTTTGCTGACAACTTTCCTGTCTAATTATAATCAATTAAGGTCACGTGTGAGAAAAAAATATATTTTGATCTCACGATCAACCTTCCTTGAAAATTAAGACAGATCTGAGGAATGTAACGTGCTAAGTCTCTGATAATGCATAACGGAAGCTCATTTTAACAGGATATTGTTTTAGCAACTCTGTTCCATTGGGAAGCTTATAGCAGATAAGTGAGAGGTGAAATCATTACAATAATTATCAAACTGCCTTCAAGTCAGCAAAAAGAATTAGCTGTGCATCCTCAGTATTATTTATTCTATGGTATGGCATGATTGAAGACATTTTATGGCTGTTCAGAATCCCTTGTGACAAACTCAGTTAAAACATATCTAAACCCTCCCCCTGTCCCCAAGCCCTAACTTTAAATTTCATTCCTTAATTGAAAAGGCACTTGGTAAATCTTAAAGATTCAGTGCAATCATCATCTGTTGATGTTCCAGGGAAGCTCATTTAGACAGGAGGTTGATGAAGTAGCTTTGGATTCCACAGGGAGGATCACAGCAGATAAGTGGAAAATATACGATTATCATAATGATTAACAAACTGCCTTCAGAACAGATCTATTTGTCAGTCGACATGACTGTGCACAACATTTAGCAATGGCTTTGGGTGAATAAAATATGTAGAAAACAGATGGTCATTTTTAAGAGAAGATTTTTAAGCACCGAGCAGCATATGTTCACTCACATTTAAAGCAATTTGAACTTAAAACAAAGAAACAGACCTTTTGGCCTGACAGTTCCATGGCAGTGTTTATGTTTCAAACGAACCACCTCCCCATTTCTTCTAACTCATAGAACTACACAGCATGGAAACAGACCCTTACCCATGCCAACCAGAAACTGAACTAGTCCCATTTGTCAGCGTTTGGCCCATATCCCTCTAAACCATTCCTATCCATGTACCTATTCAAATGTCTTTTAAATGTTGTAACTGTACCCACTTCTACTGCTTCATCTGGCAATTCATTTCATACGTATGCCACACACTGCATGAAAAAGTTGCTCATTATGTCCCTTTTACGTTTATCCCCTCTCACCTTAGGCCTATGCCCTCTAGCTTTGGATTCCCCTACCCTGGAGAAAAGACCTTGGCTATTCACCCTATCCATGCTCCTCATGATATTATGAACCTCTATACTGGGGACTCCATCTATAAGATATATTTCCATTATTTTCTCCCTTTATATGTTTATTTATTTCCCCTTTGACTAAGTAATTTGCTCCATCTATTCTTGTGTAGCAAGATCTATGTTCTAATCATTATCCGGGTAAATGGAGGATCTAATTTGTCCTTCTGGATTTATTTTAGACTTGATTCAGAAGGTGAATAGTGAAGCTCCATAACAAAATTCAAAAACATTTATGTGACCCATTTGGGTGAGTGAAAGACACTGGGTTATTGGGCTCATATGCCTACAATATACAATGTGTTGCTTGTTGATAGGGCAAGGGGTCTGTGTACCAGGCTGAATGGATTCTTGAATTTGGTGTAGGTCCTTCCCAGAGAATGTCATCAAAACTTGCCTATTGTGTGGTTTGATGCCATACTATGATTTTGGCTTCAAGGCAGACTTGTTACTGTGCAGTAAGAAGTCATTTGGCCATCAAGCCCACATCAACTCTCTGAAGGCCATCCCTCCCAGATTCAGCCTTCTGTCCTCAGCCAATCCATCTAACCTGCACATCTTTGGGCTTTGGGAGGAAAGTGGAGCCCCCAGAAGAAACCCACACAGAGAACATGCAAACTTCATACTGACAGCCGTCTGAGGCTGGAATTGAAACTGAGCCCCTGGTGCTGTGAGGCAGCAGAGCTAACCACCATGGTCCCCAAGGATTAGGCTTGAAATTAACACTATTTATGTTAATTTCATTTCATACGAGGTAATCATTGATAGAATAGAATAGAACAGAATAGTAATTTTTTAACATTTGCGTTTTTACAAAACTTACAATAAATAGTTCTTATGTCACCAAACTCCAGTACCCTTATTAATATCAGAAATCATATGTAAGAAAAATTAAGACAAAGTACATTTTTAGCATAAGTTCCCAAGGTCAGGGAAAGACAGGAGCCCCTTTGTTCATTGCTGCAGAAACTCGACATGGAAGCCAGTGGATTCCTGACCAGATCAAAGATCCTGCCAAAGGAGCTGCCTCATCACTGATGCCGCAGCTGATGTAGATGACCACGTTGGGCCACTGTAATTCCAGACTGAGCCCATGCCATTGACAAAGATGCCACCGATATTTGGTCAGACCCCTCCAAGCCACAAAAGCCGCTGAAACAGACCACCACTCGGCAAGGAGATGGCTGCAATGGCCATGAGGAACAGACCACACTGCCTTCGCCACTGCTTTAGCCTCCTGAGGCATCCTTCCTCCACCAAAGCCGGTAAAAGATTAGTTGAATTTTGATGTTACATGTAAATAAATGAAAAAAAATGATGAAACAGGATGCGGCAAGCCTGGTTATCAGAAACAGATGGACTCAGGAGCCCGAACACTTCCTACCTACCCTCCCACTACCATTTTGAATAAAAGACAAGTATCAGGCGCAGGTCTTATAGTTGCTTTAAACAGAGGCTAATCTACTTTCTTTGAGTATTCACATCCCTGTACTCTTGCTGTGTCTTCCAGAGAGTCTCATTCTAGTGTGTCTTCCAGACTATACCTTCTAGAGTTTTCAAACTCTGTTCACACTGTTACTTAAACATGATCGAGTACTGCTCCATGTCATCATTGCAACTTTGCTCCATTGTTCTAAGATCTTGTAACAACAACAGACAAAGCTTTTTTACAGAAATTTGCACGTGTTGACTTTAAGTTATTCAAGCAGTAATTGAACCCACTCTGCAGAAGCATATTCCCAATTGTATAGCTTGAAACATCATAATCATACGTCAACATTTGCCTGCCACAATGTTATAAGAAAGGATGAAAGCATGCTTACTAGGGTACAGAAAAGATTTACAAGGGTGCTACTGGGGCTGAAGGGTTTGAGTTGTATGAATAGGTTGGGATTTTTTTCTCGGGACGAAGTAGCTTGAGACCAAACTTAATAGAGATTTATAACATCATGAGGGACACAGATAAGGTGAATAACCAAGGTTTTTTTTCCCCAAGGGTTGTGGAGTTCAAAACTAGGGGGCATAATTTTAAGGCAAGAGGAGACAGGGACCTGAGGGGCAACCTTTTCAAAGAGGGTCATTTGTATATGGATTGAACTGCCAGAGGAATTGGGAGATGCGGGCACAACTACAACGCTTAAAAAAACATTTGGCCAGGTAGATGAATAGGAAAGGTTTAGAAGGAAATAGACCAAGTGCAGGCAAATGGTACCAGTTTAGTTTTGGAAACTTGTTTGGCATGGGCAGGCTCTGAGTTGTATGCATCGATAATTATATAGGCTAGAAAAATACTTTGTGTCCTCAATTGATAGGTTGTATCGCACCATAAACAACATCTGAAGAAAAACTGTCAGTATTTAATAAAATGACTGCAGATTAGATGATCTTGGGCTTACTTTAAAACTTTCGCGTTCTGTTTCCTCTAACTATCTTGTCAACACCTTTCATGCAAAAGGCACCTGCAGACCCCGGACTGACTGCATAACATGAAGAGAATTGAGGGTGGTAGTCAAATTCCTGCTGTTGGTGCTGAATGCAATTTGGTAATGGAAGCTGAGCAGGGGCTACACATGTCTGCTGGTTTTTGACTTAGCGCCAGGGACAAAAATACACATTAATTTCACTCTAGAATAGTGCAATTAACAAATGTACAACTGTGATCATAATACACACAGTGGTGGCACGGTGGCTCAGTAGTTAGCACTACTGCCCCACATTGCCAGGAACCTGGGTTCGATTCCATCTTCAGATGACTGTCTGCGTGGAGCTTGCATGCCCTCCCCATGTCTGTGTGGGTTTCCTCTGGGTAATCCAGTTTCCTCCCACAATCAAAACATGTGTGGCTTAGGTGAATTGGCCATGCTTAATTACCTGTAGTGTTCAGGGATGTGTAGTTTAGGTGGGTTATAGTGGGATGGGTCTGGGTCAGATGCTGCAAGGGTTGGTGTGAACTTGTTGGGCTGAAGGGCCTGTTTCAACACTGTAGGGATTCTATGATGATTCTTCATTTGTTGTGTGAAATATTAAAACTTTGAAGTAACACAGGGAGCCTAAAAATTCTGAATTTTGGTTGTTAATTAATGCAGTATTTAAGGATTTTATTTAATTAAAACAGTAGTTCTCTGAATTGTAATGTTTGCTCAGCCACTTTATGTGGCAAATAGGAAAACCACTTATGGAAGGCCTTTTCTTGTGTGGTTTGATTCCACACTACAAGTTTGGCTGCATAATATACTGGTCAAAGAAAAGGCAAAGACAAAGACTGTCTTCCATCTCAGGCTTCAAAAGACACATTATTTAACATGCAGTTATCTTAAATATATCTGATGATAATAGATGTGCCAGGCTTTGATCCTATAGTTAGATTAAACCTTAATTAAAGTGTCTTCTTTATGTCTGTACGCTCATGTAAGCCTTCCACTCTCGATTGTTGGAGTCTGATGGTGTTCCAGAGCGTACAATGTGGTCTAACTCGGGTCACCCTGTTTCATTTGTGCTCAGTGGTGTGCAAACCCATGACATCATTGCAAAGTTGCCTAATGCCTTGAAACCCCTGCACAACTGAATATGCCAAGCCCAATCATCACTCAATATTCAATTAACTGATATCAGTTGAGGAGAGATAGAGTTGTCACAATCGTTTTCACTGGGCCTTAGGTAATGTGATGTTGCAGCCAGAATCAAATTTGGTGGAATAAGGTTTGAAAGTGCTACCTTATCAATCAAAACATTGTAAGATTGGACAAAAAGCTTCAGCAAACCTTGCAAGGAGGTGAAGATGAGCTGTGGAAACAGGGAGTGAATCAACTTGGTGATCAGCGCTGTGGGCTGAGACAATATTTTGGCTGCAGAGGAGATTTACTAGGATGTTGCCTGGTATGGAGGGAAGGTCTTATGAGGAAGGGCTGAGGGACTTGAGGCTGTTTTCGTTAGAGAGAAGAAGGTTGAGAGGTGACTTAATTGAGACATATAAGATAACCAGAGGGTTAGATAGGGTGGATAGGGAGAGCCTTTTTCCTAGGATGGTGATGGCGAGCACGAGGGGGCATAACTTTAAATTGAGGGGTGAAAGATATAGGACAGATGCCAAAGGTAGTTTCTTTACTCAGAGAGTAGTAAGGGTATGGAACGCTTTGCCTGCAACGATAGTAGATTCACCAACTTTAAGTACATTTAAGTTGTCATTGGACAAGCATATGGATGTACATGGAATAGTGTAGGTTAGATGGACTTCAGATTGGTATGACAGGTCAGCTCAACATTGACGGCTGAAGGGCCTGTATTGTGCTGTAATGTTCTATGTTCTAGGTTCTATGCCATTTTTATTGAGTTTCAGGGAGAGCTTCCCTCTATAAATTTAACAGGTTCACTCTGTGCCTGCACCTGCCTCCCAACAAGGCTCATGCTGTACCACTTTCACTGTTGCACACAAAATTTGCCCTCATTCAACTGCTCCCAACTACCAGCTCTCCTGGGACTAATTCCCCTGCAATGTTCCTGTGCTTCTTACAAATTTATTGGGACAACACGTCACTTTTCCTCAAAATGCACCAGCGCTAACAGCTGTGTCAGACACTTTCATCCCACTCAATCCCTCACTTTCTCTCATTCCAGGAGAAAACTGCTCTGATCAGGACTGAAAAAGCCAAGACAAATAGTGGACTTACTTTTCTGGACTCTCTGTCAGAATAGTATCTCACTTCATAATGTCTGAACACTACTCATCTCTGACCTTAGACATGGCTGCTTGGTTGAAGTGAGCCTGTTGTGTCAGCTTGTTGCTATGTGGTGCAGGTGTAACACTGACATACTCTGGTGACGGATAGCAACATGTGGACGTACATGGAATAGTGTAGGTTAGATGGGCTTGAGATCGGTATGACAGGTCGGCGCAACATCGCGGGCCGAAGGGCCTGTACTGTGCTGTAATGTTCTATGTTCTATAAACCCCTCACTACATTAGATCTCGTTTCAGTACCAGAAACCTGGCTGTCAGTGCTACAATCCCCTGGGAGTCCATCACGCTCTACATCTTGCAAAACATCGTACTTGTTTGTTATGGGGATAGCCACAGGAAACTCCTGCACCACTTGCCTACCTTTCCTAGAGATAACCCATTATCTGACTGTATCTGCGGTTTTTCTACCTTCCTGAAACTGCCATCCATCATATCCCCTGGCTCCCATAAATTCCTGATTGCCTCTAACTGTTACTGCAGCTGCTCCACGTTGAGAGGTGACTTAATTGAGACATATAAAATAATCAGAGGGTTAGGTAGGGTGGATAGAGAGAGCCTTTTTCCTAGGATGGTGACGGCGAGCACAAGGGGGCATAGCTTTAAATTGAGGGGTGAAAGATATGGGACAGATGTCAGAGGTAGTTTCTTTACTCAGAGAGTAGTGAGGGAATGGAACGCTTTGCCTGCAACGATAGTAGATTCACCAACTTTAAGTACTTTTAAGTCATCATTGAACAAGCAAATGGACGTATATGGAATAGTGTAGGTTAGATGGGCTTGAGGTCGGTATGACAGGTCGGCACAACATCGAGGGCCGAAGGGCCTGTACTGTGCTGTAATGTTCTATGTTCTTTGTCTATCCCCTTGACTGGTGACTGCTGACAGCCATGACAAGCTTGCCTGACTTTGTGTCTGTGCTAAAAGGCAAGGCGGGGGCAAGGCAGAGATGCTGTCAACATCTAAGTTAGCACATGGTGAATGAGCACTGGCATTGCAAGTGAGTAGCCCTGTATTGCAGATTGGTCGAATCTGCAAGCTGGGTGCCTGACCATGCACGAAGTGACCTTGCAGCAGCATTGTAATTAAAGGTGCTGGTGTGCTTCAAAATGTAGCATTGAAGTGCAGTAGATTAGAGTGGTTCCATGATGGTGCATGAGCCAGATACCAAAGTCAAAGGACAAGACTCTGCATCCATGTAAGGTGCCCTGAGATGTTATCACTGGACATTCAAAGATCGAGATCCAGAGGAGACAGCGACGGAGTGGAGTTGCCAGGTCCTGCCACAGACTTTCAATTTTAAAATTCTCACTTCCTATCTGATGCGTGGTAGAATAGGAATCGGCATATTAATGGATTCATTATTAATGATGGTGACATGTTCATCAGCACTACACTTTGTTATCTCAGATTCTCCAGCATCTGAAGTTCCTATTATCTCTGATATAATCCCTACTTATGGTCATCTCGCCATTCATTAATGAGAATCTCCTCTTGTTGTCTGGAACTCTGCTGGGAAATGTTGCTTTTGACATCAAGAAAAGCCATTGTGGGCTGATCATGTGATTTTCCTGGATGTCTGAGCCCATATTGCTTAGAGCCTTCTAAGAATTCCCCCTCCTCCCCAATCTTTTGACCTGCAGTATGAAGCCAGTGATATGCAAAATTATGTCTGGCATTGTCAAGACTTCAGGCACCCGTTCTGATAAGGAGGCACACAAAAAACGATTGTGAACTTTAAGGTCACTTTGTGGAGAAATTATAAAAAAATCTCAGCACTACCATATTCAGGAGCATTGGATAAAGTAGGCAGTGTTTCAAAGCAGACAGAAAACAAGCTTTGGTCTATACAACACCTGTCTTGTTCAAAAAGGAACATTCCAGCAAATCCCACTGAAGATGGAAAATATCAACGACAGAATGT
The DNA here is from genome assembly GCF_030684315.1 of Stegostoma tigrinum. NCBI lineage: Eukaryota > Metazoa > Chordata > Chondrichthyes > Orectolobiformes > Stegostomatidae > Stegostoma > Stegostoma tigrinum. The sequence continues at coordinate 14,149,349 of NC_081385.1, forward strand.
ATCACTGCTAGCCCTTAGGGTGGACAGGAAAAAGACCAACCAAGATAACAGCAGTAGTTTTATTAGTTGGCTGATTTTACTGATTGCTTCTGATGTGATTGCAAATAAATAGAATTTATAGCCTCAATATTATAAGCTACTTATGTATGAATAATATGTTCAAACAATGATTTGAATTTAGACACTTTTCTAGAGTCATTTTGTAATTTTGTAATTAGTCAAATTATTTTGTAATCCTGGAGTTAAGAAAAAGTCACAAAGGAATTAGGAATATGTTTATCTTTCCGACCCTAAAAATAGGAGGGGGAATTTGGCATGATTGATCCACTCTGCTATCTTCTCTTTGGTGACCTCTGCAGGAAAGGCATTTTCTGAAAGCAAAGCAAGACTTGAACAGTCCTTAGTGAGTCTAGCATGGTCGAATAAACCACTGTTTGTTGCCGGGGCATGTACATACCTCCAGGGAAGTGGGCCTAAGTTATCAGATGATAACAATTGACAATTATTAGAAAATTATCTCACACTCAGTGCTGTCACAGTGAACTTGGGAAAATGCATTGATTCTCAAGCCCCATTGTCCTCAAGCTTAACATAAAAGTTAATGATTTAATCAAAGTACTCAAAATGCTGAATTTGCTGATCATAGAGTGATATGGTACCTTAGTGGATAGCACAGTGTTTCAATGTTTAACATTGTTGCCTCACAGCAGCAGGCACCAGGGTTCAATCCTACTCTTGAGCAACTGTGTGGAGTTTGCACCTTCTCCCTGCATGTATAATGTCTCACCCTAAACCTATGCCCTCTAGTTTTGAACTCCCCTACCCTGTTGAAAAGACCTTGGCTGTTCACTCTATCCATGCCCCTCATGATTTTATAAAGTCCTATAAGGTCACCTCTCAGCATCCGACACTCCGGGGAAAATAGCACTATCTCAGGAAAAGTAAGTACACTGTAGAAAGTGTTGGAAGAATGCAGTAAATACTTGGTTTCCTTTGGGTGCTGTGGTTTCTCCCACAGTCCAAGGATGTGTAGATTAGTGTAGGTTAGTGGGCTTGGCCATGTGAAATTTTCTATAATATCCAGTGATGTGCAGGCTAGGTGGGTTAGCCATGGAAAATGCACGGTTTCAGGGCTAGGATGGGATGCTCTTGGGACGGTAGGTGTGGCTTTGATGGGCCGAATAACCTACTTCTACCCAGTAGGGAATCTATAGAATATGATGGAATTAGGTGAACAGAAAAAAAAAAGACCAGGTTCAGACACTTAGCAAGAGTTACTGTTTATTACAAATAGGTACATTCTAGTTTCAGGTGATCAATATTAGCAATCTATTATTCTACTAGTTGAACTGATTCTCCTCTTCATAAAACCCTACACATACACATTCAGACAGACACAGATAAAAAAAATGGAGTTGTGGTTACAGGAGAAAACACAGGGGTAACACAGTTTAGCAACACCAGTCCACAGAAGTTGCTTTAACTTTCTAAGATCTTCCCAAATGTGTTCCCTTTCAGAATTGCTCACATCGTCATGGGAGGAACAGGGTGATTAGAGCACATATTATGAGGTCTTAGGTTACTGATTAAAGGCAATAGCTTATAGTAACAGATAATAGATAACTAATGGACTTCTTCAGGTTTCAGTTACTTTTTACTGTAGAGAAAGAAACACAGAACTTACTCCTTCCGCAGTCTGACGGATCTCCCCTTCCACTGGAAACACTGAAGCTGTTCAACTTCCTAGCAACCGATCAAAAATCTACCATCAGGCTAATGATTTCTGGCATCTGCACCAGACCACAATAGCACAAACCAATCAGCAATCTGTTGCTGGCCAAATCTCATGCTGCCCACTTGCCCTGATACAAAGGTATCGCATCCCACTTCCCCAATGCTTGCAAAGCAGCATCGTAAACACAACTCACAATGAGATCCAGCAACCTGTTTTTAAAAGTGGAGCTACTCTTTCCACAATCATTGGTTTTAAATCTACCCTTTTCCTATCTTAGCTCACAACCAAAAATAAAGAAAATTAAAAAGATGCTGCCATGAAGAAATCACACCAGTTCCTTATGGTTAAACAGGTTTTATTCGGTGCTTTCAAATGCTTACTGCATTCTTCCAACACTTTCTACAGTGTATTTACTTTCCCTGAGATAGTACTATTTTCCCCGGAGTGTCGGATGCTGAGAGGTGACCTTATAGGAGTTTGTAAAATCATGACGGGCATGGATAGAATGAATAGCCAAGGTCTTTTCATCAGGGTAGGGGAGTTCAAAACTAGAGGGCATAGGTTTAGCGTGAGAAAGGGAAGAATTAAAATGGATCCAAAGTGCAACTTCTTCATGGTGGTGTGTGTATGGAATGAGCAGCCAGAGGAAATGGTCTAAGCTGGTATAATTGTAGCCTTTAAAAGGCACCTGGATAGGTGCATGATTAGGAAGAGTATAGAGGGATATGGGCCAAATGCTTGCAAATTGGGCTCGATTAATTTAGGAAATCTGGCTGACATGGGTGAATTGGATCAAAGATAATGGGAACTGCAGATGCTGGAGAATCCCAGATAACAAAATGTGGGGCTGGAAGAACACAGCAGGCCAAGCAGCATCTTAGGAGCACAAAAGTTGACGTTTCAGGCCTAGACCCTTCATCAGAAAAGGGGGATGGGGAGAGGATTCTGAAATAAATAGGGAGAGTGGGGGAGGCGGACTGAAGATGGATAGAGGAGAAGGTAGGTGGAGAGGAGAGTATGGATGCGGAGGTAAGGAGGGGATAGGTCAGTCCGAAGTGTTGGACAGGTCAAGGGGGCGGGATGAGGTTGGTAGGTAGGAAATGAAGGTGCACTTGAGGTGGGAGGAGGGGATAGGTGAGAGAGAGAGAACAGGTTGGGCAGGTGAGGATGAGCTGAGCTGGTTTCAGGATGCAGTGGGGGGGAGGGGAGATTTTGAAGCTGGTGAAATCCGCATGATACCATTGGGCTGCAGATTCCCAAGCGGAATATGAGTTGCTGTTCCTGCAACCTACGGGTGGCATGATTACGGCACTGCAGGAGGCCCAGGATGGGCATGCTGTCTAAGGAATGGGAGGGGGTGTTGAAATGGTTCATGACTGGCAGGTGCAGTTGTTTACTGCGAACTGAGTGTAAGTGTTCTGCAAAGCGGCCCCCAAGCCTCCGCTTGATTTCCCCAATGTAGAGGAAGCCGCACTGTGTACAGCGGATATACCCCTGCCCCCACTACATCCCAAAACCAGCCCAGCTTGTCCCCCGCCTGCCTACCCTGTTCTTCCTCTCACCTATCCCCTCATCCCACCTCAAGCAGCACCTCCATTTCCCACCTACCAACCTCATCCCGCCCCCTTGGCCTGTCCATCCTCCCCGGACTGATCTATCCCCTCCCTAACTCCCCACCCATACTCTCCTCTCCACCTATATTCTCCTCCATCCATCTTCAGTCCGCCTCCCCTTTTCTCCCTATTTATTTCAGAATCCTCTCCCCATCCCCCTTTTCTGATGAAGGGTCTAGGCCCGAAACGTCAGCTTTTGTGCTCCTAAGATGCTGTTTGGCCTGCTGTGTTCTTCCAGCCCCACATTGAGTTGGACCAAAGGGTCTGTTTCCAAGTTGTACATCTCTGTGACTCTATAACCTAGTCTTAACCATTCAACGACAACAAACATCAATGAACAATACATAAAACATAAGAAAGAATTGAATAACATATTAATAGAATATACAAGCAACAGTTAATTTTTGAAAAGGATTTTCAGTTGGATCTTTATTTTCAATGCTGGCCTGGTTAGTGGATGTACCCGGAAGTAAATACAACTATGGGTAGAATTTCTATATTAGGAGCAGCACTCTTGTAAAACTGTGAAAATATTGAGGGAAGTCACATGTATTTGCACCCTCTTGACTCACAGTTTGAAAATTAATCCATTCAAAGTTTGTGAACTGAAAGATAAATGAGGCTTGTCTTTCCTCAGAAGTCCATTTTAATTATTGCAAAATCAAAACTTTTACATCTTTAGCTTACCCATTTGAAATGCCAATTGTCTGCTTTCTGCTATTATATTCAATAGACACTAGTTATAATGCAGCTAGATCCCTCACATCTAGATTGATACATCCCACTTATAAATCTTCCATGTCCATTAGTACAGAATGAGCTGATCAAGCAGTGTCAGAAAGGAAACATTGGTTTCCATTTCATTAGTTTTCCAAATTAGTTTGACAATCACCTAGATGGCATAATATCCTATATAAATATCCCATAGATCTCCACAACACTTAAACTATTAAACTATCATCAGTTTTTAACTGTCTGTGTGAGCTGTTGAATTTAATATGACCACCATGACGCTTTTCCATCAGGTACTGCAGTCAATGTCCATTAAATTCTTCGCAAGACATTGAGAGTACTTTAATCTCTTCCCATCAAAGTCAGCTCAAAGTACTGTGGAGAAGTCAATAAAATATTCTAAATGCATCTGAAACATTTTCACAGCCTGCACCAGTACTATGATTAATACAGAGAAATGTTTGTTTCACTTTTTTTTGTACTGTCTTTGCAGAGAATACTGATTAGATTTACAAGTACAACTTGCTTTGTAAGTTAATGTTGGCAATGTGACAGAGCACAACTGAGGCAACAAATAGAAGACATTTTAATATAAAGTTACAGGATTCAAACTATTGGGTGAAGAATGTCGTGATTTTAACATGTGTAATTTTTGTTTGCAAAAGAGGCAGGGACAAAATTGATAGATGTCGTAAGGTTGTGAAACTTGGCATTTTGGGGGCAGGGTGCAGCAATACCTTGGAAAGGTTGGGTTAGGCAGCATTCAATAGTTTTTGGCATGGGAAACAGGTGGTATCTTAAAATGTATTGGAATGAGCAGAATTATAAAAGAGACCTCAGCACTTTTTAAAGGGACATTTATGTCAGCTGGCTGTAACTCATTTCCCACTCCATATGCAACACAGTGTTCACTTTGCAGGAATGAGAACACTTAGTGTTTCACAATTGTCCAACAAAATGTAATGAAGGAGGGTTTCATAGAATTTCATAGAATCTGCACTATGTGGAAACAGGACCTTAAGCCCAACAAGTCCTCACTGACCCTTGGAGCATCCCACACAGACCCATCCCCTTATAACCCAGCTAATCTACACATCCCTGAACACTGCTGGCAATTTAACATGGCTAGTCTACTTCACCTGTACATCTTTGGACTGTGGGAGGAAACCAAAGCACTCAGAGGAAACATGCGCAGACACAGGGAGAATGTACAAACTCTATAGCCACCCAAGGCTGGACTTGAAACTCAGAACCTGGCGCTGTAACTTTGGACTTAGAAAATGATACTCATGTAAGAGATCAATGTCTACTGATGGCCTAGAAAGTGTGACAGCGTACATTTCAGTGACTGTTGACACAGTTGCAATACTCAACATTGCAGGTGCTTCTAAGATAGATAAATATAGTTGAATTTACATGCATGGTAACTATAAAACTTCTATTTGTCACTTTTTGAAGGATAAACAAGGTCCTGAATAATAAATAATGGTACTTCAGAATCAGTACTGACAGCAACATTTCTGCAGCAATCTAGTTATGTGGAATAGTAGAGTTGAGAAAACAAACAAACCTTCAGTGGTTTCTATGGTAATTTGAAAGGATCAGAAAGATGGCAGCATGACTCAAACATCAGGCTTAAATCTTCAATTAACATCAGCACTGAAGTGATCTTCAGATTGATAGTTTTTATTGCACTCTGTACCCAGTATAAAGGATTTTATTATGAGCTGCTATTTCAGAAAAATCTTGGTACAACTTTTCTAGTGTCTGTTAGTGACAGGCTCATCATGCTTTGGTCAAAAGCCTACTCAACCTGCAGTGCATTAACAAAAAAATTCAAGACTACATGTCACACACTCCAGACGTGTTATTTCTTATATTCAAATTAAAGTTTTTTTAGTATATTTGTCAAAAAGCCAGAAATATTTTATCTCCATACTGTGACAATGTTGTGATTTTAAAAAGTTATTCTGTCCTGGCTTATTTTTTGAAGACAGCTTTTTAGGCAGAGGCACTGACCAGTCTACCAGAACCACTACAATAAATAACTTGGGAAGCCTTTTTTTTAATGCCTGAATGGGTGTGGCCTGCTCTCACAGATCCAGATTTCTGCGGTTTGGACTTTTTTTCAGTGACATCAGAAGCCTTTGGTGCCTCAAAAGAGTTGGAACCTTCTGTGTTTGTTTGCAAGCTAATACTGTCTCTGAATTTGCTGTTGATGTTTTTTCTTTCCTCTTGGATTGGAGAACTGCATGTGAGAATCTGTGTCTGAATTTGCCTTTTTGCCAAGGTGTGTGTTTATGGAATGTTACTATATTGGAACTGTTCATTAGTAATAGGCACTGTGTCTATCATTCAGTTGTTTGTCAATAGTGATGTTATTCTAAATTCCTCTTTCTCCTGTTTGTATTTTAACGATAGCGCTTAAACAAATTGCATTTTGTTTAATGTCCAGTAGTTTGACAATCACATCACATCCGGAACATGGCACATCGCAGCTACCTTTAAAATATAAACAAAGTTAGAGTCTAGACTACCTTCTTAAAATATATTTAGTGGTCCATAGCAATACATTGATGCAAAGTTTGTAAGTGGTGAGAAATAATTCTTACCTCAATAGGTGAATTTCTAATCTCAACAGGTTAATAGGTGAAGGTAAATAAATATTCACTTAGTTGTTATTATCTGAATCTTTTCTGGTTATAAACAACACCCATTGTTATAATGAATTTTAGGGGACAGCACCTTCCAGGGTCTGCATTTGCACAGCTCAATGCTGAAATCCAAAAGTTGCTGTGTTTTGTTTTTGGATGCCTGATGCGCTATGCTGGTATCTCCCAAACAGATTCACCAATGAAATCCATACAAGAGTGTGACACTTCTGTCCTTGTCCACTTAACACAACAGAGAGAAAAAAAAATTAGGGCTCATATATTTGATGCAAGTGATTTTTAAAAGATTAACATTATATACCCAATCAATCAAATTTGTAGAATTGTAGAATTTCATTCCTTTGGAATTCACAAAAAGAACAGGTGTTTTAATTTGATCCTCGCATCTTCTGTGCATATTGCATAAACAAATTACCCTACTGCTTCAGTTATGCAGTACATAATCACAATTTTGCGCTACAGCTGCACATGAACTTTACTGCTAAGTTGAAACTTAAAAATAACATGAGTGGCATTGTGTCAATTGTACAGGGTAATAAATTCTAACAGTGTTATGGACACGAGGTTAAATGAAATGAACTCCTGACAGTCACTCTATAATCAGCAAGTAACTAATTTTTAATTTAACTCTAACAGTGAACAAATTAACAGAACTACTAACAAACTGAATAATTCCCCATTAATTACTAACTATTCCCAAATAAAACAAAATTCTAATGGTATACTGTTCCAATAGATACCGGTCTTACTTACATAAGCAAAATTAATTTTAAAAAGGGTTAATCTCTTGAAATTAACACCAAGATAAGTCTTCCAGAATGTTCTTTGCCTTCTCTGCTTTCCTCCAGTCAAAAATGTCTTCCTTGGTCAAATTCTTAAAGGTCTTAAAGATTTCTGTGAGAACCAATGGTTTTCTCTTTCTTGAGAGCCAATTGCTGTTCAGAGCTGTTCTCTTAACAGATGGCAGTTTGCTTTCACCCTAATTTTCAAATGCCCTCTTCTTTTTTTTTTACCCTTGATGACCTATTAATTTCTTATAAAAGGATTGGTCCGAGGTTGTCAAAACCATCAAATTTAAATTTAATTGGGTTTTGGTATCTAGGGCTTAGTTTAAATTTATTGGCTAAATTCAAAGCCTAGCGTCTTGGTAAAAGTGTTGCTTTGCCTGCTAACAATATAGACTTTTGATATAATGTTTCAATTTCAAGAACTCTCTGAGCATCTGCTACTGTCCTAGACATTCTTTTAAGTCTCCAAGCTTAAAAAAAAACAGCTTTTAAAGGGACCATGCACTCTTCACCCCTATCATTTCACAAAAAAAACTAACATCTTGCCTTCCAATCCACAAGTACTAAATCAACTTTGCAACAGCAGGTTAATAGTAAATCTTAATGGGTCTTTCATTACCCTTCTCAAAATCAAGACCTAGCACAACACAACAAGATGATAAAGTGAAATCTTCTGCTGCTTTTCCACTTGAGGCAGTTCTTCACTTTCAAAAGAAATACAGTAATAAAATTAGAGCATATTTGTGAAAACAATTTACATACGTCAAACAATTGGAATATTCATCTGTTGGAACCTATGAACAAGGAATAGCTGTATGTTGTTAAGATATTAATTTAGCTAATTGTGTTATTTTTATGGTGGAAATGGTCATCTTCTTGTCTTCTCTTCTGCCCTTCCCAAATTAGCACATTGCAAATCAGATACTGCTCTCTGTAATCTTGCTCAGCTCCCACATTTAGCAGGAGAATAATAATATCATTAAAATGAGAAAACATACACATACACTTCTCAACAACTAATAAACTATTTATGAGGCATTGACCTTCAGCAGTTTCATGACAAACTATATTTCAAGTCAGCATTACTCCCAGCTACAGGAATGTTATAGGGATGGGTTGGTTCTATTAATGCATGTTTATCTTCATAATCATTGAGCCAGTTTGAGCATGCAAATTTGACTTCTGCAATCAAATGATGCCAAAGACACAGTCATGGGTATGTCCTTAAGGATTGATGTAGAATGATGAAGCTAATATCTAATAGAAAATACTGTATTAAATGCAAGACTCAGTCAAGAAGAAGAATGGCCTATGCCAGCAGTGCAAAATGGCATGCAGAGAATCAACATCTGAATGTTACTGCAACAGTTTTTATTTTCATTGGAAAATATTGTGAATATTTTTATAATCTCAGACTAAATGAAAGCAACAGATGTGGAAATAAGTATCCAAAACAAAAAAAAAGAATTACTGTTCTATGAATTTCATTGGAAATATGGAATACACTAAAAAAAAGGAAGCTGATAATTCGTGTCCATTTAATAGAGTTAACATAAAGTCATTTCACAGTTTTACACAACCTTCCTCACTTCCTCCGGTCTGGCCCTTCAAAGAGAATGGTTTTCCTCCATTTCTCTAAGTTTAATTACAAATAAATGATATAATAATTTGATTGAGGTTATCTGTCTGCACTCAAAATTGTCTTTAGATAGACAGATCTGGCCTTTTGCCCATGTACCATTGGATATTTTAGTTAATTATGAATAGTTACGGCAGAAAAAAAGTTGCACACCTCATTTTAAATTAAGATTTGTGCAAGGAATTTAAGTAGCAATAAAAAGGCAATGAATGGGATGAGATTAGTTACCAGAGGATAACGCTTTAACATTTAACAGTTGGATTTTCAGTAGAAACTTTCCATCAACGGTCTAGAAATTTATATATAAATGTCCTGTTTAAACATAGTTTGTATATAATGTTGCTGTTGTTCTGGTGTGTCAATTGTTGAGATTCCCAACTGTTTTGCCCTGACAAAAGGATTTTTGAAAGTTAGAAAGCTGGCTTTAAAGTCTGTACACACCTCACACATTGGCTGCAGTTTAATTTGCCTTTCTCTCTTGCAGAAATGTTCAACCTTCATGGAGCTGCTTGTGTCATCTTTTTTCCCCTCAATACCCATTAGCAGTTACTATTCATGTCTAACGTCATTTAGACCTACAATTTGACTGTGATTGTTTTCACCTCAGATCAGGGTGATCAAAAGCTAATGTGACTGCATACTATAATAAATTAAGATTTTCCCAATTTATATTCAAGATGTACTGCAGAAACTCACCAAAATTCCTTGGAGAAAACATTAAGATGGACAAAGTCTCCAGATGCTTGGTAACAGTATCTTCTGCACACTCTTATCCAAATTGTACATCATCCTGAAATGGAACCAAATCACCATTCCTTCTCTGTCTCTCTATGGATATACTTACCCCGCATGGACAGTAGCAGTTCTAGAGGGTGACTCAGCGTTATCTTCTAAAGCATAATTAGGGACGGACAACAAAAGCTGGCCTTGTCTGTGATGCCCACATTCTGGAAATGAAGAAAACAACCTTCTTCAAATTTTCTCTGGTGGTAAGTAAATTTGTGTCTTAGTGAGTGAAAATATTTGTTAACATGTGTACCCTTATTAGTGACATAGGATGTCAGATCTGGGAATTGGAATGAGGCAGATGCCAGCAATGGGGAACACCAAAGTTGTAAAAAAGCATATGAAATATGACAGTGAGATCGTTATCCTCATCAGAATATAATTAACTTAAGATGGGAGTGTTCAAATTTGTAATTTAGAAGCCAACAAAGAAAGACATTCCAGTATATTCCATTCCACCTGGCCAAAAACCATCATACAAGGGATTAAGTGGTATAAGCAATTCAGATCCAGTATAATATCAGGTACATAGGCTGTGCATTCCAAAGCCTGGCAGACTATTATCAAATAGCATGTTCTTTTTACAATTTGCAACTGACAGAGAATAGAGGAGACTCAAGCATCCCACACTTCCAATTGTCAGAGCAGGGTGCCCAACATTAGATGTGATTCCATATTTTTTCAATGAGTACTGCCCAATCCCAAGTGTTCCAAAAATTACACTGAAAACTAATCTAAGATTATCAGTTGGACTTGCTATGTGGCTTATCTATCCTTGTTATAAGCTACCTATGTTCATAGTATGGACCCAATCCTCTGTTGAAAATGAATTGCCGAGCATTGCACCTTTTTAATTAAGCAGAAGTGTTAGTGTAACTGTGCCCTTGTGCATCCTCATGGCAGCAGCTTGTCCTATCAAAGTCAACTTACCAAGCACTCATGCTATATTAGTGATTGTTCTTTTCAACATTTAGCATTCCTGAGTCTGTCCAGTTGATTCCCAGACAAAATGCATCAACAGATATTCTATTTTTTTCACCAATTCTCAAGATCTGTTTTACCAAGTGACCACTTCTATTGCATCTCAGTACATGAATATCCCTAACATTGATGAGCATTATAAACAACATTGGGTTCAACATAATTTTAAAGCTAGAAATAAGTGCTGACTATATTCAGCTAAAATCAAATTACTTAAGGATCAGTCACAACTGTCGTTTTGAACAAAATAATTCCATTTGTCGACAAGTGTTAATTCATCCTTTTTTACATTTTTTCCCATCACACAGTTTTGGAACAAACATCCCTTTCTGTACGATTCATTGGCATCCTACCAGATTGTGATCTTCAACATAGCATTGAACATTTAGTTTGTACTGCCAATTTAACATGATGGTTAGCATTCTGTGTGTATCCAAGACTTGCAGTAAGGCTAGCCTTAAAATTAACTAGTCCAGTGAGGGATTTAGTTCATGCTTTCACCCTGAATTAACACAATTGCATTTTGCTTTTGAAAATTGCAGCTTCACTGAAGATAACATAAGCCCCTTTTTCCCAAGTCATAAATATTTTTCTAATGGTGCAGCAATGTTTAAAAGGAGCTCAGGGTATCACAGAGACCTGTAACAGAGTGGCAATAATGACTAATGGAAACTTTTCAGTTCACCATGGATGTTACGGCCAGGACGTGAGTGCAAACAAACCCTACTAAAATAGAGAAATAATGTGCAAAATGGCAAGGGAACAATCTTCAGAATGCAACATTTCTTATATGGTTCCCCTATGTAGGTGAACATCGTCAGTCAGTTGCCACACATTACTATTAGTTGCATACAATCCTCAGAATAAAAGCTCCCAACTGTTTGCAAAATGATCTATTGTGTATATTGCCCAATCCGCTGGAACATTACCCAAATAAACTGGCTGCAAGATTAATACTCAAGGATAACATGTCTTAACACATGCACAGAATGGCTTAGGAATGAATTACAAGCCGCAGGCAAAAAGTGGAAGCAGCCTTTGAAGATATCGTTTTACTAATTGTTGTAGAGGCAGCATGCTGTTGCATAAAATTCAGGTCTGATTTGAAGAGAAATGTGCTGCATCATGAATCAGTTATGGAGAAATTTAAGTTGGATTTAACAGGTAGAATGAACCATTATCAGCCACTAAATAACATTGGCGAATCTTTTGGAATATATTATAGGATTGGAAAGATGAGAACCTCAACTTCAAGGCAAAAAAAACCCTGATTTTTCCACACAAGGTTTTAACAGCAAAATGAGAATTCCTCTTGCGAGCAATGAGAGACCCATCTGCATGCATTAACATTTCATTACTTGCTATTCTTGCCTCTTTTATATGCAATGTGCTATTTTCCTGTGTAGTGGAGAGAAACTTGAAAGTGATAATTGCTAACGTGGAAGTCTGAGTGGGTACTTTGTTTCAGAGATAGAAGGAACTGCAGATGCTGGACAATCTGAGATAGCAAGGTGCAGAGTTGGATGAACACAACAGGCCAAGCAGCATCAGAGGAGCAGGAAAGCTGACGGCTTGAGCCTAGACTTCTGAATTTCTGAAGAAGAGTCTAGGCCCGAAACGTCAGCATTCCTGCTCCTCTGATGCTGCTTGCCCTGCTGTATTCATCTAGCTCTACACTTTGTTATCTGAGTGGGTCCTTGGCAGCTCCAGCTCTCTGCTTGCTCCTCCCAGTCTCCTTCTTGGCCAGCGTTCCCCAACATTTCAAAACACTTTCCATGGGCAGTGACAACCTGCACATAAATGTACTGCCTCATGTGACATATCTGTCTCAGTTATAGTGTAGTTTTCCACTTCAATATTATACTATGGAGTGCACTGGCATCGTATGTTGCAATGTTGCTGCCACTTTGGGCACAGGATCAGGCACCACTTTCATGCTTTGGAACAGGGTGTATCTGAGGGCTTTAAGCTCTCTGAGTGTTCACTCATTTTGCATGTACTTAGATGCGCATTATATTAAGCTACACTGGAAACCACGCTCTGCTACTCCTGCAGACACCACCTTTTTTTAAAATTACACAGAACTCCCCAATTTATTTTTCTTTTAGGTCCACGATGACAGATAGAACAAACCGGGTGACTGTACTCAACAAGAATGATTATTTATTGCGAATATATAACTCTAGACAAAGATAGGCAACAGTTAACTCTCCTAGTTAAAACTGCAACCATCTTACAATCCCCCCCTCCCTTATAAACCCTTGTGTGTATATACGGACATAGACACGAAAAATAAAAGATGGGTGTTATGGATGGATGGAAAGACTGGGAAGTCAGCTCAATAGTCCCTACTCATAGGGTTTGCAAAGATGATCTTTCGTTTGATCAGAATGTTGTTTCTTGATCTTCCTTCTCTAGGTACTTTCACTTGTTTGAAGGAGGTACAGGATGATTCCTTCACTATTGTAAAAGATTATTAATGAATTAGAAGTCCCAGCATGCAAAAATAAATTGGTGTTCTTCAGGCTTAAGGTGAGTTTTGCTGTGGAGAACAGAGACAGCTCCTGGACTTGTGGAATCTGAAGGGTTCTCCCTAAGCTGTTCATCGTCTGAAGTTGTTCATTTACCTGAGAACCAATCACATAGTTGCTGGCAGTTAGAAGGCCCTTGTTATCAATAATTGGTCACTAGTCCACAGACCAAGCTGTTTCTGGCTGAAGAGAGATAATGGGAACTGCAGATGCTGGAGAATCGGAGATAACAAAGTGTGGGGCTGGATGAACACAGCAGGCCAAGCAGCATCTTAGGAGCACAAAAGCTGATGTTTCAGGCCTAGACCATTCATCATCCTTTTCTGATGAAGGATCTAGGCCCAAAATGTCAGCTTTTATGCTCCTAAGATGCTACTTGGCCTGTTGTGTTCATCCAGCTGCACACTTTGTTATCTCTGTTTCTGGCTGAATTACACTCCAACTGCCATGTTTTTGCCCATTCATTAAGCTTGCCCAAGATTTCCTGAAGCTACTTTACAATACAAATCCCCACTTAGGTTTGTATTGATTGCAAATCGGGAAATATTACATCTTGTCCCCATATCTGAATCATTGCTTTATTGTGTACATCCTTGGATCTAGCACTTCTACAACTTCTCCTGTTAGTGCTTGAACCAACAGCTGTGTAATCAGTACTTACAATGAGCATCACATTCCTTTCTTTCAAAAACATGCAACAATCCTTTATCAATCCTTAATTTTAAACATTTATTTATTATTTCAATCCACAATCCAAAATTTTTAAAAAGAGTGAAAAGACACAATCTTTATAATTAGATTACCACCTTGCCTTTTTGCACATCACCACCTCATTCAGAAATTATAGCAACACACTACTTCTGTCTTACCTTCTCTTTTAGCACAGACAGATCAGAAATGATCAGTCAAGGGGTTGCATATGTTGCTGTATGGGACCAGGCAACATCAAAGTCACACCTGCAACACATGGCAGGTCTGAGGTAAGCCAGTAATCCACCGTGCTGGGTACTGAATCTTACCATGTTTGAATCCGACCATGGAAGATAGAATTTCAATTCAAAGCAACTCTGGAATTAAAAATCTAGAGATGTCCATGAAATCTTTGTTGATTCTCATAAATACAATTTTACTGTCTTTTAGTCCCCAGTATATTCCTACTCGACAGGGAATCAATTCTGGTGCAATGAAGCATGTGGGAGGGCATGCCAGGAAAAACAGGCTAAAAATGAGGTTTCAGCCTGATGAAGCTACAAGACAAGTCTGTAAGCACTGAGACTGAGTATTTCTATAAGCAACAGATCAGATCTAAGATCTGCAGTCCTGCCAGATCCGGTCATGGATGGTGGTAGAAAATTAAGCAACTCACTGAAGGAAGAGGTGCCATAAATATCCCTATCCTGAATGATAGGTCAGCTTAGCACATCAGTGCAGAAGATAAGGTTGAAGCATTTGTGATACTTTACAGCCAGAAATGTCGAGTGCATGATCCAGCCTGGCCTTCTCAGGAGGTACTATTCTGGGCCGCCATCTAACTCTGTTTTCATTACAGCATGTGCCATAGACAATATCTTCGTCCATCATTCAACATCAGTAACCTTGCCTAAATATGGGGAAGTTCAGCCCAAGTGAGGGAAAGAAACATTGGATGAGAGAAGAACAAATGGGAAATTAATAAAACATTTAAACAAAATAACATTATAAGTTTGGCATTTTTACATTTGTTAAATCATATTTGGCAAATTTGCTGGAGCATTTTTGAAGATATCATGAACAAAATTGGTAAAAGTGAGTTGATGGGCATAATGGCTGTACTTAGGTTTTCAGAAGGCTTTCGATAAAATCCTCCACAAGACTTATGTTGGGAATATTAAGGTGCATGGAATAGAAGGTAATAGAACATAGAACATAGAACACAGAACAGTACAGCACAGAACAGGCCCTTCAGCCCACGATGTTGTGCCGACCATTGATCCTCATGTATGCACCCTCAAATTTCTGTGACCATATGCATGTCCAGCAGTCTCTTAAATGACCCCAATGACCTTGCTTCCACAACTGCTGCTGGCAATGCATTCCATGCTCTCACAACTCTCTGCGTAAAGAACCTGCCTCTGACATCCCCTCTATACTTTCCTCCAACCAGCTTAAAACTATGACCCCTCTCACAAACACACACTCTCTCACACACACACTCTCTCACACACACACATACAGAAAACACAGAGTAAGAATAAATGGGACATTCTTGAGCAGGCAGACTGAGACTAGTGGGGTACCATAAAGGATCAATATTTGTTGTACAGTATAATTGTTCATAACATATATCAATGATTCAGATATGGGGACAAGATGTAATATTTCCCAATTTGCAGTTGATACAAACCTAAGTGGGGATATGTATTGTAAAGTAGCTTCAGGAGATCTTATGCGGGCTTAGTGAATGGGCAAAAACATGGCAGTTGGAGTGTAATGTGGAAAAATATAAGGTTGTCCACTTTGGTAGGAGAAACAGAAGTGAAGAGTATTTCATGAATAGTACAAGGTTGGAAAATGTAAATGCACAAAAGGACTTATTGATAAGAACACTAAGTCAGTGGAGGCTAATATGCAGGTGCAACAAGCTACCAGAATGGCTATTGGAATCTTAGCCTTTATTTCAAGCGGATTTGAGTAAAGGAGTAGTGAAGTTTTGTTTCAATTCTCTAGGAACTTCTTTAGACAGAACCTGGAATACTGTTTGCGGTTTTTATCACTTTACCTCAGGATAGGCATTACTGCTAAAGACAAAGTGCAATAAAGGTTCACAAAACTTGTCTTAAGGATGGCATGACTGTCCTGTGAAGATACATTGAGCAAAGTGGGCCTGTATTCTTTAGAGTTTTAAAGAACCAAAGATGATTTAATTGAAGCATATGAAGTATTTGAAGGTGGAGACAGGGTAGATGCAGATAAGATACTTCCCCTGGTTGAAGAGTCTAGAACTGGGAGAAACAATTTAAAAGGAAGTTGGATGTCACTAATTCCCAAGATGAGAAGAATATTTTTTACTCAGAGGGTCACGAGCCTTTGGAAGTCTCTTCCACCACAGAAAGTGGTGGAAGCCAAGTCGTTGAATTAGTTTAAGGCAAGGGTTAATGGATTTCTGATTGCCAATGGCATACAGGGTTATAGAGATGGGGTAGATAAAAGAAATTGAAGTGTTCAATCAGCCATGATCATATTATATGGCGAAGCAGGCTTCAACAGGCTGAATGGCCTGCACTTGCATGCACGTTCCTATTTGTTAAAATCTAATCAAAATTAATAGCTGAAGAACCAAGTAATGGTTAATTTACAAAGCCAGAGTGGTTGATTGGCTGCTGTTTTACTCTGTCATACGATAGAACTTTTGTAATAACAAAATGTAACTTGAGGTTTCTGTTCCGAGTCCAGTTCACAGTCATGACACAAACACAGCAAGAATATGACATTCAATATATTTCAACTATGAGTCAGACAGCGAATTACTAGTTTCTTGAGGGTATCAATGAACGTGGCTACTTGGACAGTGACTGTTATATATCGGCTTTTAATGGGACATCTGTTTCTTCAGAAAAATTGATATTAATTTGACCTAAATAAAAACGAGCATTGTTAGTCTCACTATTGTTTTCACTATATTTGCCAGAAAGGTCAAACTTAAGAAATGATCTTTATTTTATTGTCTCTGTCTATTTAAAACAATATTATCCCTTTTTGCAATTAGGTAAAAAAGAACAAGTATATGAAATTTAATTTTATTTAAATAATACAATTGTCCCTCAAGCCCACAAAGCATGAAAGGTCATCACTAAGAATTTAGACAGTAAAATGTTTCTCATAGATTTTGTTCCATTTCAGAATTTGAGACTTTAGGTGTAGAGTATTTCTGCTCTTTTCTCAATATCATTAAAACCTGATTTTTAATTAATTATCTGATTTCAGTTTGTAAAATGTAAGTATGCAAAACTATACTGCTCACTGCATTTTTCTAAACATGAGTCCATTCATAAATTTGCCCAGTGTATTTCAATTGTCAAAAACAGTTGCTGCTGACCTACTAATGCATGAATTGCTCTATAATGTTCTCTCACATAAAGAACAGAGGGCATAATCTCTTGCAATAACATCTGTTCCACTATAATGTCACGGTATCGTAACATTCATTGTAAGACACCAACAGCAATTCCCTGCAGCATTGAATAACAGCACAAGGGCTCAGGTCCTGTCAAAATTGGAGCATAAGGAAGAGGTTGATTGTTTCAACAGAATTCAAACCAAAACTCACGAGCAAGGCATCTAGGCCATTCCTTTGTACTTCTAAAACTCAATATTGACAATGATTTAACCCCTACAGTGGGTCACTTGTTTCACTAGATTGTGAAATAGACACAGAGGTGAGAAATTACATTCCTTAAAAGAGAAGGAAGAAAATCTGAAACATGACTGAAATAACTGCACCGAGGTTGGTATCCAATCACCAAGTCACCCTTTATATACATGGACACATTACGTGGGCTCTGGGCAGCAAGTTCAAAGCTAGTTCCGAGAATGAGGAGGCTCTCTAAATCTCCTATTTCTATATGTCAGCCATGGCTCCCTGATTGGCCCAGGTTAGCAACCCAATCAGGGATCTCAAAGTCAATGGATCCACCTGGCCTTAGTTCCAATCACTATAATGGCATAATGATGTTCAGACTCTCTCTCTCAGATGTATAGATTCTGATACTGATTGATACTGCTGAGCTTTTGTATTGGAATAATATATCTGAAGTGAATATTATGTTCAGGTTCATTACTTATTGATGGTAGAAAACATCCAATTCACTTTTTAATCTTTGGCAGAACAAGAATTTTACTTGTGGATTGTGTTCTGTCATCTAATATTTCTGCTCTGGTTTATGATGGGGGAATGAATCAAAGAATGTTTTTATTGCATTGCATTTCAGAACTCTCTCGGTTAGCTTCTGATGCCTTTAAAGCATGTCTTGTTTCTAATTGCACTTTTCTTGCTAATAATATGCAAAGGTCAGTGGGGCTGCTCATTATATGACACCACATGTTTATATAGTAGGTATATACATTAGCAGCATTAACATCAACAAACATCCAGCCTCCTGAGGAAGTCTGCTGGAATTATATATTATGTTAGATTAGAATTGAATGACTTTTATTGTCACAATCATTCAAATGCGTGTAGTGAAAAGTTGGTAATGTCAACACTCTGCTGGTCAGGGTACCTCGGTACAGATACTTTACGTGCAGTTACAGAACAGAAAGAGCAAAGGAATACAAAATTTTAAAAGGTACTCAAATTACTCCAAATCCAGAATAAGAATAAAAGATATCTTTAAAAAGCACTCAAATTATAGTCATTTTCAGTGAGTCTGTGTCTGCTGGCTTCAGAACATGAGTCCTCATTACCTCCCTCTCCAGGCCCCGGCCCACAACTCACCTCAGTACTCGGACTGCCTCCCTCTCTGGGTTCCAGCCCACAACTCACCTCCGGTACTCGGATTTTCTCCCTCTCCGGGCCCCTGCCCACAAATCACCTCCGGTACTCGGACTGCCTCCTTCCCTGGGCTCTGGCTCTGATATGGGCCAAATGTTGGCAAATGGCACTAGTTTAATTTGGTATACCTGGCTGGCATGGACAAGTTGGACCAAAGTGCCTGTTTAGATGCAGTACATCTCTATGACTGTGAATGCTTTCGAAATCCCTAGGATTGTAAAGATTAAAGGAATCAATAAGAAGTGGGCCAACAAGTTGAAAAACAAAACATAATAGTTAGAAAGAGTTTGAATTGACCAGAATTGGTACTAGAATAATATTGGTAACAATCGCCAATCATCTCAGGTCAGTTTTGCCTACTTGCCTCATGGGGCTATGAAATCAGGCAGTGTTACATATGAACATAAAACAGTTCACCTAAAGACAGTAAGGCCATGTAAATCACTGAGGTACAAATCTATACTGCAGCCTAAGGCAGAGTTATATGGTCCCTGCTTCATGTTGTCACTTAAAATTAGCACATAATAATGAAATACGAAGGGCCATGAAACATATTTTAGCTCCAGTGTTAATCTCTTAAGATCTCAATGTGTACATATTTGTCTTGTGTGTGTTGCATTCTGTCTTTTAATAAAGGACCTGTCACTTGAGTATTGTGCAAACTCTGCAGCCTTTTATTAAAATATATCTCAAAAGATCATAGTGGTATAGCAAGCTGTGTTTTTAGGCACACAGCATTTATTGTACGTCTGGTCTGTCTTCCAATCTCTATTACAGATATTTGTAATGTTTGTAATCTACAATTAGACAGCAAGAGAGGGCCTTTTGTAAAAAATGGAATTAAAAAGCTATGTGCAACGTACTGCGGAATGTGTCCTAATCCTTGTGTAAAGTATATGCTTGCATGTATGCTAAATTATTTAATCTCTCGAGGGCGATACATAACAGTGGATAAAAATCTGAATACAAGAAATCTGTGAACTGCCTCCAGGAGTTCTCCTTGTGAGACCATTGGGCACTACCTATAAGATACAAAAGTTTCTGAACCAAGTGATCAACTCATTTAACCACATTTCGTATTTTTAGACTCTGGGCAAAATTTTCTTCTGAGATACTTCAAAGCCTTTCAAAGGTAAGCTGCACAAAATTATATGCTTACTGGTCAGATATCTTCTGTTCATGATCACAGAGATGTTCTTATAAAACTACTTCTTGTGTTTTCCCATGCAAAACAATTCCCCATGCTTCAAGTCTGTTCTTACCAATGATTTACAAATAGTTAAAACAACTCATTTCAGTACAATTGAATGTTTTTAAAACTCTATGATTTGATTGATCGAAACCACAAATAAGCTGGATGTTTGCAACAGATAGATTGCAAAGTCAGATGCTTTTCTCTTCATATGTGAGTAAAGTCACCATAGATCCAGAGGACAATTTTTTCATTGGAGAGAGAGCTGACTGGTGTTGAATTTAACTTCGGGGTCATCACAGCTCAGGTGAGGGACAAGGTTGAGAAGACAGGGCCTTCATGACAGCCTCAGCTGGTATAGGAATCGAAGCCACACTGTTGGCATCGTTTCACATTGCAGAGAAGCTGAGTTAACCAACCCTGACTTGTGACTGCATACCAATCAACAGTGTAACTTTCCAGAATCCACAGAGACAGTTATATATTTTCTGAGTTAACGAGTTTGTACATCACAATTGTAACTTTTTAAAATATTCATTTATTTAAGGGATTTGGGTAATGCCAGCAGGTTCAGCATTCATTGACTGTCCCTATTTAACCTCGAAGAAGATGGTGATGTGTCACCTTGTTGAATGACTGTAGTCTGTTTGGTGAATATACACTCAAAGGGCCATTAGGGAGGGTGCTCAATATAGTTTCATGTTAGGATAGAGTGTAACTTGGAGATAGTGAGCTCCTGATGACCTGGTGACTTTGTTCTGTTTGGTGGTCAGGACTGAGAACTGTTGCCAAAGAAGTCAAGTTAGGCTGCTGTGGTGCATTTTTTAGATGCAGCCACTCGGCACTAACAGCGAAGAGAGTGTATATTTAAACGGGTGGATAAGGTGCTGCTTAAACAGACTAATTCTGGCTGGGTGGTGTCAATTTTCTTGAGAATTAACAGAACTGCAGTCATCCAAGAAAGTGGAGAATATTTGATAATACTCCTGGTTTGTACCTTGTCAATAATGGTCAGGCGTTGGCGAATCAGGAGGTGAATAATTGCCAAAGTATACCCAGCCTAATGGAGCCACAATATTTGTATGGTTGTTTCAGTGAAATAACTGGTCAATAGAATGTTGAGAGTAAGCATATAAAATGGTACAAATGCCTTTGAATGTCAATGGAAGAATAATTACGGACATTGAAGTAGGAGCAGAAGTAGGCCAGTCAGCCCTTGAGTCTGCTATGTCTTTTCAGAGGATCATGGCTGATCTGTTTATGATTGAATTCCATGTGCTCATCTATGATTCACCAATGATCTGTAAAACTGCAACATAACATTACTACTTTGATGTTCAATTTCTTTCATTATGGATGGATTTCTGTTAGCCTTCTCAGTTACTTCGTATACCTGTGTGCTATTTATTGTGACTCATACATCAGAACACTTCTGCACCTCAGCACTGCATTCACATACATGCAGTAGAACTCTGATTTGTATTTCATTATTCTCTCCGTCCTTCCAATTTTACCAAATAGATCAACATTCTCACGTTTAGTTTTATCCACCTTTCCCAGTACTTCATACACACTGTTATTACTTCTAGTACTTCTGCTGTATTCTCAACTTCTCATTGAACTGGAGTTGCTGCTCTGGATTGATGGTGAAGATAAGGTGACGCGTCTTGTTTGAGCCAAATTGTTACAGTTAGGAGTTGAATACAAATCTGCTTTTTCTCATGGCTCATAATATCATGTGACTGTTGAATTTTGAGTTCCTACAGCATTTCTGAATCAATCTGGTTTATCAGAGGAGTAATATTCCCAAAATGGCTGTCTTTAGGGCAGTGGGAAAGCCCATACCTCTGGGTTGAAGCCTCACTCCAGGATTTGATGATCGCAGAAAGTACATTCATAACATGGCCAAACAGTTTGGCTGTCAAACAATAAATCTTTCTCATATGCCCATTATACGCAGTAAAAAACAGGAGAGTATCCTGGCCAGATAGACTGGATGTGGATTAACATCTTACTAGTTATTGCCTCTGGTGAAAGACAAACAATATTTTCCAGAAAAAGCTGGACATGGAATCAGAACCATCAGATGCTTTGCCAGTTTCTTTGCCTGTGCAACTAGGTGCAAGAAGTGAAAAGAAGAATATTTCAAAATAAAATGGAAAGTGTCCTTAATGTGAAAATTAGACCTTGTTTACACCAGGACTATATGATAGACACCCCTACTAAAACTGCCATGATCAGAGGCTTCCTTAGCAGGGCAATTACTGGAGATGAGGTCATGTTGCTATTCCACATTGTGTTGGTTCTCTCACTACCATTTAAAGGCCTAATCTAGCAGGTACGTCTCTCAGAACTCAGCCAGCTCATTTAATTAGCCCAACTGGTTATTCTTACACTGGATTTAACAATGTCATTTCCTACAGTCATCTAAAACCTTCGGAAACAATAACCATCATCCTCCAAATATCCCCCTTTGCCATTTGATGTACTTGGCCGACCTCATTCCCAAGAATCTGCTCTAGTAGTGCTACCTTCCATGTTGGACTGGACACAGAGTGCTGTAGGAAGCTTTCTTAAACACGATTTAGCTTAGCCTGACCCTCATTGGCCTTTACACTACCGTTATCCCAGTTTTTAATCGGGTAACTTAAATACCCCATTGTAACTATTCAATGTTGTTAGCACCTTTCCCTAATTTTCAAGTAGGTTTGTTTTTTTTTAAAATCCTTCCTACTGGAAAGAAGTCTATATGTTTAACTAAGCATTGTAATTACATTCTCCTTATTTCTAAATTCTTATTTGTTTGTGGTGCACTTGAAGCACTTTTAATGATAGTGAAATTATCTCACCCAGAGTACGCTTGGTTTCTGATTGTTGAATGTCCAGCTTATAAATGCTCATACTCATGAATGAGATCGCAAATTAATATTAATTTGAGAGATATGTTTGCAACCATTTGCTCGTATTTACAAATGGCCATTTTGTGTTGTACTAATTGACCTACAAATGTACTCAGAAACAGAACCTGTTGATAATCCGGGGTCTACCTGTGTATTCTGTGCCTCTGCTATCCTTCATGTTCTAGCTGATATTCAACAGATAGAGGTCTGATTCAATTAATGATCAGTAGGAATTTTCTTTGCCCATATTTGACCTGTTGTTGTGAGGCTTCAGGCAGTCTGTAGTCAATGGTGAGCACTCCCAGGACTTGATTGTAAATATTTTTAATCAATCTGTGCAAATGCTGTTCTTGAGCAGGTGGAAACCCAGGCCTACTGACCCAGAGATAAGGATACTATCACTGCACGTTGTTCACCATAGAAAACTGAGCTCATAATAACCATGTATTTCAATTTACCTCACTGGTTGTGGAATCAACATACAATATGTGAAAACACCTTGCAGTTCTGCTGAACAGGGATGTTTTGTAAATGGTGAACAACTGAAGGAATGGCAAAGCTATTCATTCATGCCTTAACACTAGGATGTGTTGTTCATTAAATTCGTTGCATTTCTTTGGACCCCATCGTTTACTGGCCTGTACATTTATCAGTCAATCCAGTTTATTGGGCTGTGGAATTGATTCTTTCTGAATAATGATCAGAAAAATTTAGCATTTCATTCAGATTTCCAACAACACAATTTGATTTTTGCTATTTTTCTGTTTGGACACAGTTTATGATCATAGAATTCCTACAGTATGGAAGCAAGCCATTTCTCCTAGTTATGAGATGGTGCTTTTATTTTGACCTCAAGTATTACTCATTTTAATTATCCTTAACTAATTTGAAATGACTCTCCGTATTGCTTTAAAAAAATCATTACCTTTTATAGACCACTCTTCACTGTGCATTCAGTAACCAGACCTTGCTTTTTTCCTTCCTTAGCTCAGAGGAAAAATTAGCCTTTCTAAACCTGTTAAAACAGTAATCAATTTTTAAAAAAATTATCAAAGGCAGTTTGTGTTCTTGTCACACCTCCTACTATAACTGATTACACATCTTATTTGCTATTTGAGGGGGCCTTTTGTGTAGAAATTGAGTGTGGCATTTGTCTACACAACAGTGACTACATTTCAGAAAAAAGTGATTCATTCATTCCAACATGTTTAAAATGGCTCGAGAATGTGATAAACTGTTTTAAAAAAGGTTTCCTTAATCTGCCATATCTTTAAAATTAGCCCTCAAAAATCGTTATGGTTTGTTTTAGCTTTAATTCTGATATCAGATCGAACAATGGAATAATTAGAGAATACAAGCATTCACCCACTTCCACAGAGCCAATAATTTATGACAGCCTTTTAAATATTAATTGTAATGCAGCATCTGTCCCAGTATCCTGCTGCACATGGTATTTTAAGAAAAAAACCATTTATTGCCTCTATTAAGTTGTTAGTGCTTTCATGTTGCAGTCAAGAGTGTTCCTGATCAGTCCACTTTACCTCCAGGATATTGAAATCCCTCATGATTTCCTGCTGCCTCTCTCATTTAGCTAAACAACTCACTATCTAGCTATCATTTTCAGTGAACTGGCAGACACCAGCATTTGCCAATTACTACTTGCAACTTTTATCATTGCTAATTTGAACCCATCCTGCTTGGACCATCTACCGCCTGTTGTTATTCCAATCCTTCTGATAGGTGTTATGTTCTCCAGAGCCAGTAGTGCTCCTTCCCCACCTCGCCTATTAAGCCTATCATTACAGAATGTACTATACCTGTCATATGCACATTTTCATACTGTCAGTTATAAACATTCTTCGCCTGCTGTGTAAGACTATCTCATTTGAATAGTTATTCTGAGCGGAATAAGCATTACACCTTGTCCTTCAATCCCACTCTTAATTTATTTTAATATTTCAATCTCAGAAGCGCAGGATGGTTACAGCACAAATGGAGGCCATTCAGTCTGTTCTGTCTATTCTGGCTCAACTAGTAACAACATTCTGCCCTTCTCTTCCTTTTCAGATAATAATCAAATTCCCTCTGAATAGCTTGATGGAACATTTCTGCACCACAGTCTCAGGCAGTGCATTCCAAATTCTAATCACTTGCTGGGTGTAAAAGTTTAATCAGTGTTTTAATTATTTAATAACAAAACAATGACTTACTTGACTATATAGTACTTCTAAACTGTGTAGTGCTATGTAGCACTTCTCTATGCAGATCAGCATTCTTGCGCAAGGCTAGGGCTGGTAGGGTCTGCCTCCTAACCAAGACCTCCTAGTGCTCAGCTGTGGTGACACTAGTGAGTTACTGCTTTCTTAAACCACAATATGTAATAGTGAAGTGCCGACCCTACTACCTGCCATGCAAGTTCACCTCTGCTATCCTGACAGCAGCCTGCATACCACCCATTCAGAAGTGAAGAGTGCACTTGATATACACCGCTACAAATAGCCTTGAGATGGAATACCCCGAGGCCTTGTTTATTGTAGCCAGTGACTTCAACCAGACCAAACTCAAGAGTACGCTACCTGTCCCACTACAGGCCCGAACATCCTTGACCATTGTTACACAACTATCAAAGATGTCTACAGCTCCATAGTCCATCTGAGCTTTAGAAAATCAGACCACAACATTGTGTTCCTCCTCCTAGCTTACAAGCAGAATTTGAAACATGAGCACAGAAAGTTTTGCAGTGCTGGTCTGAGGCAGCAAAAGAGCTTCTATAGGACTGCTTGCACTCAGTGAACTGGCCCAGATTTCAGCCTCGGGCAACTGTCTTTGAGGAGTTTGCACATTCTCCCCGCTTCTACGTGAGTTTCCTCTGGGTGCCCCGGTTTCCTCCGACAGTCCAAAGATGTGCAGGTTAGGTAGATTGGCCATGCTAAATTGCCCATAGTGTTCAGAGAAGTGTAGATTAGGAGTGTTATGGGGGAATGGGTCTGGGTGGGATGCTCTGAGGTACAGTGTGGTCTAGTTGGGCCAAAGGGCCTGTTTCCACACTGTAGGGATTCTATGATTCTATGATTCAAGAGCTCAGTGGCCAACCTAATGAGTATGCCACTACCATTACAGACTTCATTAGTAAATGTGTAGAAGACTGCGTACCAAAGGCATTTATCTGAATATTCCCCAACCAGAAACCATGGATGAACCGGGACACCCATTGCCTACAGCTCTGCCTTCAACACCATAATTACAGCTGAGCTATTCTCCAAACTCTGAGACCTAATGTCTTAGCTGTGCCCTCTGCAACTGGATCCTCGACTTTCTGACTCACTAACTGCAATCATAGGAATAGGCAACAACATCCCTTCATGATAATCCTTGACACTGGTATCCCGCAAGACTGCATATTCAACATTTACCACACTCCCTGTACACTCATGACTGTGTCACCAAATTTCACCTTAAAGCCATCTACAAGTTCACTAATGTCACCACTGTTATAGGCTGGATTTCTACAATGAGACAGAATGCAGAAAAGAGATACAGTTGCTTAGCAGCCTAGCGTAAAGGTAACAATCTCTCCCTTAACATCAGCAAAATAAAACAGCTGATCATTGACTTCAGGAAGTAAGGGTGGAGGGCATGCCCCTATCTATATCAACAGTGCTGAGGTGGAGATTGTGGAGAGCATCATCTTCCTAGGAGTGATGATGATCACCAACATCTGTCCTGGTCCACCCACATTGATGCAATGGTTAAGTAAACACACCAACTCCTCTACTTCCTCAGGAGGCTGAGGATATTCGACATATCTGTAAAGACTCTTACCAATTTTTATAGCTGCACTATAGAAAGCATTCTATCTAGATGTATCGTGGCTTGGTATGTCAACTGTTTTGCCCAGGACCATAAGAAACTACAGAGAGTTGCAAACACGGCCCTCACACAATCCAACCTTCCATCTACTTACTCCATCTCTACTTACGAAGGCAGTCAAAACAATCAAAAACCCCTCCCACCCCACTTATAATCTTTTCCAAACTCTTCCTTCAGGCAGAAGACACAAAAGCTTAAACACATGTACCAACAGTTTCAAGAACAGCTTCTATTAGATTTTTGCATGGACATCTGAAATTTCAAATTTACTGTTGATCTTGTTCTTTTTGCACCGTCTTTGCAGCCATAAGTTTGTATTCCTTGCTCTGTTCTATCACCCTATGAACTTTGTGTGGTATGATCTTCCTGTACTGCATGCAAAACAAAACTTTTCACTGTATCTTCTGATTATAATAAATCAAATCAAAACAAATGATATCACCACTAAGCCTCCAATCTAGTAATACAAATGCAAGTTTGGCTTGCTCCAAAGAGCACCTCAATTTGCTAAATATCCTGCCTGACTACAATATTTTAGTTGAGATTGTTAATAATAATTTTTCTTATTGCCTCCTCTGTTAAATCCAGAGAATTTTCAGATGACACAAATTAAAATATCTTTTGATGGACTCTCTTTAAGCTATATCTTTCTGTTTAGTTTTCTTGTACTTCAAAATATTTAAAACGGTACTAGATTGACAGCTTTTCACTATGTTTCTTACACATGTGACAATGAAATCTTTCATTCATTTATTCCTGTATTGAACCAAGGGCATTCAAACTTGGATGCCTCAGGTCATCACACTTTGCTCCTCCTCAATTGGTATTGGGCTGCCATATTTATAATATACCATCTCAGTATATCTCTTGCTGTGAATTCATAAAGAAACAAACGGAAGGCTAACAGTATCTAGAAGAAAACAGTAGCCTAAATATTTGATGCCACTATGTCCATGTTTCAGGCACAAAGTAGATACCAGTGCATTTAATAAATGCAAAACACAGCAGATAGTGGAAATCTGCAGCAAACGCAGAGAACATTGGAGAAACTCAACAGGCATCGCAATATCTGCAGACAGAGAAACAGGGTTAACATTTTGAGTCACAAAAAGCAGAGGTTTCTGGAAAAGCTCAGTAAGTCCGGCAGCATCCATGAAGGAAAGATCAGAGTTAACGTTCTGAGGCTGGTGACCCTTCCTCAGAACCGGATCTGAAACGTTAACTGATTTTTTTTGTTCATAGATGCTGCCAGACCTGCTGAGATTTTCCAACGCCGTCTATTTTTATTTCTGATTTAAATCATCCACAGTTCTTTCAGTTTTTATTAACATTTTGAGTCCTGTTTGACTCTGCTTCAGAATGGAAAGGTGTTGAAAAAAATTTAATTATATTTTTGACAAAGGCAGAGGCTCACTGCAAAAGGGTTGTCAATAGTGGAGAAAGAGAGAAAAAAATTTACAAAATGGCTGTGAGTTAAGGTACAAAAGGGAAAGAATTGTCCTTTTCTACCAAAGCAAAGTAAATAAAAGATAGAAGACAAGGTTATGGGGTGGGGAGAGAAATGTAAGAAAAATGGAAAACAGACATAATGTGGTTAGGTTCTGAAATTACTGAATTCAATGTTGAGATCTTGAGGGTTGAAAGTGCAAAAGCAGAAAAAAAGGGTCTGTTCCTTATGTATTTACTCTGTCTAGATAGGTGTAGATAAAGAGGAGGATTATTAATGCTGACATAGACTATTTGGGCCAAACAGTCTGTTTCTTTCCTGTATATTTGGGGAGAGGGCATGGAATTCTAATATGGATGAGCTCACGGATTTCGATTCAGGTGCAAGGCGAAGTCTATGAAAAATGTAGGCTTGACAGGAATCCACCCTCAATCACCTGACTTTCACATTTCACATCACACTTCAGCACAGCATCGTGCGTAAGAGCAGTCCTATTGAGAAAGGCGGATTGTTCATTACTCAGTTGGAGCGACATTGATGCTGCTCCAGTCGTAGCAAGATGAGAGGACAATGCTAAGTGAGATGCTAAAACAATGCTAAGAAATATGCCATTACATACTCAATACTCAGAGCATTTCCAGAAAGAATGTATTTGTTTTAGAAGAAGTTCAAAGAATATTCACGCGGATGATTCCTGGGATGAGGAATTTGTTTAATGAGGCCAGGTTGAGTAGGCTGTGTCTGTACAGAGTGGAGTTTAGATAAATGAGAGGAGATCTTATTGAAGGGGTTTAACAGTAACGCTGAGAGGGCATGTCCTCATGCAGGGCAATTAAGTACCAGGAGGCACAGTTTAAAGATAAAATAGTACAGAACTTGAGTGCTGGTGACAAAAAGTCATTTTATTGAAGCTTTTCATTTTGCGTTCATCACAATTCATTTGATCAGGGTATAATTGGACTGGTGGAAATTGATATAAACACCGAGCTAGCAATGAGGAAAATTCACGGTCGCCACCCTCACAAACTATAAAATCCAAGAAGTGAATAAATCTTTGTACCAAAACAAAGCCAAGAACTATGGGTGTGAAGATCTGAAACAAAAACAGAAATTGCTGGTGAAAATCAGCAGGTCTGCCAGCATCTGTGGGGAAAAAATGCAGAGTTAATGTTTGTGTCTAGTGAATCTTCATTAGAATGGTACAAATCGCCATTGGAAATATTCACATGGAAGACCACTGTTCGATTACTTTTATTTATAAATTATCAAGTCTACCCAGTTTATCTGATAGTGCCTGGACAGCTAGCTCAACCCATAAAAATGTTGATAGAATATGAATGTTAGTCTGTCTGGCAGACACCTAACAGGATGGAGGCATCTGTTACAAGCAACTGCCTGTAACTCAGATTTTGACTTCCACAGGAGAGAGGAGATCAGTAGACTCATGCAGTTCACAGGAAAATGTCACTGGTAGAGATGTTACAGTGATTTCTGCATTATGGGCTCCTTGGCTCTGCTTCAAAAATCCTAAAATCCTATCTTGCATAAAAATTGTTCACAGAACTATCTGTTCAAGGAACTAACTTGTTGAACAGTTCTGGGAGATTAGTATTCACAAAATAGTTTTCTGTTTACCATCATTTATTATGACCACAGAATGCAAATTTCAACATACACCCATTCATCAAAAAGAGGTTTCATTCAAACTTCAGAGATAATGGGAACTGCAGATGCTGGAGAATCCAAGATAATAAAATGTGAGGCTGGATGAACACAGCAGGCCAAGCAGCATCTCAGGAGCACAAAAGCTGACGTTTCGGGCCTAGACCCTTCATCAGAGAGGGGGATGGGGTGAGGGTTCTGGAATAAATAGGGAGAGAGGGGGAGGCGGACCGAAGATGGAGAGTAAAGAAGATAGGTGGAGGGGAGAGTGTAGGTGGGGAGGTAGGAAGGGGATAGGTCAGTCCAGGGAAGACAGACAGGTCAAGGAGGTGGGATGAGGTTAGTAGGTAGATGGGGGTGCGGCTTGGGGTGGGAGGAAGGGATGGGTGAGAGGAAGAACCGATTAGGGAGGCAGAGACAGGTTGGACTGGTTTTGGGATGCAGTGGGTGGAGGGGAAGAGCTGGGCTGGTTTAGGGATGCGGTGGGGGAAGGGGAGATTTTGAAACTGGTGAAGTCCACATTGATACCATCTACCTACTAACCCTACTAACGCCTCCCCCTCTCTCCCTATTTATTCCAGAACCCTCACCCCATCCCCCTCTCTGATGAAGGGTCTAGGCCCGAAACGTCAGCTTTTGTGCTCCTGAGATGCTGCTTGGCCTGCTGTGTTCATCCAGCCTCACATTTTATTATCTTTCATTCAAACTTCAATTGGAATGGCAGAGTTATTTCCAGCATTATCATCTCAGCCTTTGCTACTAAAATCTATGATTCTTTTTCAATCCTTCAAAATATTCAGTGAGATACCTTTTTTTCAATGCCAAACATGCACCGAATGAAATGTAAAAGTTGTTTTTTTTTTAAGCAAAATGATATGTCAGACAGTTCAGGTTATGTTACCAGAGGTGGGTGTCTGGTATTGACAGAGTGTTCTGTTGTCACTAGATGTTCATGCTTGCTAATATTTTCACAACTGCTAACTAAATTAGAACAAATCACAGGATTATGTTCTTATGTTTTCCATTGAATTTTAATTTTAGCTTCTTCAAATTTTCTGGAATTCTGTGATTTCCTAATGCTTGCTGCATTAATCTTCTTGAGTTTGGCTTTCATTGCCTAAATTACTGTGGTTACTCCATCAGCTCAATGCCTGTCCAAAACATTCAAAGTTATATCTTATTAATTGTTAGCTAGTGTCATCAGCCAGTTTTTGGTTTTACATATTTTACATATTCTGTCATGGCAGGGCCAGCTGTTAATTCTCATTCCTAATTAATCGTGTGTGAGGATCTAATGTTGAGTTGTGAATCACTATTGCTGTTGTGGCACAGGTGAACTCATTAGGCTATGAAGAATTAATCCAGGGTTTTGGCTCAGCCGCAATGCAGGAATGTTGACATAATCTGTGACAGGGTGCTTGGAGGTAGTCATATTCCCATGAATCTGCTATTATTGACCTTCTAGGTCATTAGTTGGGAAAGTGCTGTTGGAAAAGCATTAGTGTGTTGCTGCAGTGCATCTTGTAGGTAGTAAGAACCTGTATCTACCGTGTCTTAGTAATTGAGAGAGGGAATGTTGAAGATGGTGGATGGGCAACCAATCAAGCAAGCTGCTTTCTCCTGGATGGTGTTGAACCACTTGAATATTGTTGGAGTAGCTGTCATCCAGGCAAGTGGAGAATATTCTATCACGTGCTTGGCTTGTGCCTGTTTGACAGAAACTGGGGAGCTTTGAGCTAAGTTGCCGTTGTGGCCATGCTCTCTGGCTAATAGTAAACTCCAGGCTGTTGACAGGAGGATCATTCAGTGATAACAATGCCACTGAAGAAAGATCATTGAACCCAACATTTTAATAATGCTTTCCTTCCATTGATGTTGCTAGATCTGCCGAATTTCTCCAGTAATTCCTGTTTTTGTATTATTGATTTTCTTTTGTTGGAGATGATCAGTATCTGCCATTTGTGCAGCATGTATTAGTGAGGGTTTTGCCATCGAATATTTTTCAGCTTCTAATTTGCACTCGATAATTTTCTTGTGAACACAGTTTGTGTCCTCTTTTTGACTTGGCTTTCATCTCCGATAGTTCTGACGTGAAAACTGAATGGAATTCAACACGTTCATGGAATCTGTTGAGTCTGTGGAGTCTCGTATTTTTTTTGTTCAAAATCCATTGTAATCTTGCCTCCCTCTGTCCCAACAGTGATCTACTTGTGTGAGTTGACTTCCAGTACACTTCTTGGCATGCAATAAGACTGTCTCCTTCACACTGTCTCCTCAACACAAAGAAGGCAAAGGATATTTGGAACTCACTTAAACGCGCTATTGAGGCTAAGTCCAGCAAAAAATTGAAAACTAAGATTGATACATTTTATCACTTAAGCATACCAAGAGTCACAGAAACAGAGGCAAGTAGGTTATTTTAAAATACAATATAGTATTATCAAAATGACAGAAGAGAATTGAGGGACTGAATGGCTTTTTCCTTGTTCTCAGTTTCCATTTTGCCACTTTATGGGAGGAAACATTGTTTAGGTGAGAGTCATACAATGTGACTGTATTATAGAATACAGAATCTTCAACTGTCCAGGCAGCAATGTATGCTGTTCAAAAGTGTTAGGAAATCCAAAAACAATCTGGATGAGAGAATTGATCATTGCCTGTTTCTATTCCCTGGTAAATTTGAAACCAATGGAAGAAACAGCCTCATTCAAGCAGTAGAACATTTTCTGGATCAGCATGAATGGAATTTATCTGAAGGTAGCCACTTTGATCAGGTCTCATGCTTTTTCAAAGTATTATTGCTTGTCTCAAAATAAATTGGCAGCTGATAGCACTAAGTCGTTCAATTCTGAGCAATGACCAATAATTTACATTTTAACATATTCACTTTAAACCAACAGTGAAAACATTAATAAATGACTGGGAGCATTTTGACACTTATTTACTGTCTCATGGAGCTGCTTCTTAAGTCAACGGAAGGCATGTTGACCTTTTAGCTCTTTGCAGATTTCGTACCATTTTATTTGAATATTGTGCTTTTATTTGAACATAATGGGAAGGAAACCTGTTAGCATGCTATACTCATTTTGAATTTGCTATGAGATTCTCACTTCTAAATATTATAAATTATTTTATCAAACAGGTGCTGAACAGCAGGAATCGAATCTATGTTATTCAGAGACAAAATGCAAACAACTCTTTGGGCAGAAATGGCAAAGGTTTCTCTTCTTTCTGGAGCAGTTATGTAGCAAACGACCACAGTTGTGGATGAGACAAGAGAAGGAGGTGCAATAAAATCAGGCAAGATGACCAAAGATATGGCTGAACAAACTGGAGTCTTTTTAATAATTGGGCAAAATGTCACGTCATAAGGTCATTTACAATGTGGGATCCAAAATTTGGGGTCAGATGGCTAAAGTATGCTGACAATGATGGTGTAACAGAGGGAGGATACTAATACAACACAGCAGAGCACAACAGAACTAAATCGCTTGCAGCCTAAAATCAAAGATTAACTTTGTCAGCAGAGTCATGACTGTGAAATGCTGAATGCACATTTCTGATCCTTCCATTTGTTACTCTACATGCATCACATGGACTGCTCAGTGTCCTCAAGTTAGGCAAAGGGAGCTAGGGTATGCTTCCCGAACATCTCTTCCCGGTGCTCGGCGACCCTGGTAAGCCATTGCTCCCAGGACCTAGAATACCTTACAGTAAAATGCCGTCCCTACTATCTGCTGTGCGAGTTCATCTCTGCCACCCTGTCAGCAGTCTACATACCACCCATGCGAATGCGAAGAGTGTCTTAGGTGAAATTTACACCACACCAAACACTCTGGAGACAAAATTCCCCGAGGCCTTATTCATTGTGGCCGGTGACCTCAACAAAGCCTAACTCAAGGGGGCGCTGTCAATGTAGCACCAACATCTCTCCTCCCCCGCCAGAGGACCGAACCACTGCTCCACAACCATCAGAGACAACCACTGCTCCACTTCCCCATTCACTGTTCAGAAAATCAGATCCCAGTGCTGTGTTCCTCCTCCCAGCTTACAATCAGAAGCTGAAACGGGAGGATCCTTCACAAAAAGTAGTACAATGCTGGTCTGAGGCAATGGAACAGTGTCTCCAGGACTGCTTGGAATCTGTGGACTGGGCCACATTCAAGTGCTCAGCAGAAAACCTAGACAAGTGCACCAGCAGCATCATGGACTTCATGAACAAGTGCCTGGTGGATTGTTTACCAAAGAAGTGAATCTGCGTGTACCCTGACCAGAATTCTTTGATGAATTGGGAGATCCACTGCCTACTGAAGACCAGGCATGAAACATTC
Source organism: Stegostoma tigrinum (assembly GCF_030684315.1). Classification (NCBI taxonomy): domain Eukaryota; kingdom Metazoa; phylum Chordata; class Chondrichthyes; order Orectolobiformes; family Stegostomatidae; genus Stegostoma; species Stegostoma tigrinum. The sequence goes on from NC_081385.1 coordinate 14,183,758, forward strand.
ATGTTGGATGACGCAGCCCTATACTGAAAATCCAGGCTTGACCTCCGCAAAGCCATCAGAAATGCCAAGAGGCTGTACCAGACTAGGATAGAGGCTTAAACTAACCATACAGACACCGGCCACCTGTGGTAAGGCCTAACCAACATTACGCGATATGAAATGAAGCAGAACAAGATTGCGGGCAGAGAGACTTCCCTCCCTGATACGCTCAATACTTTCTAAGCTCGGTAGAGCAGAATACCAGCAGCGTGCTGGTGCCTGCCCCAACAGCCCCAGACACACCTGTGCCCACTGTCACCACTGCAGACATCAGATCTGCCCTTCAGGGAGTCAACTCAAGGAAAACAACAGGCCCGGATGGAGCCCTAGGCGAGTATGCGGACCAGCCAACAGGGGCATTGACAGACAACATCAACCTCTCCCTCCTACAAGCTGAAGTCCCCAGCTGTTTCAAGAAGACTACCATCACCCCTGTACCTAAGAAAGCACATGCAACGTGCCTTAATGACTATTGCCCTAACCTCCATAATCATGAAGTGCTTCGAAAGGCTGGTCATGGCCCACATCAACTCTAGTCTCCCAGCCTGTCTCAAATTTGCCTACCGATGTAACAGTTCCACATCAGATGCAATTTCTTTAGCCTTGCACTCATCCCTGGAACATGTGGATAACAAGGATACCTATTCAGACTCCTGCTCATCGACTCCTGCTCTGCCTTCAATGCCATTATCCCTTCCAGATTCCTTTCAAAACTCCATGACCTAGGTCTCAGCTCCGCCTCTGCAACTGGATCCTCAACTTTCAGGCCCACAGCACGCAATCAGTGAAGGTTGACAACTGCACTTCCTCCTCAATAACATTCAACACTGGAGTTCCCCTAAGAAGGCGGTCTCAGCCCCCTACTGTGTTTCCTGTACACCAATAACTGTGTTGCCAAATTCCAAATGAAAACCATCCGCAAGTTGGCTAATGAAACCACTGTGGTGGGATGAACATCAAACTATGACTAGTCAGAATACAGAAAAAAGATAGAGGGTTTGGTGATGTGACGCAATGGTAATAACCTCTCTCTCAACATTGGCAAAACTAAAGGGCTGATCATTGCCTCCATTTACATCAACAGAGCGGAGGTTGAGAAGGTGGAGAGCATCATATTCCTAGGAGTGACAATAACTGACAACATGCTCTGAACATTTCACCTAGGTGTGACGCTCAAGAAGGCACAGCAATGCCTCTTCTTCCTCAGGAAGCTCAGGAAATTTAGCATATCCACAAGGTCTCTCACCAATCTTTTGTAGATGCATCATTTAAAGCATACTGTCCAGATGCATAAAGGCCTGGCATGGCAACTGCTCTGCCCAGGGCTGTAAGAAACTACAGAAGGTGATATGAACAACTGAGGCCATCACGGAAACCCACACTCCTCCACAGACTCCATTTACATTGTCCATTGTTGCGGAAAGGCTGCCAACATCATCAGAGACCCATCACACCCTGGTGATGCTCTCCTAAAACCCCTTCCACCAGAACATACAGAAGCTTGAAAACACACACCAGCAGGTTCAAGGACAGCATTTTTCTGGCTGTTATCAGACAGATGAATGGACTTTCTAACTTCAAATAATGCTGATCTTGCTAATATTGATCTTGGCTAGTGCACACTTATTGCAATGTAACTTGTATGCCACTGTCTAGTTTTTTTTTCACCTGTATATCCTTGTTTACAATGATCTGCTTGTACTGCTTATAAACAAAACTTTTCACCGTATATAGGTACACATGACAATAAATCAATCAAATAAAATCTATTTGATGTAAGCTACTATAGTTTACATAGGACTGTATAGAATATGACACAGAAACAGACTATTCAAACCAACTAGTCTATGGTGGTGTTTATGTTCCACTAGGGCTTCATTCAACTTTACCCCATCTAAATATTTTACTTCGTTTTTTAGTCTCCTCCCTCAAATGTGTGTCTTACTTCTTTTTAAATTCACCTGTACTATTCAATTCAAGCAGACCCTGGGTTCAGGCATATTCTTCTCTCTCTTTGGGTTCGGATCTTTTGTCTGAATTGCCCATCGCATTTCTTGATAACTACGTTACACTGATAGCTTATTGATCTGCATTTCCCATTGAGAGGAAACATTCGCTCTGCACCCACTCCATTAAAACCCCTCATAATTTCAAAGACCTCTGTGAGGTTCCCCCTCAATCCTCATTATTCAAGAAACAAGACGAACACCCACTGTTAAATGTTTCCTGAAATGTATGTTTCCTGATACCAGCTTTGCAAACCCCCTCGATGTCAAAGCTACCAAGATAAATGAAAAGAATGAGACTTTGGACAATTGTAGTCTTAGGCTGATTTGATTGCGTTTTATAAGATAGAAGGGATCAGATTGTTTTACAGTTGGCAGTTTGTTTCAGTTAAATCATTTAGGGAGAACTAATAGCCACAATTTTAAGTTGTACTAGGCCAGATCTAACTTAGATGTCAGGAAACTTTTTTTTCTCAGTGAATCATCAGTGAATAGTGGAACAGACTGACAAATTGTGTGGTGAACACTAATCCACTGAATTCCTCCAGGCATGAGCCAGTGCTGTTTTGCCTAGGGTAGAGATTACCAAATATGGTACCAAATAGAGTTGTCAAGATCAGGATGACATCTTGGATTTGTTCCAATTGTCAAAAGAAGCCAAATTTCCCAGACATTTTTCCTGATACCAAAATGATTTTTATCTGCTTTTTTCTTGCCTTCTACCAGAAAATGCTATTTGGGGCAAGGTGTAGAGTGACACACATTAATATGGGAGAGGCGAGACAGATCAACAGATCATCTTCTGCCTATCAACATTTGCATTGTAATCTTGTGCATAGGAAATAGTTCAATTAAATTTTCCTAACGTTGGAAGCAGGGATTTGTTTGCAAACATAATTTGAGGCTTTCTGCCATTGGTTATTCTAGTGACAGTATCAAGTTATTACATAAGACAAGACTTTATATTACTGTAAACGTACAACATAGAACAGTACAGTACAGGAACTGGCCCTTCAGCCCATGATGTTGTGCCCAACATGAAGCCAAATTAAACTAATCCCTTCTGCCTGCCATTGGTCCATATCCCTCCATCCGTTGCATATTTATGTGCTTATCTAAAAGTCCCTTAAATGTCCCTATTGCATCTGCCTCCACTACCACCACTGGCAGTGCAATCCGGATCCTTTCACTCTCTGTGTAAAAGACTTGCCCCTCACATCTCCTTTAAACTTTTCCATCTCACCTTAAATGCTTGCTCCCTAGTATGAGACATTAAAAATCTGGGAAAAAAGGTTCTGACCGTCAACTCTATCTATGCATCTCATAACTTTATAGACTTCTATCAAGTCTTCCCTCAGCCTGTGCCACTCAAGAGAAAACAACCAGAGTTTATCTAGCCTCTCCTTATAATTCATACCCTCCAATCCAGGTGGCACCCTGGTAAAGGGATAACATGCTGTAGAGCTGGGTGAACGCGGCAGACCGAGCAGCATCGGAGAAGCAGGAAGGCTGACGTTTCAGAAATTTTCTGAAGAAGGGTCTAGACCCAAAACATCAGCCTTCCTGCTCCTCTGATGCTGCTTGGCCTGCTGTGTTCATCCAGCTCTACAACTCGTTATCTCAGATTCTCCAGCATCTGCAGTTCCTATTATCTCTGAAACAGCATCTTGGTAAACCTTTTCTGCACCCTCTCCAAAGCCTCCACATCCTTCCTGTAATGTGGTGACCAGAACAGAATGCAGTACTCTAAATGTGGCCGAACCAAGTCTTATAAAGCTGCGACGTGACATCCTGACTCTTGTATTCAACTCCCTGACCAATAAAGGCAAGCATGCCATATGCCTTCTTTACTATCCTGCCTATTTACATGCCAACTTTCAGGGAGCTATGGATTTGAACCCCAAGATCCTTCTACACATTAATATTGTTCCGAGTACTGCCATTAACTGTATACTTTTCCTTAACATTTGATCTCCCAAAGTGCAGTACCTCACACTTATCCAGATTAAACTCCATCTGCCATTTCTCTGCACATATCTACAACTGATCTATATTCCACTCTATCCTTTGACAACCTTCTACACTATCCACAACTCCGCTGTCTTTGTATCATCGGTAGACTTACTAACCCACCCATTTACATTTTCATCCAAGATAACATTATCTCGATTCTCCAGCATCTGCAGTTCTCATTATCTCTACCTTTTCATCCAAGTCATTCATATATAACGCAAATAGCAGAAGTTCCAACACAGATCTCTGTGGAACACCACTAGTCACGGACCTCTAGCCTGTAAAAAAAACCCTTCCACCCATACATTCTGTTTTCTATGGGCAAGCCAATTTTGAATCTACATGACCAAGTCACTGTGGATCCCATATATCTTAGTTTTCTTGATGAGCCTACGGCAAGGCACCTTGTCGAAAGCCTTACCAAAATCCATTCAAGCAACATCCACTGCTCTACCCTCATTGATCACTTTTGTTACCTCCTGAATAATTTCAATCAAGTTAATAATACATGACTTTCTCTGCACAAAGCCATGCTGACTGTCCCTAATTAGGCCAAGCTTTTCCAAGTATGCATAAATCCTATCCCTAAGAATTCACTCAATAGCTTCACAACCATCACTAGTCTGTCGTTACTTGAATTATCTCTACTTCCCTTCTTGAACAGAGAAACAATGGTAGCTACTCGCCAGTCCTCTGGAACTTCCCTAGTAGCTAGCAAGGATACAAAGATCCTGGTAGAGGCCCCAAAATCTCCTCGCTTGCCTCTGTCAATAACCTGGGTTAGATACCATCAGGTCCTGGAGACTTATACGCCTTAATGCTCTTCAAGAGACCCAACATGACTTCTTTCTTGATCTTAAAATGCCCTCGCATATTAGCATGCTCCACACAAATCTCACTATCCTCAATATCATTCTCCTGGGTGAATACCGATACAAAATACTCACTTAGGATCTCATGCATATTCTCTGCCTCCAAGCACAAGTTCCCTCCTTTATCTTTGAGTGGTCCTCCCTAGTTATCCTCTTCTTTTTAATGTATCTATAGGGTGCCTTGGGATTCTTTTTAACTCTGCTTACAGTATCTGTCCCATACTTCAAAAGAAAATAAATATTCAAAATGCAATCTAAACTGCTAAAAATAACTTCTTTGGCAAATTTCATAGCTTTAACTCAGTGTTTCATACTAACAGAAAACACTTATTTAATCCCATCTAATAGAACTGGGACAAGGTCCAACTTCTCTGTGGACATTAGGACAGCACATTTGACAAAGAAGATCAATAATTATAGTTAAATAAGACTTTGCTCATAAAAACATTTTATTAGACAAAGCAAGAAATATTATAGAAACTCGATGCTATGAAATTTGTATTGATAATGCCATTGTTTGGGTTTATTTGGCGCCATTTTGTGTCATCAGTTGTGTTCACAGAGTATGTACTCAACTGTTGGGTGAATTATGCCAAATGCTATGTTAGGAAGGAAGAACGGGTCTTAGTATATGTGCATTTAATCTGTGGGCAGAATCTAACATCAATCAGCCCACAATGAGTTGATACCAGTGCTGTCAGTTTAAGTTTAACTATCTTTGCAATGCTCTCTTTTAAATTTTAACTGAGACACACTGTCAGCAGCATGACTTATTCCCCCAACTGTGGCAATTAAAGGATTCATAAATTACGACAAGCTGATGGATGTTATCTGTTGCTTTGCTTCTACGAGTATTTGATGCTTTCTCTATTTTTTGTGAAAGTCAACATGACATGGTGCAGCAGATATTAAATGAGGTTTTGCTAACTTTGACTCTTCTGCATGAACTAGTTGCTCCAGATATGAATGTACTCTTACATATCTCCCTGAGATATTGTAGGATTTGGAGCCATACAGAGAAAAACAAACTTCTGGAAGTGGGAGAAGAAGGCCCTTCAGCAATAGACCATTTTCAGCCAAGATATTCAGGAAGAAATTCAAAGCCATCCTTCTGCCTTTCCTGGATCAGTTTCAGCTTTCATGAAGGGTTATGATTGTCAAGAATGCATACGGCATGCTTGCCTTCATGGCCAGGGCTTCCAATACAAAATTTGGGAAGTTATATTATAGTTGTATAAAACTTTATTTCAGCTATATTTGGAACATTGCATGCAATTCTGTCATCACACTAACAGGATGACTTGGAAAGAGTGCAGAGGTTTACCAAGATGTTGCTTGGTCTGAGAGTTTAGGTTATGAGGAGAGCTCAATTAAGCTCAGATTGTTTTAACTGAAAAGGTGGAGGCTGAGGGCAACCTGATAGAGTTCCACAAAATTGTGAGAGGCATAGATAGGGTGGGTAGTCAGAGGCTGTTTCCCAGGATGGAAAGGTCAACTACAAGATGGCATAGGTTCAAGGAGGGAGGGGGCAAGTTTAGAAGAGATGGGGGAGGGATCTTTTTCACACAGAGGATGTTGGATGCCTGGAACGCACTGCCATTGGAGGTGGTGGAAGAAGGCATGTTAGCAACGTTTAAGGTGTATTGTGATAGATGTATGAACAGGAGGCAAACAGAGAGATAGAAATGCTTATGGGCAACAAGTAAGTGGTCAAAATAAAGATTAGGAATTTGAGCAGTCTTGGGCCAAAGGGCCCGTTCCTCTGCTGTATTGTATTGTATTCATAAAACCCTTCCTCTTTAATTGGTGAAAATCAGCTTTGAGCAGTGCAGCTTTGGTTTAATTAGTACAAGCCACTTGTCATTTAAACATGTTATAGTCACAAACTGTCTTAGAGATGTCATCTGCTTCAACCTTTCTTCACAAAACACAATTACAAGGCTATTTTATAGCCCAGTGCAACTTGAATACCATCCCCATGAAAACTCAGTCCTAGAGTTCACCATCTTAAGTGCAAAAGTCCCTTTAATTAGTTAGATGTAACTCACATCCTATTTGGCTAAGTGTGATAAAATAACTGAAAGGCGTATGCAAAATGTGAAAGAAAACATTTTTTTCTTAACCATAGAATGTAAATTGAGATGTTTACATGCTTGTAGTTTTCAACCTGCTCTTTGCATATGTTTTATATACAATGACTGTGACAGTACTTCACAGACTTAACATCTGAAGAAGTACAGAAACTGAGCTCACCATGTGAGTCATATTATGCTACAGCAGGAGTACTGAAGCAAATGATCTGTGTGTCTAGGTTTTTGCTACTTCTTTTCTGCTGCTCCTAATCTGGTAGCGCATGGAGCATGAGAGTACCAGTTGGTGTGATTAGAGAGAAGTGTTTGAGTTTCTTTCTACAGATAAATATGGAAGGTTTCAGTCACCATCCTAATCACAGAAAAATACTTTGGATGCTGAAAATTTGATAGATGGAAAATGCTCGTGAAACTCAAAAGGTCTGACATCTGTGAACAGAGAAACAAAATTAATATTTTAAATATAATGTGACTATTCTTTAGGAATCAAACGTCTTAGAAAATGTTATTTTTTATACCTTTGACAGAGTCGGCAGGGGAGAAAGGGGAACAGGTATGTGTGGAGGTGCAGTGCAAAAGACAAAGGGATTGCTAATTGTGGAAAAAGGAAAATAGGGATGTAAAATTCACACCTTAATTTATACTCATTTTAAGTATGTATTCATTTTTCACTGCAACCAGTAATGTTTTTTCGATTTTTTCACCATCTGCCCAACTGTTCCTCTCATTCCACCTCCTACTTCTGTAAAAAGTATAAAAAACATCACTTCCCAACCTTTTCCAGTTCTGAACAAATCATAGTGGACTCAAAAATGTTAACTCTGATCTGAGGAGATGGGGGTTGGTTCCCTTCTTTTTAGTACCTCTCAGTCAGTTGCCATAAATATTTTTATTTCCTTTTGGCCTGCAACTGACACACTTTCATAGAATCATAGAGACATACAGGATGGAATCAGACCCTTCGGTCCACCTTGTCCATGCCAGCCTGATATCCTAAATAAATCTAGTCTCATTTGCCAGCATTTGGCCCAAATCCCGCTAAATCCTTCCTCTTTGTGTATCATTCAGATCCCTTTTAAATGTTATAATTATACCAGCCTCCACAACTTTCTCGGGTGGCTCATTCTATGCACTCACCACCCTCTGTGTGAAACGTTGCCCTTTAGGCCCCTTTTAAATCTTTTCCTTCTCACCTTAAACCCATACCCTCTGGTTTTGGACTCTCCTGCCCAGGGGAAAGACCTTGTCCATTTACGCTATCCATGTCCCTCATGATTTTATAAACTCTATCAACTCACCCCTCAGCCTTCCACGCTCCAGGGAAAATAGCCCCATTCTATTCAACCTCTGCCTATAGCTCAAATCCTCTGAGCCTGGCAACATCCTTGTAAATCTTTTCTGAGCCCTTTCAATTTTCACAACATCCTTCCTATTGCAGAGGGACCAGAACTGCATGCAGTATTCAAATTGTGGTCTAACCAACGTCCTATATGGCTACAACATGACCTTCCAACTCCTACAGTCAATGCACTGACCACCGGAAAGTATATCAAACACCTTCTTCACTATCCTATCTACCTGTGACTCCACTTTCAAGGAACTGCGAACCCACATGCCAATGTCTTTTTGTTCAGCAACACTCCCCAGGATCTTCCCATTAAGTGTATAAGTCCTGACCTGATTTGCCTTTCCAAAATGCAGCATCTCACATTTATCTAAATTAAACTCCATTTGCCACTCCTTGGCCCATTGGTCCATCTGATCAAGATCTCATTGTACACTGAGGTAACTATTTTCGATGCCCATTACTCCTCTAATTTTGGTGTCATCTGCAAGCTTACTAGCCATATCTTCTATATTCACGTCCAAATCATTTACATAAATGATGAAAAGCATTGGGCCCAGCAATGATTCTTGTGGCACACTGCTGATCACAGGCCTCCAGTCTGAAAAGCATTCTATGTTTGCGCCAGTTCAATATCCAAATAGTTAGTTCTCTTCTAACCTTGCTAACAAGTCTACCATGAGGAATGTTGGCAAAAGCCTTACTGAAGTCTCTTTAGATCACGTCCACCACTCTGCACTCATCATTTCTTTTTATTACTTCTTCAAAAAACTCAATCAAGTTTGTGAGACATAATTTCCCACATACAAAGCCATGTTGACTATACCTAATCAGTCCTTGCCTTTCCTGGGCCCAATGCTTTTCATCATTTATGTAAATGATTTGGACGTGAATATAGAAGATATGGCTAGTAAGCTTGCAGATGACACCAAAATTAGAGGAGTAATGGGCATCGAAAATAGTTACCTCAGTGTACAATGAGATCTTGATCAGATGGACCAATGGGCCAAGGAGTGGCAAATGGAGTTTAATTTAGATAATTGTGAGATGCTGCATTTTGGAAAGGCAAATCAGGTCAGGACTTTGCCCTTCATCGACGTCAGGTTCACTGGACTATAGTTCCCAGACTTTTCCTTACCACCTTTCTTAAATAGTGGCACCACAATAGCCAACCTCCAGTCTTCCGGCATCTCACCTGTGGCTATTGATGATACAAATATGTCAGCAAGGGGCTCAACAATCACTTTCCTAGATTCCCACAGAGTTATAGGGTGCACCTGGTCATGTCCTGAGGATTAAGCCATCCAGCACCTTCTCCTCTGTAATATGGACATTTTCAAGATGGCTACCTTTTTGTCTTTAATTTATTTGTAGAATCATTTTGGATACTCCTTAACCCCACTTGCCAAAGCTCTCTCATGTCCTTTTTTTGCCCTTCTGCTTTCCTTCTGAAGTCTACTCCTACTGCCTTTATACTCTTCGAGGGAATCACTCATTAAAAAATAATTCACAAAAGATGAAGGAGCTAATTACCATTTTGTTGAGTCAAAATAAGAGAAATTTTATCACCTATGAACCCAAAAAAATAAAGACACAACATCAAATTCACAAACTAACATGGCTAAAAATACAATTAAAGAGGGAGTCTCTTAGAGATAAAAAAAAGTTTAGCTGGTTTAAAGAGTCCTCAGATTCTTTGAGGTGGTGCATTCTTACCCTGAGACTATGCTGTTTAGTGGCTGACTGGTACAGTCAATATTTTAGCGTTCTCTATAAATGATTGCTTTCCCATTTTACTTTTTCACTAGATGCCATAATCTGAGATGATGAGTTAAACAGGTAGGAATATAATAAGAGACAGATAAATAGATAGATAAAGAGATAGAGAGAATCTTCCAGTTTTTATTAAATCCATTTTTTCTTCTCTTTGTTACGTTGTACAAATGCAGATATTGAAATGTAGTTCAGTCTGCATTCCTGTATCTAGATGTGTTGTCTTTCAAAGCTGGATAACAGGTCAGAGAGCTGTTCATCTCATTGTATGTGACACTACCATGCAGGTGTGAATTAAAACGGAGTGGCACATTTCTAAATCCAGGTTCAGCTGTCTGATTAGGGTACCTTTAAGTTAGAAAAAATGTAAACTTAGTACATATGGTTTTGTTTATTCCACATGAGTTCCATGAATCTTGCACCAATCTTTGGTCAGGTGGGCTAGTCCAATTTCAACATTTAAAAGGTATCTGGATGGGTATATGAATAGGAAGGGTTTAGAGGGATATGGGGTGCATTGTGACAAATGGGATGAGATTAGTTTAAGGTATCTGGTCGGCATGGACGAGTTGGATGAAATGTTCTATTTCCATGCTGTATATTTCTATGACTCTATGACCACCACAACCATTTTAGATGCATATTTCTTCCTTTCAGACAAACAAAATTATGTCTTTCTTTCATGAAAGATCTCCGGTATAACATTTAAATAATGTATATTAGTCCATATTTATCATCACCACGTCACAAAAAAAAAACTATTGGATGTTCCTCAAAAACAAGAAGTCCACGTCCTCTTTTTGCTGAATTCAATGATCTTACAACACATTCTTTGCATTTGGTCATTCAGACATGAAGGAGACATTTAAGACCGAGACCATTACAGAGAACTGTTAGTCAGACTAATATTAGTACAGTTGAGTTATGAAAGAAAACAAGATAAATTTAGATTTTTTTAATGCTTGTAGAAGGCAGCTGTGATGGGGTTACACAAGGAGTAAGATATATGTTCAACCTGATGAATGGAAAAATTAGGACTAATGCCTGCAAATTCTTCTGTATGAACCAGTGAAATGTTTTGACTCATTGAAGGGGAATTTAGATGCTGTCATCAAGGTGTTTACTCTACACCTAGAGTGGGCAAAACATCCTTTATCATTGCACTTATCTTACAGCCATGTTCACAAAATTCTACTTTATGTCTTATCTAAATGATAAATTCAGCATGGTAAAGCACAATAAACAATAATGGGAAAATCCATTGTGAAGGAGCTGTTCATAGCTGGGTAATATTTTGTCTTTTTTTAAGTTGGGCAAGGAAAGGAGAAACACGCATTCTTCTGTAGATGATAAAACAAAGAAAAATCTTTGGAGCCGTCTGCAATTTTGGGGAATATCAAATAAAAACCACACATTTTAGAAAATATTCTTTGGTTATTTTAAAAACAGGTTAGTTTTTGAAAAGTAAAATGCGAGACAAGGATAAAATCTGGAACTTGAGTTCTCTGAATAATTGAATATTTATAAGCCACTTGCTACCATAAAATGTCCCCAAGTGCTTAAACATAGGCACCAATCAAGAGAAAGGCTGTAACTTGTGAAGTGGTGAAACTGTAAAGGTATAGTTGTTGAGAAAGAGCATTTTGAAGGTGGGAGAAGTAACAAATCAAACTGATTTCTGGGATACAATTCCAGCAAACCAAAATATGATGACCAAACAGCATTGTGGATCAAGTAGGGAGGCATGTCATAAAGTTTTCTCGCAAAACCTGATAAATAAAAAGTCACAAAAAACCTTACAATGGCATGTATTAGAAGTTTCAAGGATAACAAACATTCACTCTGTTCCTGTGGTGTCCATCCTTTATGAAAGTGCAATTGTCAAGGCCAACAAGACGGTGAAAAATACCAGCTCCACAATGTAATGTGTCGCCCTGACAACCATCTGAAGAGTACATCATTTTCCCTGAAAAATGCCACTTCCTGAGCAGAGAACACAGCAATCAAGAAAAGCTCTTGGGTTCCTGTATATCTGTATGCTGAAGGCTGTTCAGGAAAAGACATATGTTGCAGAAATACCTTCATTTTTAACAAAATAGCTGACAAGAAAGAAAAATAAGACCAAGTGTCCCCAGATTTAAAATTTTGAGTGCCACATTACTCTATGTTTTTGACAAGAATAGAAGTAAGCATGGAACAATTTCTGTCTCATTCACTAATATTAATAAATAAATCAATAAGTGTAAAAAGTGGAGAATATGACTTTAAACTCGGGTCTAATGTTTTCCACAAATTGGAAACTGAAAATATTGGCTGGTTTTTTTTTCATATTTTTAGACTAAAGAATCATGTGAAATCATCCCACAGAAGCCAGTATCCCATCACCAAGTCACTCTTTATTTACACAGGCTTAACACTTGACCATGATCCAGCTCCCTCAGAGCCAACTTTTAGAGTGGACAGAACATCTGACATTCCTGTTTATATCTGTCAGCCAGGGATCCCTGATTGGAGTATGTTAACTGTTCTATGAGGTCCACTTGGCTAAACTTGTTACAATCATTACAATTAAGGTATATTTTATTGTGAGTACTTTCTTTTATATGAAAATAAGTTTTGTTTTGCAGTAATAATCAAGCTGCCTGTCAGACAGTTACACTGCTAGCTTTGCACTCTTGTCCAGCTAGTGAAAGCTCCATTATGATGGGTGAATTAGCCGCAAAAGTAAGTTACATTTTGATGTCATCTCCGATACGTATTCTAATAGTATGATCAGTTTAATATTTGCAAAGGGCCCTGTCCTCCGCGGGGAAAATAAAACACTACCAGTTTGCTAACTTTGTGTTCAAGTTATGGAAATGTTTTGTTTCAATGGGAAGCTAATGTCATTGCACACCAATGCAAAATATGAGCTAAGACAAATCTACAGAAAAATTTGAAGCAGCAGGTTAATTAGAATGTATGGCACACTCCACCTTTGTATCTGATGGCTGTTCTTCATAATGCGTATTTCATAGATTTTTAGACAACACAAAAGAAAGCTATTTTGCTCATTGTGTCCATTACAGTTGACCAAGATGTAGCCGAACTAATCCCATTTTCCAGCCTATTGCTCTGTGGTCTGTGACAACACAAGTAAGTATTTAAATATTGCTGAATGTTTATGAAAGTTTCTGTTTCAACAACCCTTTCAGACAGTGAATTCAAGACTCCCACCATACTCTGAGTGAGAAATTTCTCCTCAACTCTTGTCTTAGCTCCCTACCTATTTGCTATTGTCCTGTGATTGACTTAAAAGAAAGCATCAGGAAGAATTAGCCTGAGGTTCCTGATTGTAGTGAGGTCAGCCAGGTAGATTTCATAGGATATGAGTTCTCTGATTGAAGTTGTTAATCTGCTCCAATCAGGGAGCTCTGGATGATAGATAAGAACAGGAGTGCCAGAGGTTCTGTTCACTGTGGGAGCTGGATCAGTGTCAATATAAATAAAGGGTGACTGGGTGACGAGATACTGGCTTCTGTGGAGTAATTACAGGGACATGAATGGACAGTAATGTAGATTTCCTGGCTTTTTAATAATGATTGATGGTGGTGAAATGTTCCAGGTATTATTTTAAAATAAGAGTCTCTTGTTTTATTGAAATTTTGTATTTGACAAGATTCTTCACAAAGGCTCTGTGACATGCTTTGAGTTAATGCAGCAGTTAGCAACCATGTCAATATAAAGACACACTTAAATGAGACAAACAAGTCTGCATTGCACCCAATTGTTTCAGTTGAATTAGTTGCTCATAGCTATTACATTTATTCCCATTTACTGTGCCATGGTAAGAATAGAGACATCAAGTCGTCGGTGAGGCTCACCATGGCCTCCTCACTCTCTACCCAACACCCATCTTGCAGAGGTCGCTACGAGGCCCAGTCCTAGGGTGGAAGGCTGGTTGCTGGGGGCAGCAGCTGTTCACCCACCCTCCTCCCTACTGCCCCACTAACACCCCTGCCACTGTGCAGTGTTCAGGTGAGGCAGTGAGTTGAATTTCTCTTCCCTGGGCCCAACTTCAATACAGGGCTGGTTCTGCATGCTGCAGCTCCTGCACTCCCCATGTTGTCAGCTCCACCCTCCAATGTGGCCCTGACAGTAGCCGTGGTGCATGATCTGATTGACTCAGCCCAGCAAAAGGTGCGAAGATCAAAGGTGACACATTCAGTAACCACTGCTTCCTAAGAATTTCATAGTATACTTTTCACCCTGTCACTGAAAGGTATCGATTAATGGGAACCTTGAATTTTCTTTTTATTCATTCATGAGATGAGGGTGTCATTGGCTAGGCCAGCATTAATTGACCATCCCTAATTGCCCAGGGCGTTAAGAGTCATTCACATAGCTTTGACAAATTTAATCAGGACTAGAGAATCTTTCTGAATTTCACCAGCTCACCAAACCTACAAGAGGTTAAGTCTGACTGTGGGACAATTTACATCACCAAAGGAAGCAAAGCAATGTCACATGATTTCATTGTCTCTTGCAGTCCTCCAAGGTTAAGCCACAGTAAGATATTTCTTAAATAAAGTTAATGTTCTGTTTACCTCAGCAAGTTATAAATATTTTTAAACAGCAAAACAAAACCAAGAATGTTATCATGCAAAGTGATCAAACAATCTAAGCCATCCATTTAAATCAGTTTCAACTGAGTCCAAACTAAGTGCCAATTACTTTAACCTTTGACCAAGAGATTAGGATACTGCTTACTTCATGAAATAACAAACCGAAACAAAATAATACTTGGAGATAAATTCATTACCCCTTGGAAGTGGATATAGTATTCGTGATATGTGACAAATACATATCGCTTGCATTGCAGACAGCATTCCAACTTTGATGCTGCCTCCTTATTCTAATTACATTGTTGACTTTACATTAACCATGCTGTTGGTTGTCCAAACACGTCACTAATGACTCAGCATCATGAGTCCAACCCACGTCTCTAGATTTGGGCTTGAATAAAATTGGAGGTAATAATTTCTGTTACACTTCAAAATATTGGTACCCCAAAACACTAGTATTTAAAAATAGACAGTCTTACACACTCAACAGCAGCAAGTGTTACCATTTACACTTATTTTGTTTTGAAAATATAGTTGAGAGAAACCCATAAAATAACCCTAATTCATTAATCATGTAAATTGTATGAGGTGAATACATTATCTGCTGTCTCATTAAAACCGAAAGAACTGTGGATACTGTAAATCAGGAACACAAAAAAAGTTGCTGGAAAAGCTCAGCAGGTCTGGCAGAATCTGAAGGAAAAAACAGAGTTAATTTTTCGGGTCTGGTGTTCTGAGGAAGGGTCATCGGACCCCAAATGTTAACTCTGTTTTTAACTTCACAGATCCTGCCAGACCTGCTGAGCTTTTCTGGCAACTCTGTTTTTGTATCCGCTATCTAATGTTCATTTTTGCCAACGTGTCATCCTCGTTAGCTTTTCAGCACTGCATTTTTCTGAGAAGCATTATCAATGAAGAGGTGAAGAATAAGTGCATTGATTCTTGGAATAATGCCCTTGTATCGACAATGATTTTTAAGAGTCGTATCATGTTGGAACCAAGATCCTGCTCTGAATTTGAACTCCATACCCCACTTTTCTGTCTGGATTTCAGGGTTTTGTTTTAAATCAGCAACAGACTTTGGTTAAACCGTGCATAGCTAACTTGTTCACCTGTTTTTCATTGACTTCTAAATCTTCAAGCAAAACCATTCATATGTGTATGCACTATCAATGGCCTGTTTTCATGTTTTAACTGTAAAGACTCTTTGTTCACAATTACAAAATGCTGAAAACTACATGGTCAAATGTGATCGAAATGTACCCACATAAGGTCAAGTGAGGCTGCAGATCCACCATGATCTCATTGAAAGGCAATGCAGGTTTGAGGGGCTCACTCTGGCTTCTGTGCTCCTATCAGGTGCCAACCACTAATCACATCCAGCAAGGAATCAGAGTTCTCAGCCACCATTTAAGTCCTAAAGGAAAAATGGAACATTCAGAAAAGCAAAGGAGAGTAATGAAACTGTGATCAGGTAATAATAATGGGCTGTAGACAACAAAACTGGAGTTAAGGTTCACTGAAAGGCTTGATCTGATTCTTAAACCAATTTACCTATCTTCAGTTAACAAATGCAACAAAAATGGCTGCCCCATTTTACCTGATTTAATCTTAAAGTCAAATTCATCACTGACCTTGTACTAAACAAGGGAAATGTGTGCAAGTCTTAAAGGATAAAAGAAATTAAGGTTTATATTTGGATTAAGCAATTAAAAAGCTATTTATTAGATATTACCCATATCAAAATGATTCAATTTAAATCAGAAACTCACTGTTGGCAATGCAATAAAGAAAATATGTTTTAAAAGTCACATGAAATCTTAATCAACACATAGAAATTTGATTAGCCCATTTTTAATTCTGTATTATTCTTTGATGTTATTTAATCTGTTAAATTTCTGTTTTGCATTAATCTTTAACTCATGGATAGATGTTGATTTTAATTTAATTTGAAAGTTATGTGAATAGGGATGTAAAGATGAACTAGCACTTCAGATCTACTTGCGTACAGTTTCAAAAGCATTTTGTTCTAATGTCCTTCGATGTTGGCTATCCAACATCTCTTATCTCATTCTGTATATTTTCACTTATTGAAATCAAAAGCTGAATTGCAGAGGTCAATGCTGCATTCTTTTTATGATTGTATTGCACTCAGTGACACTTGCACCAAAGATTTTCACAGAATATGGATTCCTGAATGAGTCCAGACTTCAAGGCCAGTGGAAAAGATCAAAGTTGTGTCATGCCTTCAGACTGGCCGACAGAAAAACAAACTAAAATACCACAGCCTGGCTTATTGCCAGTTATAGTGACAATGGCAGAACTTTGGGAGCATTCTGAATGTTCATGGAGCAGATTATTTACTGAAAGAAATGCAACATTGAGAAATGCAACAAATATTCCAAATACCATCAAGCAGTTTCAGAAGCTATACTTCGAAACAAAAGCACTCTACTTTGCTAAAGCCTTTTCAGTCTTGGCATATGTGAGAGCTTCTGTAATGTCTAATGTGGTTATCTGCAAGGTATTTGCAATTGCTCAGCCTGCACACCAGGTAGTGCTGTTTTAGGAAACTAATCTGGCCAGTTAGCTAACCACTTTAGCAAATGCCCTTTACTCAACTCATCCTTTTCCTTTTTTAAGGCTTCTCTCTGCCCTTCAAAAGCTCCGATTCGCTGAATTGAATTCTATTTCAGTCACAGTCTACTAGCTCTGTACCACTTCTCACCTCTATTATAGCTGAAGTTATTAATATATTTTAACATTACAATTAATATTTCAAGTGTTGCCAATGATTTAGTTAGCAGTTCAATCATCTCTGAGTAATAAAGTTGCGGGGTCGAGCACAAACATCTATACGGAGGAAGTAATAACACAATGTGGACTGGAGGAACACAGCAGGCCAGGCAACATCAGAGGAGCAGGAAAGCTGATATTTCAGGTCTGGACTCTTCTTCAGACATGGAGGAAGTGCTGCACTGTTGGAGATGTTAACTTTAAGGTGAGACATTTAACTGAGGTCTTGTCTCAAGTGAACATAAAAGATCCCATTATACTATTTCAAAGAAATCTCAATATGAATGTGTCCAGTCAGATAAATGCGTTAGCTGAGCAGGAAATTTTGTTTTGACAACTAAAGAGAATTTTTGCTTTATTGACATCTTTAAGTGGCCACTACAAATTGCTTTTTCTATTTGTCAATATCTCAATGTTCATTTAGACAAGATGAGGATGTGCGACACTTTAGAAAAATTGATATTAATAGTTTCATGGTCTGTAAGTATAACAGCTTTATAGGATTTAAAGAACAGCAGTTTTCTTAAAAATATTCATTTTTTTTTCTCTGTCAGGAATTCCACATTTGCTATTGTAAATACGTGACTCATTAGTTATGCACATAATTCTGACTGGATCAGTGAACATGGAAAAAGCATTGGTTGGTTTTGAGTTAGCATGGACAATATGAGGAGTCATTGGGAGAGGCTAAGGGAATGAGATGGCATTAAATAGCTTGGAAGGTATACAGGGCCATGGAGTGGGGAGGAGGTAATGAGATGGTGTGAGGCTGAGAGCTAAAGGGCCTAACAATTTTTAACTCCACTCAGGTGATGATCCAGAGAAATAAGATGGGCCTTCTATAAAGCAGCCTATCACAACACAGATCAACCCCCATTATCTCAAACACTCTGTAACTTGTGCCAACAGGCCTGGCTCCATCTCGCACTCATTCCAGAAAAAAAAATATTGTTGGGGCACATTTTTACTAAGGCAGCTCTGGTAAGTTCAGAAATTTGTCAACTTCAGCTATTCACTTCATTAGCCAAAATCCAGGGTATTGTCAGTATTCTTACTGCATCTCTTCACTTCAAAATGTGAAAGTTCCTTAGCACCTCTAAAATAACAATAACAAGCAAAGGTAAAGCTTTACTTTACCTTACCTTATAATAACAAGTATATTCCGGTTCTCTCAGAGATCTTGTTATGCATTTTAAATTTCTTCATGTCCTCCTATCTATGGTATACTTCGTTCATTTCTACCTTGTCTCCTGCTTTGGACTCCCTCTTGTGATCCACAATTGATAAGTAAGGGTCTGCTCAAGCTATCCACAATTATTTCAGTAGAGATTTTGTTCCTTAATTTGCTCATTTTGTGTTTCTATTACTGGTGTGTTGTACTTTGTGGGCTTTTATTCCCACTTCCCCTGGTCCACTGGGTTTACTCTAGATGTCAATACCACAAGGTATTCTCAACAATGGAGTATTCTCAATATTCTTAATTAAAGCAAAATATATTACAAAAGAAAAATACTGCAAAAAAACCTTATCCATTCAATGCTTATAATCACAAGCGATTCTTTTAACATGGACTTGGAACAGATGGGTGAGCTTCCAGTTGGTGATCAGTTGACTGCCCAGACTATGTTTTTACAATAAGGCAAGCTGCTTCTATCCTTTCCATACAAAGATTCAAAGTCCTGATACTATCCAGTCTCCAGCAAATGATCAGTTTGACCACTAGCAAACATCACAAATGCATTATGTTTTCCACATTAGTTTGATAAATTAACTCATTATGGCATGGTGGTGTCTCTTGGGAATGATGTTTATTTCTTGCTTTTCCTAAACTTTGACATAAAACTTAGCTTACCTTTGCTGTTCAAAAATTTTATATTATCCAACCAATTGTACCATATTTACATAGCACAATTCAATGACAATCACAGTCAGGCATGAATAGTTCACACTATCACATCTGATTCCCTGTGTCTGCTTTAAACAAAACTTCAGCTCTTCCAGAATTACTGTGCAGTTCAGTCCATGACTGCTGAGTTACAAATCTTGATGAACGTAAGGACACATTCCTTCATCCTAAACACAAACACTATTAAAAAAACTTTGTAATCATTAGGTCATCACTAAATTTCCAATGTTCTCTCCTTCTTATTTCATTGTCATTTAATTTTGGGTAACCCAGCAAATTTTAATTTAATATCTGCAATTTGAAATTTTGATTTCTTGTAAGCTTCATGAATTGTTCTGAAAAGGACCATTATCTGGGAAACAGATATATGGAACAATGCATTTTTCAAATTAACCTTTCAAATTTAAAATTATAGTCTTTGCTGTGATACCCTCCATGTTGCATTTTTGCTTGTAATTGAAATAATAATCAACACTAATTAGACAGACGACATCAAAAACAAATAAACCCAGCCTTTGAACATTGAGCTCAACTACTTCATATGGTTTTATCATCTCCTGCTGTCACATTTCTATCGCTTGATGAGCAGACACATTTCTCAACGCAGTTCTGTTTTTCATCTTTTGGCCAAAAACATGTTTGCTCTTCAAAAGATAAGTCCAATATAATGCAAATTGCAATGAAACATTACATGATTTCTATTCTCAACAATTTGATGATTAAGTATTCTTCTCAAAATAGAGTATCATTCTGAACACAGAGTTCATTTCACTTCTATAATGGAGGAATGGTACTGGCCACCTCATTCCTGTGCTGTGTCAAATCTCAAGATGCATGTTTGCAGAATCTGAAGGTTGTTTTTCTTCTGTGATCATAGTTCTCCAATAGTCAAGTCTTCAATCATAATGTCAGTATCCCACAGTTTGCCCTTGGAACTATATAGTAAACATGCTTGAACAAACAGATCATCGAGCTGTGTTTGCTTTTTTGGCTTAAGACTAATCTATATATCAAATGCCTCATCTAATTACCATTCTTTGTAGCCTTTTTGAAGTATTATGAAGTGGATTCCTCAATATAACTTTTACCAACCTATAATCCCAAAAAGTTGCTGATGTGCCAAAGACACAATAAAGGAATCTTTCTAATTTAATAATATTGTAATCTTTTTCAATCTGGGCATGATTTTTTTCCCCCGGTGTACCAGTTTCATATTCAACTGGTTGTTCTAGCTCTGTCAGTGCTGTTCCATGCCCTGGGTTCTTCTTGTACAGTTGGTTCAGACTTCCAAACACTTCAATAGTTAGTGAGATAACAGTGTGGAGCTGGAGGAACACAGCAGGCCAGGCAGCATCAGAGGAACAAGAAAGTTGACATTCTGGGTCTGGGCCCTTCTTCAGAAATGGGGAGGGGCAAGGGAGCTCAGAAATAAATAGGGAGAGGAGGAGTGGGGCTGGGAAAGGTATGTGGGATGTTGATAGGTGAGTGCAGGTAGGCAGTGGTGGGGATTGGTCAGTGAGGTGGGAGGAACAGATAAGTGGGAGAGATGGACAGGTTATGTTAGGTCAAGGAGGCAGGGATGAGCGGGAGGGTTGGACATGGGATGAGTCCATGGGTGGGGAGGTCATATAAACTGGTGAATTCCAGTTTGTTATTTTTTGTGTATGACATCACCTTCCAGTCGCAAACCATTTTAACTCTTGCCCCTCCCACACCCTGGTGACATGTCCATCCTGACCTCCTGCAGTGTCACAATGAGGCCACCCGCAAACTGGAGGAGCAGCGCCTCATACTCCACCTCAGGAGCCTATAGCCGATGGTCTAAACATGGATTTCACCAGTTTTAAAATCTCCCCAACCCTGGCCTCATCTCAGGTCCAACCCTTACGCTTATCCCCGCCTCCTTGACCTGACACAAACTGGCCATCTTCTCTCCCACCTATCTGCCCCTCCCACCTCACTGACTAATCCCCACTATTGCCTTCCTGCACTCATCTATCACCATCCTACCTACGTTCCGCAGATCTGCCCCCCCTCATTCTATTTATTTCTGAGCTCCCTTCCCCCTCCCCACTTCTGAAGAAGGGTCCCGACCCGAAACGCCAAATTTCCTGCTCCTCTGATGCTGCCTGGTCTGCTGTGTTCCTTCAGCTCCACACTGTGTTACCTCTGATTCCAGCATCTGCAGTTCTTACAGTCTCTGAATACTTGGTGAGATGTTGCCAGCTGTTTGACTTGCTCAGTCACTTGTCTGTGAATGTGCATCTAAAACCATTCTGTATTTTCAATATATGTTTTGTTTTACTGTATCATATCCATCTAGGTTCCACACCAAGAAATACCCTGAGTGAAGGGAGCAGCATTAATCCTTGAAAGTCTTTGACATTCAGTAGTTTGTGGATTTTAAAATCTACTCTGTAATTTTCTGAACTTGTTTCAAACCTTGGTCAGGATTAAATTATTCTATAATTTGAACTTTTCAGAGATTTATTTTATCCTTATTTCCAATGGGTCGTAGTTCTCGTACACAAAAGCTTTTTGGTTTTGGGCTCCTGTCGTCTCTCTTTAACTTTCACTCTGCTCGTCTTCATTTTTGTAGTCACTAGTAATTACTTGTCCTTGATTTTATTCCTCCATTTAAAACTAAAAGGGAAACAATATTCTGTATCTGCCAAGTCATGTAAAACTAAAAGGGAAACAATATTCTGTATCTGCCAAGTCATGTATATATAGCAAGCAATGGAGGTTGTATAGTAAAGCCCATTTTGGGGTCCAAAATATCTTTCTGTATGGTTTAAGTCTAGTTATGTTCATTCATGAGTGGGGATATGCCATATTAACATTTTCTGATCACACTGTTAATGTCTAAGGCATGACAGATCTTATCTGACAATTACCAAGCTCATTAGCTAAGCTAGTAATTATAAAGTACTGCAGATGCTGGAAATCTGAAACAAAAGCAGAAATTACTGGAGAAACACAGCAGGTGTGGTAGCATCGGTCGAGAGAAGTCAGAGTTAGTGCTCCAACCCCAGTGATGCCCTGACTGAAACGTCACTTGACTTGAAATGGTAACCCTGTTTTCTCTCTACAGATGCTGCCAGACCTGCTGTGTTTCTCCTGCACTGTCTGTTTTTGCTTCATTAGCCCAAGTGTCGGGCTGGTGACTGAAAGCTATCTTTGTCAGTTTAGCCAGTCTTTAAACTTCCTTCAAGAATGGAGTTTTTCACACTTTTTTTGTTAAGTAAATGAATCATTTTGCTTCAACATTTAGACCCAGGTGATTTTTTTTAGACTTGGTTCAATTCTTTCAAGGTGTGAGTATACACTATGATAATTGACCCAGAGCGAATTATTTCATGGATATTCGTTCTATCCGTGTCATTACCTTAGTTATAGAAATGACAACATTTTCATACTCTAGTTTGGAAAGTAATTTTTGTTTCACACATAGCCAGATGAAGAACTTTTGCAGTCAAAGCCCCTGTAAGCTGTCATGACTACTGATCAGAATCCTAAAATAAATCGGACATTTTTAACCTTTATTTCTAAGTTGTTGTGTTTTTGAAAGGATGGTTCATACAGTCAAAAATGGCTGTGAATGTACATTTGAGTGACGTGTGTGTGTGTGTGTGTGTGTGTGTGTGTGTGTGAGAGAGAGAAAGAATCACACCACACCTAGTGGTATGTGGACAACTACAAACAGCAACCATTGAAAAGGGGAAGAAGAGGAAAGTCAGAAAAGGGTGTACTGTGATGTTTTTGTAGTCACAATACAATGATGACCCTTAGATCATCTCCTGCGGATTATGTCCCATACTGCAAACACATTTTCTGTTTTTCATCTTGGAAAATGCACGAGGACGGGGATATAAAGGCATTTTCAACTCTACTGGACTGTACAAGTAGAACTGAAGTTCTCACATGTGGCTAGTGGGACTGAGATGTTCATACGTGTACAAGCCTGGATTTGAGTGATAGCATTCGATAAAGTTCAGTTAAAAAGCTTTCCCCTATACACTGTAGTGGTGTGAGGACTCTTGTTCTGAATACCAACAGCAAGCTAGCATGTAAATTGGGCAAAAGAAACAAGACAATCAAAATAAAAGCCTCCCTCTCACTCTGAATGGTGGTATGTGGCCATGGAATCAAAATAGAATTTTAACTAATCAACTCTTCAGCTACCAATCTGAATGTGACTGACCACTTCCACTGCAACAGCCAGAACTTTTAATTTTCCACTCTTTGTGAACAATTCAGAGATGGACCTGTACATTTGTTTTTCAGCTTTTATCTTTTTGAACTCATCTCTTATTTCTAATCTGTGACAGAGTTATTAATTGCGCTTGCATTTGGTAATTAATAAAATTGCTTTTTGCCAACTCAGTCTTGGTTAAACTGACCCCACTTTGAGCATAAACTTCATGCACATCCAGGGAAAAAATAAGTAACTACAAGAGAAGTGATTCATTTTTTAAGTAAGCCTGTTGTGATCAAACAAGGATGTGGGTGCACACAGAAGGGGGACTTTTAATCCCTTCTCACCCAGGAACTGAACAATTTGGGGTCTCTCATCTGGAACAGTAACCAATTAGGGAATATTGCCTGGCATCTGGGTATAAAAAGCATTGCCACATACCTATGCCTCCATTTAATTCATAATAAATGAATAGTCAATTCTAAACAGTAGGATATACATTCCATTGATAATCATGTGAATTCTAACACAAAAGTGTTCAAATAATTTAATTAGTACTTTCTATTCTGTGCTACAGTGAGTTTTACCATGACCACCATATTTGGCAAGCGTATCTAATTGTGGTTCTACAAGCCAATGTTTTAATCCACTCCTGGTTGGGCAGCCTTACTTCCATACAAATGTAGATAATTGCTGCTCTGCAATGACTACAAATCCAGTACACCATTTCTTATCACATTTTGGGATTATTATCTTTTCATGCTATCATTCCCAGCCATCTCAAGTCTTGTCTTCGCTGAGCACAAACTAAATCTGGCCAGCTTGCACAAGATGAACCTTGCTCAGGTCTCCTAAAGGCTCTGCTGAGGTCTATTTACAGTTTCCCTATAATATAACAGAAATGTGACTGTTTTATTATTGTCTTAGGTGATGGTTTGAATCTGTCTGTATTCATAGCTACATCTTACAGTATTCGGCAACTCTGCTTTGAGTAACAGGGATAGAGATTTGATGGTGTCAAGGTCTTGCTTGCTGCCTGTTTCTATGATAGTTTGAAACTTGACTTTTTTCTGGCATTCAGTAGAACAACGCCTCACAAAGTGGAATATGTTCAGTAGTTCCTTTGTAACTGACATCTGGGACATTTTTCTTTTCGCAGCTCATGCTTCTCACCCTGACTACCAGCAGAGACAGAATTGGTAATTTTATAACACCTGTCAAGTCTTTAAGACGTCACAAAACGCTTTATAGCCGGTGAATGCCTACTGTTTATCATCGAACCCTGCAATCAATTTTAACTCAGCAAATTTCATGAACATCAATGCAATAAATGAGTAGCAAGCTTACTTTAGGAGTTAAAAACAGAAACTGCTGGAAATATTCAACAAGTATAGCAAGTATCTGTGGAGAATGAAAACCAGAGTTAACCTTTTTTGTTTAAAAAAAATCATTCGTAAGACATGGGTGCCACTGGCTATGCTGATATTTATTACCCAACCTCAATTGTCCAGTGGGCAATCAAAGGTTAACCATATTGCTGTTGAGCTGGAATCACACATATGCCGGAGGTAAGGACAGCAGATTTCCTTCCCTAAAAAAGCAATAGTGAACCTGATGGGTTTTTAAGCAATAATCAACAGTGGCTACATAGTTACCATTAAGCTCATTGTTCAAATTCCAGGTTTTATTAAATTCAAACCTTTATCATCGATCAAAGTGGGATTTGAACTCATGTCCCCAGAACATTATCCTGACAGTTCTGGATTATTTGTCAAATGATGAAACTATGACACCACCACCTCTTTACCAGGAGAGTTGCATTGAACCTGAAATAGAAACTCTGGTCTGCTTAAACTGCTGACCGTTTCCATCAGTTTCTATTTCAATTTCATGCTTTCAGCATCTACTGTATATTACTTCTGTTTTTGGACGTGTTGGTAGAGAGGATTACTACTATCCATGTCATGTGATTTTCTACATCCACCAAAAATGCTTATTATTTCAGTCTTGAACATATTCAACAACTGAACAACCATAGATCTCCATGTGAAGACATTTGTACTTGTCTGAGTTCTAAATGGCTGACCCCTATTCTGTTCTTGAAGTCATAGTTCTGGAGTCCAAATACAGAATGTAGCATCCAAATCCATGAAGCCCTATAAAACCAAAAAAACCATAAGACAAAGGAACAAAAGGAGGCCATTCAACTGATTATGCCTGCTGTGCTATTTGATGACATCATTGTTGACCCGATAATCCTCAACTGCCCTTTTCCAACTTTTCTCCATGCCCATTGATTCCATTCCCAATTAAAAATGCCTATCTCGGCCTTCAACTTACTTATTTACCAGTCTTCATAGACCACTGTGAAAAGAATTCCACAGATTCATGACCCTCTCAGAAATTCCACCTCATTTCTGCCTTAAGTGGGTGAAGCCTTGCTCTGATATTATACCCTCTGGCCCTAGACACTCCTACAAGGGGAAACAACCCTCCTGTATCTACTCTGTCAAGCCACCTAATGATTGTGTATGTTTCAAAAAGGACTCCTCTCATTCTTCTAAGCTGCAAAGAGTGCAGCTATTAAACATTATTCAACATCTCATCATAAAACTGTGCCTCCACCCAGGATCAACCTGTTGAACCTGCTCTGAACTGTTTCCAATGTACACATATCTTTCCTTTAGATCAGGGGACCAAAACTGTTCATAGTATTCCAGCTGTGGTCTAATTAGTGCTTAGTATTCTTTTAGAAAAACCTCCCTAATTTTGTATTCCTTCTGAAATAAAGGCCAATATTCTGCTTGCCTTTCTTACTGCCAATTTTAGAAACTTTCACAGAATTCTATATGTTTCCACGAAAAAAAAACCTTTACTTCCAAACTCCAGAGAATATACACCCATTCTGTTCAACCTCTCACCTGGAATTAATCTTTGTTGCAATCCCCTTTAAGGCAACTATATTCTTGAGACCAAACTTTGCACAGTCCTGCAGGTGTAGCCACACAAAGATTGAATTAATTTGAACAAGTTATTTCCTAGTACATAACAACCTTGTTGCCATGAAAGCTAATAGAATATTTGATTTGCTGCCAGCATGGTAATATTCTGTCATTTGTGTACATGGCATTCCCAGTAGTCACAATGTACCAAACTGAAAGTAAACTATTTATTTCCCTTGGCTGTTTTCTGACTATTCACCAACCTTAAATCCTTAATTTATTGCCTTCCCAATCCGATAAGCTAATCTTGTGTACCAGACTCTGGTGTGACACTTTATCAAATGCCTTTTGGAAATCCATTAATTTGTTACTTGTGACTGTTCCTTTACTTCATTGAACATGTGTGCTTAACAATGCCAACTCCTTTTAGTATTTACTAATTCTACACGCTTGCAGATGTTTTCTGGTGTTTAAATTATCACACTTTAAATGACTCCTTCAAATTAGGGCAGCACGGTGACTCAGTGGTTAGCACTGCAGCCTCACAGCACCAGGGACCCAGGCTCTGACTCCAGCCTCAGGCAACTGTCTGTGCAGAGTTGGCACATTCTCCCCGTGTCTGCATGGGTTTCCTCTGGATGCTTCGGTTTCCTCCCACAGTCCAAAGATGTGCAGGCTAGGTGGATTAGCCATGCTAAATTGCCCGTGTTGTTCAGGGGTGTGTTGGTTATAGGGGGATGGGTCTGGGTGGGGTGCTCAAAAAGGCGGTGTGGACTTGTTGGGCCGAAGGACCCTTTTCCACACTGTAGGGAATCTAATCTATTCTAAAAATATGTGTTTTGAATTCTGCAAATGAGCCCATCACTAAACAAAGATTCGTAATGTTGCTCAAAATTGACTGTAGCTGCCAAAATGTTCAATTGAGTTACACTCCTTCAGCTCTAACTTGATGGCAGAGTTATGAATACTCAGCATCTTTATTATTTTTTAAAGTTGTTTTCACCAAAGGTTTGCAGTTCATTGTGAGGACATGATTGTCTACAGCTATATAGCACTTCATACTTTTTGGCAGTCTCAAGTGTTGGGAATAATGTACGTTAATATAACATGAGTTTCCATCTTGTCTCACCAGACAAGAGATAAGAACAACATAATGCATTACAGATATGTAATTTGAAGGATTAAAATAATAGCCGTCTGACCTCCCTGTTAAGTTTGAAAATAAAGCCACAAGGACCTTTAGAAAGGGGACAATAGGGTCTTGGTTTGACATCTCAACTGAAAGATTAAATCTCTGATACTGCCCAAATCTCAGAATAAGTGCATAAGTCACTGGAGTTCAACTTGAAACCAATAACCTTCTGACTCAGCAGAGTGAATACCACCAGCTGAGACACAGTTGGAACATAGTCATACAGAATGGAAACAAATCCTTCGGTCCAACCAGTCCATTTGACCCATGTTGCCAAATGAAACTAGTCCCACCTGCCTGATCTTGACCCATATCCCTCCAAATTTTGTTTTTTATTAATGTACTGATTCAAATGTCTTTTAAATGTTGCAATTGTACCCCCTTAAATACTAAACTTTGTTTTCCTACCTCTCATTGGTAATTGCAAATTCCAAGTTTAATTGTTGTTATTTGTCATTTGTCATTTCCAGACCCATAACCAGTCCACTATCCTGAAATCCATTTCTTTGTAATGTTTTATCTGCTTGAGGAACTGTAAGTCTCTGAAAATTTCATTGCACATATGACAGTTGCATGAAAACAGCTCTTAATTGTCACAAAAACCCACAGAGTCCAATGGAATTAGTCGCTGACAAGTGATTTTCATTTTCCTCAGTGCTTTCTGCTGTCTTTAAATGTCAAAATAGTTCATGTTTCAGCTTCACAATGACTTGCAGCAATCATTGCAATTCTGTCCTGTTTTTGCTTTTCACGTTCACTGCATCAGAAAGTCACAGGCTGTTCCTTAAAAACAGATCATTTATTAGCAAATTTTTATTTTGGCTTCGGCTTTATCTGAGTTCCTACAATGACTAGAGTGACGTAACTCAATGTGCAGGATTCCCTGCTCATTATTTTTCTCTCAAAGCATCAAGGCAGTTGCTTGAATGTTCAACAGTGCAGTCTGATTTTGCCACAAAGTGGGACAGAGACCTGGAGGAGAGAGAAGGGATTTGTCGAAGACAAAAGGGAATAGGTGAGATAAAAAGAGGTGTCCACGTTGAGAAATGATGGTGAGAAATGGGTAGGACAGAGATGGTGCAGGGTTGATGAAACAGAAAAGGTAATCCAGCGATGGTTATGTATTGGAAAATAACAAGTGCCTGTGGAGCTTCTGAGAACCTTATTAATCTAGCATCTCATTTAACATGACAAAAATGCCATCAAATGTTGTTGACAAAATGTTGCGACCTGGTTCTACTGATTCTTCCCATTGAACGTACAATTTAAGCCTCAATTCTTCAGGTTTACCACTAAATTTAGGAACATTTTGAACCCCACTGAATAAGAACAATTTGATGTAGTATTAAAAAACACCCTGCTTGGCAGCCCATGTAGATTGTCAAAGCAACACTGTCTCCATCTAAAATTTTTGCATTGCACTAAGAGAACAGGCAATTGTCTGTGTTCCTGAACTGCAATATTTGACATAGCACTTCTGAACATCACTCATTACCTCATGACAACAAGGAGGAAAAATGTCAAGTGTTGTTTGGAAGTGTGTGACAAAATGTGGCATCCATTGCCAGTTTTGCTCCAAAACTGTGATTAATTCCTAGGACCTCTCAAGATTCAAAGACATATTCCAATTCACATAGTGCAGCAGTCCTTTGGAAACGGAAAATATTGTCAGCTTGCATTATTGTCTCCTCATGTCGCAAAATAGAGAATAAAAAAAGCCTTATGGTTTCACAATCTATGTACGTGTACTTCCATGAGATGCCGAGTCTGATAGGCATTAGATTACATTACACACAGTGAAAAGTTTCACTAACTCTAATAGAGACAGACACAACATTTCTGTTGGGATCTTTGATTTTAACAAGAATTGAGCAAGGTAAAGATTTGCAAAAGAAAAAGTCAGCAAGTGGTTTGCGCTTTGATGATTTGCAGAATAATGCTACTTGTTGTGAAAAATCATGATAAATTTATCCTAATGAAAGCTGCATATGTACTTGGTCACGATGGAATGTTTGTGGGGCCAGTCTGAAAAAGAAATAAGAATGTGCAAGAGCTTGTTTATTCAACACATTTTTCTTATTAGTTTGAATGATTATCTGAAGCAGAGGGAAATTTCATGTAGTTAAATACAAAGACAACAATTATTAAATGCATTGTTCATCTCAGGTTTGCTTTATGCATCTGTAAAGAGGCATCTTTTACAATCATTCAATTTCAGCTATTGAATATGTCTGTGCTTGGTTATAATGATAAAGGATCAACTATAGTGACAAAGGCTGAAGTAGCAGGGAAAGGCTGTGGTGATAAAAGGGATGGATAGTTTCATGAAAGAAGATTTGTGTGAAAGAAGAAGCTATTAATTATCAGTGATATGGGACTTGGTGGTTACCACAGAAAAATTTAACCCTATCAGGTCTGCCATTTTTGAGGTTCTAAATGAAAGAAGTGATTAAAAAGGTCTGTATCCTCACTCTTATGCTCCTTTATATTTTGACTTAAATTGTGCTATCTAATGATGCATACCTCTGCATGCTCTTTCAATGCAATTAAGAGAGGATGGGAAGCAGTTTACTCATGTGAAAGGATAGTTTCAAATTTGAAAGCCAAAATATATTTTGACAGCTAAAACTGCTCCTCCCTATGATTCTTCATGTAGCTGAGGGTACTGCTCAGTGTGATACTCAGGTAGACACGCCACAACATCATCAGCTTTTATCACGAAGTTATTGTGAATGAGTTGATGTCATTTGAAGCTATAGGTGTGCAGCCATGGCTGCAGTATCAGCTTATGCCAGAGCAGAAAAGAGTTCTCAGTCCCTAATGACACAGTAAGGGAAATCTAAGGGCAGAATCAAACTCGACTATGACAAACCAGCAGCTGAAATACAATAGTTGATACTTACTGCACAGACTGGCTTATGCTGTTGAGTCTGAACATCACTATTAGGCAGTGCTTTAAGAAAGAACAGATTATGTGAGGAGAAGCTTCACTGTTAATTTATTTGCATTTGATTATGTCAGTCTTTGTAAATCAATATAGCTGGGATAAGCAATCTCTTTCTGTGCAATCTTCTCCAACCCTACAATCATCTGAAAAATCTGTACTCCTCCAAGTCTGTCTCTTGCGTCTATCTACAAGCAAATTGTTCCACTACTTGTATTTATGCTTTTATCTTGAGAGGCCAATGTGATCTCGAACTCCCTCAATAAACGTCTCCATCTTTCTAATCCACTTGTAAGATCCCTCAAATCTACCTTGCTGAATAAACTATTGGATATCTGGCCCAGTATGCGACTTGGTGTTAAATGTAGTCTGGAAGTAGGTTATGTCAAGTGTTTATTATTTCATGATGTTAAAAATGCAGCATAAGTGCTAGGGGTTGCTGCTGTTGAGGTATTTCATGAACTCCACTCTAGTTCTGCAAAATGTTAAAGACAAAACAGTAAAAAGTTAACAGTAGTTTCCATGAATAGTCAACAATAAAACATGTAAGTATTATACTAAAGTAGAGACAACAAGATGTAGAGCTGGATGAACACAGCAGGCCAAGCAGCATCATGGAAACAGGAAGGCTATTATCTCTGTGTTACACTATAATGATAGCAGCAGCATGGCCCACTGGGCATCAATGGTTGGCAGTGGATGATTCTGTGCTCATGATTTCCTGTCTTGAGTCTGCCAACTCAATCACATTGTTGTGAGCTCAGTCATCGATGTATCCTACCTAAACAGAGAGGGGAGATAGGGAAATAAAGCCTTGCTTCCGATTCTGTGCCACTGTTGTAAATCACAACGCAAGACCATTTCAACAGTGATATGGAGCAGATTATCACTGGACCCCTCTTGATACTAATTGAAAATATTACCCAAAAGTGAATATAAGTTGACTTAAAACAAAGCGAGAAAAAGAACCCTGTCAACTGTGGGTAACACACAATCTGTGGACTACAAAATTTTGGGTTTGAGCCCAAAAATCAAAGCTAGCAGAACAGTTCCACATGAAGGGAGGGCTGCATTGTCAAGGTGCTAGCATTTGGATGAACCATACAGCCAAAGACGACCTCGTCTGTTTTGGTGAATATAAAAGACCTTCTGTTTTGAAGCAGAGAGTGATTTTTATCTCTCACTCATCATCGCCAAAATAGATTATTTGCTCCTTATTGACATTGCTTTTTGTGGGAGATTACTGTGCTACATTTTCTATATTACCACTTTGGAATACTTTTGGAATCTAGTCAATAGCTGTATAAATGCCAACATGTTTTCACAATATTACATGGTAATCAAATACAGATGAACCGGCTAGGATACTCTAGAGCGACATGGCAGCATCTGTAGAAAATGGGTTAGATGAAGATTTCAATGTCAAAGTTCTTAATCCCTTAGACATTACAAAATTATCTTCTTAAAAGTAGACACAGGGCTTTAGACAAAGGCATAGGTCAGAGCTGGGGTAAATAATGGGCCTCTTAAGCCTTTCAACATGGTTGCTGTTTAGTGTTTTCAACAATTTTTGCTTTTTTTTAAATTCACTCATGGGATTTGAGCGTCTCTGGCTAGGCATGTATTGGCCATTCTGAATTGCCCAGAAGACAGTTAACAGTCAATTACATTGCTGTAGGTCCAGAGTCTCAAATAGGCCAGACCAGGTAAAGATGGTAGACTTCTTTTCCGAAAGGATATTAGTGAACCAGATGGGTTTCTATGACAATCTTTCATAGACATTGTTAGACCTTAATTCCAGATACTTCTATGATATTCAAATTCCATCATCTCTCATTGCAGGATTTGAAGCCCAGTCCCCAGAACATCAACTAAGTGATAGTGTAGTGAGAACACTACTGGGCCATTGCTCACATTTTATTTCAGAATTCCAGCATGATCAAAGTTTTGCTGCTAGTTTTTATGTTATGGTATGTAAAAACTAAATGAACTGCAAATGCTGTAAATCAGGAACAAAAACAAAGTTGTTGGAAAAACTCAGCTGGTCTGGCAGCATCTGTGAGGGGGAAAAACAGTTAACATTTCGGATCCGGTAACCCTTCCTCAGAACAGGAGACCGGAAATGTTAACTCTTTTTTTTTCCTTCACAGATGCTGTCAAACTGGCTGAGCTTTTCCAGCAACTTTTTTTTTTGTTCCTTGTTTTCTGTTATGGTGCTGTTTTCTTTGCAATATTCGGTGAATGTTTGGTATATCCCACTGCAGTATTTGCTTTGCCATAAAGAATATGTTGTTATAATGCACATCAATTAATACAAGCATTTTATATGTAGCTATTGGTAACAACCAGGCCTTGGAGGGATAACTGTAGATATTCTACTTCCCAACATAAATCCAAATCTCACAAAGTCTGGGTATTTTAATTGGCTTACCTTTGGCAGACCATTCATAATTTCTGCCTTTAAAAATCCAACTTAACATACAATCGGTAATCTCCCTTTTACTTTCTTTGTTTTCGAGCTATCAGAGTATTGTTTTGTATTTATTTGTAATCACTCTTGCACAAAACAGCAGTATGCTGAGTGTTTTTTAATAAATGAAACCTGTAAGAACAAATCAGATCAATTCCCTTCAATAAAATCTTTCCCTGTCAGTAGTCACAAAGACATATTCGAAAGCTAAAACTGAAAGCTTTTGAGCAATATCTCCTCCAAAGAAGCTCAAACTCTCATTGACATCAAAAATATTTTTAAAGTTGTGAATAATGAGCTCTATTACACCCCACCTTTCAGAACCGTTAACATTTCAATACTCTGTGAAATATGAGACTACTATTGTGAAGTGGATTTGCACTGAGATTTACTATATTTCAATACTATTTGGGATAAAGAGAATTATATCTTTCACGAGAAGATGGTATTGAAGAGTTGACAATGTTGGAAGAAAACCTCTTCATTGTGGAATAGCCTAACTACATCTTCTGCCCGATTGTGGAGGGCAAATAGTCTTTGTTTTCAATTGTTTCCTAATAGTTAGAATGATTTGGAGGTGCTGGTATTGGACTGGGGTGGGTAAAGTCAGAAGTCATATGACACCAGGTGAACTCACCTGATGAAGGAGCAGTGCTCCAAAAGTTTGATTTCAAATAAACCTACTGGAGCATAACCTGATGCCATGTTCATTCTGACTTACTAACTTGAAGGTGAAAGTATGGTGTATGATTTTTCTTAGTTTTCACACATCTTCCCTTGAAGGGATTTTCTCATTTATGGGAGATATTGCCTGAATGACAGGTCTTTGCCAGTGTCTGACCTTAATTGCCACCTTTTTCAACCTGTTACAATATATTGTAATATATCCTTGGAGCAAGTGAATCTTCACGTGGGCCTCAGAATTTTGAAGTACGTCACAAAAACCTGACTCGTGAACTTAAGAAAACGAGTTCAGCCAGATGTGGGATTGCAAGCAAAGCTCATCACATCAATCTAGGTTCTACACATCCATGTTCAGCAGAAAAAGAGGGATAGAACCAGAAAGGCAAGAACTGCCTCTATGCTGACCCAGTTGATAGCTTTTGGTACCATTACAGCATTTTTGAAACAACAAACTGAACATTCAAACCCGACTAAAGACTCTCAGTCCTTTCTGTGCATAATTCACATCCCTGTAAGTTGTAAGGACTTCACTCCACTTTTGATCAAACAATGGCTTGTGAGAGCTCGCCTCAAGATTTCTAATTAAAAGGGGCAGTCACAGCAAAAGAAGTGAATTATAGTGTGGGTTCTCAAAACATAATTAAATGTCACATTGTGACATTGTGTATATTAAGATGATGCATGACTGGACTTTGTCATTACTTTAATTTGTCTGAAGTATTAGTTTCAGGACATCATTCAAGGTGCCATCGCTTTTTGTCCCACCTGTATCTAATTTGCAGAACACTAATTGTTCTAATTAGAGTGGGTGGGTTGAAGTTGCTAACATTATAATTATCCAGTGAAGTCGAGCAGCCACAGTGATATCATCTTGACATGCTCACAGAATTGGAAGTATTAGATTTATTGTAGAATTAAATATGTTATGTAAAGTACAATAAGTCACTTTTAATCTGTGAACCTGTAAAATGCAAAAACTGTGACTAAGAACATTTTCCAAAAAAAAATCCAAGATAAAAGGCGATGGTGCATGATGCATCCTGTAAGAAAAGGTGAAATGATTAGAAGAGAGGATGAGAAACTTAGGAAATAGCAAGCTTGTATTTCAAAAATGTAGGACTGATACAAGGAAGAAGTACATTCTTCAATGGACTGATTCTTAAATTAGACAGAGTAAGGAGATGATGCATGTGAAACAAAATATTCATAATTTAGGAGGACAAACAAAACTGACCTTAGACCAATCAGGGTGTCAATCATGACTGAGAGGGAGCATATTTACTTCTGAGTCAGAGCACAATGCATTCAAACTCTTCTCCACAGAGTCCAGCATAAATCCTAGGTTGATACCTGAGTGCGTGATTGAGTTTGATGTGTTGTTCAAGTTACATAGGAAATAAGAGCAGCAGTAATCCATTCAGTAACTTGAGCCTATTACAATACTCAATATACCCTTCAGTTAAGTTTTCCAAAATTGTGTCTGATAACTGAATTTCCAAATCATCTCCCTGTTTCATAGGGTCCTGTCCAAGTCTATGTGCCTGAGACCTTATCAGAACCAGTCAGAAAACAATCCGGAATATTCCTCCTGTATGATTTTAGTTTTGTTTTCCTCCACTGATTGTTCCACCATCTTCTATGAGGCCAATATTCTTGAATCTTTCAGGTCATTTCTGAAAATAAAGTTAATTCCTTCTGCAGGAATTTGCTTCATTGTCCCAGCACAATTTCTCTAATTACCAAGTCAGCCTTTAGTCCAACTCAGTAAAGTGAGAAAGGTTTGCAACCTCCATGTATAACTTCAATTCCATTTGCTGTTGTGTTAATTCTTTAACCTCTTTTGGATAACAGTACCATTAGCCAGCATCAGTAACTGACTTGCTCCAGCATCTCTCAATATCTTTACTGATTTACCTCCTTGATTCAAAATAGTAGGAAATACTTCTCATTTTGAGATAAAATACTCAGTGATCTAATTCTTCTTTCTAAGATTTTTTTTAAAAAATGACTGTCTTAAGCCTACTTTCTTTCTTAATACATTCTGAAGAAACATGTTATCTCTGTTCAATAGTTATCAAATTAATAACTATATCCTTTCCAGATTCTTCATTCTTTGAAGATTCCATAGACATCCCTATTACTACAATTGATCTCCCATATCTTTGATATGTCCAACATAGCACAATCAAAGCATGTTAACTTCTTTATGTCACTTTTGGGTTCTAGTATTTCTCTTATATCACTTTTGCATCCTTCTGCCTGTTCTGTAAAAGTAGTACCTCTTACATCCACCATTTGTGTTTCTCGAATTTCCTTATGTATACCTATAAAGGATCTCCTCACCTGTAATTGTCTGTGTGAAACTTCATAAGTTTCTTCCAGTACTGCTGCTAATCTGATCCTGAAGTCTTGACAATTATTTAATAAAATCTTTTAAATTACAAGATTTTTTTTCTGAATTCTTCCATGATCGTAATTTTCCTTACATTCTCCATTTCTTTTTCTCTAGCTTGAGTGATCTAAACCATAGCATTTCTTTCCTCCTTGCAAAATTAAATTAATGTCTGATTAAATTTCTTTCTTCTGGGCCTAAATTTTTAATTGATAAGATTCGGAGACAAGTTCATAAGCATTGAATATTGTATCTTTGACAGATTTGCATGCTGCAGGTTATTCTTCTGACAAACTGATATGCCCAGTAATAGCTGTCTTTATGAAAATCTATTGTATTAAAACTCTTTGGTCACTTCATGTGACCTTTTCTAATGAAATAGATTACCTCTTGACTCTGGCCTCCTGAATTTTTAGTTAAGCCAAATCCATCAAGAAAATCATAATCATCTCCTCAGATATTATCACCTTATTCCATTATTATTAATCTTGTCTTTGGCCAACCCATATTCTATCAATTCAAAGGGGTTTAATGTTTTTGTTTTAAAGATTCCATTTCGCTTTCTCTACCTTTCCAAATTTTCTTAAATCTATGGCTTTATTTTTCCCTCTCCTCTAATTCAAAACTTTTCCCTTCTCCTCTCTAAACAAATTTTGATCATTTTTAATTGTAGCATAGCAAATGATAGTTGTGGCACACCTACTTCAATTTCCTTTTGCTCAGTGATATACGTTGGATAATCACTTAAAGCTTCTCACCATTATGAAATCCTGCTTTTGCAGTTACTTTCAATTTACCTGCTAACTCTCTGTTTAGCTTTAGTCAAAGATTTCAAAAAAATCCACTGTTATATCTTCTACTTCCAGAAAATTCTTAGCAACATTCAAAGTCATCTTCAAATTCTGTGTAATAAACTTGTATCATAACATCGCTGTTTGTCCAGAGCTGACATGTCCTGCTACTTTTTTTAAAAAACACAACTGCATCCCTTTACACATGTACCCTTCTCTTCCCTTTTCTAGTACATCTATAGGTTTGACTAAGCTGTTGCTTTCAGTTCCAAATCTTGAGATACTGATAGTTTCTTCCTTGAGAATCTATAATTGAGTTCAGACTTTTTCAGCTTCAAATAACCCCTTCAGTATCCTAATGAAATACTATGGTCTAGGACTTCAAAACTAAGCTCATTATCTGAGGTAACACATTTCCTAAATCTTCTAAGCTATCCTTTTCTTCAGGAGAAACTGTATTATCCATTTAACTCTCACCAGGCCATGAGTAAACTAATATCAAAAGGCTTTTATTGTTGTGGTTGTTCTTGAACTAAAATCAAAATCATTTCCAGATCTTTTTAAATGGAAATAGTCTAACGTACTTCGCTGTTTACTCATTAAAAACTCTCCTAATGGCAGGAGACAGTGTAGTGGAAAAGAGTTGCTCTTCAGACTGAGGGCTGATACCAGCAGTGTTCCACAGGGATTCGTTCTGGGTCCTTTTTTTTGTTTGTCATTTACATAAGTATAAAAGGCACAGTTAATAAGTTTATGGGCAGCATCAAAATTAGTGGCATAATAGACAGTGAGGATGGTTTTCTGAAGATTACAAAGTGATCTTGATCAAATGGGTCAATGGGTTGAAAATAGCAGATGGAGTTCAATCTGGATAAATGTGAGGTATTACATTTTGGTATAACAAATACAATTAATACTCGTGCCCTGAGTAGTGTTGTAAAACAGAGGGACCTACGGGTGCTGGTACGTAATTCTTTGAAGTTTGCAGGGTGGTTGAAAAGACACTTGGCATGCTTGCCCTCATTGCTCAGCCCTTTGAGTATAGGAGTTGGGATGTCATGTTGAGGATGTGCTGACCATTGATGAGGCCTCTTCTGGAATACTGTGGTCACCCAGTTATAGGAATGATATTATCAAGTTTGATAGGGTTCAGAAAAGATTTACCAGGATGTTGCCAGGTATAAAAGGTTTGAATTATAAAGAAAGGCTGGGACTTTATTCACTGTAGTGTAGAAGGTTGACAGGCAACCTGATAGAAGTTTATAGAATAATGAGATGTATCAATACAGTTAATAGTAGTTGCCTCTCCCCTAGGATGAGGGATTTCAAGATTTGGGGCACATTCTTAAGGTGAGGTGGGAGAGACTTAAAAAAGCCGTGAAAAAAAAATTTCTTACACAAGGGTGGTTCATATGTGGATGTAAGTATGATTAATGCATTTAAAAGACATTTGGATACATACATGAGTAGGAAAGGTTTGGACTGATATGGGCCAGGACCAGGCAGGTGGGATTAGTTCAGTTTGGGATTATGTTTGGCATGGACTGGTTGGACAAAGGAGTCTGTTTCCATGCTGTGTGATTCTATGACTCTAATATAAAGTTCCTATTAGTATTCAACATGTATCTCTCTCTCTCAAATTTTCTTTTCAAAAAATATATGGTTTCAGAAAATCTGACCGGTTACTCACTAAACCATATTCATATATACAGAGCAAAACTACATACCACTAGTTCAAATTACAAACTGTAAAATAAATGATCTGAAAATATATTTAAATCTCATGCCTTACACCACT
Organism: Stegostoma tigrinum; assembly: GCF_030684315.1. NCBI lineage: Eukaryota > Metazoa > Chordata > Chondrichthyes > Orectolobiformes > Stegostomatidae > Stegostoma > Stegostoma tigrinum. Next base: position 14,222,613 of record NC_081385.1, read on the forward strand.
TCTTAATTGAGCATCTGTCGTCTGGAGTAGAGAATTCTAAGTATCCTCAAGACTTTGATTGAAGAACTATTTCCTTATCTCAATCCGAAATGGCTGAATCCTTATTCTAAAAGTCCATGCTGCAATATTCACTCCCTACTCAAAGGAAATACCGTTCTAGCCAGAAAGTATGGTTGTTCACAGGGTTTTGCTGTGTAAATATCATACAGTTGATTTAATGACAGAAAGCTGTAAGGAATAGCTTGAATGAGCATCCTGAGCAGGGCTGACTTGAATCAAGGTTTGTTAAAACTGAAAGATAAGCCTCTTTTTCAGACAAAAAAGCAAATGCCCTAAATAGTGAAAGGTTCAGCTGAGTACAGTAGATGTGATACACTTGTAATGTTTGCTAGTGCTTTCTTGTGTGCTGGAAAAATTTCCGTGGCACAATTCAACGTAATTATATTTGATGCTTAAAAGAGCTTTTGCATTTCCTTTCACCTAGATCATTCCTTGCACCTCTAATATTAATACCGAAAGAACTGCCGATGTTGTAAATCAGGAATAAAAACAAAGTTGCTGGAAAAGCTCAACAGGTTAATGTTTTGGGTCCAGTGTGGTGTAGAGATACTAATCTCCACCTCAATGTCAGCGAAATGAAAGAGCTGACCATTGACTTTAGGAAGCAAGGTGGAAAGCATGCCAGCTACATCAATGGAGCTGATGTGGAGATGCTCGAGAGCATTAAGGCCCATGATGATCACCAACAATCTGCCCTGGTCTGCCCAAGTTGATGCTATGGTAAAGAAAGCACAACAATGCCTCTACTTCCTCACGAGGCTAAGCAAATTTGGCATGTCCATAAAGACTCTTAGCAACTTTTACAGATAGAATTCTATCAGATGCATCATGGCTTGGTATGGCAACTGCTGTGCCCTGAACTGTAAGAAAATACAGACAGTTGTGAACACAGCCCAGTCCATCTCACATGCCAACTTTCCATCCACTGACTCAATCTATACATTTCACCGCCTCAGGGAGGCAGCCAACATAATCAAAAAACCTTATCCTGATTATAATCTCTTTCTCTTCCAAACTCCTGTCGGGCAGAAGATACAAAAGCTTAAACACACAAATCATCAGATTCAAGGTCAACTTCTTCCCTGCTGTTTAGACTTCTGAATTGACCTCTCAAATTTTAAATTTAATGTTGATCTTGCTCTTTGTGCGACTTCTGTACAGTCAGTGACATTGCATTCCTCGCTCTATTCTGTTACCCCTATGCACTTTGTATGGTATGATCTACTGGTACTGCATGCAAAACAAAGCTTTCCAGTGCACCTGGGTATATGTGACAATAATAAATCAAACCAAATTTCATCTCCTTGCCTTCAGTCTGCTAGGCCCTATATTCTGAAACATCTTACTTGAACGTCTCCACCTCCTTTAAGATATCCCATAAAACCTGCAAACCAAGTCTTTGGTCTTAACATCTCCTTACATGATTTACTGCATACTAAATTTTCTTTGCTAATGCTCCTGTGATGCATCTGGGAGCATTTTACCATGTTTAAGATAATATATCAAAATGCTTGTTGTATCCAAATGTAAATTGTGATTTTTGTGGTATTATTAAAATAAATAAGAACAAAAAAGAATATTTGAGATAAAGAAAGAAGGTGCTTATCAGGGGCAGATTTATATCGATTAAAGCAAAGCAAAATATTGAGAATGCTAGAAATCTAAGATAAAAACTGAAGGGCTGCAAAAGAAGGGAATACTAGGTAGGTTATTAGAGATTCTGTTGGAAGAGGAAACAGAGAAATACTTCAAGTCCACAGCTTGTCTTCATAACTGCTTCAATGAAGTGATCAATCTAAAATCTTATCCCTATCTGACCTACTGAACACTTTCAGATATAACAAAGTGTGGAGCTGGAGGAACACAGCAGACCGGAGTGGTCCCGACCCGAAATGTCAGCTTTCCTCCTCCACTGATGCTGCCTGGCCTGCTGTGTTCCTCCAGCTCCACACTTTGCAAATGCTGGAGCCAGAGATAACAGTTCTTGCTATCTCAGTGAATATTTTCAACTTGTTTTTGTTCATAACAAAACTATTTTTTTCTTTGAACAGAAGTAAAAGAGAGGCATTCAAAGAACACTTCTGAGGTAGAGAAATTTTAATAGTGAGGAGGATTTCAGGCAGGATCTTTGAAGATTTTGACAAAGATTCTGCAGCCCATTTCTAATAGACACCTTTTTTTTTCTTTTTGGTGGTAAGAGAAAGGGGCTCTGTTGACATATCCATGAGGTAGGCCACCAATCTCAGCCATTTGAACTCAGTTCTGAGTTTATTGAGATGACGTAAAAGCTCATGAAAGGCAGATACGGTGTGGAGAGCTATCAAAATGTTGTTACTTAAACCTTCAGTCCTTTAGGAATTTAAAAAAAAAGACTATTCGTGTCAATGAGGATTAAGAAACACGATCTTAAGCTGTCAAGCTATTAAAATCCCAAGCCCTTTAAAAGTTTGAAAGAGAAATAGGCTTGAGTCAGTGAGAATTGAAGTAACAGTTAAAATTCCTGTTTGTTCACTTTGTCCAACAGGCCCATCAGTATATCGTTGTTTGTTGTTGGCTGTATCCTACAACTTACAATTACACAAGTAGTGGGTTGTAAGTTCACAGTATGATTGGGAAGTCAAGGATTCTCTGTTTCTGATGTGAGTTTGATAGACAATTAAGGATTTAAAGTTTTGAATGGTCTTCCATGAATTGGGAGATACTGTTTAATGTGGAGAAAGATTTACATTTTAAAATTTTTGTTTGAAATATTGTTCTAATCAACCTGCTCAGAGATATTACACATCTCTGGAGTAGGTGGCTCTTAAACCCAGGGCTCCTGGAACAGGGGTAGGGAAGTTACCACAGCATCACTTTATTACTAATTTAGATCATTACTTTAAATCAACTCAGGTGCAGGACCGAAATGTCAGCTTTCCTGCTCCTATGGTGCTGCTTGACCTGATGTGTTCATCCAGCTCTACACCTTGTTACCTCAGCTTAGGATCTGAAGTGTTTGTTGGCTAAAAGTTTTCAGAGAAAGGGATGGGTGCGTTTGAGTTGAATTAAATTGATACGTCAGCTGTATGGGTCTATGGGAATGGTAAGAGCATGAGTTATCATTAAGGGTATGAGGCACCATGTGGAGTGAATAGGAGGCATGAGTGGTCATAAACAGAGCAAAGAGAATGGGAGAGAAGGTAATAGGGTGTGAGGGGTGAGGGCTGGATGGCACAACATTTATTAAAAACAGTAGTAACAAAGTCAAAAAAACTGTGGTGAACCTTTTAAACAGCCCATAGACCCCGACATTTTATCTGAGGAGTATGCGATAAGATCAAACTTGCCCTGGGAGTGAAACTCAGTCTCTTTCTCTTTATAGCGAGATAAGAGGTGTTGTGGGCAAGAGGTGTAAGCTGTTATCCTATTCAGATAGGCAGATTGGGTTATTTGGTTCATAACTGTGCACTGACATTGGAAATTTTCCATTCATCAGAACAATGAATCCCTCAGCATCATAAGCAATCTGCACGTTGAGGGAATAGAAGCTATTTTGGTTGACGGATGCCATTAGATTAAATAAAGGTTCCTGGATTTTTATATGAAGATAGGGAAACATGAAATCTTGAGGAATCTAACAATAGCACAAAACTATCTCGGCAACACAGGCAGAATAGATGAACCTGCCAACTTCTGGAACAGTGCATCAGTCACCTGCTGAATGCAGGTGGACATATTGTACTTTGAGTAATGCCAGCAAAATCATTCCCAGTGCCTTGGACATCATTATGGGAAATAAATTTATGACTGCTGTCAATTTAACACCTCGAGGCAAAAAAGTTGAAATCACTTACAGCCCTTAAAATCAGGTAATATTAATTAGCACACATGAACCATGATTTTTCTGTTAATTTTAAGGCACTGTTCATTGACTAAGGTTTTTTTACTTATAATCTGTAGTTTTTTTTATTTCCGTACTAAAATGGGCTAATTTAGTCATGCCCTTTGTAACACCATCCATATCCACTCTGAGCTATGTGTAACCTTGCTCCAACCTCTAACATTGGTTGACTGTTAAGTGCCGAGTGGATGATCCATCTCACCCTCCTCCAGTGGTCCCCAGCATTTCACATACCAGTCTTCAGCTAATTCGATTCATTCCAATGACTGGAGGCTCTGGATTCTGCAAAGGCCCTGACTACATTCCCCCAATAATGTTGATGACTTGTGCTCCAGAACTTGCCATACTTCTAGCCAAGCTGTTCCAGTGCAGCTACAACACAGACATCTATCTGATCATGTAGAAAATTGCCCAGATATGTCCTGTAACAAAACTCAGGACAAATTCTATCTGGCCAATTATTGCCCCTTCAGTCTACTTTCAATCATCAGTAAAGTGATGGAAGGGGTCATCAACAGATTTTTTTAAAATATTCATTCATGTGAAAAGGGCATCGTTGGCCATGCCAACATTTATTGCCCATCCCGAATTGCCCAGAAGGCAGTTAAGCATCAATCATATTTGTGAGGGGCTGGAGTCAGATGCCAGACGAGGTAAGGACAGCAGATTTCCCTCCCAAAAGTGGATTAAAATGCTATGAAGAAACACCTGCTCAGCTTCAGCCTGCTCACTGATGCCTAGTTTGTTTCTGCCAGGGCCACTCAGCTCCTGATTTCAGTACAGCCTTGCTTCAAAGATAGGGAAAACAGCTGAATTCCAGAAGTGAAGTGAGAATGACAGCCCTTGGTATCAAGGTCACATTTGACCGAGAATGGCAACTGGAATCAATGTAACTTAAAAGTTAAGCACTCCATTAATTGAAGTCATAACTGGTACAACTGGTTGGGGTTGTTAGAGGTTGGTCATCTGAACTCCAGGACATCTCTGCAAGAGTTCCTCAGGGCAGGTCCTAGGCCCAACCATCTTTAGTTGTTTCATCAATGACCTTCCCTCCATCATGATGTCAGTAGTGGGGATGGTCACTGATTGCGCAATGTTCAAAACCATCTGTGACTCCTCAGATACTGAAGCAGTCCATGCTCAAATGCACAAGATCTGGTCAACGCCCAGCCTTGGGCTGACAGGTGGAAAACAAAATTCGCTCTGCAAAAGTATTAGGCAGTAACCATCTCCAATGTGAGACAAATAAAAACCAAAAGAACTGTAGATGCTGTAAATTAGGAACAAAAACAAAGTTGCTGGTAAAACTCAGCAGGTCTGGCAGGATCTGTGAAGGAGAAAACAGTTAATGTTTTGGGTCCGGTGACCCTTCATGTTAACTCTGTTTTCTCCTCCACAGATGCTGCCAGACCTGATGAGCTTTTCCAGCAACTTTGTTTTTGTTCCAATATGAGACAATCTAACCACTACCCCTTTTCATTCAATGATAAGTGAATCCCCCATTATAAATATACTTGGGGTTATCACTAACCAGAAGCTCAACTGGACTCACCACATAAACATGATGGATACAATAACAAGTCAGAAGCTGCTGCGATTAACCCACCATCTACAAAGTGGAAATCAGGAGTGTGATGGAATGCTCCTCACTTGCCTGGATGGATGCTGCTCCAATAACACTCCAGAAACCTCATACCATCCAGGACAAAGTAGTCCGTTTGATTGTTCTTCGAGCCTGGAACCTGCTCCTCTCTAGCTATCTGTCTCTCTCTGGCTGTCTCTCCTTCTCTTTCTCTCATCCACATCCACAAATACCCAATCTCTCTACCACTGATGCTCGGTAACAGCAATGTATGCCATCTGCAAGACGCACAGCAGAAATTCACCAAAGATGCTGAGACAGCACCTTGCAAATAGTTGAACGCCTCCATCTAGAAGGATAAGAGCAGCAGACATATGGGAACCACCACTGCAAGTTCCCCTTCAAGCCTGTCACCAACCTGACTTAGAAATATATTGCTGTTCCTTCATTGTCACCTGGGTCAAAATCCTGGAATTCCATCCCTATTGTTCCCTAATTTGTGAACTGCAGGAATTCAAGAAGACAGCTCACCACCGCCTTCTCAAGGGCAATGAGAATGGGCAATGAATGTTGGTCAGCCAACAATGTTAATGTCCCACGAGTGAATTTAAAAAAAAGCCTTCTGAAATGGCCAAGTGAGTCCCTCAACTTTATTTAACGAGAAGCCTTCCATCACTTTTAGAGGGCAAATCGGTGTAAGCCATTCATGCCACCTTAGCCAGAGATCCAGCACTTCCTTCCATTGCCATGCCACTTGAAGTTAACAACATATGATGTAACCAGGGTATGAAATAAACAGAAGAGGGACCTCTGTCCCTATTTGGGCATGTATTATCCTCTGAGATCAGACCAAATTTATGTTAGGTTCTGGCTGGCAACCAGGAGCATATTTTTGTGAAGTAGACAAAGTGTTAGATATTAGGTACTAAGAGAGTAGAGATTAAAGATTCTTTCTTTGGTTTTAATATACCTTATATACTTTAATGTACTTTCTATACTTTTATACTTCAAATATTTTTAACAAGAAGCTTTTCTGAACAAAGTTAGAACAGTAATACATTCTACAAAGTACACAAACAATATTCTAACATCCACAATTAACCTGATTAAAAATGGGTGACAGACACTCAATGGTCACTCACTCCATAGATCACATTAGATGGCAAATGCAGTCAAAAGGGAATCACAGATTTCTCAGCAACGCCAAACCTTATTGACTCTGTTAGTGACTCGAGTGGCATTGAAACTTAAGAGATTTTTTTTATGTTTTAATGAGGTGGAACTCCCTTAAACTCTTATTGAAACTAATGGTAGATAGGTTGATGCACACTCAATGATAATTGAAACTCATAACAAGGTGTAGAGCTGGATGAACATAGCAGGACAAGCAGCATCAGAGGAGCAGGAAGGCTGATGTTTCGGGCCTGGACTCTTCTTCAGAAGGAAATGATTTTCTGAAGAAGGGTCTAGACCCGAAACGTTAGCCTTCCTGCTCCTCTGGCGCTACTTGGCCTGCTGTGTTCATCCAGCTCTACACCTTATCTCAGATTCTTCAGCATCTGCAGTTCCTACTATCTGTGAGATAATTGAAAGCCAACGTGTTCTGTGCTGAATGATTCTTAAAACCACCTCAACAAACTATGCTGGTCATTAATTTACCAGTCTGAATTCACACTCCATAATCTGGAAACTCCTCTCTAACACTGACTCATGGTTTACCCAAGCTGGTACTGTATCTGTGTTTCTCTAAGCAATAATAATGTTCAGCCACACCAAAATACTCTACTTCTTTCATCCTATTCTTTTCAATGAAGAAATTACAGGCTACTTCTGAGGCTCCTTTATGTCTCACTGAACTTTTCCTGAACTCTAGACCCACTACTCAGCTGACCTAATAGCTCCCAAGATTTCTTCTGTATCCTAACTACATGGGCCTATCAAGTAGCTCTGAACAGAACCCGTGACCTTCAGTGACTTACTCATCAGTGTAGATAACAGCACTCTTCGAGCCTGGAACCTGCTCCTCTCTAGCTATCTGTCTCTCTCTGGCTGTCTCTCCTTCTCTTTCTCTCATTAACACCAAACTTTTTCAAATGTTCTTCAGTGCCCCTTAAACTGTTTTGAATGACCTATTGAAAGCTTGCAATAAGCACCTTTCCTATTGCAATGCAAAACTAAATCAAGCAACCAGCAGTGGAACTCAAATGTAATTAATACTGAGCATTGAGTTCCCTGAATATTACAATATTGATTGAGTGCTGGTTTACAAAAAATGATTTTTTCACACATGCTACAACTTTGTCTTGATATCTGAACAAACAATGATACTAATTTTGAACTTTGAAAATAAAAACCTAAAGTTTTTTTTTAAAATTTCCCAAAACTATAATAAAGATGTATTTGGACAACTGAAGGCTACAGTCTTCCAACAAGATTTCTTTAAAGAGTGAAATAATTTAAACAAGTTATGGAACACAGCATATTCAGTTCACATCGGCTGATCTTTCATGGAATCCTTATGGCATGGAATCAGACCATTCAACCCAACAAGTCCACATCAACTGTCCAAAACGCATCCCACCTAGAACCAATCCCACATCCCTGTAACCCTGCATTTCCCATGGCTAATCCTCCATCCCTGGAGATTATGGATAATTTAACATGGTCAATTCACCTAACCTGCACAACTTTGGACTGTGGGAGGAAACCAGAGGAAATCCTCGCAAACACTGGGAGAATGTGCAAACTCCACACAAAGCAGGCATCCAAAGCTGAAATTGAACTTGGGTCTCTGGCACTGTGAGGCAGCAGTGCTAACCACTGAGCCATTGTGTTGGATATCTTTTGTGTAAATCAGCAGCCTGGGGAGAAAAGTACTATTGGCAACATCGCTTCTTCGAACAATTGAGACTAATGGTGTCAGGCTGCCATACAAATATCAAGACAGTGATTAACCCAAAGGTGTTTCAACCTGAACTGAGCATGTTAATTTATTTCATTCACTCTTCCAGTTTTAGTATCTCAAGGATGTCATTATCACCCAGTGATACCTTCAGAGCTCATTGTTTGAGGATGATAACTCAAAAAATAGCACTGTCTGAGTTCATGATTCTTAGAATTGTTATGATTTTTGAAAGGGGAATATTTTAATAAGAGAGCAATGAACGAGAACAGAGGGAATACTACACTCAAAATTTGAGAGCTGAGATCCTACTAACAAGGCAGCAACCAGAGCAATTGTCAATATGTAGTCTATCTTTACTATTAGTAAGAGCACGTGATAGGATTTTATTATTACAAATGTGTTACAAGATATTACCAACAGCCTAAATGACAAAAAAAATTGCTTCTCAGTTGGTCTTCAGGCCAACAATTCATGAGATTAATAAATATATGTTTAATTCGGAAGATAATTTTACTCCTTACCTCTTAGATTATGTTTTCTGTCAGGGTCTTCACACGAGTCAAATTTGAGTCCCAGCCCCGCACTGTCTTAGGAGTCGCAATTCAAGTTTAGTTTTACCATGAATGTCTCACAATGGTCAACAAGAGGGCCTCTAGCATGAAGGAGCTGCAGCCTGCTGTCAAAGGTAGGAATGAGAGAGAGAGAGAGAGAGAGAGAGAGAGAGAGAGAGAGAGAGAGATGGTGAGAGACCTGCACCTCGAGGGCTCTATTAGTACAGGGAGGGCAAGAGAAAGTTAATGGCATCCTGGAGGTTCCTGGTTTGTTTTTAGAAGACCACCTCCAGTTAGCTTTCATGTTGCTCATTTAGTGGCTGCCCCATTGCTGAAAGTTGCAGTCAGCTTTGGATGAGTGGTCTAAATTAACTTTTAAATCACTTTAACTCAGTACATGTTGCTTAGGGTCAGTCAGCTATTCCAACCTGATTTGACCCTTGTGGAGTAAAAGGTTAATTTTACTTTATATGGAACTTGGACTTGGATTTACAAGGTTCCAAAAAGATATCATCCCCTGGTCTCCCTTGTATAATAGATATATTCATCAAAGCCTATTATTGTTCCATTACCTGAGTGCAGAACTGGCCTTATCACAAATTTCCCAAAAATATCTCAGAGGTGGGGTGATGCGAGGAAATTGGTACACCAGTAAGCAGCATAAAATTAAGCGCCTGCTAGCCTCTGTTCCTGTCCCTGTATCCGTGCAAAGATCTTGAGTCTTCCTGCTCTCCATTGTGAAGGTTAGTCTGGTACTAAGTAAAGCAGATTCTAAGGGCAGCAGCGACGTGTGCATGCTCATCCCACAATGGGCACTCCAAACGAGTAATGCTTCAGTTCTACCATGGGATAGCTATACTGAAGTACACAGTGCTCTGTAATCAGGTAAAGAAAGCCTGTAAGCTTCGAGTTAGAAAGTCAGCTGGAGACGGGGACATCCTGAAAACAAATAAAACAACACATGCTCCCACGATGAGGCATTTCACTCCCGCACATCCCAGATGTCCAAGTTCTTCAAGGACCACAACTTCACCCCCACAGTGGTCGAGAACGCACTTGACCGCGTCTCACGCATTTCCGGCAACACATCCCTCACACCCCACCCCCGCCACAACCGCCCAAAGAGGATTCCCCCTCGTTCTCACACACCACCCCACCAACCTCCGGATACAACGCATCATCCTCCGACACTTCCACCATCTACAATCCAACCCCACCCTTTTCTGCTTTCCGGAGAGACCACTCTCTCCGTGACTCCCTTGTTTGCTCCACACTGCCCTCCAACCCCACCACACCAGGCACCTTCCCCTGCAACTGCAGGAAATGCTACACTTGCCCCCACACCACCTCCCTCACCCCTATCCCAGGCCCCAAGATGACTTTCCATATTAAACAGAGGTTCACCTGCACATCTGCCAATGTGGTATACTGTATCCATTGTACCCGGTGTGGCTTTCTCTACATTGGGGAAACCAAGTGGAGGCTTGGGGACCACTTTGCGGAACACCTCCGCTCGGTTCACGATAAACAACTGCACCTCCCAGTTGTGAACCATTTCCACTCCCCCTCCCATTCTTTAGATGACATGTCCATCGTGGGCCTCCTGCAGTGCCACAATGATGCCACCCGATTATTGCAGGAACAACAACTCATATTCTGCTTGGGAACCCTGCAGCCCAATGGTATCAATGTGGACTTCACCAGCTTCAAAATCTCCCCTCCACCCACTGCATCCCAAAACCAGCCCAGCCTGTCTCTGCCTCCCTAACCTGTTCTTCCTCTCACCCATCCCTTCTTCCCACTCCAAGCCGCACCTCCATCTCCTACCTACTAACCTCATCCCACCTCCTTGACCTATTAGTCTTCCCTGGACTGACCTATCCCCTCCCTACCTCCCCACCTATACTCTCCTCTCCACTTATCTTCTTTTGTCTCCATCTTCGGTCCGTCTCCCCCTCTCTCCCTATTTATTCCAGAACCCTCTCCCCATCCTCCTCTCTGATGAAGGGTCTAGGCCCGAAACATCAGCTTTTGTGCTCCTGAGATGCTGCTGGGACTGCTGTGTTCATCCAGCCTCTCACTTTGTTATCTTGGATTCTCCCGCATCTGCAGTTCCCATTATCACTCACACATACATCCCCACACTGATTTCACATCCACAAAGTTTGTAAAGTCCCAAATAAAAACAAAATGGCAGTGGTGCTGGAAATCTGAAACAAAAACAAACAGAAACTGCTGGAAAAAAACTCATGGGTTGGCAATATCTGTGGAGAGAGACAGAGCTAACAGTGCTGAATCCGGTTTTGGAGCTGAACATGCAAGACCTATTGTGTGAACATAATATGAACTGACAAGGTAACACCCATAGACACACTGACATTTTTACAATCTTCACAAAATACCACATAGGCATAGAACGTAGAACAGTACAGCACAGTACAGGCCCTTCGGCCCATGATATTGTGCCAAACGATTATCCTACTAAGATCATTCTACCCTGCATACCCGACATTTTACTATCCTCCATGTGCTTATCCAAGAGTCACTTAAAAGTCTCTGACGAATCTGACTCCACTACCACTGCCAGCAGCTCATTCCATACACCCAACACTCTGTGTAAAGAACCTACCTCTGACATCCCCCCATACCTTCCTCCAAACACCTTAAAATCATGCCCCTCGTAATAGTCATATGTCAATAGGTTGTAATTATGCTAAGTTGTATAGATTGTGCATAGAGTTTTACGTTCGGTGTTTCCCTTCCAAAAAAAATTAACATCCACTCTCACATCTCTCTTAAAATATATGTAAAATAATTCAGTTCCTAGAAATTCAATTGCATTGTCTTTGAACCCTCCACTACCAATATCAGCCATATAAATACTGTAATAAAAATTCTGTGCCGATGACTTTACTCCCTGACTCTACAAATTCTATTCATTGCCTACAAAGCGTAAGTCAGCACTGTGATGGAATACTTCCCAATTGCCTGCATGGGCGCATCTCTAACAACACTGAAAAAGCCTAACACCATCCAGGAGAAACAGCCCACTGGTGCTTCTCCCAAAACTTTACATATTTATTTCTTGCACGAATATAACCAGATCAACAAAACTATATCACAGAGCGACAGCAATATCTGTAAGATTCACTTCAGCAACCAGCCAGAACTCCTTTGGCAGCACCTTCCAGATGAGGGACCTTATCTCAAGGGCAATATATGCATGGTAAGACCATATTCTGCAAGCTTCCCTTCAAGTCACAAATCACTTTGACTTGGAACCATACTGTTTACTGTTGCTGGGCCAAAGGCCTGGAACTTCCTTTGTAACAGCACTGTGCATGCACCTACACCACCACGGACAGTATCATTTCAAGAAGACAGATCTCTGCCACCACCTTAAGGGCTACTAGGGATGTGTACAAGAGCTAGCCTATTCAACAAGACATAAATCCCATTAAATGATATTTTAAAAGTTCACACAGCTTAATTACCCTGTGTATAATTAGTTGCAGTCTCGGATATACCATCTACCCTATGGAACTCAATGACATTTTACACAATATTTTTGTGGAATTTCAATCGCACTTTGAGGGTATGACAAAGTGAGTTAAAAAAGGGATAGTACACAGAGGCTTTGATTTCAAATGTAAATGATGTACGTTATTTCAGTATAGGTATTGGTTTCTTTCTTTGCAAAATAACTGGGGCAAGAGAGGAAATCTGAACTCCATAATCACTGTGTGGTATCTTTTTAATATAAATTGCTACATTTTCATTGTCGGTCTGGAGTCCATTATTATGGCAAGCCATTTATGGCTGATTTATTGCACCATAATTTATCAAAGCTTTTTGGATATAGAATAACCTAATTTAAAAAAAGATAAATGCATTTCTGGCGTCGAATCTGCACTGTAACTCATTGTCTATAAGAGAAGTGCAGTCGACAGGTGTCGATAATGTGAGAGGACTGAGAGTTTCTCTGGCAGTCGCACAGGCACCAAGTTTCTTGCCCTGTCATAAGATACTGAAGGTCATGTCTGGTTAATGTAATGGTGTTGGGATACTGTGGGGATATTGATCTTGAGGAAAACAGAGTTGGAAGAATGGAGTTATACTGATAAATTTACACTGCTCTGTAAGTGCACACATATACAGCACTCAGCTCGCTGATATCCAAATACTGATTACAACACTAATGTTAAGTCTATCAATGGAACAGGACTTTGCTAGCATTTAAAAAGTTTGATTTCCACATCTTCTAATACATTTGGCTTAATCTTATTTATTTTTGGATAAGTGTCGGTTTTGTTGAGTTTCATGGAGGGTTTCTTGCTATGAGTCCTAATGAGATCTCTACCAAATGTACCTCATTAGCTAATACCTTGATCCTATGTCCCTGCACCCCAGTCACCCAACTCTTGAAACATCCTACCATACGCTGTTCTTGGAACAACTTGTTAACTTGGGATACTTGCTGAAAGACTAACATTCTGCTTCCCTTGCCATCTTTAAAAGGTTGCTGTGCTCTTGGACACATGACAACCTGACAATTTAAGGGCAAAGGAACTACAACCCCTTCCTAGTGATCAATTCTGTAACATTGTGATATGGCCCCCTCAATGCTATGTGTGTGCATTCAATGTTACTTTGCACAATGGGGAAGCCAAGTAATGCTAACATGACATATAAAAAAGCAAAGTTCTCCGTAACACCATTGGAAGTTTTACCAGTTATAGATCACTTTTCCCCAGCTCTTTTTAATGCTATTTCTATTAATGCCTGAATCAGAGATGCCAATGTTCAATTTTTAGGGAGCAATTTGTACAAATTGCATTTGACCATTTTTTTGAACCCTAATAACATTCACTCTACATGCATTGTGAATGGACAATGAAATAATTGCAAACAAAATGAAACTGAACTTTTAGCAAGTTGCTTCATATTGATTTGCTGCTTCGATGCCGGATGCGAAAGCAGACTTGGATCCTGTGCTATTGCCCACCAGACTGACACGGTGTCCACTCACTGCCATGTCGTCCCAGCCGTTTTCCAATGGCAGAGACCATCTAAAGAATGGCAAGTGTTGGCAGCAAACACAGCTCATGGTGGACAACATCAGCAACAGGGTCTACCTAGCTGTCAAGTAACCCACTTCCCCTGAACCTTCATGTCTATTTTTCCTTTGTGACACTCCAACAACTTTTTCCACTCATCCCCATGTAGAGATCCACCACTTTGAACATTGCTTCCTTCTATTCTCCTTGTTCCCTAACACTGCACTTAATGATGCCCATGCTGGACCCAATCTCCCCTGCGTAAGCCATAATGGTGGTAACTACCAACAACTTCCATCCTAAAGCCGACAATTACCTCAGATGCTGTTCCATACATCTCCTTCTACATTTACTAACCCCCTTCATCGTCCTTTTCCCTACCTCAATGCACACAGATGGGCCAATGGGCCGAGGAATGGCAGATGGAATTTAGTTTAGATAAATGCGACGTGCTGCATTTTGACAAGGCAAACCAGAGCAGAACTTTTCACTGTTAACAGTAGGGCCCTGGGGAGTGTTGCTGAACAAAGAGGCGCAACGGTGCAGCTGCATAGTTTCTTTAAAGTGCAGCCACAGGTAGACAGTGTGGTGAAGAAGGTATTTGACACGCTTGCCTTCATTGGTCAGAATATTGAGTACAAGAGTTGGGATATCATTGCGGCTGTACAGGACATTGGTGAGATCACTTTTAGAATACTACATGGAATTCTGGATGTCCTTCAGTGGGAGGAATTTTGTTAACCTTGAGAGGGTGCAGAAAAGATTTACAGGGATTTTGCCTGGATTGGAGGATTTGAGTTATAGAGAGGGGCTGAATAGGTTGGGGTTTTTTTTTTCTCTGCAGCATTGGAGCCTGAAGAGTGATTTTATAGATGTTTATACAATCACGAGGGGCATGGATAGGGTGAATACCCAAGGTCTTTTTCCCCAAGTCAGAGGAGTTCAAAACTAGAGGTCATAGGTTTAACGTGAGAAGGGAAAGATTCAAAAAGGATCTGTAGCGTAACTTTTTCATGTTGAGGGTGGTGTATATCTGGAACAAGCTGCCAGAAGAAATGGTAGAGGTGGGCATAATTATAACATTTAAAAGGCCTCTGGATGGGTATATGAATGGGAAGGGTTTAGATGGATACAGGATAGATGTTAGCAAATGGATACTTGATCTGATCGGGAGGTCTGGCTGGCTTGGAGCAGTTGGAACTAAGAATCTGTTTCCATGCAGTATGACCTTTATGATTCTGTAATATACTTCTGCTTTCACCCCAAGCCTTGACTGCTCTGCTTGTTTTTGCCCTGCTTGCACAATCCACAATGAATACTTCACAGGTCCCCGGCACAGAGTTCACCCATGATCTCTGACCTACTTCAATGAGCCAAACCTTGGAATGCTTGTCAGACTCCTGACCAATGTCTTAGCATTTCCCTGACTGACAGTATGTGATACCCCTGACTGTTTGTGATGGTGCTGTGGGACCAACTATTGCCCTCTCTTCAGAGGGTAATCAGGGAGATTCCCTGACTATGCCTGAGCAGAAGACTTTTTTTTTTCAAATTCATTCACAGGACATAGATGGCACTGGTCAAGCCAGCATTTATTGCCCTCCTTAATTCAACCTGAGGACAGCTGAGAGTCAGCCAGATTGCTGTGGGTCTGATGTCACATGTAGGCCATGCTGGGTAAAGATGGCTGAATTCCTTCATTATATAAGCAAACATTATTGAATCAGATCTTTTTTTTTTTACTGACAATTGGCAATGGTTTCATGTTCATCATTTGATATTTATTTCCAGATTTCTATTGAATTCAAATTCCATCATATGCCATGACAGAATTTGAACCCAGGTCCCAGAACATTACATGGGTCTCTAGATTAATGGTCAAGTAATAATAGTGATACTGATTGTGCCCAAAATTATATGTGGGCAGTGTAGAGACTATGCTTAACACACTTTGACTGACAGTAATACCTCACACCCCGCCTCAGACTGGGCTATAGACTAACCCCCACCCATGTTGTGATATTGACCATTTGGTTGAATAATCATGCCTGCCCATGTTGTAGGTGTTAGATTATGTACTGGTGTTCCGCATAGTAAGATTTGTCATTCCTGAACAGATCCCAATTGACAAGCAGCCATTATGTGTGTCTGTACAGGAGAACATGTCAATGTGGTGTTGGTGATAGCCTTTAGGCTGTGGCTGAAGTGTTGCATGCTCACAGATGTGGCAAGGCAAGGAATGGATACTGTAAGTATGCAGGTAGATATTAAGTGAGCTAGTCCTAAAACAGCAAGTGAGCAGACTGACCTAATCCCTAAGCTGGTTACCTGTCCCTTGCACATAAAATATCTTTGCAACCTTTCAATTTGAGTTACCAGTTTACCCATCAATTATAGTCTGTACTTCCTAAACAACCTGAGAATAGATCAGAGAGGTGCTTTGAGAATATGGAGGGGTTAGGAATTATCCGATATCATTGCCCATGGATGAAGGTTGCGTGTGGCTTG
The DNA here is from genome assembly GCF_030684315.1 of Stegostoma tigrinum. Lineage (NCBI taxonomy): Eukaryota > Metazoa > Chordata > Chondrichthyes > Orectolobiformes > Stegostomatidae > Stegostoma > Stegostoma tigrinum. Next base: position 14,239,156 of record NC_081385.1, read on the forward strand.
TCCCCATGGATCATACCTGAGAGGCTGTTATGTGGCAGGGAACATGGAGGTTCTTCACAGTCCTTGGCAAGCTGATGTTGCCAGCTACTGGCTTGGACTTCCACATTAATAATATTGGTATTTAATTTGGTTCCAGCAGGTGATAGGAAAGAGAACTACATACTTCTAAAGACTAAATGTGCAGTTACTAAGGTAATTAATGATTAATAATCCCTATTAATAGGCAAATTATCACTGCCAAGCTAGAATCTCACCTTGATGCATGGAACTTACCTCAAAGATTCAACAAGTTTCTCCAGATATTGTGATAGGCCTTGCCAGAGTTCATGCAAGATTCCGTCACATTCCTCACATTAGCCCATGTTGTCCAAGCCCCTATAAAATTCTACCCACTGTGTATAAAGCAAAATCAAATTAGTGTGAAACCAAAGCATCATGAGATTATATTAGCATAAGCTGTGAATTTAACTTGAGGGTTAGCCTTTCCAATTGCATGTCAAACTGACCAGGATTTTTATTTTGCCAGATTAACGCGTAAAAACATTCTATTGGTTCAATACAATTTGCAATAGTGTTTCTTGATTAGAAAAGTAGCTTAGAATGAGAGAACTTTTCTTGCCTGAAGAGATTGGAAGAAGGGACAGCTATTAGTTGGTATAATTTGGGTATCAATAGGGCATTATTTTTCAAATCTGTAGTTAACTCACCTGAAAAAAATAAACTGAAGTTAAAATAGATTTGCCATTATTAAACAGATGCCTATTAATTAATTAATGGATTAATGGATGATGGAGCTAGAGTTGTCAAAAATGTCTCTAACACCAGTCATTAATTGATGTGAGTCATGCACCTACTGATAAGTGGATTAATGTGCTTGCTTTTTGCAGGGGCTAATGTTGAAATAATCATGGTGTGCATTAGTCACAGATTAATGTGCGACTTCTTAATATTAATTCCATAATTAGTGTGTAGACCAGGGGTGTTTATGGAATAAAATAATTTTAGTTGTCACACCTCAGTGACTGTCCCTTTTGAAGAATGGAGTGAGATTTCCAAATGGCTGTACTCAATAGAACATGAATAAAGAAAGCTTTGGTCATTTTGGAAACTGTAAGATGCGTTGTTCCTCACAGAAAATGTTTTGACTTGAACTCTTTAAAGAGCGTGTTTATACAAACAACTCAACAAAAGAGATTCTACATTCAGTGAAATGGTGCAAAGTATTTTCTGTTAAATTGTTATCGTTTCTCAAACATTAATCATATGTTGATGGCATTGCATTAATTGGTGAATGGTTTCCAAATTGTAGCCCTTTTAGCATCCCTACTCCATTGATCAGAGGAGTAGAGAAGTTTGATGTTTCTGGATGAAGGATTGCGACTCAAAGCATTAACTTTTCTGCTCCTCTGCTGCCTGACCTGTGTTCCTCCAGCTCCGCACTGTATTGACTGTCATTTCTGATGCTACTGATGATTAGAAAAGTGACAAGCAACTAAAATTTCCTCAGTATGACAAATATACCTTTCTCTCCTCTGCTAAGATAATATTATTGCCAGTATAGTTGTGTGCACACTGCAATTCCCATGACTTGGGCTTGTCTCTTCATGAGATCCAAGAGTGTATGGAACCCTAAGTTGTTGGATGTCTATACATGTTCTCTTAAAGATTCACAACTGCTATTATTCTAAGTTTCTTACATCCCTAGCTCATGTTTATCCTAAAGTGAAGGTCCCACTCTTTTCAGTACTTAAACATTTTATTTATACTTGTATTGCTCTCTGGTATAATGTTGAACTCCAGGTCTACTGCATGCTTTTCTCTAAATTGCTCTGAATACCATTAATATTTCATCAGCATTAGTACACGTACATCCCATTATACCGCAGCAGATACTTTGTAACACTGAGCCAGTCAAGGGCTCTTTCCTGAACACCTAAAAAGGTTGATGAATGTTCCTGATCTTTCCATCTGTATTTGGCCTGAGTTTTGATCTGATTTGCTCCTCAACCAGAAAATAACATGTTTTTCAACTTGGATGGTGTGTGATATGTTTTGGGCACAAGATATTGCAAGTATGTGGGATGGGTTTGAAAAACCTGTAGGTCTTTGAAGAGCCTTAAAAAAAAAACAAGCAATAGAAGGCCATTGACTATGCTCCACCACTCTGTAAGATCATGGCTGATGTTTTACCTCACTACCACTTCCATTCTCTCTCCATTATTCTTCAAATCTCTCAGTGCTTAAATGAACTATCAATTCTTTCTTGAACATATTGAGCTTACTGGGATAGAAAATTTCAAATATTTACAATACTTGAAGTGAAGACACTTTCCTCACATCAGCCCTGATGTGGATGATCCGTGGTTCTGAAACTATTTTAGACTTTATAGCAGGGGAAGCATCCTTCAGCATTTATCTTTCCTAGCCCCTTAAGACTTTTTTGTATTTTTTCAGTGAGGTCATCTCCTATTCTTCCAAACTCTACAGACTATCAGCCTAAATGACTTAATTTCTCTTTAGAGGACAAACTCCACATTCCAGGATTCAGTCAAGTAAGTTCATAACAAACACATGCTTTAGATGGGAAGGCAGGTAAATGCAAAACAAAAACCTACTGTGATTTACCCAGACTGCCCAAGTTATGTTAAAACATGAGGTTTCCTGTTTGAACTTCTCCTCAGGATGAAGGTGGCTGCTATCATTCTCTTTTTAGTGCACAAAGTTACAGGGTATAATGTGGCGGAGAATACAGAAAAACACTTCCTGTTCTAATTAGAAGAGCCTGGTTTGGTTGACAAGATATAAAGTTGTTCCATGTTAGCAATTAATTACAGTTAATATTAAAATAATAATGGATATGATTTCAGAACTTCTGAGAAGGACCCGATGTTAAGTCTTATTCATTTAAGGTTCTATGTTCTGCCCAAAAGCCCATATGGACCATAGGAAACTATTGCCTTTGATTCTTTTTCTGACAGTCTGTGGTCTCTGTGACTTTCAGCTTGAGGGTTTTTATTCTCTTGGATTTTCTTCTTGGTGCACATCTTCTCTGCAGAAACCTGGCCATTTCTTCCTTGCAGTATCCTTATTCATTAGATATTGGCTATACTTTCACAATGGTGGTTTCCGCTGAGTTGCTTCCACCACACTTTTATTCTGTGTTAGTAAATTTTTATTCAACTGACAGATTTATGCTGGAGCGTGTAAAACTTTTACCTCATTGTACTTGTTGCTTTGGACTCTGACATTCACCCTCAGAGACTGTGTATTACTGCTGAACCAGCATGCTTCAATCCCTCAGTTCTGCCCTTTGAAGGTTGCCTCTGATATGGCACGATCTTGATCATATTTACAGAAGATTATTCTTGGCAACTAAGGAAGTCAAATATTCCACTTGAACTAGTGCAAGTAATAAATCACATCAAACTTGAATCTGGCAGAGCTATGTATTCACAAGGCTTTGTTGTACTCTGAGATACATTAGTCATAGACTCATCAATTAGCTCAGTGTTTATTGGCTATCTCTGCTTTTTTTTGGAAAACTTGCTGGCTCTTACAGTATTAAGTGTACCCTTCAACTTTGCTAGGAGTGTCAATCCATCATATTCACAAGTTCCCATCTTGGTGGCAGTGTGAAACAATTTTGTTATGCCAATATAATTAATTTCCGTGGATCCTCATTTTTGTTTAGTATATGCTATAGGTCTAAGGACACTTGTGAAGTCGGCTAGCAGTTGTTATTTGACTAACTTATTTATTTTTACGCAGCTTATCTTCTTCTGTCATTTGAAGAAGATAGGGTTCAAGACAGGCCCTCCTTCTCAACAGAGAAAATTTTTTAATGTGAATGGTATATTGGTTTTCTCTGATTTAGCATCCCCCATATTGAAGAGTTGCTTGTAGCATAAATTTAATATTAGAAGCTATGTCTCCTGGACCATGTATTTACATTGCTAAGGGTGTAGGCAGAGCTTTCATAAACATCCCCCAATATCTGAAAATATAATGACACTTGCTTCAGTACCTAACTGGAAGCTTGTTAGATGACCATTGCCTTAAGCATTGCTTTGCCAAAATGTAAAGAAAATATCACTTATTTCCCTTAGGAACTCATCTGGTTTTTCTTCTGTTGAAGCCTGTTCTACCTCATTAACCTCTTTCTGTGTGCAGTTATTTGATTTCTTGTTTTTTTTTTTGAAACCGTGCCCTTCTTTTGTAAAATCTCTCCTATATGGAAACAGGCCATTCAGGCCAGCAAGTCCACATTGACTCTCTAAGGGCATCCTACCCAGAGTCATCCCTACTCTATATTTCCCATGACTAATTGACCTAACCAGCACATCCCCGGACACAATGGGCAATTTAGCATGATCAATCCACCTAAATTGCTCATCTTCGGACTCTGAAATGAAACCACAGCAAACCACACAGACATAGGGAGACTGTGTGAAATCTCCACATGGGCAGTTGCCTGAGGCTGGAATTAGACCTGGGTCCCTTATGCTGTTAGGCAACAATGCTAACCACTATGCCTACTTCTGCACTTTTTTTGAAAGTGACCTATTATCTAACACTTAAAAGCATTCATTTTGAATAACTGTGTCCATGAGGATTCTTTGCCTCACAGCATTTGCAAGAAATTTTAGTATCTGGTGCCTCTGATGTCATGTCTCCCTAATGTAATTATATATTTTTCTTGCCTAAATGTCTTTATTTTGCAAGAAAGCAATTCCGTTGCCCTTTGTTGCTGTACTGGTAGAGTGGTAGGGGTGTGGAATGCATTGCTGGAGAGGGTAGTGGAATCGGCCTCGTTGGGAGCATTTAAGCAGCTATTAGATAGGCATATGGATGATAGTACAAGGTAGAGGTGGAAGTTAGATAGACCTTAGGATGAGGGTAAAATTTCAGCATAACATCGTGGGCGAAAGGGCCTGTGCTCTTTCTACATTCTATGTACTTAAGGATTTTATCACATTTTGCAACTTAAATCAGGAGGTGACTTAAAGCCGAGTCTGAAGGTCTCACCCAACTAGCCACCGTACATTGTGTAAGCAGTCAACTGAAATACACGTCGTGTTATACGGGCATGTCAGCTCACAACAAGGCATGGGTTGCCACTATTGATGAAGACTGCTGCCACCACCTCTCTAAGAGTACAAAAGTGCAGGACCTGCTTGGCCCAGAAGGGTATAGGGAACCCACACCATGGTCCAATGAGAAGAGACTTTTATATTTAGCATGATATACTTTATATAATTTACCGTTAATAACTTGTTATAGGTTATATTGAAATGATTGTTACTGAACTTTTGTGAAAGACCAGACATTTAGTCTTGCTCCTTCGAAATCCAAAGTCATATGAAATCATCATGATAGGTGATGTTTGTGGTACTCTTCAATATTAACCCTTTCACACACTCATAGAGCCATCCACATTGTGGCCATCCTTAACTGTAATTCTACAAAACTGCTGAGTTTGGCAAACTCTGTTCCCATAAATAATAAAAAAGAAACACATTAACACCATTGTGTGAGCCATTAATAAAAAATGTCAACTTTAACAGGCTGCATGTTATGCTTTTGAACTGAGATTTTTCATTGCCCTAGGTCAAAATAAAAATGAATATTTGAAATCGCCTGCATTTTAACCATTACATTTTAAAATGTATGGAAATATACTTTTATGATAAGTTCTTGATATTTGTAATAATGTTGTATCTGTTGGCCTTTGTGTGAACAAGTCCAACTTCTAATGATTCACTAACCATGATGCTGTAAGGATATTTTCGCTTTCGATGATTGAAATGATGGGGATATGCATTTAATCTTCAGCAGTGCTTAATTTCCAAGAGACAATGTTAGAGTGCACGATACAGTGAAATCATGGTGAGCCAAATTCAGATGATAGGGATCAGATGAGTCGAAGGCTTCAGCCGTTCCTATTAATACAGTAGCAAATTCAAGAAAATTTTACATGGGCAAACCAGTCTGGGATTTGTCCATATGACTGCCCTAAGCAATCGGAGAAGACTTAGTCCACCAAAGATTGTAAAGCCATGGATTGATGGGCAAACCATCATTTGATGTTGCGATATTTTCATGAAAGGCCATGTGGTGCCTTTGATTATGGCTAAATTTGCAAGAAAGTTAAGTCTTGTCAGTGAGAAGGTGGAATTGATACAGTGAGGGGAAAACATGAACATAAAGTGGACATTGTGAAGCATTGAGCGATGTCACCGCCATTTTGTCAATCATTCTGAAACACAAGGTGAACATTTTGGAACAATTTGCCAAGCAAGGGCACAGATTGAGTTCTCTGGAGCTGACTCTGAACATTTTTCAATGAATTTTATATGGTCAGGTGTGGGCAAATTGAAGAAAGACAAAATGACATAGTTATTGTTTTGTTTTGTTATCATTTCAAATTTTTTTGTCGTAAAGCTCATCTGAAATTCTGCTCAACACAGATTTGTGGGCTTGCCCCCTAAGATTTTTCGTGGCTTTCCTACAGGTTAGGAGAGCTGAGTTCCAGCTTGAATTTAGACGGTGATATTGATGTTTGTGTAAATAATGGTAAATAATTGAATGAAATAATTAATCAGAGTATCTCCAAGTCGACATTTTGTTTTAATGGGTATGGTTTCTCTAACTGAACACTCAATAGAACTACAGTGTGTGGCTTGCTATTACTGTTTGGAGACAGCGCTTTTTCATGTTTGCTGTTCAAAATAGCTGCAGAAAGTGCCATCATGGATTTATCATAACTTGGCTGTAGTATTGCTGACTTGGTCCATTTTCTTTGGGCAGTTTTGGGGAGATGGGAGTAACTTTGTGTTTTGTAACCAGGCTGTCTTTCCATCTAAGGAGTGTATTTATTACAGACCTGTTGATGTCTGGGATAGGGGGGTTGTCCTTTGAGGAGAGATTGAATAGATTAGGTCTATATTCCTTTGGATTATACTAACAGCTGATCTTCTTGGAACATCCAAATAGGGATAATCATGTTATATTTGAGACTGTCATGTAAAGGATAATGTAAGCTTATCACTTTGTGATACACATTTTGAATGTACACTTGGATCCATGTCCTTGAATCAATTTTAATTTATTTTCTCCACTTTTACAGATCTAATATTAGTTTATTTTTCTGTGTGCGCATTATAATTCAAAATCTGAAAGATAAGTTATGTTACACAATTTCTACAGCAAGAATCTCCTCTCTCTTTTCTTTATTTATGGTAATTTTCCTTTTTCCATTCAGATTTGTCTGACTCTGAAGGTTGATCTACATCTCAGTGATTTGTGACAGGTTCTATTTATCTGATGTTTATCAAATTGTTTCCAAGATACCTTTCCTTCCTTCATTGAGAAATGTTGGTGCATTGGATTATTGATCTGTATTGCTTAAACTTGTTTGCTTCTGCCTCAGACATGTTAGCTGATGAGGGGGAGGGGTTTTCTCACAATTAATGCATAATAGTAAATAAATCCTAAGTTGCCCTAGAACATAGAATATAGCACAAAGAACAGTACAACACAGGAATAGGCCCTTTGGCCCACCATGCCTGTACCGACCATGATGCTGGTCTAAGTTAATTGCATCTCCGTACACATGCTGAATATCCCTTTATTTCCTGCCCATTCATGTGTCTGTTTAAATGCCTCTTAAATATGGCTATCATATCTGCTTCTACTACCTCCACTGGCAATGTGTTCCAGGCACTTACCCCACTTTGTGTAAAACAACTTGCACTGCACATTCCCTTTAAACACCTACCTTCTCAACTTAAACCTATGCCTCCAAGTATTTGTCATTTCCACCTTGGAAAAAAGACTCTGACTGTTCACTCTATCTCTCCGTGTCATAATTTTGTATACTTCTATCAGGTTATACCTCAGCCTCTGACACTCTAGCAAAAACAATCTAAGTTTGACCAACATGAAAGTCAATTTTTACTGTTGGGAAGATTAATCAACTAGCAATAGCTAAAGAAATATTAAATTGGGAACAATGAAGTAGAATTCTGCAAGGAGGAAGTATTGAAGGGATAATTAGAGGTCAGAGAAGAACAACAAGACCGGTCCATAGAATCATATTATTGAAAACAACTTATTTAAACTATGAACCAACATCAAATCTTAGATAGACCTATTTAATTAAAACTTGTTCTTCCCTACAGTATTCAAATTGTTCTCCTTTCACTTTTTTCAAGTGACTAATTAATTATTAGTACTATCCTTTTCCAAATAAAAGCAGAACTACAATTTGGAAGAAGGATGGTAGCAGTCAGTAATGCTGCTATCAATCAAAAAGCCTCTGACTAGTACTCCAGAAAAATGAGTATAAATGCTACCATTGCAGCTTGGAAAATTTAAAATTTAATTAATTAATAAACATGGAATAAAGCCCTAGTGTTATTAATGATAATATATAACTTCAGGATTCTCGTAACAACCCATCTGGTTCACTGATGTCCTTCAGGGGACAAAATCTGCTCTCCTTACCCAATATGTTAATATGCAGCTAACCTTTAAGAACCCTAGTCAATGACCAGCCAATTCACTCAGTTCAGGGCAACTGACAATGGGCAATGCATTATAGCCTTGCCCGAGACATCCATAACCCAAAAATGATTAAGAAAGAAAAGTAGGATTCAGAATGTATGAGAAAGAGGAGTTATGGGTGCAGGGACAATGGGGTGAAAAGATGGGAGCACAAATATATAGTCTCCAAACAGCATTCCTAAATGAGAGGAAACAAAATGGATTAAATTTCAGCACAGAGAGGTGAAATGTAGGACGGAATCAGATTTGCATTGAAAAGTACAGAAAATAAGTGAAACCAAAAGGGATAGCTTAACTCTTCTTGGAATTTCACAGCAGCACAGCAAGCTGAGTGTACAAGCTCAGCTACTATGGCACAGAGCAGTAGACCTGAACGCCAGAGGCATAGAGGGATATATCCAATCAATACTTGGAATCAGTCCCAGGAAAACAAATGTTATTACCATATGAACTATTTGTGTCTGAATGAACCAAGAGTCACATAATCAAAACACTCCAGTGATCCACGTAAAGACAGGAATAACCCATGTGCATGGATAGCAAGAGTAAGTAAATAATGTGCAACATTGGCTATCATTAACCCAAAATGTACATCAAATATTTAGATGGCCTGTCCACAGCAGATATTTGATTGCAATGTAACATAAAGCAGCATTTGCTGTGATTACTGCTTAATGTCAAATCCAGAGCAGCATGCAGGAACAGGAGAGCAGAAAACAGATCAGTTAAAAACTAGAAATCTGATGGCTCCACAGCCTAATTTTCTGTGAATAATTATTTTCTGTAAATAAGCACACAAGTGCTGAGAATATCAGGTGGAATATGTGCACTGTATTTGTCATGTTATGCCTCACTGTAGATATACAATATACCTACAAGGCACATGCTAATGGTGTCATTACCTATATGTTATAATGGAATAAAGGCCTCAGTCTCCATTTTCCTGAACTCTGTCCTCCTGCATCATGATGCACTGAGGGAGAAATGTGGCAGTATATTAGAGTTGCTTAGTTGAGGCCAGAAACTTGGATCCGTGTGATTGTAGAGTATATTTATTGATACAAGGTGCTGTCAGAAATATGAGTTATTCTTTTGTACTGCTTTTTTTTCTATTCATTTTTGTGGGATGTGGGCATCGCTGTCTGGCCGGCATTTCTTGCCCATTCCTCGTTCGTTTGTTCGGGGACTGTGATGACACTGTCACTTTAAGAAGTTATTTATTCCTGTTTTATTTTGTTTGGGAGGTTGAATGAGAGGTGAAAAGCTGTTTGTAAGAAAGTAAATAGCTTGAGAGACCTTGGGGGTTTTTGAAAAGTCGGAACACTGCAGGCAGCCTGGCAGGGTGTGGCCAGATGTAAAGACCAGGGTTTCCAGGTTTTGTTTTGCTTTTTTGATTTTAGTTTTAAGCAGTTGTTGTTCTGGGCTTGAAGAAGTAGAAGTTACCTTTTCCTTCTCTTGGTTACAGTAAGAAGCTGGGTTTTCTCCCTGCTGCTGGGTTACCTATGAGATAAATCTATTTCTCCGAATTCCCTTTTTTGCAAAAGGATGTGTTATAGTTGTAACTGTTAATAATAGTTACTGTATCTATTATTTGGTTAAGTTTTCCAGTAGGGTTAGGTTATTCTAAGTTCTTCTTTCTTTTGTTTGCATTTTAACCGTAGTGTTTAAATAAATTGTGTTTTTGCTTAATGTCAAGTAGTTTAACCAGTCACATTTCTTCTGGAACAAGGAACTTTACATTTGCCTGAAAAGTAAGAAAAAGTTAAGGTCTAGGCTACCTTTAAAATATTTTGAAGGGGTCTCGTCTGGTCCATTACAGGGACTAACAGAAGTGCTTCATTATGATAGCTCATGAAACCAGAAAATTAGACATCCAGAGGTGTGTCTATATATACATATGATTGAGCTTTTGTGTATAAAATTGTGTCGCTCTGAACATAGCATTGTGCTGCCCCCACTGAGAGAAATGTAGTCTGCATGGGGCCTCACTTGTGGTCCTTAAAGGGAATGAATTCTGCAGGTAACCACTAAAAGAGCAAATGAGAATTCAGAGCCTAGAGATACAAGTTTGCTTCTCCAAGCCCATTCAGCCATTCAATCTCACTCTCACTTAACATCCTTCCTGTATTCTGAACGCTTTCATCACTTACCACCTTCCCTCAATCCCGATTGATGCATTCCCTTCTATGGTTACTCCTACTCACAAGATGAAGAAATAATTGCAGGAAGAAGACTTTTAGCCCATCATCCTTCTCTCACCTTCAAAAGATCATGACTGATCTTGTATCCAAGCTCCATCTTCCATGCTATTTGCATTTCCTTTAATTTCCTTCACTTTTTGAATATACTCACTGGTTAGCCATCCAGAGATCCCAGAGGAGAAAAAGAGTGTAATATTTTGGCAAAAGAAACTTATCCTCCTGTCAATTCCTAGTGGCCCCCCCTCCTCATTCTCTGATTGTGATACCATGCTGCAACTTCTCTAGCCTTCAAAAATTGATATGGTTCTGCTTGATCATTTCTTTCCCCTTGTCCTGAAGCCTACCTGAGAATGTCCATCAGTAATGCATAGGCCCGAATACTAGATGTGATTGTGGAATATGTGTTCTGGTATAAGGCTGGGTCCCTGCTGCCTGACAGAAACCAATGGGTTCATTGGCATAATTATAATGGCTGAAGGGAAAATCAAATAATGAAATTTGAATTAAATTAAATAGGACTGCATTGCTCCAGATCATCAATTAAGATCTTTTTATTTGGCCATGGAATGTGTGGCATTTATTGCCCTATTAAATTGCCGAAAGTGTCAACCACGTTGCTGTGGATTTGAGCCCACAACTGTAGATGCTGGAGATCTGAGGAAAAAGCAGAAGTTATTGGAGAAACTCAGCAGGTCATAGAATTCCTGCTTTGTGGAAGCAGGCCATTTGGCCCATACTGACCCTCCAAATAGCATCTCACCCAGACCCACCCTAACATTGTAAGTCAGCATTTATCGTGGCTAGTCCAGCCAGCCTGCACGTCCCCAATACTATGGGGCAATCTAGTATGGCCAATTCACCTAACCCGCACATCTTTAGGCTGTGGGAGGAAATCACGCAGACATGGTGAGAATGTGCAAACTCCACACAGACAGTCACCCAAGGGCAGAATTGAACCTGAGTCCCTAGTGCTGAGAGGCAGCATTGCTAACCACTGAGCCACTATGCTGCTCCATTTGGAATTGTCTGTGGGAAGAAAGCAGAGTTAATACTTTGAGTTTATTGACTCTTCATCAGAACTGCTAGCAGCAAAGAAAATGTGGTGTTTATAGGTGTTAGTTATCAAGTTCTAACTATCGACTCATGGACCATAGAATTAGTTTCTTCCAAGGTCACCACAACAATTTGAATACTCCTGTCAGATATCTATTTTTGTATAAAGGATTCCAGGGTCTCTAGTTTACTGTCAACCTTTTCATCTTTCAATTAGTTTTGAATTGCTTATTTACATTTTTTAAATTTATGCGGTGGGGCTAAACCTTTCTGTTAAATTGCACCTTTCTGTCGATTTTGCAATGAAGTCTTTTTTTAAATGTGTGATGAATCCCTTAAAGCTTTGCGTATTACATTTATAACAAATAGCCAGTCATTATCGTTACACATACAAAACAACTTAGCTATTTGTCCTTGAGGAAGTGAATAAAGTTTTAAATTTGCTTTCTATTAGATTTTTGGTTGGAGTGATGAAACAAGCATTGCAGAACATTATACATTAATAGATGTCTTTGAATTATACTTCATCAATTGACCTGCATTTTTTGGTTGATCAGAATGTTTTCATAAAACAATTTATCATCTATATTGTTAGTAGATCAAGAAGAAAAGGACAGGTCTACTTTCTTTCCTTCCTGTGTGAATTTGATTGTAAGATGCATGTGATTAATGAGTATCTGGAAAGGCTTTAAATCACAATGAACGATAATGTGCCATCCAACTATCTCTGAGAGAGAAAGTTCAGGACAAATAACCCAATAACAAAAGCTAAAACAGGGAAGCAAAGAAATAGAAGGAAGATTTGAGATGGAACAAAATTCCCACAACAAGAACAAGCTATCAATGGACAGATTAAACCAGCAAATGCCAATTGAGAGTTTGTCTTCATATATACAATGACAAAATATAAAGATAATACTCCCACTATACCTAGAATTTTACAACTGGAATCTGAAGTTCAACATAATGGAGCACAGGCCTGAATAGTACTTCTAAGGCTTTGGAGTAACATTGACTAGCACTTTATAAAAAGCAGTAAACTTAAGATTATGATGTGAACTCAATTACTCAGCTGCATCAACAGCAATCTTAAACTTAGTCATTGACATGATATCACTTAAAGGCCAAACATGCTAATGAGCACCTAACCAGGATGTAGAACATGTAGCAAGTCTACAACCTCAACATGTAACTAGCAGTCACCATCAGTCTCATTCACAAAACGTCATGTTTGCAATTGTGGCTCTGCTTCCCTGACAAAACAGTTGCCGAATAGTTGTAATTTTTTTTTGTTGAACAATCTTGCAATGGATCTTCAATTAAACTGAACCTATATCCATTCATCAGGCAGGGTATGAGGTTGGTGCATTGGTGTAACTAAACATACAACGCCACAGGTCCCAGGTTTCTTTATCCACTGATCATCATTGTTTCAACAGCTATTCCAGAAATCCTGTAAGATAGTCTGAACAGATTGATTTCATTTTTTTCCTCATAACTTGCTCAATTTAAAATAATGAATGGTATGTTTCCAAATTTCCCAGGATCCATTCTCCTGCTAATCTTCTCCAATGACCCATATGCACAATTCCATTGGGAGTGCATCGGAAACATCCTGCAGATTAGTGAACTTTTCTTGTCCTGAGGAGGGGTACAAAAAAGATCCAATTAAAACAATGAACAGCAGATACTGGAAATGTGAAACAAACACAGAAATTGTTGAAGGAACTCAACAGCTCTGGCAGTCTCTGGAGAGAGAAAGCAGAGATAATGTTTTAAGGCAGTGACCCTTCTCCTGAGTTCTTCCAGCAGTACCTTCCTCCTGTTCTTGTTTCCAACAAAGACATTTTAGCAGACTCTTTGTACAGTCTGAGTAAATCAAAGAGAAATCAAATATCTGTCTGATCTAGATAATGAATCCTTGATCTGTTCCCTTTCTGATCATATCATTTCCTTGGTGCTAGAAGGTTTTTAATCATCTGTTCCATGAAGAAAGTGGTTATCTGCATTTCAATTTTAGTTTATTCCAATGAGTTACATTCTCGTTCCTCAGCAGATGCTTATTCTTTTTAAAGTATTAATCAACATCATTTATCCAACAAAACAACCATCCTGAGGATAATATGTCTAATATAGCTCTCTGCTTTTAATATTCAAAGTTGTCAGTTTTATATTCATGCTCATATGCTTCTACATGTCTAAAGTATGTGGACTGAATCCTTTACTCCAGTGAAAACAGGGATAATTTTGTCAGTTTATATTCATAATTGAGAACCTCATTTTAAAAAAAATAGCCTGCCCGCCCTGGCTTTTCCTGATTTATATGGTTAATTTAGATCAAAAGAGTTCAGACAATAGTTTCAAAATTTGAGAATGATCAAAACTTGGAAATATTGTAAATTGTGACAAGAACAATGCTGAATTTCAAACAGGCAGTGAGGGTGGTGGAGCAGCGATATAGACGACAGATGAGGTTCAATGCAGAGAAATGTCAAGTGATATGTATTATTCGAAAGAACACACAGAGACAATGGGCATTTTGCTAAGTGTCAATTTTGAGCTTCATGGAGGGTTAATGGGTTTTCTTTCAGCATGTTACAAAACTTACCTGATGAACTATCTATCTAGACCCGACAGTGCCATTCTCTTCCAGCTCTAGCCCTACTCTAACACTCATCGTACCTGAAACAACTCACCAGGGACATCCGCAGATGAACTAGCACCAGTGCCATCTTTAAGAGGCCACGTGTACTTGGACTGTCCAGCGCTGTTCCTGATATTTGCCCTGGGTATGGCAGAAAGAAGAATATCAGTGCCCTATCTTGCAGGGAGGGCTCTGGATTGAGTGATGCAGACATAGGACATCCTCTTTCACAGGACTAGCAGTGGAGGCCAAGACACCAGACCAAGCCAGCCTGCGCAAAATATGCCACCTATTTTTGACCAGTCTCAGCTATCTGGAGCCCAGCGCTGTAGGAAGAAGGTCAATGGCTTTCTCCACTGCTCCAGTGTAAGTATCACCATCTTCTCTTTGATACTTCACACCCACTGTATCTCTGCTATTACACCCACCTCCTAACGACACTCATGCTCTACATCAGTCATTGTTGTCTGAAACATCTTCCCTCAGTCACTGCCAACAACCCCAATCCCAACACCTTTTATCCTGCATACCCTACGTGCTGCCCACTCATTCATTTGAGAAAGCAGCCCCTTCCACCATCTGCACTGAAAAAGTATCATCTGTGGCACCTGCCCCCAAAGGTACAGAAAGAGTCAAGGTGCGCAATGGTCTGCCCAACATTCAATTCCCTACTTCAACGTACAGAGAATCTGGCCTCTGAGTGAGCTGAGTGGCCGACAGACTGACTGACCTTGTCCATTCAGCTGGAACAACATTGGATCGTTCCTTTTGACTCAGAGAACTGGGACCTCACTGACTGATAACAATGTCCCTTGAATCGATTGAAAACCACGAAGATCCCTGGCTTATGTCTGCACTAAATAACACAGCAGTCCTGTGAGCCTGGCGTCTTTGGCTAAAGGGCAAGAGATATTGTGAACATCCTGCTAGGCTCAAGGTGATTGAGCATCGTGAGAGTAAGTGAAAAGTCCCGAGTTACAACTCGGTCCAGTCCGTGAGCTGGGTGCGTGCTGCTGAGCGCACAGTATCATTGCTGTAGCATTCCAAAGGTAATGCTGCTATACCAGAAGGTGCAGCATTGTAGTGATTGTACTGAGTTCAGCCAGATTGACCTCATAGAAAGTGAATTTCCCAAGTGGGGCTATTAATGAGTCCAATCAGGGAGTGCTGGCTGACAGATAAAAAGAGGAGTATCTGAGGTGCTGACTCTGACAAGGCTGTGCTAGAGGCAAGTACTTTCCAGATGGAAACAAAGGGTAACTTAGTGATAGACACTGCCCTCTATGCAGTTATTTCAGAAATGTTCTGTAATTCAATCAGAGATGTGCTACAAAGATCCATTGAGGCTGGAATGTCAGATACCAAAGTCTGGACATGGGTGCCTGTGGCTGGTGCCTATGGAATGTGCCTTCATATGTTGATGTCTGATGTCTAAACCTGGAGGCTCCATGGACCAAGTGGTGAGTTAGAGTCTCCCGAGGTGCCCGCTCTGATTTCCAGGTTGAGAATTCTCAACATGGAATTTTCTCATGGCATATGGTGTGATTGATAGTTGTATATTAACGATGTGAGACCTGCAGTCATTAATGTCATTGACAAGTAATAACCAACTTAATGGGTGAGAATTTCATCTTGATGCCCAAAACTTAGTTGAATGTTACAAAATGTTGCTCCAGACATTGAGATCAACTTTGTTGCACTCCTTGCTCACTTCTCCTGCAGATCTCACCACAGTGCCCATCATTCAGTCCCCACCATAATGTGTATAAACTAAGTGATACTATTCTTAAGGGTGTGCAAAACAGCAAGTCCAGGGTTGTATGTGACATACGTCATTTAAAGTGGCAGAACAGGTCGAGAGAGTGGTTAATAAAGTGTATATAGTATCCAAAGATTTATTAACAGGGGCACAGAGTACAGGAGCAGGGAGATTAGCAGAACATGTAGAAGACACTAATTAGACCTCAGCTATTGAGTGCAGTTCTGGATACCCAATAGAGTCATAGAGATGTACAGCTTGGAAACAAATCTTTCATTCCAAATTCCATGCTGACCAGATACCCTAAAGTAAATCTAGTCCCATTTCCCAGCTTTTGACCCCTATATCCTCTAAACCCTTCTTATTCAGATTTAAAAGACATCTGGATGTGTGTATGAATAGGAGGGGTTTAGAGGGATATGGTGCTAATGCTGGCATCTGGAACTAGATTTACCTCGAATATCATCTGAACAACGTGGATGAGTTGGAATGAAGAGTTTGTTTCCACGCAGTGCATTTCTATGGCTCTATCTAAATTAAACTCTGTCAATCCTCAGTCAACTGTCCATCTGATCAAGATCCCGTTGTACCCGAAAGTAACCACCTTCACTGCCCGCTACACCACTAATTTTGGTGTCATCTGCAAACTTACTAGCCATATCTCCTATGTTCACGTCCAAATCATTTATGTGAATCAGACAGTGCAGAAGAGTTTTTTTTGGAAATGATTGCAGGGGTGAGGAACTTCAATTCATAAAGATAGATTAGAGTCTTGGAATTGTTTTCCTTGGAGAGAAAAAGAAAACTGAGAGGAGATTTAGTATCTAAGAAGAGTTTCTCAAAACCATGAGGCCTAGATGAAGCAGGCAGGAAGTAACTGATCCCTTTCACAAATTCGAAGTAACTTGCAAAAGAAGCAAATACCATCAGGAAAAAAAGACATTTTCATTCAGGACATCTGGAATGTGTTTAGATTGCACTGCCTGCAAGAGGAATGGAGGCAAGCTCGATGGAGACATTCATGAGTGAAATAAATGGTTATTTAAATATAAAAAATGCAGAGGGTTACAGGGAAATGGTGGGAGCATGTCATAAATTCAGAAACTTATTTGGACAGCCAGTCTTGATGGGCCAAATAGCCTCTTTCTACACCATAATAATGCTGTGCTTCTATTGAATAAATCCTTGCAAACCAATTAAGAAAATAATTTAGTAGAGTCACATTCTTTGAAGAAATAATTATGATATCCTTTCTTTAATGAGGTGACTGTATCACTATTTACCTCAAAACTAAAACAAGGCCCCTACACGTTGTCAGTTCCTTTCTGAAAATAGAAGACCTCTCACATACAGCTTTTCTTGTCTCCCATAGCATAATTATTCTAATTTAATTTATTAAATTTTATTTGAAACATCCATTTGAGTGAGCCAGATGCTCCCTGAATTAAATAGTGCTTTTCCTATTTAATTTCCATGATTTCCCTCATTTCCTTCACTGCGCCTTCAGCTGCCAAGGCTCTTGCTCTGTAATTCCTTCTCTCCTTTCTTCATTTAAGACCTTGGCCAATCTCTGGTTACGCGGCCTAATGTCTTCATATGTAGTTTCATGTCAAATTTTGCCTGATAATGCTTTTATATCTAATAAATACACTTTAGTTGTTTTAGATATCTTTACCTTTATACTAGATCTACTCGATGGCACATAAGACTGTGTTTTGTTTCTATCATACCCTGTCTGCCAAATTGTCCACAGAATGACGATGCTTAAATCTATGGGAAGGAGTCAGTCTCCAGTAATTAAAGAATTATAGCACTGAGCTAAAATTCAAAATGAGTTTACAATGTAGTGCTGAATTCAAGCTTCATATTGAAAAGCAAATGCGTTTACTGAAATGACAGTAGCTCTTCTTAGTATATACATGCAACTTTCTGTTTAAGTAGTGAACTTATCACTGTCAAATGTCCAACACTTCAATCTGGCATGTAATTTAGCAATCATGTCGCCCAAATATTAATAATCACAAGTTCCATTGAGCTGTAGAATGATAATTACAAGACATTTCCATTCATAATTTCACATTATCGTTAAACAAGTGATAGAACACATTGCAGTTTAAAAATACTCCTACGTTTTGACCTGAATACCTTTCCAAGAATTAATGTACATCAGCTAATCACATTGAATGGTAGAATAGACTCGAAGGGCTGAATGGCCTACGCCTGTACCTCTATACGTGCCAAAAGATTAAAGGCAAATTGTGTTTGACGAATTCAACTGAATGTTTCAAAGAAGTCACATAATTTGTTGATAGAAGATATATAGAAGGTGATTCCTTACATGCTATTTTGAAATGTGCTTCAGAAAATAAAAGCACATGGCTTTAAAGGTTTTGCAGTTCCACGGATGGATAAATGGTTGGCGTGCACAGGCAAATGATTTTTTTTTGGACTGGTTGAATGAAAGTCAATGTGTATTCAGTAGTCTTTACTGAGTTTGTAGACTGGGACAGTCTAAGGCCCAAATTACATGCACTAAAGTTTGGGCAGCCATCACATTGGTAAAATGGGGATATGTTGTTGTCTAAAGGCCAGTCAGGCTTAGTACACTGATGGGCTGAAAACTCTAGAACCCCTTACAAAGAATATACAGTGTGAATCAGGGCAATAAAAGAGCATTGCAGAACTGCAACTGAAATATGGCACCAACAATTCTATATCTATTGTACTTTCTGTAATTTCCAATTTGATTTCTTTTCCCATTGGACAGTGTGCCTGATTAGAATGTACTTTATAAATATTGAGAACTATTATGAGCATATTGAGTGGATAATGCTAGATGACGAAGTTGATTTTTTATACAAGTTCAGTAGTATTCACGCTGAAATGGTTTGTAACTATTTTTCATCTTTTTATGAATGTAGCAATACTGTTGGATTGAAAAAAAAGTTCCCTGATTATAAGCACATTTCTTCCCCTTCCCCACCCCCAACCTATTTTTCCTATTTAATAGACACTTCAGACACTGCCTCAGAGTGTTGTCATTGGTCTCATGGAAAACTGCCCACAATGACCTAGAAATGTCTACAGTAGTTTTTCTTTTTTTGGAACATAGAACATAGAACATAGAACAATGCAGTGCAGAACAGGCCCTTCGGCCCTCGATGTTGCGCCGACCTGTGAACTAATCTAAGCTCCTCCCCCTACACTATCCCATCGTTATCCATATGCTAGAGGTTTAAATCTCCAGATATCTAGCAGCTGTAACATGAGCAATAAGAATGAAACCAATTGGGCTGAGACATTCTGACAGACAGCAAACCATGAAATTATAATTATGATTGGATTAAGATATAAACTAAATGTCAATAAGCAATTTAAAGACAATGTTTTTTCAAAATGTGGCCCTTTTTATCATTAATGGAGTAAATTGGTGTTCCATAAATATAAATTAGCTTTTTCGAGGCAGTGGTAACTCTGAAACTGTTTCTTCTTGTAAAATCGGTTTGGTTTATTCATTTCCTTCCTTTAAGGAAGAAATCTGCCATACTTATCTATTCTGGTACACGTGTGGCTACAGATCCACAGCAATCTAGTTGATTCTTAACCACTCCCTAAAAAAAGCCCTGCAAAAGCCACTCTTTAGAAAGCCAGTTGGGATGGCCAACAAAGTATGCCACGATAAAGGCTCCCACATCCCATGAAAACATTTTAAAGAACACAGCTACTTATTAAGACCTATTGGAATTTGAGCGTGAGAGTGTTTATTCATAAGTATGAAATTCATAGATCATTAAAATCTCAGTTACCCCTCATTCAACAAAGTGTAACTGATACAAACATATTTACCGTAAAAATGAAAGTGGACTTTTTTCGCAGATTCACTGGTTGCTAGGGTATTGTAACTCTGAGAACCTCGATAGTGTATCACTGGAAAAGCTAGAATTGCTGGCAAACACCTTTTGGGATTTCATATAATCCTGCGCATGCATGGTCTCCCCAAATTGCTCTCCATTTCAGTGTCAACGCTACCACAAAATACTGGCCATCATTTTTATTATTGGAAATCTGGAGAGATTGTCTCCATAGTTATGAGAGGAAATGATGACTGAATGGAAAATTTGCTTTTACTATTTTGCTTCTCTCTGATTTTTTTGAGACAAGAACCAAAGCAGATTCCATCAAGGTAGCTCTAGTACCTTTTCCTGATGGGAAAGGTACTAGAGCTACATTTCCCAGGTAGCTGGGAAAGGTACCAGGTTTTAAATGTCACCTGGGAAAACGATCTGAGATCTTGCTGAATATGAGCAGCTTCACTAAATTTAAACTGTATTTCACAGTGCTGAAACTGTCAACAAGAATCATAGCACCTGAATATTGATGAATGCTAAACCTTTTCAAAGTATTTACTTTGGACTTAAAGAAACAATTACTGGCACGGAATAAGTGACAAATTGAAAAGAAAAATGAAAATTATTCTTGACAGCTTCAAGTATGATTTTGGCTGCATTAAGTTACTGAAGAGAATATAGCAGAAATTACCAGCATTTTAAGTTAGTAAGGAAACAAGTCCTCGCTTTTAAGAAGTGTAACATTTGCAACATTGCTGAATTGTTAAATCAATCCCTGCCTGTTACATTAAGGGGGTACAACAAAAAGGATGCTACATGAATGCTTCGAAAAATATCATGCTCCCCCAGAATATGATAAGAATTGAGGTTCGAGCTAAATGGCATTGACTCATCTTCTACTTGTCTGTTATCAATGCTCAAAGGAAAGGTAATTTTGCGGACTTATTACAATCTTTTCAATTTTGCTTTTGAGCTCACTGGCGAAAATAGAATTCCCATTAACTGGTCAGCATTGCTGGCTAAAGTTTTCACTTGGAATTCACCATGAAAAGATCATTTTACTTTAAATATGAAAACATCAAATATTCCAGGAGGAGAAGCATCTGAGCTTTCAAACCTTCACTTGGATGATTCAGAACTTGTCTGCAGAGCATATAGTTATAGCTAAAGAAATAAATCTAATTTACAGTACTTTTGTTTTGAAAAAAATTATGGAATGAGAATTTCACAATTCTGATTGCAAAGTGTTTTTTTAGACCAAGCTTCACCGTTCTTGTGTATCAATCAGTCAGGGAATGTTGACAATGCTATTGGATGAGTAATCCACAGGGCCAGGCTATCATTCTGGGGAGAGGGGACTGAAGAAGGGTAATACCTGAAATGTTGACTGGTCCTTCCCCCAGATGCTGCCTGGCCTGCTGTATTTGTCAAGCCCCCTTGGATTCCAGCAACTGCAGTTCTTTTTTGTCTTTAACATTCTGGGAACATGAGTTCAAGGCCCATCATGGCAGGTGGTGGAATTTAAGTTCAATTAACTAAAATTACTCAGCAGTGGTAACTCTGCTACTGTTTCTTCTTGTAAAATCGGTTTGGTTTATTCATTTCCTTCCTTTTAAGGAAAAAATCTGTTATTCTTAACTATCCTGGTACACATGTGGCTACAGATCCACAGCAATCTAATTGATTCTTAACCACCCCCTAAAATAGCCCTGCAAAAGCCACCCTTTAGAAAGCCAGTTGGCATGGCCAACAAAGTATGCCACGAGAAAGGCTCCCACATCCCGTGAAAACATTTTAAAGAACACAGCTACTTATTAAGACCAATTGGAATTTGAACTGATATTGATCCAAAATATTTTTAAAAATGTTAGTATGAGTGAAAGGGAAAATATAAAGATAAGCCGAGAAAGATGCATAGCCTATGAAAATGACATGATTATCTGTTTCATTAGGAGTAGAAAAACTGCTCACCACATTCTTCTCCACAAATGATTGTTACTTAGAATAACTGCATAACAGTAGGCTACAAAATGACTCAGGCCAATTGGAACAGGACTTGAGGTGGAGTTGGAGGACCATCCAAATTTAGGGTTGACCGAAAAAAGTACATGAAATACGATTCACCCGGTCCTCCAAAAAAAAATCTATGGATAATTCTGAGATTCTTGGGGCAGTTTCCTGCCCATCAGATTGGGTTCAATAATTGAGATGACTAAATGAGTTTTAGGTAGGGCTATTTTTCAACAACTCCAAACAGATCACACTGCACATGTGACAAGTTCTGCACCTGCTCAATTTGTGAATGCCCTGTCGGTTTTAAAAAAAAGGCAGTACCCAAATATGCACAATAAGTATAAGAAAATGGGTTGACAGGAAATAATGCGCATACAATGTTGTCCATGAGAATTGACGACATTTTCAGGATGTTTCAACAGACATTCTCTTTAAGACCACCAGGATTTTCAATACCTGCAGTAGTTAATGGCAGTGTCAAAGGATTGTATAATCCTTCATGACATTTTTCAACCTCGATTCAAATAATTATGTACCCATTGCTAGGTTAGGATGTTAATTGTCACCAAACCACATCCACTTGACCATGAGGAGAATTCAGTTGTGGCAACTAAAGAACCATAACAAATTATATGACACATAATCAAAATTTGTTACATAAGGAACTGTATGTCAACAGTGGATATTATACTTATTGTAGCTTAATCCCAAATAATTATTTTTTCATCCAATTAAAAATCATTATACAAATACCAATAGTTCAGCCTGGACAAATGTAATGTTCTTTGTTCATCCATAGTTTAAATAAGAAGCAACCATGTCTTTCTGTATATTTTTCTTTCTTTCAATAAAGTAGAATGAGAAATTAATGAGACCAAATATTTCTTCGAAAATTTATGCTGAGCAAGTATTGAATAGATTCAATACATAATAGGTGCTTTCACGGTTCCTAAGGATCACTATTCTGTTACAATAATTCTGTATTACAGGGGTCATAGGCATAAATGTGATGTGTTACTCATGGCACCATATTGTCATTTTCTCGCTCACAATACCTGGCATCAAACCAATAAAACTTGCAGCTCAAACAGAGTGATAACTAACTTCAAAGCAATGCCTATACAGGGTGTTCTGCTATTACATGTGTTCCGGCAATGTGATTTGGCTATAATGTGACTGACGAATATCTGACGAAGATGAAATCCAGGATACAGTACTATTTTTAAAATGTGAACTTTGTTGGCTATAACGAAATTCCTTGTTGCTGATGTTTTGGAAGATGTTTTTACTAAGCATTGCAGGGGAAAAAAGAATGGATTTTAAGATTCTCCTCATCCTGGGTAGTGTGCCAAGCCATCCTCCTACCATTGGTGAGCTTTCTGCAAACATCAAAGTGCTATTTCTATCCTTAAGTACAACCTGTCTCCTTCAACCTATAGATCAGGGTGTAAATAGCACCTTTTAAAGCTTATTATTTAAGGTGCACATTTAAGAGGCTGATTGCAGCCACTGACGAGGATAACGACCGTGTTCTCCAATTTTGGAAGAGCATTAACATCAAGAATGCAATTGACATTATTGTGGAGGCCTGGGGTGATGTCAGCAAGGACTGCTTGTGTGCAGTTTGGGGGAAGCTTCTCCTAGACATTTTTCAAGATCTTGAAATCTTTGATCCGTCAGAGGAGCTCCCACGAATCAAAAAACATTGTGTTAATCTTGCTAAGCAAGTTGAATTTGAAGAATTTGAGAGTGAGGATGTTGAAGAGCTGCTTGAGTCCCACTGTGAAGACCTCTCTACAGCTAGTCTACAACAACTTGTCACTGATGGAGAAGACAAAGTCCAGGATGCAGCACCACAATGGCTTTCCACTTCTGTTTTTTCTTCTGACCTGAGGGAAATTGAGAAGCTGCTGCAGCCCTTTGAGAACAGAAATTGTAATGAAAAATGCAGCCGCGTAGCAGTTTGTGGAATAAGATCTTATTTGGGTCCTATGAACAGCTTCTTCAAGAAAGAAGAAAAAAGGCAAAGCAGCAAAAACTGGATGTCTTTATGAAGCCAACTCCCAAGAAACAGTCAGAAGGCAATGAATCTCAGCCATCCACTTCTGGATTAACTATTTTTTGCCCTAACTCTGCAAACAAAACTGCTCCTTAATATGATGATGATGACCTCAGCCTCTTTATTAACAACAAATCAACCTCAAAACCTCCTCCCTCCTCCAGTCATCCTGACCTTTTTTTCAAGATTTGGTGTTAAATTTAATGTTATTTCATTATTACAAATGAAATAAACATTTATTCAAACTATACTACCCTTCGTGTTCAGCTTTTGAGTGATTTTTTTTAAGTGAGTTTGAATGTTTTTCTTTAGGTGGTCTTGGCCCTGACCTTGCTTTTCCCATAGATCCCATTATTTCTATAGCACAATTAACTATACTGTGATGTTGCACAGGAACAGAACTATTGTGTTCTAACAGAACCCCCTATCCTCCAGTACAGATAAGAGGAGCTTTAAGTTGGATGTGTAGACCTGGTGTGACTGAAGTATGTTCAGTGTTTGCCAAAACTTAATTTTAGAAAGGTGCCCTGTGCTACAAACCTCCTTTAATGAAACTATTTTGTGACCCTTACCCTTGCATTTGACATTGTTGCTCCCCTTTCCTTCCTTACTACCTAGTTACCATTTAATCAGTGAGAATGATGTGCAGAAATTGATTTTCTTAAAAAGTCAACCTGCTTAGCTGCATTATGACACACCTTTAAATGGAAGGAGCTTGAACACAAACCTTCTGGCTTAGACATAGGGATACTACAACGGCATGACTGTACAAAGGTTGTCGCTGAATTTAATTGAGATATAAAGCACTCCTTCCAACAATCAGTTTAACCATTGATTGGTCTAGTTCCTGCATCACCCTAACTTTGTCATGTTTGAATTTTAAAACAAAGTCCCCTGTGGTAGGCTGGCAGCATCCATGCCTCTAAACCAGGAGCTCGAGATTCATGCCCCTAACTGCTCAAGAAGTTTGTCCTTAATACATCTGAACAGGTTGATTAAAACATCTTGAACTAGGAAAACAAAGAAGCAGATGTGATGTGTATATCTTGTAATGACCTCCAAGTAGCCTGTACTTGCATCAAGGTCAATAGTTGAGGAAATAAAGTGAATATTGTTGAAAGAATAAGACTTCAGCATCTCTCATTACTGCTGTAGTAAAGGAAGAGTTTTATAAATAAATCATTTATTATCTGATTCATTCTTTAATAATATCTTAATTTATCATAAGCAAGAAGACCAATTATGATAATAGGATTAGGATGTATTTATGCAAATACATGAACAATTTATCAATAAATTAACCTGAATCTTATTGCAGAAAGATTTCAAAGATATATTGAAGAAAAATTCAATATTTTTATCACAATAGAATAAACATCACCAAAATGCAATGTTCTATAAATGAACTTACCACTGTTCAAAAAAAACACAAGTCCATTCTTTACAATTTGAAAGGGTATTGCCATGTTTTTAAGATAATAACATAAGCAGAAGAATTTATTACATCTGTGCCAAAGGGAAATAATGGGCATAATCAAACAACAACATATTCTGTTACTGTTGATGCATGCAAAACATATTTACAATTGCAATGGCTTCAGTTCAAGTTGGAAAGCTTCAATTTTTGGAACCAAGCAAGCACAGAAATTGTTGGAAAAACTCAGCAGGTCTAGCAGAATCTGGTAATCGAAAATAAAGTTAACATTTCAAGCCTGGTGACTTTCTTCAGAACTAGAAGTATCAAGGGAAAGATAGTATTTCAGCTGTTGATGGGAGATAAGAGGGAAAGAAGTGAGTGGATAGGTGGAGAGGGAGCCCGGAAGCAAACAGAAGGTAGGAAGACAAAGGGATTGTTGATTGTAAGCCAGGGAAGAAGAGAAATTCTTCCAAAAAGACTACAAAAAATAGAAAAAGCAGTAGGCCATTCAGTGCTCAAGCCTGCTCTCCCATTCAATAGGATCATGGCTCAACTGACACTTCTCATTTGGCATTACCTTGCCTTTTCCCATAAACCTTGATTCCCATATTGATCAAGTATCTATCAATGTCTTAAATATATGAAAGGGCTCTGCGTTATGGCAAGGAGTTCCAAAGGCTCAATCCCCTGACAGAAGAAATTCCTCCTCATCTCATTTAGCACCACATTGTTCTGAGACCATTGTCCTACAGTCTCCCCTAAGGGGAAACATCCTCTCAAGTCCCTGTCAAGTCCCCTGATCATTGCTTACTATCAACAATCTATGTGTTTGTCCTCTCTCTCTCCCTCTCTGGGTTCCCTCTCCCACTGCTCACTCCTTTCCCTCTCATCCTTTGCCATAAGCTCAAGTACCACCTTTCTCTAGCTGCTTTTAATCCTGAAGGAGGGTCACTGGGCTCAAAACATTAACTGTGTTTTCTTTTCACAGATGCTGCCAGAATTGCTGAGTTTTTCCAGCAGTTTCCATGTTTGCTTGTTTCTGTACTCCAGCACCAACAGCTCTTTGTTTTAATTCTTTGAATTGCTATTTCCCTCAGACATTGAATCTGAATTGTTAATTGTTAGTGCAGTTATATTTTATCAACTACATTAAACAATAATGCAAAAGTCCAAATTGTCTGGCTTTGCCACCATTAGTGTTCCCCTTGAGCCTCTTGATATTATTGCTGATTATTGATCTGTTACAAACAATCAATTGCTTCTACAAATATTTTCTCTTTCAAGTAACTCATCACGTATTTTGTTCTTCTCTTCATCTTGGCAGAATAATTTTCTTTTGTAGCTGATTAATTCGCTTTGAATCCCATTTGAGGCACTCATGCACCTTAAAAAGAGCAGACTGCTATTTTAGCCAGATAATAAAACTGAACTGGACACTAGATTTGTCTAATAAACAGCATGATGTTTTCACAGCATAATGGCACTGTGAGAAAAACGCCATTGTTCAGAAGCATGCATAAAAAAGCCTTTAAACTGACATTCCTGCTTGGCCTGCTGTGTTCATCCAGCCTCACATTTTGTTGTCTTCCTGTCAGCGTAACCGTTCCGAAAACCCTCAATGTATTAATATACTTGTCTCAAAGGATCCTTGTGATCAACATATACATCGGCCTCATAAAGATATGTTGACACAAGTTTTAACTTACAGTAAAAATAAATAGTGCAAAAATGGGTTTAAAATGTTTCAGTTGGGACTTGGAAATACACATTTAAGCATATTTCCGTTTTACCCCGTTCACGTTCTTAAAACAAGACAAATGGGCAACATTATTAAGAAAAAAGTCTCTACATACAGCTGAGAACTGTGAGCTTTTTAACTCATTTGTTAAGAAAAGCAGTGGTCAGAAGTTTGTTTTAGTGTCCTATTTTGTTATGTGGCAGATATGAGTATAGTGTGGTTTGGCAAATGGTTTGGAAAGCTAGGGCAATTTGAATCAGATTAAACAGAATTGAGGCAGGTTCACTCAGCGATTCTGCAAGCCACATTTTTCTTTGGATATAAAGTTAACAAGAGCAATTTTGTCCACTGACATATGATGCTATGTTCAATCAAAATCACGAGTCACTGCAGAAGGCCTTATTGATTTGTGCACAAGCAATGTGTAGCAGCTGCCACTCGAGTTATATTAATAGGGAGTGTGATTTGTCAGCCAGGAACTTAGTGACAGGTATCTCCTTATGGATGTAACACACTTAAGACCGAGGCAAAGCTTGGTAATCTAAGTTCTGAAAAGCAAGTTTTGTTATTAATTTTTGTGAACGTTTCTTTCTCTTTGAGTGATCTTCACTGTAACAGATATATTTATTTAGTCTGATTTTCTGGAGTGTTAGGACTTTTCTGACAATTTTGTTCTATTGATAGCTAACAGTCGGTTCTGACAGGAATGTATGCATTTTGCTTTATTTTGGTTTTCTTCTTTTTCCTCTTTCATCCACATGTCACTAAAGCTACTCCTGGGTGTGAATTTTGCTGTCACCTGGTTTTGCATAATGGAATTGCCCACTGATTTGAGAGGTTATGATATGACATGTGCATGTTTAAAATTTTATGCAATTGACAGATCTTTCATGCAGCAACCAACAGTTGAAAATTGCATTAAAAAATGTGCTACATTTACTTCCAGTAACTTTCTGGTGTAGTCTGCGGACTGCAATGGTTAGCACAAACAAATATTTTCAACTAATATCCAACAGATTGCTAAACGTCAGAGGGTTAAGTGGAGCTCCCATTGGCAACCATGGTGTGGGCAGATTGGACAGTTAAAATAAAAGAAATTGGCAGAAAGGTGTGTTAGAAAGTGACATGAAAAGAAAATATGCTAAAGCTGGAAATATAATTTGAAGATTTAAACGTTCCCACTGAATGTTTAAAGGTCAAAAATTACCTTCTAGTCCAATCTTATGAATAAAGTCCAAATCCACTTGACTTAAAGTTAATCTTTTAATATTTTCAGCAATAGGCCTTTACATTGTTATAGGACAACAACTATTCCCAAAAGTAAGTTTAATATATTGACATCAGTGGGAAGATGTCTTTGAACATTCAACTGCATTGAGAACCCAACAACAACAGGTAGAGGTCTGGTTAAACACCAATAAAATCTAATGTACACAGTGGCAAAGATGCACTAGTTCTAAAATGCCTGGAGATCTGCAAGACACATGGTCAATATTTAAAGACGCACTCTGTGCACATATTTATGTTATTTACTTCTGCAGCAGTGAAACAAGATTGTGAATCTCTAAATCAAACTGATGCCATTTTACCTGTTACACACATAAGAAGCATGAATGGATTTCAGACAGCTATCCCAGGATGATGGGAAATATGCTAATATTGGTACAAAAATGATTGGTATGTAAGTTAGGCATTTTCAGAGGATACCGATGCCACATATACACAATCCAAAAGTCAAAATTTAAAAGATCAACAGAAAAAAAGCTTTACAAACATTATGCATAGAGTCTTATAATTATATAAATAAAGATATATGACTACTTATTGGGGAAAAGAAATGGTTCGTTAAATGTTTGTGTAATCAAAGAACTTTGGAATAGTACTTTGTATGCAAATAAAGAGTTATAGACTATGAATGGTGTCTCACACATGAACTGATACAATCCGTAAAGTAGCTAATTTTTCTTGCTTCTACTTCCTAATAACTAAGAGGAGTGCTCATATTCTTCACATGTCTTTATGACATTACATTCCAGTCTGAGAAATTGCCACCAAATCACCATTTTTTTTGCTATGCTCTAATTCAGGATTTTGTTTTGAATTAAGGTTTTCATTGTGCACAAAATTGTAATCAACTAAAAATGAACAGAAACCACTGCTTTAACAAGATCACCAATTCAATGTGTATTCCTTTAGCCATCTCACATTTTAACTCGTTGACTCCCAAACCATACATTTGCCAAACAATTGACAACAGAACCAGACGCCCCCTGTATTCTGAAGCAAACACAAATGAGGGTGTCTCATCCTACCTGCAGTGAGATTAAAAGAAATTAAACTTACTTTTATTCGTGTGAACATTTGAAACATGAATGGGCAATTTCAAAGAATAAAATAGTGGCTGGCCTCACAGAAGGTTGAAACAACTGTGTAATTGTGCTTAATTTTAGACACAGACTATAAAACCTGCGGTTCATTAATAGAAAATGGTTATCTAGCTTATTTAATATCTCCAGGGGACTGGGTAAAAGACACCAGAAGCTTTTCCATCCCCAAAATCTCTTTGAATTGACTTGGCATTTTTATAAGTCTATTCATCCTCTAGGAATAATCAGAAATGCAACTTTCACAATTGTTTAGGACTGTATTCCAGTTAGTGCTGTAATATTCACAGCACCATTGCATTAATCTCTTCCCTTAATAAGCAACACTGAATCTTAAAGTAAATAACAAACACACATCTGTGTGAGAATTTTGTATTCTATTGAAAAAGGAAGTAAAGATGGCTAAATAATTTCATCTGAAAACTAATTATCACTCTCTGGGTATTTTAATCAATTGCACTCACCTGTCTTAATATAGTTGCTGGGATCAATAGGTACTCCTTGAGGAATTATCTCAGACCATTTATCACTAGAGACAGTGTTTACAAGATCAGGCTGAGATGACCTGTAAAATTTGGACTTTTACTACATGTTTTCTGACAATCACCTTTCTCTATCACTTCAAATGCAAATATAGAATGAGATTAAAAGCCAATTATCCACTTATTGTCACACTGATATTATGGAATCTTCTTTGAATGGATTTGTTGCCACTTTCTGTGTGCTAGAATACTAAGTATATTTCAAAAGAGTGTCATTATTTGTACAGTGGTTTGATATGTCAGCTGATTATGAATTGTAGCATGGAACTACAAGACTTTCATTCTTTTTTTGTATGATTGGATAGGATATGGAGAGGTACATAAATCAGATGTGGAATTGTTAAAGTGGGGCAGGATCAGGACTGAAGGTGGGCAGCTGCACGGTTTGGCATTTTGGGCCTCTGTTTTCACTCTCTGATCACAAGCTAAAACCATTTTCAGTGAGCCCATATGGATTTGATTCTCTGGGCAACAAGTCAAGGCCAATTATTAAATACTTAGCCCTACTTTCAACTCAGACTTGGGTTTTCAGTCAATAGGGCAGACAGTGCAGACCATATCCATGTCATCGTGTTGGGGTCAGGATGGGAAATGGATCATGGGGGACAGTGGATCATGGAAAAGAACCCCACCCCATCATAAACCTCAAACCCAGGTTCTAAATGGTGCCCAGCAGTGACAATGGCAGCAGTTTGGAAGGGCAGAGTTTAGACCAACATTTCCCACCTCAGCTGATGGAGCTGCCAATCATTGAGTGTTGCTGGGCTTCCCATTGACTTTCTAGGGTTTGGGTCTGCTTTCCATTCCTAATTAGAAAGTGAGCTCATTGCCTGGCATTTAGCTTGCTGCAGTGTTTGATAATTGCAGCGAACAGTTTGGGAACCTGTAAATAGGCTACATGAGTGGCTCCCAATGCCTGATTAATAATCTGGCCCAGGAATCTCTTGAAGTTCTTCTGTGTAGGAAAACTCTGCGCTTGCAGTGTGCACTTTGAAACTTTACTTACATTCTGAATTAATACCTAGAGGTAAAGTTGAACAGCATGATTTGTATCAATGAACACAGTATTGAAATATGAATTCTCTTCTCAGACATTTAGCTTCATAGATCAGGCATCAGGAATGATGACTTCTACAATTTCCTCAGTCTTTGTCCTCGTATGACTTTTGAAGAAAAACTTTCCTAATGCACAATTAGCTTTGATTTAATTAGTTACTGATTACCTGGCACAAGTAGAACAAGTGAGCCAATACTCATTAAAAATTTAAATATAACAAGTCAGCACTGTATCCAAGCTGAAGCTATTTAAAGTCATAAAAAGCCATGTATTTCCATACAATTGTTTATCAACCAATTTCTTTATATTCTTTTGTATGTAAATAAACCTGGAAAGCTGGTTATAGCCTGTAACAAAGGGGTACAGTGATATGTTATTTTCATGTTTTTTTTAAGCAGTGTGTACCATTTACAAGCTGCACTGCTGAACTTCACCAAAGATCCTTAGACGGCACCTTCCAAACCCTCGACCATTTCCATCCAGAAGAACAAGGCAGTCAAAGGCTGATACAATCACCTTCTGCTAGTTCTGCTGCTAGACACTCCTCACCCTGTCTTGGAGATATAATGCCATTCCTTCAGTGTCACTGGTTCAAAATGTTAAAATTCGCAAATGTTAAAAACTGCATTGTGGGTCTATCTACAGCACACGGACTGCAGTCGTTCAAGAAGGCAGCTCAATACCACTTTCTCAAGGACGATGGAGGATGGCCAATAAAAGCGGGCTCAGCCAATGGCTCCTATGACCCACTTCTGAATAAGTAAAAGAACAGTGTATGCTCATGTGTTTCCCAATGAAGCAATTTCAGATTCCAATTAATCCTTTGACTTGGGGACACCCAGCCAGCAATACGCAGTGAAAATCAATTGAAACTGAAGGTCAGCAATCACCTTGTTGAATGGCAGAGCCAGCTAAATGAGCTATGTGGTCTACTACTGCTGCTGTATCTTGTCTTATCCATTCAAAATTGCAGATTGGTTCATAACAAAATTGACAGATTCATGGAAACTATCTTCAAACCATGAGTGTAAGATAGATGTTGGGAAAAATATTAACAATCAGAACTGAAACACAACAGTTACCTTACCTCTGTAAGATCTTGTAATTCATACAAGAAACCAAATCTATTATTTTCAGATAGTTACATGAGCATGTTTTAATGAAAAAAAAGTATTCATACAATGATTAGTTGATGAAGAAGCAATTCAGTATTATAATTCGGTGTGTGTCTAAGTTTTGTGAAGTTTGTACAACAGTACTGTGGTCCAATCCAGTTATATTTAAATATTAAGAAAATGGATACCATAACCAGAGGTCTAACTTATCATACGCAGCCACTATACTCATCAATAGCATCCGCTTCAAGCTGAATTCTAGCATGAAAATAATTATTCCCAAACCATTCATTTTTTAAAAGCTGTTTTCCAGTTTCACAGAAAAAGCAATCTTTACTTTACTACATTGACAGATTATTTGAATGAAACTACTCTGTTGGAAACTAAATACATCACAGATTTCTGACATGTTATTATATTGTTATTTCAAAATATGTAAGTTTAAGCTCACCATTATTCATGTGTTTTGTTGTATTGCCAGAGGTTAGAATATTAACAAATAGAATCCATCTTCAACTTGATTTGATATGATATGTAGAATCAACCCATTAAATAGGACATTTATTTGGTTTTATGAAAGGAAAATAAAATCAGATGATGTTTCTTCTGGCTTTGTAAACTTTCTCTCACATTATCTCCTTTCTCCATCATCTTCCCAAGACAGTGTCTCAAATTTACATAAGGTTGCACACAGAATGGTGACATTTATTCAGCTGATGCATTTGTCTGAAGTATGTGTGTCAAGGGATGAATTATCAATGGGATCTTCATAGTCTTGTCAAAGATTAGCACTGTTCGAACACCATATGGATGTACTTTGAACTGGAAACACTGAATAAGGAGCAAATAACTTACATTAGCACTTTGATGTTCCCCACTCATCTTGAAATGATATCTGTGTTCAGGTGGGGTACTGTCATCTCCATTTTCCAAGTGATCATTCTTAATGTGTAACCTTCAACGATATGTTGCAGGCAATTTATTAATGCTAGCATTCTTTTTCAACCAATGCCATGACAGTTGATAGTCCAGTTATAATTCCTTAAAATGAATTAATTTATTTTAATTAATTCTTGTGGTGAGTGCTTTGGTGACAAGACCAGCATTTATTTCCCATCCCCAAATACCTCTACAACGTTGGTCTTTTATCATTTTCCTTATTCTAGTCTTTTTCACTGATGCACTCTTATATACGTATGTTCTGTCCCTTCCTGCCACTCTGGATATTTTGCCTGCATCCACACCCTGCTCTAAGCTTTGTCTATTCTCTTCAACATTCCAAATGTCTCCTCTGTTATAGCCATCTTAACAGAGCAGCTCCCTCTTCCCCAGTAATGCTGTCAGTGACCTGCAAATTGAAATTCATCTCTGCTGCACTAATTTTTGAGTCAAACATTCAATATTCTGACCTCATTTATTCAATGTCGATTTGCTCCTGGCTTAGATGATAATCATTTGTAGTTTTGCATTCTAATTTAGTCCTTAGCTACTCATACTCCCTCAGTGAAGACTCTTCCTTAGTCCTACCAATGTCATTGATAACTGATGTGGACCGCATGTGGAGAATAATTCTCCTTCTCCTAACCCCTCTCCCAGTCTGATGTCCTTTACCTTGGTAGTGGGCAGCAATGCGGCTGCTAAGTGTCATCAGTTGCAGCGAACAGACCAGTGTCAATTGCTTTGCTGTCCCCAACTAGAAGTACATTTCTTATGCTCAACTCCACTTGATTGGCTGGCTTTGCATGGTTAGTTTCTAATCCTTCCCACTGTTATTCTCTTATCCATAAATCTACAAGAACTTTAAACCTGTACAATTCCAAGGGCTGAAACATCTCCATAGTTATCTTCCACATCCCTAGACCTGCCTTTCTACAGTAACATGGTCCTATCCCCGAGTGTAAATCAAATCGGGCATACTTAGCTAAAAGGAGCTGTTTGTCTACTTGGGGGTACCAAACAACCACTCTGACGCATCAAAGCATCCAGAACTCTGATTTAGGTTCCAGCTTATCAACACTGAGCAAGGTTCCTCATCACTGTAACAATGCTGATCACACAAGTATCAACCAGTTCCCACATGTTATAGCTGCACTATACCACCTGCTGTGTCATTTTTATTTTCCCTTTAATTTCACATCATGTTTCCTACTTTGTGAATCTCTCAATGATCATCCATGGGCACTTAAAGAGGTTAATTAGTTATGCAAAATAATTAGGTCCTAGATTTTGACTAGTGCAGACTTGATGGCCCAAAGAGCGTTTTTGTTTGCCGAAGACTGCTATGACTGCATGTTATAACTGGAACATAATATGTATTATCTTCCTAGTGTTTGTTAAATTAGTGCCATAGTTCAGAGGGAGGGGAAAGCATAGAGTTCACCAGTTACCAGTCTGCCCATTTCATTAGTATCCCTGGACTTCAGCTCTCACTGCCTCCAATACCCTCCGCTGGTTCACTTCATATTTGTCATAGACTAGAACACTATCTCCTCCTTTATTATCCCGAATCATTTCACATCACATTCCTGATTTAAGCAGAATGCCTCACTGTAGTCAGTCTCCAATTGCCGCTTTTGTGCAAATTACTTAATGTATCTGCTAAATTTGCTATATTTAAATTCCCTCAGTTTTCCATGAACTGAGTCAACAACTACTGGTTAGGGAACCAACTCTAACTATTCATCTGCAACTGTGTTTCTCACTATATAACTGTATTTCTGTACTAACCTCATCCCACCTCCTTGACCTGTCCGTCTTCCCTGGACTGACCTATCCCCTCCCTACCTCCCCACCTATACTCTCCTCCCCACCTATCTTCTTTTCTCTCCATCTTCGGTCCGCCTCCCCCTCTCTCCCTATTTATTCCAGAACCCTCACCCCATCCCCCTCTCTGATGAAGGGTCTAGGCCCGAAACGTCAGCTTTTGTGCTCCTGAGATGCTGCTGGGCCTGTTGTGTTCATCCAGCCTCACATTTTATTATCTTGTATTTCTCACTGAGCTGGTTTAGCAGCAAAAATGACCGGGAGACAAAACTGCATAATTTACTGTCATATTTAAGCTAAATGCTACATGCAAATTTGACAAGATGTTAGAAACAGATAAGCCCTTAAAACACCTTCATGTACCAAATTCCCAGATTTAAGCATGTCTGCTCACTGCAAAAAGCCTCCAGCTAACATCTTTGAGCATCTTTGAGTTTTTGGGAGTTGGTGGTTCTGGACTTTAAAGTAGTGCAATTGATTATGAAGGGACGGTGCTTAGAATATCTCTTTGTGGAGATGGACATTGTTGACCATTTGTTTAACAAGAATGCTACTTACTACCTGTCACTGTCAGCTTTTGGATTTACTACATGTGGCCATAAACTGTTTTATTTCTTAATGGAGTTAAACATTGTTCAATTATCAGGGAACAGCACCAATTCCTATCTTACAATGGAAGGAAGATCACTAATGAATCAGTTAAAAATGGTTTATGTACAAATGAAACAAATTTGAGTTTTGATAAGAATTCATGAGTCACTAGATAAACAAAAAATAGATGTTGCATATCTATGTGTTGATAAATATGAACAGGAGCTACTTATTTTTAAAAAAATTGAAGGCATTGAAGAGTAAGATGTGATGAAAATATTTTTCTGTGATTTGATAATGCTGAACCACACCTTTCCTCCAAACACATTAAGATTAAATTAGCAACCATCTGTCACTCATCATTATATACTAGTTAACCAGGTCTGGCTGCACAATGAGGCTGTTTGCGGAAATTGCATATGAATTACAAACATTTCTGAGAATTGTCATGCTGTTTCACTGTTTTCTTTCAATTGTAATTGTTTCCCTACTATTTGATTTGTGTTATTTGTTGGGGGGAACAAGGCTGTAAGTTTTCTGACGAGTTGAAAGGCCATTTAACATTTGCATCAAATTTTCATTTCTCACTGGTATCACTCCTATTCACTATCACAGGTTCCAATGTGGATTCTTCTTTAACTGGGAAGATGGAGCTGCATCAGAAGTTATTTTTTTCCTGTAGGCAATTGTCTTGGAAATGGAAACTTCTGACAGAAATAAATGGTTCTTGGAGTCAAAAGTCTATCAGCAGGAGGACTTAAGTAATTGCAGCCATATGCATTGATAGTGTTTGACAACTTAACGACTTGGAAGTTTTACCTTACAATGCAATTTTTCAGATGCCAATGACCTATTAAGACTCCCAGAGCAAGGAACAAAAAGAACACTCTCATAATGAAATGGAAGCTTATCTCCTGCCGTTTTAGTGCAACTAAGTTGGGGACAGGTAATAAGTGCTGGCCAGCCAGTGACGCCCACATCCCATGAGCGAATAAAAAAAGTTCCCATCATTACATCTTAATCCACTTAATTTGACACCATTGTAAACATCTGCAATATATTGGTTGCCTGCAACATAACTATTGGAAGGCCCACTGTATTGAAGAAAACAAGTACCCAGATGGAATGTTTCTAAAGGGCCACAATCGAACGCTTAAAATTATACTTAGTTGAATGTAGAGTCACAAGGAGCAGGCTGTTTCTTCCTGCTCCATTTTTAAAATTGTTTTGGGTTTGTAAGCATCGTTGGCAAGGCCAATGCTTATTGCCTAAATCTAATTGGCCTTGAATAATCGGTGATGAGCCAACTTCTTCAATTGGTGGAATCAATGTAGTACCTTTTATGACAATGCTGTTAGCAGGTGTAGGATTTTGACCCAGCAGCTGTGAAAAATAATGATATATTTCCAAGTCAGATGGTAAATAGCTTGTAGATGGAAATAGAAAATGGTTTTCTCCTATTGCATCTTCTGTCCTTGTCTTCAAGCCAGTAGATTCTGTTGAATTTGGAAGATTCTGTGGAAAGAGTTTGGCTGTTGTTCTAACGTGTTTTGTGAATGACTCACACTGCTGCCAATGTGTGTCAATGGTGCAGAGTTGTGAACGTTTAAAGTGGTGATTTGGGTGCAATTCAAGTGGACTGCTTTGTCTTAGATGGTGTTGCAGTGTTACTGTTAAGTTCATCCACACAAGTGAAATGCATTCCATTGTACTCCTGGCTTGATGTCTTATCAGTGGTGAATATGATTTAAGGAGACATGTTGCTCACTGCAGGATTCGTAGCTCCTGGCCTGGTCTTTCTACTACATTATTTCACAAGCTAGTTGTGTAATACTTATGATTGATGATAATCCCCTTTTTTGTGGATATTGGGGCCTCGGAGGTGGTAATATTTTTGAATGCAAGAGGGGTAATGATTAGAATCTTTCTTGTTTGAGATGGTCACGGTGTTGCAAATGTTAGTTGACTTTTATGAGCCTAAGCAGATAGTTGTTCAGATTTTTCTATTCCACTCATGTATTTTTTCTTTATCTGAGGGGCTTAGTATGACAGCGAATATTGTGCAATTATCAACAAACATTCCTACTTTTAACTTGAAAGTAAATGGAAGGTAATCAATGAAATGTTGGAGATAGCTGAGCCTAGAATACTACCCTGAGGTACTCTCGCATTTTTAAGATTTTTGCAAAGATCTATAGCTCAGGTTGTGGGTGAAGTTGTTAACTTGCTCACTGAGTTGGTTTGTTTTCATTTGGACGTTTTGTCACCATGCTAGTTAGCATTATCAGCTGTTTGAGCTATGGTGAAATGAGACAACTGACCATAACAGACCGGACAGTTTAAATTCCAAGCGGAGTAGAATAATATCGCTTCATTGGAGGCCTCACTGATGCTACCTAGCATGGCGATGAAACATCTGAATGTAAATAAGTTAGCTCAGTGAGCAAGTCAACAACCTCATGTACTCTTGCAATGATTTAATGGGAACTCCAACAATTATTTTCCTTTGGTCAAGGTATATTCCAATCGGTGGAGATGTTTCCTTCAGATTACAGTTCTGTTGAGGATCCTCGGTGTCACACTCAGTCAAACGCTGCCTTGAGGTCAAGGACAGTCACTCCTCCCTCCCCTTTGGAATTCAGCTCTTTTATCCAAAGTTGGAACGATATAGAGTAAAGCATTCTTTGTGGATAGCAGAATCTGAACTATGCATCAATAAGCTGGTTGCTACTGAGGAAGTGAAACTTCATAACACTGTCAACAACACCTTCCATCTCTTGGCTGATGACTGAGAGTAAACTGATGGAGTGTTAATTGGTTGGATTCAATTTGTCCTGCTTTTGTGTGCAAAAATGTATGAATATTGAAGGAGAGGAGGAAAACTAAAGTTGAAGTTGAATGATATTTTGGCACGAGGAGAAATTGAATGATATAAAACAGATTATGGGAAAGATATATTTTGAACACTGGGATTAATGTTACACGTTGTGATTTTTCTTGTGTTTCAAAACACAATTCTATGACTCTGAAATTGTGGATTAAATAGTAGCAGTCAAACACCGAATGCTACTTTAAGAGATAAGTTGATCTACTATAATTAAGGGATTAACATCTTTATGGAAATAATGGAGACAGCAATTTCAGATAAAAGTCATTCACTATCCTCGACATTGTAATTACAGGGTGAGGTGAACTCCAAAATCAGTGAAATCCTCATATTCCTAAATGCACATCATCCTCTCTGATATATATTAAGCAGCATTTTAACATGAGGACCTCCTATTTCCCTGCATCAAGCTAACTGAGTACAGATACAGCAACAGAATATTTCTCCCTCACATTACTGGAGTAAATTATAGCAAATGCACAATAAAAGATGAGTGAAGTTGTGTTTAGAAATCAAAACATTTGTCTTTAGAAGAGAAATGCTTGACACCTTTAGAAGTATGATAATAGATGTGTGAGATTGAAAATAATTTAGTGTTTAGCAGTTATGTTTAGATCCGGAATTAACAAATTAATATTCCTGCTCAAACAAATTGAACCAAATGTTTAAATTATTTTAGAGTGCCTCCATGAGGTAGTTCCAAACCTGTTCCATGTTGTGATAATCCGACGTTTTCTTCAAAGACTCAAATTTAGGGTAAACATTGTGTTTGGCTCCTTGGGACATCATTTTTAAAATGGTCCTTTCGGCTATGGAAAGTGCCCTTTGCTGTCAGTGTGGACAAATTTAACTTCCCACCACCTTGTTTCTGCTGGATATGTGAAATTAAGTTTGCACCCTGACCTTAACCTTTTCATCAAACTGAGCTTTGGAAAGCAGTATGACATGCCAGACTATCTTTCAATGATATTAATATGTTCATGGAACGGCGATATTGATACAGGGCAGGCAGAGGCCGTTCAGCTCCTTGAGTCTGTGCCAGAAACAGCTGCATTAAATACTGAAACATTGGATTGGACCAGGAATATTTAAATTTTCAGCCTAACACTCTCCGTCAACTGATTATTCAAATAGCTCTTCAAATAAAATTGCTCTGTGAGCTGAAAATAAAACAAGGCTGAGTCAGAAATGTAGCATAAGGAAAGGAAGTTGGAGGCACTGTTGAAGAGAATGAGGCTATATTAGAACATAAGAACTCGGAGCAGGAGTAGGTAATTCAGCCCCTCGAGCCCGCTCCATGATTTGATATGATCAAGGTTGATCTTATTTCAGCCTCAACTCTACTTTCCTAGCCCATCACCATCAGCCTTCAACCTGTTACTAATTAAAAATCTGCCTATCTTCTTAAATTTACACAATGTTCCAGCATCCACCAAGCTGCGGGCTAGTGAATTCCACAGATTCATGCCATTTAAGAGGACTAATTTCTCCTCATTTCTCTTTTAATTCTTATTGTCTGTAGATATTTACATGGCAAGGCTAATGGTGAGGGACCTAAACGAGTATTGATGCTTTTCTCCTGAATCCTCATCCAAAACCTATCTGATTGTGAGTAACTTGCTCTGCTTTCTCTAAGGGTGACTCTAAGGGATACACTCCATGTCTGCTAGCACTTACCAAATCATAATTTAATTTGCTTCAGCTTCAAGCTTAATTTGGCTCTTCTGAAAATTGCACTGGGCAGGCCTTGGTTGAACAAACTGACACTCCCCATTCTCAGCCCTAGTTATGCACCCTCCATATGGAACAGACAATGGCCAATTACTCACTTGGGGTTGTTAAATTATATCTAGTTTAATAAAGTTTCTAAGCCTCCTTTTGAAACCTGAAGTCCAGTTTTCTTTTATTCCTACTGAGGTTTCATACTGTACTTTGAAGTCAATTTAATTTTTAAAAATTAATCTCTTATGATTGTTATTGCACTTGGACTGATAGAAAATGCCTTGAATAAAGGTTTACAAGTAGTGGCTTAGTCAACTGAAGAATACATCTATTTTGTTCATCCTGACATATGCGGGCAACATTATCCAATTTAATAATTCAAATTGAAACACAAGAATAAATTAAAACAGCCATGGCCTTTCTTTTTTCATGATGTCTTCCTTTATCTTTCAGTGTAGCATGGCCACTACGTCAGTTTCTATTTAAAGCACACCATCATTATATGAAAATAGTTGGAAGAGTTCCATATAACGTTCTTTACAATATTATCAGCACATGTTGAGCAATGCCATTGGACGTTATTTACTTTAACATGTATTAAATCAATTAGAAATGCTATCTCAGTGCTCGCTTATCAACACTCCATTTATAAAAATACAAATGTGTCTTCTTAACATTGTCCTTTCCCTGAGGGTTCCAGTACATTGAGTCAGTCAACAGGGCAATTCAGTTGAGAATTGGTAAAGCTGCCAATGTAAAATGATCAAGGAAGGAGATTAGCAGGGCTAGGATCTGTGTCCAGTGGTGTAATTATCATTTAAATACTACATGGTACATCACTGCTGTCTTTCATAGCCACTTTTGGAAGGAGATTAAATTATCTTATGCAAAACATAGTACAAAACCATGATATTTAACAAGGTTACAATCCAAGGGCTCTTGCAATGATTTCTGATTTCAGGAAGGGGAAATCTAATCTAATGAAAGGTTGAAACAATTGGAAAAACTGAGCAGATGAGGCAGCATCTGTGGAGAGAGGCAGAATTATTATTTCAAGTTGATAACTTTTCATCAGAACTATAAGATGTTTCTCACATTTCTGTGATTTAGTCTATAAATGGCAGGAAGATCAGGTATTTTGGCCAATTTAGGATATATTCCTAGACGTTCAGTGATAATTCCAATACCTGATTTAAAATTTGTAACAAAATAGTTGCAAGTTCTCCTGTGACACAGATAAGGGTGAAAGTATTACTAGGTAGTGAGAAATTCTTCACTTTAGCATTCTATATGTGTTTCTGGAGGGGTGGATATCCCTTTTACAAAAGGTATAGAATTAAAGGTCAAGGTTAGTTCCTGAATTTGGTTCAATCACCTTTGAGGAAGAATCTCCCAATAGCTTTTTTGTCAAATTTGTTTGGGTTTTAATCCCCCTTTTGCCTCTCCTTGGAGATCAGATAATTTTTGGATGGAGTGGAGAGTGTTACATCCATTTGGGAAGTAAACTGCTACTGAAGTCCCACTACTCCGAGTCAGAGCAAAAGTTAAAGATTTAATCATATTACTCAAAATCTTTAACATTCCGAGCTGGTCAACTCAGGTAAACAATAAACATTGACCAGGTTTCAAAACTCAACAAGAAACTCACATTGACTACAAAGAAATCCATTCTTATCTTAAGCAAACTACCAATTATCAACGTATAATATTACTTGCTGAAATTCTAATCTCCTTCTCATACCTTGACTCACACATACGATACAGACAAACAAAATGAATGTTATTTGGAGGAGAAACAAAAATTGGGAAATGCAATTGAAAAGCACCAGTCCACAGAGTTGGCAAGACATTTTTTTGGCTTCCCAAGACCTTCTGATCTCTGAACTTATCATTTTTTAAAAGCTCCTTCAGTTCTTTTTTGAATAGCTCGCTAACTGTTCTGTTTTTCAAATGCTGGTGAGTGGCAACAGCACATATCAAATGGTGGGAGACAATAATAAGAAAAACTATCTCTCAGATTTTGGTCCGTTCTCTGCTGAGACTGACAGAGTCCATTTCTCTTGCAGTTTTGAAGGTTTTGCTTTTGCGTTGTTTGTGCAAAGTCTGTCTCTGTTACAAGGAGTAATTTAGAGAGTTGCTGCCATGGTTGATGACTCTTTGCCTCCTCAGCTGGTACTAATTGCATAAACCAATAAGCAATCTGTCATATGTCCACAACACCTTGGGATTTTTGATTATTTTCCCTCATTACTTTCTAGGCAGTGGCCTAGAAGTATTATCTTAAAGCTATTAAAGCAGAGATTCAGACAATGTTTTGGGAGCCTGGGCCCAAATCTTATCATTACAGATGTTAGAACTTCAACTTTTTTTGGAAAGTGGCACTGATTGTCTAATAAAGACTGTGAAACCATTGTAAATTGTCAGGGGAAAAAAAAACTATCTGGTTCACTAATTTTTTCGTGAAGAGAGGAAACTGTTGCCCTTACCTGGTCTGGCCTACTTGTTGCTCCAAACCCACAGCAATGACACTTCATTTACCTCTGGGCAATTAAGGATGGACAATAAATGTTCACCAAGCCAATGAAACCCATGTCCTGCGAATGAATTTTTAAAAAGGAAAAGGATAAATACAGTTCACAATAATTTTCATTAACTTATTGACAGTACAGCAACTCCTTCCACAGTCTTTGGTTTAAAGAGGTCCTTTTCCCATGTGGGCCTATAATCTAAGATAAATAAAAATAAAAAGACGTGGTCTTTACAAGACGTACAAGTCGTCATAAAAATGAGGGACAAGCTGGATAGGCGAAAGTGTTAATCACTTCATCATTCATGATGTGTACATTATACCCTTTGTCAAAACCCAGGAAGGGGAGTATTACAGCACCACTCTATGTGAGTGTTCGACAGAACCGTTCCATCTATTGTTTTGTTATTTGCTGAAGTAGATAGTTGCAGAAAGATA
This sequence comes from Stegostoma tigrinum, assembly GCF_030684315.1. Lineage (NCBI taxonomy): Eukaryota > Metazoa > Chordata > Chondrichthyes > Orectolobiformes > Stegostomatidae > Stegostoma > Stegostoma tigrinum. The sequence goes on from NC_081385.1 coordinate 14,282,479, forward strand.
CAGCAATAAAGTGTTTATAGTCATTGAACACTGCATTGTTTGACAGAATTTAAAATATGTTTGCACCAGTGGCTGTGCTTTTTTTTTGGTTCTCAGATCATTGTGCTGTCCAAGGTTAAATGGCAAGGATGAATAAACCAATGCTGCTGAAAATATTGTCTGGTGATCCATGACCCATTGAAATATAAATAGTTTGACAACACAGTGTTAGGTTCGTATGCATTTGTAGCTCTTATTTTATTGACTGAGAAATGTGTGCCTTGAACAGATTTTATTGAAGTAGTATAGAAGGCTATTAAATGATTAATAATTGATATTTTCCCCTTATTATATGAGGCACACATTGAATTAAACAGCCTGTGAAATTAGTGGAGACTTGTAAGAGAGAATTGTGCTGTGTGCGCTCACTCCATCAGGGAATGTCACTGGGGAGTTCAATGTGTACTTTCTTACTCATTTGTTATCGATTCTGATTTAGGAAGCTAAGCGTCAATGAGTAACATTTCAAATTTAAATTATTAGCGTGACTGTGGTGACATTTTCTCTTTCCCCTGTGGGCAACTGAGCAAAATGTTTATGTAACACCGAAGGATTCAGAACCAAATCTTATTTTCCCTCAAGCAAGTCCCAGTCGTCAGAAAAGGCTAACTTTGGGTCTTTTCACAATATCGTGCTTTGAATTAGCTCTTAAGCCTTTGTAAATAACTCTGAATATCTGGAACATAAAGTGGGGAACCTTTCAAATTCCAAACAGTCTTCAACCGATTTGGTTTAGCAGTATATTTCTGGACTTGTAGGGCTTGTTATGGGCCCAATAGTTATTCTGTATTTTCGAAGTCCCTTGATAGCCCTAATTGCATCCCAGGTTACATTGAGTCATGAAAATACTGAAAGCAAATTGTTCCCCCCCCCACTTAATTCTGCTATTTATCCTGGGATTATGAGGTAACAGCTTACACATAATGCATTAAAAACGTGTTTATAGTATTAGAACTGTTAGTATGTTACATGTACATCAGCTGTAATGCCACTCAATTATATGCACAGAGACCTGACATCCTGGATGGGAAAAAAAGAACTCAAAAATGTGCATTTAAAGTAAAAAACTGATCAGATACTAAATGTTTATTTAGGAAGTCAAATAATACTTTCATACTAAATTTAACACAGCCCTAATTTTATTTTGTTCTTCCTAGATTACACTGGGAAAGAATTCCATGGCCTTCTAGTATTGGCCAAGATAAGATGATAGTTGTTGCAAGGCTATTTATCATTCGGACTTTCAGATATTTTTAAGTAGCTACAGAGATACTGAGGGAGAAAATACAAACAGTTGTTACCATCATACACCCTTTAAGGAATTGACCATTGTGCAACATGAATCAGGTTAGAATAGAAAGCCAAAGTGTCCTTTCAATGAACTATGAGTCTGAGCTTTACTTCAACAATGGTCCACATTTATAAGACCATAAGACATAAGACCATAAGACATAGGAGTCGAAGTAAGGCCATTCGGTCCATCAAGTCCGCTCCAAAAGTGTATGCATTCAACCCTGAGTTTGGAATACCGTTAGAAATAGAAGCAGAAGTTGGTCATTCAGCCCAATGAGTCTGCTTTGCCATTCAATCAGACCACGACTGATCTAATAATCCTCAACTCCACTTTTCTGCCTTTTCCCCACAACCCTTGATTCCTTCACTGATTAAAAATCTGTCTATTTTAACCTTGAATGTATTTACTGACCCAGCTGCAACAGCCAGCTATGGAAAAGAAATTGACAGATTTACTAGCCTCTGAGAGAAGAAATACCTCTCATCTCTGTCTTAAATAGTTGACCAGTTATTCTAAGATTATGCCTTCTGCTCCCAGGCTCTCCCACAAGGGGAATCAACCTTTCGGCATTTACTTTTCAAGCTCCCTAAGAATCCTAGTTTGTTGAAAAACTGTCTCCTTTCATTTCTCTAAACTTCAATGAGTACTCAAACTCTCCTCATAAGATAACAAAGTGTATAGCTGGATGAACACAGCAGGCCAAGCAGCATCTCAGGAGAACAATAGCTGATATTTCGTGCCTAGACCCTTCATCCTGCTTGGCCTGCTGTGTTCATCCAGCTCCACACTTTGTTATCTTAGATTCTCCAGCATTTGCAGTTCCCATTATCACTGATACAATCTCCTCATAAGATACTCGGTCGAGCCAAATGAAACTTCTTTGTATAGTCTTCAATGCCAGTGTACCTCTCCTTAGATAACTGTTTGCAGCATTCTAGCTGTGGTCTGGGATATGCCTTTTTTCAGTTTTAGCAAGGCATTCCTATATTTTTGCATTCCATTCCCTTTGAATTAAAGGTTAAAATTTCATTTGCATTCCCTATTACCTGCTGAAATTGATTTGAGTACATTATCTACAAAGGGAGGGTATTGAGAGCAGTGGTGGCATCATGTGTTGTCTTCAGCACCAACAATTCCTAGGCACTATCAGGAATTCTCCATCATTTGGATCATAACCAAAACATTTAAGTGAAATCACTCTGCCATTTGTAGGATCATGCTTTGCACAAATCAGTAATACCTTTTGACATTAAAATGTGTAAATCAGAAGTGAGCTTGAAATTAAAACATTGATGCATTTGGAATAATGTACTCAATTTAGAGCTCCATATCTCAGAAAAGATTCTGTGGTCGCGAGAGAGACTCCCAGATGGTATGTTGCCTCTTGGGTGCCAGGGTCAAGGATTTTTCAGATCGAGTGTACAGGATTAGTAAGGGAGAGTGTGAGCAGCCAGAAGTCATGGTGCACATCGGTACCAATTACATAACTAGGAAAAGGGATGAGGACCTGAAAAGTGAATATAGGAAGTTAGGTTGGAAGCTAAAAGGCAGGACGGGCAGAGTAGTAATCTCAGGATTACTACTGGTGCCACTGGCCAGTGAGGCTAGGAATAGAGAGCAAGTGCAGCTAAACATGTGGCTACAGAGCTGGTATAGGAAGGAGGGCTTCAGATACGTGGGTCATTGGGATACCTTCTGGGGAAGGTGGGGCCTGTACAAGAAGAATGGGTTGCACCTGAGCTGGAGGGGCACCAATATCCTGTGCTGAAGGTTTGCTGGAGCTCTTTGAGAGGGGTTAAACCAGTTTGGCTGGGGGTGGGGTGCGGGGGGGTGGGGGGGGTAGAGAATGGGAACCGGAGCTATGGATTAGCTGGTGCACCGGCAGATACAGCATACAGAGAGTCAGTGAGGAAGGATAGACAGGTGGTAGGGCAAAGTTACAGTCAGTGTGGCAGGTTGACGTGAGTTTATTTTAATGCAAGAAGTGTCAGGAATAAGGGTGATGAATTTAAAGCATGGATCTGTACTTGGAGCTACAATGTTGTGGTCATGACAGAGACTTGGATATCACAGGGGCAGGAATGGTTGTTGGATGTTCTGGGGTTTAGATGTTTCAAAAGAAATGGGGAGGGAGGTAAAAGACATGGGGGAGTGGCATGGTTAATCAGGGGTGGTATCACAGCTGCAGAAAGGGAGATTGTCTAGGAGGGTTTGTCTACTGAGTCAGTATGGGTGGAAGTCAGAAACAGGGAAGGAGCAGTCACTTTATTGGGAGTTTTCTATAGCAACAGAGACACTGAGGAGCAGAATGGGAGGCAGATTTTGGAAAGGTGCAGAATTAGTAGAGTCATTGTCATGGGTGACTTCAACTTCCCTAATATCGACTGGAACATCCCGCGTGCAAATAGTTTGGATGGAGCAGATTTTGCCAGGAGTGTCCAGGAAGGATTTCTGACTCAATATAACGATAGGCTATGTAGAGGGGAGGCTATGTTGGATTTGGTGTTTTGCAATGAACCAGGTCAGGTGTCAGACCTCTTGTTGGGAGAACATTTTGGTGATGGAAGTATTTAATAGGGGGAGGGGTATAACAGTGTTATTGGGCAGGAACTGTGGAGCATATATTGGGAAAGGATGTTCTCAGTGAAATGTGCAACAGAAATGTGAAGTAGTTGTTACGAGTGCTGTATAAGTTTTCCCCACTGAGGCAAGGAAGGGATGGTAAGGTGAAAGAGCCTTGGATGATGAGACATGTGGAATAGCTAGTCATGAGAAAGAAGGAAGCTTGCTTAAGGTTGAGGAAGCAAGGATCAGACCGGGTTCTCGAGGGTTTCAAGGTAGCCAGGAAGGAACTGAAGAATGGACTTAAGAGAGCTAGAAGGGAGCATGAAGGAACCTTGGTGAGAAGGATTAAGGAAAACCCAAAGGCATTCTATACTTATGTGAAGAACAAGAGGATGGCCAAAGTGAGGGTAGGGCTGATCAGGGATTGTGTCTGCAGTCGGAGGAGGTAGGGGACGTCCTTAATGAATGCTTTGCTTCAGTATTCACCACAGAGAGGGACCTTTGTAGTTTTTGAGGATAGCATGAAACAGGCTGATATGTTCGAACAGGTTGATGTTATGAAGGAGGATGTGCCAGAAATTTTGAAAAACATGAGGATAGATAAGTCCCCTGGGTCATTGGGATGTATCCAGTGTTTCTATGGGAAGTGAAGGAAGAGATTGCTGCCCCTTACGCAATGATCTTTGCATCCTCACTGTCCACTGGGTTAGTACCAGCTGACTGGAGGGTGGCAAATGTTATTCCTTTGTTCAAGAAGAGAATAGGGATAATGCTGGGAATTACAGACCGGTTAGCCTTATTTCTGTGGTGGGAAAATTATTCAATAGGATTTTGTGAGATAGTATTTATGATTATTTGGAAAAGCACAGTTTGGTTAGAGATAGTCAACATGGGCTTTGTGAGGGGCAGGTCATGCCTCACAAGCCTCATTGAATTCTTTGAGAATGTGACAAAACACATTGATGTAGGTAGAGCAGTGGCTGTGGTGTATATGAATATTAACAAGGCATTTGATAACTTTCTCCATGATAGCCTCATTCAGAAAGTAAGGAGGCGTAGGATTCAGGGAAATTTGGCTGTCTGGATACAGTATTGGCTGTCCAACAGAAGATAGGCGGTGGTAGTAAATGGAAAGTATTCAGCCTGGAGCTCAGTGACCAGCGGAGTTCCCTAGGGATCTATTCTGGACCTCTGCTCTTTGTGATATTTATAAATGACTTGGATGAGGAAGTGGAAGGGTGAGTTGGTAAATTTGCTGATGACACGAAGATTGGTGGAGTTGTGGATAGTGTGGAGGGCTTCTGCAGGTTGCAATGTGACATTGACAGGATGCAGAGCTGAGCAAAGAAGTGGCAGATGGAATTCAACCTGGTAAACTGTGAAGTGATTCATTTTGGGAGGCCAAATTTGAATGCAGGATACAGGGTTAATGGTAAGATTCTTGACAGTGTGGAGGAACAGAGGGATCTTGGAGTTCACATCCATTGATCTCTCAAAGTTGCTACCCCAGTTGATAGAGTTGTAAAGAAGATGTATGATGTGTTGGCTATCGTTGGCAGGGGAACTGAGTTTAAGAGCTGTGAGGTTATGCTGCAGCCCTACAAAACCCTCGTTAGACTACTTTTGAAATATTGTGTTCAGTTCTGGTTGCCACATTATAGGAAGATTTGGAAGCTTTAGAGAGGGTGCAGAGGGGACTTACTAAGGCGTTGCTGGAACAGGAGGGCAGTTCTTGTGAGGAAAGGTTGAGGGAGCTCGGGCTTTTTTCATTGGAGCAAAGAAGGATGAGAGGTGACTTGATAGAGGTATACAAGATGATGAGAGGCACAGATACAGTGGATAGGCAGAGACCTTTTTCCCAGGGAAGAAATGACTATCATGAGGGAGCATAATTTTAAGGTGATTGTAGGAAGGTATGGGGAGACATCAGAGGTAGGTTCTTTACACAGAGAGTGGGGGTGTGTAGAATGCACTGCCAGTGGTGGTAGTAGAGTCGGATACATTAGGGACAGTTTAGTGACTTAAGGATAGGTACATGGATGATAATAAAATGAAGGGTATGCAGGTTAGCTTGATCATAGGGTAGGATAATAGGCTTGCATAACATTGTGGATCGAAGGGCCTGTACTGTGCCGTACCTTTCTAAGTTCCCTATGTTCTCCATGTACCTGGCCCTGGAGCGGGTCCAGAGGAGGTTCACAAGAATTGTCTTAGGGGTGAAAGGCTTAATATATAAGGAACATTTGGGACCCTGGGTCTATGCTCATTGGAGTTTAGAAGGTTGAGGTGGCATTTAATTGAAACTTACAGAATACCTAATGGCCTGGACAGAGTAGATGTTGGGAAGATGGTTCCATTGGTAAGAAAGACGAGGGCCGATAGAGTAAAGGGAAGACCCTTTGGAACAGAGATAAGGAGAAACTTCTTCAGCCAGAGATTGGTGAATCTATGAAACAACGTGGAAGCAGGTCATTGAGTACATTTAAGACAGAGATAGTAAGGCTCTAGATTGTCAAAGGGATCAAGGGTTACAGGCAGGAAGCGAGAAAATGGGGTTGAGAAACTTATTGGCCATGACTGAATGGCAGAGCAGACTCTATGGGCTGAATGGCCTAATTTCTGCTCCTATGTCTTATGGTCTAATGCCCGAAACAGTCATCATTTATCATCCTAGGAGTGTACTTGCCAGCTTATAACACCACCTTTTGAACGCTCCTGAGTACTTCAGGAGCCATCAAAATGCTACAAACCATTCAAAAGTCATTATAGCTTTGTAAATTGGTAGAAGTCATCTTTAGAGCTCGTTTATTAGTCAGTGTAGACAAGATCACTAAGCCGCATAAGCAATCTCCAGGCATCAAAAGTGATCATCAGACACCGGGAGCTTTAAATAGGCATTAGAATCTCAATTCCTGTTGCAACTTTAGACCTTCTTATCCCGCTTTTGAATTTGAGATTGTATGGATGGAGAATGTGTCTGTAAGAGGTATCGCTCAGCCAAATCCTGTAACCCAAGAGGTCGCAACTAATTCTGGGGTTATGAAGTTTGTGCTGGCTTTCGAGTCATATGGTCCTCACTATCCCTTTCTATCATCACCTTGATCTGGATAATCACGAGCTAATGGTCTTGGACCCCATTCATTTGAGCAACATTTCCCTTCTAGAAAGGAAAAATAAGCATTTAGAAAACTTCAAGGTACAGCACTCAGATCCTTTAATTTCGACTGATAAAGCCAATTTGCAAATGAGAAACATGGCATCTAGAGAGGAGACAATTTGGCCAAATTTGCAACCTCAAGTGTGAACATCACTCTCATCTGCTCTATGTGGGTGTGGACATTATCAGTTGCTGTCCATCTTATTTTCAGTGTTGATAAACTTCAGCAACCTGATTCAATGCTGCTTTGTAAATGACTCTTAATCTTTTGGTGGGTCTGTATCACAGAGAGTGAAAACAAAACATAAACCAGTTTAAATTCTGTTTTACAGAACATTTAGACTCACTGCTCAAGATGAGCAAGTCTTCCTCACCTTTAAATTTGAAAACCCATATTCTTGCCATTTGAAGCTATGTCCAGATCCACTATACAGACAAAGTAAATGATCATGGTAAGTTCTGATAAAAGGACATTGACCAGTCGTGTTAGCTACTATTTACTTGACGGAGGTGCCCTGACCTGATCATTCATAGACCCCTAACGTTATGGAGTCATACAGCACTACATAGACCTTTTGGCCCAACCGATCCATACTGAGCATAAGCCCGAACCAAATTAGTACCACATTCACTTTCTGTTTTTGCGTCAGATTCCCAGCATTCACAATATTTTGCTTTTGTTTTCACTGCAGGAGAACACATTTACCATTTTCCAAAAGAGAGAATCAGTAGTGATCAAGTAGTGGTTAAGCACCATTGATTGACAATATGATGAAAAGAAGAGAACAGGAAGTTCAAGTAAAATAACCATAAGTCCCAGATTTACAACACTCTGATGAGTTTAATACAGGCATCCTAGGGGGAACCTAGCTTTGATGTTTCATCAAAGAATCCTGACTCCCACATTGACTTTTGCTGGTTATATTGAAACAAATGCTTTAAACAAGAATAAGGAAGAGATTCAGTCAAGTGTACAAACAAGGCTGGAGTTCCTTGTGATGAGAGCCGCATCCTTCCATTCATCTGTGATGGATGTTTCCTTTGCAGCCTTTGGATTAACCCATGGATGAACTCAGATTTTTATATTTGGGAAGTATGAATTTCATTACAATAAGAGGGAGTTTTATGCTAAAGGAATTGGGATATTGGAAAACTTTTACTCACTATAATCGTGTGTCGTGCCCTGATTGACATGAAATGTCATGCTTCAATACTTCCGATGTTGGGCCTGTGATTACTGAATAATTGTTGGCTTCTAGTAAATGGAACTATCTCAATTTGTTAGGGGATAAATTTTGTGTGCTTATTAATGTGAGGGAAACTGACAATGCTGACAAAGAGAATACAGTTTATCTACTCACCGAAGTTCTGTAATCCCCTGTTATATCTTCGCCAGGAGAATTGGTATAACTTCTACAGAAATGGATTAAACAGCTAAAAGACAAATATTTTGATCATTAGTTCAGCTGGAAGATTGGTAAATGTGATGATTATTTTCTTGGCATGAATATACTCAAACTATAGCAGGCCATCAACTCTGTCCTTCTATTTTGTTTACGTCTGCTGGCCTTAAAGCTATTTTCGGAGTTTTGTTTTCAAACGCAGCTGTTTGTTCTTACGCTTTTTACCACTACTCTGGGGAAAATTGTGTTTTCTTACTACGGCCATTGCCGCTCTTTTTGCTTTTCATACCATGATTTGTTTTGCTGTTTAATCTATTCATTTGGCTGATTGGCAGAAATCAAATGTTAGTTCTACTGGGTGTCTTTCGGGCTGAATGCAAATGCACAGTGGCGTTCGCAAAAATCAACGTTTTTGCTTTTAGTTTTCTTGATTTATATATAAGCCCTAGACCTTGGTGTGCAGGACACAAATAACTGTTTATAGACAACACTAAAATTGGAAGTATTATTGAACTGCAATAGTGTAGAACTTTAAAAGGGCGCAGGCAAGTTGGTTGAATTATCATGTTAGCGGACAGGTGGTAAATAAGGCTTAATATGTTGAATATGAAGTGATTCCTTTTCGTAAAAGGAACATAGGGAGACAATGTTAAATACTAAAAACAGAATGGTAAGGCGGGGGGGGGCACGTGATCAGACAGACCTAGGTGTCCAAGAGATAATGGGAACTGCAGATGCTGGAGAATTCCAAGATAATAAAATGTGAGGCTGGATGAACACAGCAGGCCAAGCAGCATCTCAGGAGCACAAAAACTGACATTTCGGGCCTAGACCCTTCGTCCGAGAGGGGATGGGGAGAGGGAACTGGAATAAATAGGGAGAGAGGGGGAGGCGGACCGAAGATGGAGAGTAAAGAAGATAGGTGGAGAGAGTATAGGTGGGGAGGTAGGGGGGGGATAGGTCAGTCCAGGGAAGACGGACAGGTCAAGGAGGTGGGATGAGGTTAGTAGGTAGCTGGGGGTGCGGCTTGGGGTGGGAGGAAGGGATGGGTGAGAGGAAGAACCGGTTAGGGAGGCAGAGACAGGTTAGACTGGTTTTGGGATGCAGTGGGTGGGGGGGAAGAGCTGGGCTGGTTGTGTGGTGCAGTGGGGGGAGGGGACGAACTGGGCTGGTTTAGGGATGCAGTAGGGGAAGGGGAGATTTTGAAACTGGTGAAGTCCACATTGATACCATATGGCTGCAGGGTTCCCAGGCGGAATATGAGTTGCTGTTCCTGCAACCTTCGGGTGGCATCATTGTGGCAGTGCAGGAGGCCCATGATGGACATGTCCTCTAGAGAATGGGAGGGGGAGTGGAAATGGTTTGCGACTGGGAGGTGCAGTTGTTTGTTGCGAACTGAGCGGAGGTGTTCTGCAAAGCGGTCCCCAAGCCTCCACTTGGTTTCCCCAATGTAGAGGAAGCCACACCGGGTACAGTGGACGCAGTATACCACATTGGCAGATGTGCAGGTGAACCTCTGCTTAATGTGGAATGTCATCTTGGGGCCTGGGATGGGGGTGTGGGGACAAGTGTAGCATTTCCTGCGGTTGCAGGGGAAGATGCCGGGTGTGGTGGGGTTGGAGGGCAGTGTGGAGCGAACAAGGGAGTCACGGAGAGAGTGGTCTCTCCGGAAAGCAGACAGGGGTGGGGATGGAAAAATGTCTTGGGTGGTGGGATCGGATTGTAAATGGCGGAAGTGTCGGAGGATGATGCGTTGTATCCGGAGGTTGGTGGGGTGGTGTGTGAGAACGAGGGGGATCCTCTTTGGGTGGTTGTGGCGGGGGCGGGGTGTGAGGGATGTGTTGCGGGAAATACGGGAGACGCGGTCAAGGGCGTTCTCGATCACTGTGGGGGGAAAGTTGCGGTCCTTAAAGAACTTGGACATCTGGGATGTGCGGGAGTGGAATGTCTTATCGTGGGAGCAGATGCGGCGGAGGCGGAGGAATTGGGAATAGGGGATGGAATTTTTGAAGGAGGGTGGGTGGGAGGAGGTGTATTCTAGGTAGTTGTGGAAGTCGGTGGGCTTGAAATGGACATCGGTTACAAGCTGGTTGCCTGAGATGGAGACTGAGAGGTCCAGGAAGGTGAGGGATGTGCTGGAGATGGCCCAGGTGAACTGAAGGTTGGGGTGGAAGGTGTTGGTGAAGTGGATGAACTGTTCGAGCTCCTCTGGGGAGCAAGAGGCGGCGCCGATACAGTCATCAATGTACCGGAGGAAGAGGTGGGGTTTGGGGCCTGTGTAGGTGCGGAAGAGGGACTGTTCCACGTAACCTACAAAGAGGCAGGCATAGCTGGGGCCCATGCGGGTCCCCATGGCCACCCCCTTAGTCTGTAGGAAGTGGGAGGAGTCAAAAGAGAAGTTGTTGAGTGTGAGGACGAGTTCAGCTAGGCGGATGAGAGTGTCGGTGGAGGGGGACTGGTCGGGCCTGCGGGACGGGAAGAAGCGGAGGGCCTTGAGGCCATCTCCATGTGGAATGCAGGTGTACAGGGACTGGACGTCCATGGTGAAGATGAGGTGTTGGGGGCCAGGGAATTGGAAGTCCTGGAGGAGGTGGAGGGCGTGGGTGGTCTTCCCCCCCACCCACGGCATCCCAAAACCAGTCTAACCTGTCTCTGCCTCCCTAACCGGTTCTTCCTCTCACCCATCCCTTCCTCCCACCCCAAGCCGCACCCCCAGCTACCTACTAACGTCATCCCACCTCCTTGACCTGTCCGTCTTCCCTGGACTGACCTATCCCCTCCCTACCTCCCCACCTATACTCTCTCCACCTATCTTCTTTACTCTCCATCTTCGGTCCGCCTCCCCCTCTCTCCCTATTTATTCCAGTTCCCTCTCCTCATCCCCCTCTCTGATGAAGGGTCTAGGCCCGAAATGTCAGCTTTTGTGCTCCTGAGATGCTGCTTGGCCTGCTGTGTTCATCCAGCCTCACATTTTATCGACCTAGGTGTCCATCCTGTTTGTCCAATGTAGTGTTTGTCACAGTTCTTGCAAGGTATTTTGTACAGCTATGACAAACACTACATTGGACAAACAGGCAGAAAGTTAGCCACCAGGATACATGAGCATCAACTAGCCACAAAATGACAAGACCCGCTATCACTCGTATCCTTACATACACATGAGGAAGGACACCACTTTGATTCGGACAACACATCCATCCTAGGACAAGCCAAACAGAGACACGCATGAGAATTCCTAGAAGCATGGCATTCCAACCGGAACTCCATCAACAAACACATCGATTTGGAGCCAATCTACCATCCCCTGAGAAAAAGCAGGAAATGACATCACCAACCCAAGGAAACCTAACCAGATAAATAGAAAGCGGGACATAACACCAGCGCTTCGTCGGAGGCTCACTGATGATGTTGCCTCGAATGGTGACGAAACATCTGAAAACTAACCTTCCAGCTCAGCGAGCAAACTCGCATCCAGAACCTCAACATGAGCTGCAAATCTTCTCAAAACTCGCTACCCATTATAATGTTAGTAATATAGGCATGGAGTATGAGAGCAAAGAGGTTATGTTGAACCTATTGTAGAAGACATTGGACCAGCCTCATTTGGAGAATTACATCTACTTTGGCTCTGCACTTTGGGAAAGGCGTAAAGACACTGGGAGGATTTCTGAAAAGATTCATTAGAATGAAGAACTTTTGCTATGAAGATAGTTTGTAGAAGTTAGGACTATATTCCTGAAAGAAAGGAAGGTTGAGATAGGACCTGGCTTGGGCATTAAATGTCAAAAGAAGTCTGGATAGAGTAGATATTGAAAACTGTTGCCACTTGTGAAATGATAGAGAATCATATGTCACAGCTTTAAAGTAATTGGTAAAATAAGCAAAAATGATATGTGGATAGGCTTGTTCATGATGTGAAGAGTACAGACCTAGAATGTGCTACTTAAGAGAGCAATGGAGGCAAGTTCAATTGAAGTATTCAAATGTAAATTAAAAAGAAAACAGTTATTGAAATGGAAGAATGTCGAGGTTAATGGAGAGAAGTCTAGGAATGACACTAAATGAATTGCTCGTGCAGAAATATGGTGCACCCCCAATGGGCCAAATGGCCGCCTCTGTTACTTTACTCAGTTATTTTACTGACCAGTACCATATAACAGCCTTTTGTTCTTGCTCCCCTATCGTCATTATTCAAAGTCTACTGCGTATCCATCTGTTTCTCTCTCCACAGTTGCTGCCAGGCATGCGGAGCATTTTCCATTTATATTTCAGCATTCTTTGTTTTAGCACCCAATTCCTGAACTGCTTCCTTTGTGCTTTGAAATATTCCAGGATCAAATTTCTGCCAAGACCTATACAGTGTGTAGCAGAAGGAAGATTTCTCAGCATACAACGAGTAAAAGACATCATTGATACAAACGTGTGAATGGTTTCATGGCACAGTATGCAGTGGAAATCCGCTAGCCTGTTCCTTATCAACCTGCACACACACAACATGATATACATGGCCTTAACAGTTTCAAAGCTGCATCTCACTAGAACACATTGGCAGAGTAAATTGGGCAAATAATTCTGTTTTTCATTAACTACATGTATATCGGTGCCCATTATTCAGCTGATTTTATTTTTAGTCTTCATGTTGTGGGGCATGGGCATCACTGGCTGGCCAGCATTTATTGCCCATCTCTAGCTGCTTTTGAGAGGTTGGTGGTGAGCTGTCGTCTTGAATCACTGCAGTCCACTTGCAGTGGGTTGGCCCACAATGCCATTAGGAAGGCATTCAGGATTTTGACCCTGCGACTGTGAAGGAACAGTGATATATTTCCAAGTCAGGATGGTGAGTGGCTTGGAGGGGAACCTGAAGATGGTGATGTTGTTCCCATATGTCTGCTGTTCTTGTCCTTCTGGACGGAAGTGGGCTTGGGTTTGGAAGGTGTTGTCTGAGAATCTTTGGTGAATTTTTGCAGTGCATCTGATTAGGACACTTCTTACGCCATAGTGGACAAACATGTATTGCAACACACATTAAGACAAGTTTTAACAAAAAATGGTAGTGTTTTATATTTTAGTATTAAAGAAACAAAGATCATTCAATCAATGCAGTTTTTAAATGACACCACAGAATTAAACTCTTATCCTACACATGGTTCAAATATTTCAGGTGCCATTTCTATCCTATGAGCCAACAATTCCTAATGAAATCAGAATCAGAAATGCTCAGAAATCCACCATGGCTGCTGCTGAAAAATAAGCAAGTTTAAGAATCATGACTAATTTTAGTATCATTCCCCAACACACTTCTTATTCCGTTGACGGAAATATTTTCATTCAAACAGCATGTGTTAATTTAATGAGGTGAATTGTCTGAGATTAGCAACTAACCCCGGCAATACAAAGAATGTGATTAAACTCAACTGACAGTCATTAAGCCTCAATATTTTGACAGTTTGTGACTCTAACTGTATTTTTCCATTATACATTTTTTTTATCTTATATGGGTCTGAGGGACATGGACTGTAGCAACTTGAGAAATTCAGTGAGGTCCGTCTCAAAGTCAGGAACATTTCACACCAATTTTAACATTGTTGAAAAGCAGCATTTGACGAATTTCTCCCTAAACACCTATGAGTTGCCATTAAGGGAGATTTGTCCTGCTTTAACATTTTGTCGGCAGCTGAACTCACTTCATTAATTGTATTGCATGCAGTGAGAAGGTGATCTTTTATTGAGAGTCTAAGACAGGAAAGGTGTCAGGGAGATGTAGGCATTCACTTCTTGATGACCTGTGGCTGTTACTTAGCTAGCACAGCAGCTTCACCAAGTTGCTGTGGGCATTGAGGCTGATAGATGATAGAGATACGTCCCATACCCGGTAAGGTGTGTATCATTGTTTGGTGAAATATGCTTAGTCCACATCTGCATGGTATGCCACCAATCACATTCTGAGATTGAAGGATCTCCTTTCCTCCTTCTGTTCTTAGGTAATTTCAATCGCGAGTCATGGGCCCAGGGTGTTGGATGTTAGTTGCTGTGGTAAAGGTGAATACAGTATACTCAGAATTAATGACAGGCTAAAAAGGAAGATGAGAAGCTCTGGGGTCACTGCCACAGGCTGCCTCAAGAGGCATGAGATGCACAGGAAACCTGGAATCTTCTGACCACAACTCCAGTTCCAGTGAATGAGTGAGGGACAATACCAATACAGGCTCCACATGTCCTGAGACATGGTGACAGAACTCTGCTGTTTGCTGAAGGAGAAGATGAATGCTGACAAAGTGGGAGTCAACTTTCTCCTGGAAACTGTGAAGGCCACTGCTGCTTTGAACATTGACATTGATTTCTTTCTGGGAGTGATGGGGAATCAGTGTGGGATATTTTATGTTGAGCACCTAGAAATACATCAGGACAATGATCAATGCCATCTGTGCAATGTATCATGGCATGGAAAATATTCATTGCTTTTGGGATAGAAATCTGGTTTGTGATTATAGGGTGACTTTACCCTGTTTTGGTGTTGTTTGGGCTGTCTTGTGTTTTCTTCAGTAAAAGCTAATTTTCGTATTTGTCTGATGGCCTTCCTGTGTGTGATACTCCCCTATTGAACAATGCCAAGATGTGGGCCTACAGTGGGCAATGGACTAGCGCTAAGCACTGGCATAGAGGGCGTTCAGACAACTGCAGCTATTGACAGATAAAGCACGTGATGTTGTTGAAGTGCAACTACCGTGAGGGAATGGGGTTGTAAGAGTAAGACAGTATCAGCCATGCTGTCTATATGCCACAGGCTACATTACTTTGAGGCAGCTGTGCCATGGCATTGCCAATGCTTGTCCTAGTGAGTAACAGCCTTTCATAAATGGTACATATGGAAGGGCTGCTGGTCTTTTGGCAGATTGGCACTCACTGCTAAGTTATTCCAGGCATGGTGTGTGGTAAGATGTGGGCAAAATCAGATATGATGGGTAGAGTCAGAGAAAGTAGTCTATATGGCAAGTTTGATACGATATGGAGAGAAAGATTGCTAGGACTCACGTTAAAAAGCTTTCCAAAAAAAACTTAATGCAATTTAGACCATCATATCGCAATGACCCAATTGGATATGAGGCAAAATGAAGCTAAAGCTTTCCTTTCTGGGTTAATTGCTGGGCAAAAAGGACATCTGTTCTCACAACACAATGGGGAAGAATTTCCACTTTGTGTACAGTTGTCACTCTGGCACAACTTGCACCTATTTTTTAAAAGGATCTTCTCTCCAGCCAATATTTCTATCAACTTATTTTGCACATGACCAAATGCAAAATTTGTCATTTGGCAGTTTGGTCGTATTTTAAAATAAAAGTATTTTTGAAAATTACTTTTTTCTGTCAAAGATTTTCCTTCATTTATAGAAATCTGTCGTCTTGACGAAGTTTGGAAAAAAACCCCAGAAAATATGTTTATCACAAAACAAGCATTTTTAAATCTTGAGTTCATCCATCAACTCCAATTATTCTAATTCCCAAGCATTGAATTTTGTCTTGACAAAGTATATGTACACTTTTTTATTTAAGTTTTTTTACAGCTCATTGTTCAGTTTCTCTTTAAATTAAGACAAAAATTACCTTTAAAATCTTCTAAAATATACCCATTAATGTCTTTGTACCAAAAGAAATAGTTGTTTTTAAAAGATTTCTGTCTGCAAGGGAAAACAAAATTGTGTCATCTCCTGGAAACCAAAGGCGAAACATGAACTTCAATGAATTTGAATGACCTTATTTCATATTCTGTGTGTTTGTTATATAATTGGTTTTTCATATCCTAATCAGGATTTAATTTCCGTCTCTTCTTGTGGGTATTTCCTGGAACAAGGTTTTTGAGATGAGCACAAAAGGATTAATTGCCCTGGTTTTCTCAGCACAGTGTGGCCAAAAACTAGTCAGTGCAAAGGACAGCAGAATCCAAAGCACAAATTGCAATCTGTACAAATTGAGCTGGAATATGGCCTTATTCACAAGATTGGGTGCAGTTATTTAAAGCCTGCCCATAACAACCTGTTTCAACCTGAGGCTATGACGAATTTTACGAACAGATGGAAGACCACTAAAAATTTGAAAAGCTGATTGTACAGCCCCTGAAGCCTGCTCTGCCATTCAATAGCAGGGCAGCTTCAAATCTTCAAAATCACTGAAAAAAAATCATGAAAACTTTTATATTGGGCTGAATGCAAATTGAACTTGAGATTCCATGAGCCTCCCCACTGCGTACACCAAATTTAGCTGAATTCCATTAAGGAAACCTGCCCAATTGAGGGGAAACTATGTTTAATCTCATTTGCCTACTATAGAAGCATTTTATATCTTGTTTCGGTTATGTCCACTGTGTTGTAAAGTGCAAATGTACCCTGATTTCATAATGAAATTTAACATTTTTTCTCACTACCAATGTCGAGTTAACTAGTCTATAATTCTCTTTTTCCACATGCCTCCCTTCTCAAATTCTGTGGTTACATTAGTTCCTCTGGAACTGTTCCAGAATTTTGAAGGATGGTCTCGCGCACGTCCGTTATTTATAGGGTCGCTCCCGTAAGTACTCTGGGATGATGTTTATTAGGTTGTGCGGATTTAGCTGCTTTTAATGCCGTTAGATTCCCAATACCATTTCCCCACTAAAACTAATTTCTTTTGTTCTCTCCTTCCCATTAAACTCTGAGTTCCTCCATATTTTTGAGCCGATACTTGTGTCTTCCTTGGTGAAGCCAGGGCAAAAGCATGCATTGACTAGTTTGGCCGTCTCTTTGTCCCCATTATAGATTCTGACTTTAGGGAAAGTAAGTTCATCTTTACTAAATGTATTGTCCTCACATGTCTATTTCACCTTCAGCTTATATGTTCCCTGCAACTTACTGTCATATTCTATTTCCCCTTCTTGATCACTCTTTTTGTCTTTGTGTCCCTTTGCTGGAATCTAAATGCTCCCAAACCTCAAGTCTGTGGCTTTCTTTCACTAATTTGCATGCTTCTTCTTTGGATTTAATACTATCCCCAATTTCCTGAGTTAACCAGTCTGACGATGTCTTTGCTGACTGAGATAGGGAGGAGAAATTTTATGGTGGCATTTGAAAAGGTAATAGCTTTAAATTCAGGATGTTACCTGACTGCGAGTCAATGTAGATCGGAGAGTACAGGGATGGTAGGAGACTTTCTCCATATTAAAATGGCGGTCACTGAATTCATAATAACCTCAGTTTTGTGGAGGGTAGAATGTGCAAAGAATTGGGAGTGCATTAGCATAATCAAGTCTGGAGCTAACAAACAGACAAACAAGTTGAACACAGTGGAGTCAGGAGATGGAAAAAAAATCCTTACCTTAAAATACACAAGAATTCATGCCAATTTTTACTTTCAGAAGCTTACTCTCCTTCTTACAGTGCCAAAATTTGGAAAATACTCGTTATGTAATTTGGGAACCAAAAAGCAGAAAACGTTAAAATTTGGCTCGCGGGAGACAACAGTTCATATAAGGATGCAGCGACATGTTGGAGGATCTATCTCAATTTCTCCCTTATGAATTATCAATAAGGAAGTACAATATTATGCAAATAGTGGAAGGGCACAGAGGCAATCCAAGCAACTACTGTCTACACTGCAAGAAATGACAGTACTTATTTACCTAAAGCTACGTGTATTCTGAAATATCACTTTCAGTTTGGATTAGAATGATCTGAGCTGAGTATGATCTCCTGGCATTTACTGTTATTTCCACCCCAGGTCAATTTATGCATTTTGACATATTAAATTACCAGTTTGGTGCATGCATTGTGTGTTTACTCATCACAAAAAAAACTTGGCAAGTGATCCAGGCCCCAGTGTTCATGTAGTACTGCTAACTGAATGAGAACCTTCTGTTCAAAGTGCATCTCCGATCTGTTTCCAAGAGACAGGAGCATTTACTTCTAGCCAAGATTGGAGTAAATAACTATGTTATATTATTTGCACAGCAGCTGTAGTACAAATGGAGCTTTAAACAAGTGATTGGGAAAGGTGTGTGGGTCCCAGTAATATCATCTATTGGCATAGGTAGAGACAGAGAAAATGAGCTGTTTTATGAAAGATTGAAAATTATAACCAGTCATCAGATCTGTGATCTAACTTGAGTGAAACATTAAAATCGAAAAAGAAACCTCTTGCATTTGTACATATCAACAAATGACATTGATATTTACCAACAAGAGAAACTTGACAGTCCTAGCAGCATCTGTGGAGAAATAAAGAGAGTTAATGTTCAAGCCTAGTATTACACTTCTTCAGGAAGAATATTCATGCTGAACTCAAAAATTTAAGTGGAATGGGCCACTACATTAAGCAACCATGTCCAACTAAAGCTTGGACTGCTTGTGAGGGACACGTTTCATTTCTCAATTCATATTTTGAATGTGGCTATCATTAACTACATTAGTATATACTTGACAAGATTCTTCATGGTCGGCTGGTCCAGAAGAGTAAGTCATCAAAGGGTCTAGGCCCAAAATGTCAGCTCTTCCTGCTCCTATGATGCTGTTTGGCCTGCTGTGTTCATCCAACTCTACACCTTGTTATCTCAGATTCTCCAGCATCTGCAGTTCATACTATATCTCATACAGGAGATAGTTTGTACATGGAATGAACTGCCAGAGGAAGTGGAAGATACAGGTCCAGTTACAACATGTAAAAGATATTTGGTCAGGTAAATGAATAGGAAAGGCTTAGAGGAATATGGACCAAATGTAGGCAAGTAGAACTGGTTTTGTTCTTAGTTCTTAGAACACGGTTATAGTTATGGAGGGATGGTTTTCTGACTGGAGGTCAGTAATCAGAGATGTTCCACAATGATCCATTTTTGGGCAAATGTTGTTTGTAGTATATATAAATGATTTGGATGAAAATGTAGGTGGCTGTTTGGTAAGTTTGCGAGTGACATGAGAATTGGTGGAGTTGTGGATAATGAGGAAGTTTATCAAAGGATACAGCAGGGTATAGACTAGTGGAAATTTGGGTAGAGAATAGCAGATGAAGTTTAATCTAGACAATGTGAAGTGATACATTTAGGAGGTCAAATGCAAGAGGAAAGTGTACATTGAAGAGCAGGACCATTAGGAGTACTAAAATACAGAGGAATCTTAGGCACGCAAGCCCAGAGCTCCCTGCAAGTGGCAACTCAACTGGATAAGATGGTAAACAATGCAATAGCAAGCTTGCCTTTATCGGTCAGAGCATTAAGTACAAAGTTGGCAAGTCGTGTTGAACTTTAGTTAGACCACATTTTGAGTATTCTATGCAATTCTAGTCACCACACTATAGGAAGGATGTGGAGGCTTTGAAATGGGCATAAAAGAGATTGGCCAGCATGTTGTATCAGTGATAATGGGAACTGCAGATGCTGGAGAATCCAAGATAACAAAGTGTGAAGCTGGATGAACACAGCAGGCCAAGCAGCATCTCAGGAGCACAAAAGCTGACGTTTCGGGCCTAGATCCCTCATCGGAGAGGGGGATGGGGAGAGGGTTCTGGAATAGCATGTTGTTTGACTTATAGTGTATTAGCTATAAGGAAAGGGTGGATAAGCTTAGTTTGTTTTCACTAAAGTTTCAGAGGCAGAGGGGTGACCTGATAGAAGTATGATAAGTTGCATGGATAGGGTGGATAGTTGGCATCTTTTTCCCAAGATGGATTTGAAATACTAGAGGATATAGGATTAAGGTGAGATGGTAAAATTTTAAGAGATTTCCAAGGCAAGTATTTTTCCAAGAGGGTGGCAGGTGCCTGGAACGTGCTGCCAGTGGAGATAATAAAAGCAGAGACAATAGCAATGTTTAAGAGCCAATCAGACAGACGCATGAACATGGAAGCAATAGAGGAATACAAATGATGTGTAGGCAGATGTGATTAGTTTATAATGTTATCATGGTTAGTACAGGCATGGCTGGTCAAAGTGCTGGTTTCCATGCTATACTGTTCTGTGTTCTATTTTCTATGTTCTAGATTGCCCCATCCTATTTTCCATTGAGAAGCTGCTGGTGAGCTGCTTGAATTGCTGCAGTATTCGGCGTGAAGGCACATCCAGAGCATTCTTAAGGGGGAAGTCCTAAGATTTTGGCCTTTCAGAGGAATCTAGGTAACTTTAATGTCATGCATCTTGTAGATAGTACACCACTGCACATTAGTGTTGAAAGGAGTGATTCCAGAAGGTGGTGGATCAGATACTGATCAAGTGGACTGCTTTAGTTTAGATGGTGCTGATGTTCTTGAGTGTATTGAAGTTACACCCATCAAAGAAGTCGAGACTATTCTATCACATCCCTGACTTGCATTTTATAAATGATAGGCAGGCAGTGTGGAAGTGAAATACTCGCCACAGCATTCCCAGGCCTGATCTGCACCTGTAATCACAATATTTATATAGATGGTTCATTTAAGTTCTGGGCAATAGTAACCTCCAGGCTGTTGATAGTGGGCAATTCAATGATGGTAATGCCAAAGAGCAATGATCATAGTCACTCTTGTTTGAGATGTTTATTGCCTGACAATTGTATTGTGCAAATAAAATCGTAGAGTCATCCAACACAGAACCAGACTCTTTGGTCCAACTCATCCATGCTCGCCAAGTTTCCCAAACTAAACTAGTTCTACTTGCCTGCATTTGGTCCATGTTCTCGTAAACCTTTCCTATTCATGTACCTGACCAAAGGTCTTTTAAATGTTGTAACTGAACCTGTATCTTTCACTTTCTCTGGCGGTTCGTTCCATATGCAAACCACCTCCTGTATGAAAACATTGTGCCTTGGGTCTGTTTTAAATCTTTGCCCTCTCACTTTAAAAATATGCCCACTAGTTTTGAACTCATTTACCCTAGAGAAAAGACCTTAGCTATTCACCTTACCTAAACCCCTCATGATTTTATAAACCTCTGTTAGATCACCCCTCAAACTCCTATGCTCCAGTGAAAAATGTCCCAGCCTATCCAGCCTCTCCCTGTAACTCAGACCCTCCAGTCCTGGAATAACCATATAAATCTTTTCTGCACCCTCTCCAATTTAAAAATATCATTCCTATAGCAGGGCACCTAGAACTATATGCAGTATTCCAAAAGTAGCTTCTTCAATGTCCTGTACAAATGCAACATGATGTCCCAACTCCTATATTCAATGAGGGCATGTGTATGAAATGCATTCTTCACCACTCTGTCTAACTGTGATACCACTTTAATTGAACTATGTACTTGAACCCACAGGCCTCTCTGTTCTGCAATACTCCCCAAAGCCCGAGCATTAATTGTACCACACATATTTCTTTCCACTTATCAGGCCAATTACGTACGTTGCCCAGGTCAGGATGAATATGAGGCAAGAGCTGGTTCAGTGCCTGAGGATTTATGAATGGTGCTGAGCGTTGTGCAATCAACAAAAAAAAATCTCCAATTTTGAAGTTACAATGGAGAAAAGATCTTTGATGAAGCAACCAAAAATGGTTGTATCTCCTTCCAGGCCTGCTGGAACTATCCCCTGGCAAGAGGACCTATTTCCTTTCTGTTATCACATCCAGGAAGACCTTTAATGATGCATCAATCGGACATGGCACAAACGGCTGGTGCTTCGGAGACGTGTTTAATGGCTTTGGAGTCTAGCACCACAGGGTCCTTGGAAGCTCCTGTGCATAGAGGGTGAAGTGGTGACCAGCTGACATTTAAATATGTTGTCTCATATAACAGCCTCTGACCCAGAAAGGTTCTGCCTGTGGTGAGAACTTCCCACTCCATATGATATGATGAGTTACTCACGCAAAACCTCATTTATGTTGATAATGAGATGACAGCATGTAATTATGTGACACAACTTGCATCTTGGCAGAAATGATGTTTTCTTCTCACATGGCACTGTATTTTAACTCCTAAATGGAAAATCTTGACCACAGTTTGTGAATGATTTCAAGTATCATTTCAAATTGAAATTGCGAATTGGGGAGCATGAAAATATATAGTGACACATGTGACAAGGATTCATCAATACAGCAGGTAAATTCAATGATAGGTAGCAGCACAAGACGTAAATTGTAAAATATAATTTGCTCACCACCTCCCAACAACACCCACCCCGTACCCCTATCCACAATACAGAATAAGATGAATAACACCACAAAGTTAATGAGGGTGAATGCTGTGGTTTCAAACTGTGTTTAGTATGCAGCTTGCAAATTTCACATTCTAGTCCTCTATCATAAGCACATCGAAGGACAGTATGCTGTGCACTAAACGTTCTGTAGCAATACCTATGCATTAGGTATTGTGAAATGGTAATATCCTTGTGTAATGCATGCATTCTCAGTGAAACCTTTACTTCTTTTTCTCCAAAAGACAAAAGATGAAGATTTCCCAATTCAGCATTCTCTGCTGTATTCTTATTTCATCAAGCAGAAAAGGCACCAGTCAAGGCTCACTGGAATGACTCAACAAAGACCATTTAATAGCACCTTTCAAAACTGTGACCTCTAGAACCTAGAAGGACAAGACCAACAAACGTATAGGGACAGATCAACTGCAAGATCCCCTCCAAGACACGTACAATCCTGACTTGGAAATATATCATTGTTCCTTCAATATCACTGGTTGAAATCCTTGAACTCCCTTCCTAATAGCATTGCGGGTGTTTTGCACCACATATTCTGCAGAAGGTCAAACCCTCTACCACTTTCTCACAGGGCAAGTTGAAAAGGACAATAAATGTTGGCCTTGTCAGAGATGTCTATACCTCAGGACTAACAAAGAAATGATGGCACATAATTGAAAGACAGGTTACCGGACATCAGAATGTCAACATTTATGAGAACTCCCTCAGCTAAAATTCTAGAAGTTGGGACACTCTACGCCCACAGATGGCTTATGATTCCAGGTGTTAATGGTCCTTTATTGAGAAGTTAATATTGTGACGAAATGCTCATATATGCATTATCAGAATGAATAAATAGACAACTGGAAGCCCTTGCATGCCCCGTTTTCATCTCTCAAGCAACAAGCAAGAAAAATAGTTCGCAGGGCAAGGTGAAACAGTGCCAGAATCTTTAACACCTGGTCATGACCACACTGGTATATACCATAACAAATCTTATTCTTTGCATGTCAAATCCTAAAGAAGTTAACAATAGAGTGATATGAATGGCCCAGGTAAAGAATTGTCACTCAGACATTCAGAATACTTGAAGCATTAGAATTGGAGCATGATGTATATGAAGGGAAATATATGTAAGATCCTGACGATG
Organism: Stegostoma tigrinum; assembly: GCF_030684315.1. Classification (NCBI taxonomy): domain Eukaryota; kingdom Metazoa; phylum Chordata; class Chondrichthyes; order Orectolobiformes; family Stegostomatidae; genus Stegostoma; species Stegostoma tigrinum. The sequence goes on from NC_081385.1 coordinate 14,306,203, forward strand.
ATTTTAAAGGTACTGAACTACGAAGACCAATGCTTTCAGTGCAATGATATTATGAAGGCACTGCAGAGATTGTCTAAAGAAGTGCAGTGCTTAATGGCAGAGTTTACTGCCAACCCGTGCACTGTAATCCATGAAGGTTTCTTGATAATGCAGAATTTCCTGAGAGCGCACCAGCTCCCAAGAATGGAATCATAGATTCCCTACAATGTGCGGAAGCAGGCTTTTCGGCCCATTGAGTGTACATGGACACTCTGAAGAGCATCCCAACCATATTCACACCAACCCCTAACATATCCATGTAACATTGCATTTACCATGGCCAATCCACCTAACCTGCACATCTTTGGACTCTGGAAGGAAACAGGGGGCCCTGCAGGAAACCTATGCAGTCATGAGAATACGCAAACTCCACACAGATAATCACTCAAGGGTGAAATCAAACCCAGGTTCCTGGCACTGAGAAGTAGCAGTATTAACAATTGAGCCACCCCCATGTTTGCACATTACACAAGGTAATGCCTGACACCCAATATGCCTGGAGATGTTGAGGACCTTTGGAGATATATATCCTGATGGTTGGGTTTCTGCAAGAGACTCGCAAGTCCTGAGTACTGCTCTATAAGCTTGCACGCCTTGCCCACTACGCCCCCATCCCCTCCACTTGTTTCTTCCATTCTAAAATTATGGCAACAGAGCAAAGATATTTTGCAGGAAATTTCCCAAATAAGGAATAGTCTTGAAGATTTCAAATAAAGCAAGTGTCAAAAATAATGAGTAAATAAATTGCTAATGACAGAAAGATCCAAAATAAGGGTACAATCATAACAAAACACAATTCAGATGGAAGATCGTTTTCCTGAAATGCTGTCCAAGGCCACTCTTACTTATTGCTGTATAACTTAGATCAGGGGCACTGAGACATAGATAACAAAATTGATGTAAGGCCATCCTGACCCAAATTCATTACTTACACTGTCATGATTTGGCGAGAAACCTCCATTTTTTCCAGCTGAATTAAGGACGGAAGCTTCATTGTGTGCATAACAGGCAGAACCAATGTTTAAGTTCCAAATTCTACCCTTGAGAATCCAAAATAGTTCTCGTGAATCCAACAACAGCTCACAATACAATCAATGAGAGCCAAATGGAATTTCGGTATGAAAGCTTTTTTGTTTTAATTTTTTTTCCTCAATGATTAAGATGATTATCTTGCACTAAAGGTGTTCATCAGAGAACCTTGAGCATTACCTCTGCTGTTTTGAAGTTAGGGAATCTCTTCTTTCATGCACAAGAGCTTCTTACCACTATTATAGAAACATCAGAACTCCTTCATTAAAACAGTTCGAACATTTTAAAAAATGACTTAATTGACTATGAGGCACTTTGGGTCTATGAAAGGTGCTTTTTTCCTTTTACAGTTCAAATGAGAAATAATTTGGGGCAAGGGATTATTTGTCAAATACAGAGGCACATGTGAAGTAGATGCCAAGTGAAGCGCACGTATTTCGTGTTTTTGTATAAAATCTAATTCCATAAGGATATTTGGCAGCTTTTGGCAAAGAATAACCATCTACCTTTTGGTGCTGCTTCTGGCTAATGATAATGTGTAAAATTCTTTCATTATCATGCGCACATGAAATTGGGAGATGACAAGCCAATCAGACTTACCTTCCAATGAGCCACCTGCAGTTTAAAAATAAATGAAACATCTGTGCACTCACTTTCACCATCTACTGCTACCACTGTAGCTATGGCAACTCTTCATTCCCGAAAGTGTTTCTAGGCACTTTAGAGTGGCGTCAACATATTTTAGTGAAAAAAATAACTTATGGTAGTGTACAGCGAAGGTTGGTCTAAAACTATATAAATTAATTGAACATCTCAATATCTTCACACCGAGAAACATGGAATTCAATAGAATATGTGGGCTTACTTTTCCAAAATCAAATTTGTGGTCTTATATCATTTCCCACTACATCACTTAAAAACCGGACTGTAATACCCAAAAGGGAACAGGTGACAAAGCAGTTACTCTACAAATCTTCAAAACAGTTTGCAATCCATGATAAATTTATGTTGTCGCTCTTGGCATAAAATGGAACAAAATCGACCCTCATGAAGATTAGATCACAATAACCTGAATTATCCTTCACTTCTTCCAAAGATATCTGAACTGTAATACATTTGACCAGTTTGATATCTAAAAAACAGGCCTGTCTTTAATTAAAAATCTGGAAGAACCATGCAAATAGCTGTGTATTCCTAAATGGTCTACCTCCACTTATGTCACGTAATTGAACTCCATTACTACCTCTGCATATTTACTGTTGAAACTCTCAGTCATGCTTCTGTTACCTCTAAACCTGAATACTACCACTCTACATGTCAGTCTTCCATCTTCTACAGTCCAGAGTGTTCAACACATCTAAAGCTCTGCTGCCGATATCTGAACGTGCAATCATTCACCCAGCAATACTGTACTTGCTAACATTAATGATTCTATTCCAGAAATGAACTGACTGAAAAATTAATTTTAGTTTTATCCTGGTTTTCAGATCGCCTTCCCCTTCCTATCTTTGTAGCCTCCTCTGTTCTTACAAATCTGGTGTTTCTGTGGTCCTCCATTTCTGGTCTCTGTCCACTTTCAATTTTAATTGCTTCACTAGAGATGGCTGCCTGGGCCACAAGCATGCAAGTTCCCTCATCTTTCCTCATCTTAATTCTTGCTCCTTCTTTAAGAAACACCTTTAGCAAAGCTTTTTGGAAACCAGTTAAGTGAACTTGCTTGTTGCATTTCCTTTCATATCTTTATCCCTAAACTGTCTGTCTGTCATCTACGTATTAGTGGGGGCTAGAATCAAAGAAGATTGGATTTAAATCATAGACAATAATTAGATTATATTATTGTTTAACTTGGTTTTAATACAGCTCCTGTATTATTAATAAAATGTAAATTCTCTTGTTTAAGCTATAAATTTGGTTACTGGTATCAGTTATTCACAAAGTTAAGAACCATTGAGGTCAATGTTGAAGGTAATTGAATGTTTAAATTTAATTGTATTGCAAATGCAAGAATAGGGAGAGTGATTTGACTTGACTGTCTTTCTTTGCATCATAACACTAGGCACAGATTGTCAAAGCTTAGGAGTCCTGAATGACATAGCAGGGGCTTGTGTAACATTGTAACATAACATGCCGTAAGGGTTCCATTATCTTGTGGAGCTATCTGGACGGCAACTGAAAGGATTGCAAGCTCAAAATTTCATCAATAATTCAGGATCAATAATCAGCGATGCCCTGGTACATTGAAGGCCAATCTAGATCAGCACTGAGCTTGTGTCTGCCAGAGTCAGAAAATCCAGGTTCAATCCAATTGAAATCATGGCACCTTTTTAACCAGATCTATGTCAAGCTATCTATATTACCTAAAGAGAGAGCTCAGAAGAGCCAGGAGGAGACATGAGAAGTTGTTGGCAGATAGGATCAGGGTAAACCCTAAGGCTTTCTATAGGTATTTAAGGAATAAAAGAATGACAAAAGTAAGATTAGGCCTAATCAAGGATAGTAGTGATAAGTTGTGTGTGGAGTCAGATGAGATAGGGGAAGCGCTAAATGAATATTTTTCAACAGTATTCACTCTAGAAAACGACAATGTTGTCGAGGAGAATACTGAGATACAGGCCACTAGACTAGGTGGGATTGAGGTTCACAAGGAAGAGGTATTAGAAATCCTACAGAAGGTGAAGATAGATAAGCCCCCTGGGCCGGATGGGATTTATCCTCCGATCCTCTGGGAAGCCAGGGACGAGATTGCCGAGCCTTTGGCATTGATCTTTAACTCGTCATTGTCTACAGGAATAGTGCCAGACGACTGGAGGGTAGCAAATGTGGTTCCCCTGTTCAAGAAGGGGAGTAGAGACAACCCTGGTAATTATAGACCAGTGAGCCTTACCTCAGTTGTTGGTAAAGTGTTGGAAAAGGTTATAAGGAATAGGATTTATAATCATCTAGAAAAGGATAAATTGATTAGGGATAGTCAGCACGGTTTTGTGAAGGGAAGGTCGTGCCTCACAAACCTTACTGAGTTCTTTGAGAAGGTGACCAAACAGGTAAATGAGAGTAAACCGGTTGATGTGGTGTATATGGATTTCAGCAAGGCGTTCAATAAGGCTCCCCACAATAGGCTATTGTACAAAATGCGGAGGAATGGAATTGTGGGAGATATAGCAGTTTGGATCAAAAATTGGCTTGCTGAAAGAAGACAGAGGGTGGTAGTTGATGGGAAATGTTCATCCTGAAAACCAGTTACTAGTGGTGTACCGCAAGGGTCGGTGGTGGGTCTACTGCTGTTTGTCATTTTTATGGATGAGGGCATAGAAGGATGGGTTAGTAAATTTGCAGACGACACTAAGGTCGGTGGAGTTGTGGATAGTGACGAAGGATGCTGTAGGTTGCAGAGAGACATAGATAAGCTGCAGAGCTGGGCTGAGAGGTGGTACATGGAGTTTAATGCAGACAAGTGTGAGGTGATGCACTTTGGTAGGAGTAACCAGAAGGCAAAGTACAGGCTAATGGTAAGATTCTTAGTAGTGTAGATGAGCAGAGAGATGTCGATGTCCATGTACACAGATCCTTGAAAGTTGCCACCGAGGTTGACAGGGCTGTTAAGAAGGCATACAGTGTTTTAGCTTTTATTAATAGAGGGATCGAGTTCCGGAACCAAGAGGTTATGGTGAAGCTGTACAAAACTCTGGTGCGGCCGCACATGGAGTATTGTGTACAGTTCTGGTCACCGCGTTATAAGAAGGATGTGGAAGCTTTGGAAAGGGTGCAGAGGAGATTTACTAGGATGTTGCCTGGTATGGAGGGAAGGTCTTACAAGGAAAGACTGCGGGACTTGAGGCTGTTTTCAATAGAGAGAAGAAGGTTGAGTGGTGACTTAATTGAAACATATAAAATAATCAGAGGGTTAGATAGGGTGGATAGGGAGAGCCTTTTTCCTAGGATGGTGACAGCGAGCACGAGGAGGTATGGCTTTAAATTGAGGGGTGAAAGATATAGGACAGATGTCAGAGGTAGTTTCTTTACTCAGAGAGTAGTAAGGGAATAGAATGCTTCACCTGCAACGGTAGTATTTTCGCCAACTTTAGGTACATTTAAGCCGTCATTGGATAAGCATATGGACGTACATGGAATAGTGTAGGTTAGATGGGCTTGAGATCGATATGACAGGTCGGCACAACATTGAGGGCCAAAGGGCCTGTATTGTGCTGTAATGTTCTATGTTCCATGTTCTCTCATTTATCCCCCAGCTATACCACAAGGAGGATATTGGCTGCTTGTGATCCAATATCTCCAGTATTACTTTCCACAATATTGTTTTCATCATGAAAATACGCTGTACACTCGGAAGCAACTCAACTACTTACTTCTAATTTTTCACAAAAGAGCTATATGCACGCGTTACAAAATTGCTGCTCACAAGTTTATTGATCAATGAGATTATACTACTCAAGAAGCACCTTTACATTATTCTTCATACAGAACATTCCATAAGGAAGTTCATTTTGCGTACATTGCTTATTTGTTATAAAAACTGACAGATAAGCAATAACAAAAGTAAAAAAAAAGAAAAAATCACCGAGACCTACACTTATAATATATACTAAAGCTTTTCCAACATACTCAGAGTAACCATTCATTTACTCTGCGCTGAGTCCTTATTGTTGTGCCTACATTGTTAAAAGAATGTGACAAATGAGTTCAGGAGTTGATTTGCCCTGCATCTGAAAGATTACAGGCTTTTCCCTAAACACATGTTCCACAATAATGCAACCAGCAGTGGCCATCCTCATTTTTCATGGCTCTTTACATTTGTCAGAGTTTTTCAAGAGCAGATTTTTATCTTTTGTCAAGGCAGATCGGATCATCATATAACATTTCATTCTTGAAAGGTATTTATATTAGGCAGGAAATGGTGTTGGATAGACTGTTAGGTCTGAATGCTGATAAGTCCCCAGGACCTGATGGTCTGCATCCCAGGGTACTTAAGGAGGTGGCTCTAGAAATTGTGGACGCATTGGTAATTATTTTCCAAGGTTCTATAGATTCAGGATCAGTTCCTGCGGATTGGAGGGTGGCAAATGTTGTCCCACTTTTCAAGAAAGGAGGGAGAGAGAAAACAGGAAATTACAGACCGGTTAGCCTGACGTCAGTGGTGGGAAAGATGCTGGAGTCAATTATAAAAGATGAAATTACGACTCATTTGGATAGCATTAACAGAATAGGTTAGAGTCAGCATGGATTTACGAAGGGGAAATCGTGCTTGACTAATCTTCTGGGATTTTTTGAGGATGTATCTATGAAGATGGATAAGGGAGAACCAATGGATGTAGTGTACCTGGGCTTTCAGAAAGCCTTTGATAAAGTCCCGCATAGGAGATTGGTGAACAAAATTAGGGCACATGGTATTGCGGGCAAAATACTGAGTTGGATTGAAAATTGGCTGGCTGACAGGAAGCAAAGAGTAGTGATAAACTGGTCCCTTTCAGAATGGCAGGTAGTGACCTGTGGGGTACCACAAGGTTCGGTGCTGGGCCCGCAGCTGTTTACGATATATATTAACGATATAGACGAAGGCATTAGAAGTAATATTAGCAAATTTGCTGATGACACAGAGTTGGGTGGCAGTGTGAAATGTGAGGAGGATGTTATTAGAATACAGGGTGACTTGGACAGGCTAGGTGAGTGGACGGATGCATGGCAGATGCAGCTTAATATGGATAAATGTGTGGTTATACACTTTGGTGGCAAGAACAGGAAGGCAGATTACTATCACAATGGAGTCAAGTTAGGTAAAGAGGAAGCACAACAAGATCTAGGTGTTCTTGTACATCAGTCAATAAAAGCAAGCATGCAGGTACAGCAGGTAGTGAAGAAAGCTAATAGCATGCTGCCCTTCATCACAAGAAGAATTGAGTATAGGAGCAAAGAGGTTCTTCTGCAGCTGTACAGGGCCCTGGTGAGACCGCACCTGGAGTATTGTGTGCAGTTTTGGTCTCCCAATTTGAGGAAGGACATTCTTGCTATTGAGGGAGTGCAGCGTAGGTTCACAAGGTCAATTCCCGGAATGGCGGGACTATCATATGTTGAAAGACTGGAGCGACTGGGCTTGTATACTCATCAGTTTAGAAGGATGAGAGGGGATCTGATTGAGACGTATAAGATTATTAAGGGATTGGGCACTGTGGAGGCAGGAAGCATGTTTCTGCTGATGGGTGAGTCCAGGACCAGAGGACACAGTTTAAAAATAAGGGGTAGGCCATTGAGAATAGAGTTGAGGAAAAACTTCTTCACCCAGAGAGTGGTGGATATATGGAATGCTCTGCCTCAGAAGGCAGTGGAGGCCAACTGTCTGGATGCTTTCAAGTAAGAGATAGACAGAGCTCTTAAAGATAGTGAAATCAAGGGTTATGGGGATAAGGCAGGAAGAGAATACTGATTGTGGATGTTCAGCCATGATTAAAATGAATGGTGGTGCTGGCTCGAAGGGCCGAATGGCCTACTCCAGCACCTATTGTCTATTATCTATTGTCTATTCTGTTGATCTGTGTCTTTATACAGTCAGACATCCTAAGACAGCAGCACCAGCCAAAGTATCCAGAAAGGATAACACTTCTAACCACAGCATATGAAAGCTTCTTAAATATTTTAATGTTTTGAGACGGTATGATTGTTTATCTTCCTTGGTGCCCAAATCTGTGCATTCTTCCTCGAAAACAATTTATCTACTTTGAGATAGTAAGAACTGCAGATGTTGGAGTCAGGGATCACACATTGTGGAGCTGGAGGAACACAGCAGGCCAGGCAGCATCAGAGGAACAGGAAAATTGATGTTTCAGGTTCGGACCCTTCTCCACAAAAAGGGTCTGAAGAAGGGTCCCAATCCGAAATGTCAACTTTCCTGTTCCTCTGATGCTGCCTGGCCTGCTGTGTTCCTCCAGCTCCATACTGTATTATCCACTTTGACCTTTAATAACATCCAAGAATCTTTCTATTTGAGTGTACACATCGTGTACCTCCAGAGGAACTGGCTTTATCTGACTTCATTCGGTTTAAGAGATTTGTCATTGCAATAATTTATTTCATTATTCATCATGAGACCCACAAGTGTGGTCTCATCAACATATTTCAAGACAATTATATCATCACACTATGGTTTAAAATCTCTTTTAAAGAGCTGAAAAATAAAAATGACAAAATACACTTGTGATTTTGACACTTATAGCTCTGGGATTTCTTCCACAGTGGAGTACTACTTCAAGCTAACAACCTGCATTTATATGGTATCTTTAACTGTGCTAAGATGTGCCAAACCACTACACAGGAATATAATATGACAAAAACTGTCATCAAATTACATGAGGAAAAATCAGGACAAAATCTTGGTCCAAGGAGTAAGTTTTCAAGAAAATCTTAAAGGAGGAGAGTGAGATAGATAGGCATGGAGAATCACACTATTCTTCATATACAAATTGAATAATGAGCTGCAAGTTACAATCCAGAAAAGAACGTGATATAATTAAAAACAAAAATTATATTGCAGAATGAAATACTTGCTTACATTCTGACTGAAATCCCAATGACCTATGTATAAATCATTCTTACCAGTGTTTGACATCCAAACTTGCTACGCAATTCATCATGTTAAAAGTAAGTAATTATGTTAATTATATGTAATTACATTCATTTAATTAATGTCAAAATAGTCATTTGGTAGCACAGAACTTGAGTATTGCGAAAAAAGACATTTGTCAAAGCTTTTCATCTTAAGCTCATCAGGACAATTTACAAGAAATACCACAGTAAAGGGAAAACAGTATTTATACAGTTTTTTCAGCAATTCTCAGGTCAAAATGTTTACAGGGTGAGGGTTAAAATGATTTCATTTTTTTCATATTTTTATAAATGCTGGGCAATACGTATAAATGATGGCTAACATTTAAAACATTTCCTATGTCAGTTTGACTTAACAGTCTCATCTGTTTCCTATGTGGTTGTTTATGCATTTGTTTTATTAGCTGTTCATCATGCCTTATCAAATGGCTAGAGACAATTCCAGGTAGGATATTTAAGTGTTACAATATTATAATGTACTTCTCCCTGGTTGACTGGAGGTGTTCAATATGAAATGAAATTGGAAAGCCTCAGCCTAATACAGGATGAAGTATTTTCAGCTGTATAAATGAAATTTGGATGCACTGACAAGATACAAAATGACAATTCAACTCAGAATGGCAGTAAGTGCTGAGTGTGGTAAATGGGAATAAAGTTGATGTTGTACATGATCCAAAGTAAATTATCAGGATAAAGTAAAGGAAGACATGCTCTCTCATTAACATTGTCTTTTTTGACTTGTAATTACTTGATAATGGCATTTGAGGTCCAAAATGATTATTCATTTCCAAGCAGAAACTTCAAACAGTACTAATGAAGGGTGAAATAAAACTCTATGCATGTAACACATGCACACAAAATACTACAAGCTGGCATGATAATTGAACCATTTTAAAACATTCTGAGTGTACAAACAATTGTGAAAAATTTACTTTCAGCCGATAAGGAATTGTTACGATATTCTTCAGAAAATGCAGGCATTGATTAATTAATATTGTTTCTTAAATATAGACTGGGAAAAAATCTATCTTCAATTCATGATAAATATTATTAACACTAAGTTCCTGCTTGGTAAATAATGTAACTTAACTTAAACCAGCTGACTGACATTTCTGTCCATGGGACTAAAGATTAATAATAATTATATCAATATATGAAGGAAGAACTTCTTACATTAACGGTGTATTATTCATATTGAATATTTTTCCTTTCTCCACAAAATGTCATGGCCTTTAATAGTTATTGATCTTGGACTTGAATGCTTGATGTACAGCCAGTAGACTAGAATATACTGAATATATCTACAATTGTACTAAGCAACAAAGGAGAGCTACATAGATGTATGTATCCATGTATATAGTGACAGAGATCCAGGCAGTTAATTTTGACAAGTATGAGCAAGAAAAATCTCTTTCTCATTACGCACTTATAGACAGTGACACACTGCTGCTTGAATTGACTGTAGGACAGCTCTCCCAATTTTTGCATAAATGCCTTGATTTTGGTATTTTTTAGGGCCAGCAGGGCTGCATTTATTATTCTCTGGTCCAATGAGTAGATCACTGTTTGGTGGTCCATCCAACTTCATTTCTTTTAAACTTAGATGATTCAGCTACTTTATTAAGCTCCCAGGATGTCCTTTTCTGAAACATGATTTGAGTCTACCAAAATCACTTTATTTTGGTGGGTTCATGTTGCTTGGTTAAGCAATGCTTTTGGGTCAAATCTCTGACCTAAAACTATCATCTTTGCATTGATGCACAGCCAAACTAGCTCTGCAATCTAAAAGGTATCTTAGATCCACGAGGGAGGCTACAGGATAGTGCTTATGTCACTCTCGTAGTCATCCAGAAGCCTAAGCTCAAAGAATATCTGGCACAATTCAAATTCAATTAATCAATTTGGAATTAAAGAAAAAGCTTGACTCAGTAATACAAACTATGAAATCTTTGTCTATTGTTACAAAAACACACATGGTTCACTCATACTCTTTAGGCAATGGAATCTGTTATTGCCAGGTCTGGCCTACATGTAACTCCAGATCCATGAAAATGTGGATGATTCGAAATTCTCCTCTGAGTTGGCATAGAAGGCTAGGATCAAAGTTTAAATCAAACTTTTACATCTAAGTCTAAAAGGAATTAAATTGGATGGGCCACCAAGCATTGACCTTGACAATGTAACAAAGAATAATAAATTCAGCCCTAATAACTCTATTAAGTGAGTTTTGAGAAGATTTGTAGCTCAGGTTTAGGTTCTGGATGTGAGATTGCTCGCTGAGCTGGAAGGTTAGTTTTCAGACGTTTCATCACCATTCTAGGTAACATCAGTGAGCCTCCAACGAAGCGCTGGTGTTATGTCCCGCTTTCTGTTTATCTGGTTAGAGACACGCACAAGAATTCGTAGAAGCATGGCATTCCGACCGGAACTCCATCAACAAACACATTGATTTGGAGCCAATCTACCATCCCCTGAGAAAAAGAACAGGAAATGACATCACCAACACAGGAAATGACATCACCAACCCAAGGAAACCTAACCAGATAAATAGAAAGCGGGACATAACGCCAGCGCTTCGTCGGAGGCTCACTGTTGATGTTACCTAGAATGGTGACGAAACATCTGGGAACAAACCGGCAAGCTCAGTGAACTAGCTTACATCTTGAACACAATAAAGACCCACTCTCTTGTGGACCGAGAGAAGGAGAGTGCTATCTTGGAGGTGAAAGGAGGACGTCGGGTTGGCTGTGCACCCTTGCGACCAGTGGATCTTAATGCTGGCTTCGGCCTAACGCTGGTTCAGGGGAGCAGCCAACCTGCAACGATGGCTGCGGCAAGTGCTCGTGCCCCAGGTCAGGGGGTCCGGAACACCATCCGTGTTTCTGTAAAGAAGGTGATGAAGGTGCACCTGTGGACCGCACCTTCTTCGTGAAGAGGGTCCTGTTGGACCGTTGTGGGTTCGCTGCTGTGGACATTTACTGCCTGCAGGATTTCCCCGGAGGAGGTTTTTACGATGTGACCTTCAGGAGTGCCAAGCTTTGCGAGCGCTTCCTGGAGGTTTTCAAGGAGAAAAGAGGTGAGGGCCCCCTCTCTGTATTGACCGCTGTCCCACTGTTTGTGATGCCAGCACAGAGGAGCCGTATGGTGACTGTACACATGTACAACCCGCATGTGCCAGCAGTTGATGTCCTGACCTTCATCGGAAGGTATGTGAAGGTGGAAGGGGACCTAACTGACATCGTGGACCCCTTTGGCATCTGGACGAGTAAGAGGCAGGTCAAGGTGACGCTGAGGATGGGCGCAGATGGGAATGTCGCACACCCACCATCCAGCTTCGCGATCGGCGGGAGCAGGGGCTACCTGACGTATGCAGGGCAACCTAAAGTCTGCCATGCCTGTGGTAGGTCAAGTCACATGGCGGCCGACTGCAAAGCCACCATCTGCAGGGAGGAGGGACACCTTGCAAAGGATTGCCCACAAGAGAGAAGCTGCAACCTTTGCGGGGAAGCGGGCCACTTCTATAGGGCATGCCCATGGCGGGGTACCACCTACGCCCAGGTCGCCGGCAGGGGAAATGCGGGGCCAGCCCCCCCGGAGGAGAGGAAGGCACCAGGGCCCAACAAGGACCCCACTAATGTGCAGGAGGGCCAGGCCGTGCAGCAGGGCCCAGCCCTGCGGGATGGGCCCGAGGCCAGCAAAGCACCCCTGCAGGCTCCGATCCCCCCCGACAACCCGGAGCCAATGGAGGCGGCGACAGGCGACCCAGGGGAGCGGACAACAGTCCCGAAAGCGAGGAGGAAGGTGCGTCGACGGGCCCAGGAACCGCAACCATCAGGCGGGAAGAGGCAGCTACAGGGGGGCTATAAGAGCTCCTCTGACGAGGAGGATTCGGAGAGGGCACACCCGAAGCAGAAGTCAAAGGTCTTGAGGGAGAAGGAAAGCAGCACCCCGCTTCCAGGTGACGGGAGGCGTCCTGAGGCTCCCTCCGACACCCAGTCAAGTGCCGCTGGAGCACCGGAGGGCCCCCCGGAACTTCCAGGCGGGAAGGAGGAAACAGCGCGTCCCCAGCCTGACCCGGAGCCAGACCCTCCTGCCTCTCCACCCCTGACGGGGGGATGCCACCCGGAAGGCAGCACGGACGATTTCCTGAGCCCGGAGAGCGTCCAGCAGTTAGCCCGGGCAATGGGCATGAAGGGACAGATGGAGGGGCTGGACGTTGGACTTGGGGAGGGTACTGCGGTCACTGCCCACAATGGGGGTACGAGTTGCGAGCATCAATGTGCGCAGCGTCAAGTCAACCGCAAGATGTGTGTCCACATTGGCCTACCTGACCACCATCAAGGCGGACCTCCTGTTTCTGCAGGAGTGCGGGATACCGCACCTCGGCAGGTACGGGAAATGGTCCGGCGCCTGGACCTGTGGGCCTTCGATCTGGTCGGGGGGTAACGACTGTCGCTCCTCGGGCCTGGCTATTCTGCTGCGGGGGCGCGACTTCACCATCTCTCAAGTTCAGGAGGTGGTGGGGGGGGCGCCTCCTAGTGGCTGACATCACCTACAGAAATGCTCCCCTGAGGCTGATCAACGTGTACGCCCCAGCGGTACGGAGTGAGCGGTTGGCCGTCCTGCAGCGGCTTCCACCCCTGCTGGCTATGTCCAGGCCGGTCATCCTAGGCAGAGACTTCAACTGCATCATTGATGCAGATGGCAGATCCGACGTGGGGACAGCGGGTGGGGGGAGTCAACTGGACGTCACGTCCAGATTCCTGATGGGCACGGTGAAGGACGCCAAGCTGCTCGACGTCTTCAGCACCCCTGCAGACGGAGCGCAACAGAGGTACACCTGGTCGCGGCCAGACGGGTCTATCCGCTCAAGGATAGACTTCCTGTTTGTGTCATGGACGTTCTCGGTGAGGTCCACCGGCGTCGAGCCGGTGTTCTTCTCTGACCACTGCCTCCTGCTGGCCGACTGTCACTTACAGGACGACCAGCCGGCCGGCAAGGGGACGTGGAAGCTCAACACGACTCTGTTGACCCCAGAGAACGTCGAGGAGCTTAAGAGGGAGTACGCCGGTTGGAGAACCGTGAAACCCCTCTTTGAGTCTACAGGCGACTGGTGGGAGACGGTGAAGGAGAACATCAAGAGGTTCTTTGTCCTCAAGGGTGTTCAGAAGGCAAGAGAGAGGCGGGGAAAGCTGTCGTGACTCCAGAAAAGGGTGCAGAACCTGCTCCTTCTGCAGTTGATGGGGGTCGATGTCACGGAGGACCTCCGCGAGGTGAGGGGCCAGCAAGCCTTGCTCTTCGCCGCGGAGGCCTCCAGGATAATCTTCCGGTCCAGGGTCCGCTCCGTGGAGCAGGACGCGACGTGCTCGCGTTTCTTCTTTCAGAAGGTGCACAAAGAGAGCTCTGTGCTTAGCCGGCTGAAGGAGGACGACGGCTCGGTGACGTCGTCGCGGCCCGACATTTTGAGGATCAGCAGATCCTTCTATGCCGGACTGTACGACACGAAGCCCACGGACAGCACGGCCTCCGAGTCGTTCATGTCGTCTATCACGGAGGTCTTAGACGACGGCACGAGGGAGTGGCTGGACCGGCCGATATCCCGGGACGAGCTGGCCAGAGCCCTCAAGTCCTTGCAGAGGAATAGGACTCCCGGAAGCGACGGCTTACCGGTCGAGCTGTATTCCGCTCTGTGGGGCCTGGTCGGTCAGGACCTGCTGGAGGTGTACGATAGTGCGCTTCGGGCAGGGGAAATGTGCAAGTCCATGAGGAAGGGCATCATCACCCTCATTTACAAGAGGAAGGGTGAGAGGGAAGAAATTAAGAATTGGCGTCCCATTTCACTTTTGAACGTGGACTACAAAATCCTGGCCAAGGTCATTGCCAACCGGGTCAGGCCCGTCCTGGAGTCAGTGATTTCACCCTGACCAAACCTGTGCTGTGCCAGGCAGGAAGATCGCTGAGAGCCTCGCGCTCATCAGGGATACGATCGCCTACGTACAGGACAGGCGGGTGGACACCTGCCTCGTCTGCCTACACTAGGAGAAGGCCTTCAACAGGGCCTCTCATGCTTACATGAGGGACGTCCTCTCCAAATTGGGGTTCGGGGACGGCATCCGCAATTGGATCCGGCTGCTCTACGCCAACATCGTTAACGCAGTCTCCATCAATGGGTGGGAATCAGACAGTTTTCCTGTTAGATCTGGAGCCAGGCAGGGCTGCCCACTCTCTCCTGCCTTGTTCGTGTGCTGTGTGGAGCCCTTCGCCGCCTCCATCAGGAAGGACGTGAGCCTGAAGGGCGTGACTATCCCAGGCAGCGGAGGCCTTCAGGTCAAGACCTCCCTGTACATGGACGATGTCGCCGTCTTCTGCACCGATCGTCGGTCGGTGAGTAGACTATTGGATATGTGCGGCCAGTTTGAACTGGCCTCGGGTGCCAAAGTCAATAGGGGTAAGAGCGAGGTCATGTTCTTCGGGAACTGGGACGACCGCTTCTTCATCCCCTTCACCGTCAGGACAGACTACCTGAAGGTGCTGGGTGTTTGGTTTGGTGGAGCTGGGGCATGCACTAAGACTTGGGAGGAGCGTATCGCCAAATTGAAGCAGAAGCTGGGCAGGTGGACGCTCCGGTCCCTCTCCATCGCGGGTAAGAACCTGGTTGTCAGGTGCGAGGGGCTTTCGGTACTGTTGTATGTGGCGCAGGCCTGGCCTATTCCCCGGACCTGCGCCGCTGCGGTCACCCGGGCCATCTTCCACTTCATTTGGGGGTCGAGGATGGACCGGATCTGCACAGACACCATGTACAAAGACCTGGGAAATGGGGGAAAGGGCGTACTGAACGCCACCCTCGCCCTGATGGCTACCTTTGTGTGTGGCTGCATCAAGCTGTGCGAAGATCCTCAGTACGCAAACACCAAGTGTCACTACTTACTGAGGTTCTACCTGTCCCCGGTGTTGCGAAGGATGGGCCTGGCATCATTGCCGCGGAACGCTCCGAGTAGTTGGACCGTTCTGTACCACCTGTTCTTCGTGGAGAAATTTTTGAAAGGAAACACCTTCGACCACAAGGCCGTCAGGCAGTGGTCAGCACGTAGTATCCTCGGGACCATTCGGGAAAAGGAGAGGGTGGATCCCGTCGTGTGGTTCCCCACGCAGACTGCCAAAGTCGTTTGGCAGAATGCCTCATCGCCAGAACTTTCAAACAAGCACAGGGACATTGCTTGGCTGGCGGTGAGAGGGGCTCTGCCAGTGAGATCCTTTATGCATGCCCGGAATCTCTGCACCACCGCACGCTGCCCTCGAGGTGGCTGCGGGGGGGACGAGACTGTCGATCACCTCCTTCTGGAGTGTGCCTATGCGGAGGAGGTCTGGAGGGGGATGCAGTGGTATTTGTCGAGGTTTGTCCCGAGCAGCTCCGTGACGCGGGACTCCGTGCTCTACGGGCTGTTTCCGGGGACGCACACCGAGACCAACATCAACTGCGCCTGGAGGACCATCAATGCGGTGAAAGACGCTCTTTGGTCTGCCCGCAACTTGCTGGTCTGCCAGCTGAAAGAACTGACCCTGACCGAGTGTTGCAGACTGGCGCACTCCAAGGTCCAGGACTACGTGCTGAGGGACGTGCTAAAGCTTGGGGCAGCCGCCGCCAAGGCGCGGTGGGGAAAGACCACTGTATGAGCCCCCTCGTCCAGAAAAGGGAAAAGAACCCTATCTGGTAACTGGGCCCAGCTGGCGCCTTCCCCAACTGGCCAGGGGGCCAACTGGGACTGTGTGGGGTGGCGACTGCCGGGGCGGTTTCTTTGCTTTGTTTTTTTTTCTCTGTTTTGTTTTTTTTTTCCTTTAGTTGGTGTACGTACCCCCGGGTAACCCGGAGCGGCTTGCATGCCTGGGTAGGTGTATAAATGTTTTATTTTTTGTACATTCTATGAATAAAGTATATTTTTTCAAATAAAAAAAAGGTGACGAAACGTCTGAAAACTAACCTTCTAGTTCAGCGAGCAATCTCACATCCAGCACTCTATTAAGTACTAACGCCAGGGTGCTTGTGCCAAATTTGGGAGGGCTGTCCCACAGATAACCCAAGCAACAGTCTGACAATATTTTTATGTATGTTTCAGTGAGCTTGACTTTCTCTGGATGTGCCAACAGGCTAGACTCACCAGACATGATGGTACAGTGATACATAGTTAAGAGATCAATCACTGTGGCAGTTCCTTTGGGTGATTAGGATTATAGTTAGGTCCTAGGTTCAACTAAATTGTGTTGCTTCATCACTTACTCTCTGACAAGTAGAAAATAAGAAATGGGATTGTTTGTTGATGATTGCACAATGTTCAACACAACTCACGATTCTTCAGCAACCTATAAAGCAGTTCATGCCCATGTGGTGCAAGACCTGGACAATATTCAGGTGTGAATAATACAGGCGTGGATCTTCCAACATGTGATCTCTAACATCTGAAAAGGATAAGACCAGCAGGAACACAAAAACCTGCAAGTTCTCCTCCAAGCTACACATCATCCTGACTTGGAACTAAATGGTTATTCCTTCACTGCTGCTAGGTCAAAATTCTGGATCTCCCTTCCTACATCACTGTGCAAGTACCTGGACAGCATGAACTACAATGGTTCAACGAGATTTATTTTTTAAGTTTAGATTAGATTCCCTACAGTGTGGAAACAGGCCCTTCGGCCCAACAAGTCCACACTGCCCGTTGCAGCATCCCACCCAGACCCATCCCCCTACAACCCACACACCCCTGAACACTACAGGAAACTTAGCATGGCCGATCCACCTAGTCTGCACATCTTTGGACTGTGGGAGGAAACCGGAGCACCCGGAGGAAACCCACGCAGACACAGGGAGAATGTGCAAACTCCACAGAGGCAGTTGCCCGAGGTTGGAATTGAACCCAGATCCCTGGCACTGTGAGGCTGCAGTGCGAACCACTGAGCCACTGTGCCACCCCTATCAGTGAGGCATAATGAATATTTGGATTTAATTAAGAAACACATCTAAAGAAACGCAAAGAGTTGAATGAGTACTTTCAGGTCTGGACGGGTAGGTATCATGTCAGTGATTAAAATACAAAGTTCTGGAACAAATCCAAACCCAGCCATTTCCAATGAAACCACGATTGGATGTCTCACTTGTGGCATGTGCATCAGTTATTTAAAGAATGTCATGAGGCTGCACTTCTTCAAAGTTATTTCACTCTTAGTCAAATGCCTTGGGGAAACGCAACAACATAAAGAAAGTGAGAAGGGTTAAATCAATTAGGTGAGTACCTTTTGACTACTGCTTCCTCCAGGTCCATCCAGCTGCCCAGTAATATCTCTTGCCCTGAGATATGCCTGCTACCACCCTCACAACATTGGTGCTTCTCTGAAAACCGTTGGACACCTGCCCCCAACAAATATTGTCCCACCTTCCAACTGACATCTAGGCACATCCAGGATAGCACAACATACATACCCTAGACCACAAGCTCCATTGCCACTCTCTTATTTTCCCATTACAGCTACCTAACCTTGTGAGCTTTGGCCATTTCATAGCATCATAGAATCCCTACAATGCAGATAGGGGCTATTTGGCTCATCAAGTTTGTACTGACCTTATGAAGACCATTCAGTCCAGCCCACCCCCTGTCACCCTAGCTCGGTAACCATATATTTATCATGGTTAATCCCCCTAGCTGACACATTCCTGGAAACAATAAAGGAATTTAGCATGGCCTGCACATCTGTGGGAGGAAAATGGAGTATATAGAACATAGAACATAGAACATTACAGCACAGTACAGGGCCTTCGGCCCTCGCTGTTGTGCCGACCTGTCATACCGATCTCAAGCCCATCTAACCTACACTATTCCATGCACGTCCATATGCTTATCCAATGACGACTTAAACGTACCTAAAGTTGGCGAATCTACTACTGTTGCAGGTGAAGCATTCCATACCCTTACTACTCTGACTAAAGAAACCATCTGTCCTATATCTTTCACCCCTCAATTTAAAATTATGCCCCCTCGTGCTCGCTGTCACCATCCTAGGAAAAAGGCTCTCCCTATCCACCCCATCTAACCCTCTGTTTATTTTGTATGTTTCAATTAAGTCACCTCTCAACCTTCTTCTCTCTAACAAAAACAGCCTCAAGTCCCTCAGTCTTTCCTCGTAAGACCTTCCCTCCATACCAGGCAACATCCTAGTAAATCTCCTCTGCACCCTTTCCAAAGCTTCCATATCCTTCTTTATAATGTGGTGACCAGAACTGTACACAATACTCCAAGTGCGGCCGCACCAGAGTTTTGTACAGCTGCAGCATAAAGTGCGGCCGCATCAGAGTTTTGTACAGCTGCAGCATAAGCAGAATTCCTTGCAAACATGGGGAGAATGTGTAAACTCCACAAAGATAGTCACCTAAGGCAGGAATTGAACCTGGTTCCCTGCCACTGTGAGACAGCAGTGCTAACTACAGTGCCACTAACTACTGTGCCAATTTCAAATTGGCATCCCACATGACATGAACCTAGTCTATCAATCAGGCTCCCTATGAGTGAGATCTCACTTAAAGTAGCAGTGCAGTTAAAATGCTGACCTCTCAACATCCTCCCCAAATTAAATATCAATGCCAAAGTCTTGCCGAAGCACAATAAAGTGGATCTCAATTCTTTTAACTGTATATCCTTGATTAATGTATACGCACATATTTATACATCATGACTGCGGCAAAATTGCATCCTAACTCCATCTATAAGTTCATTGACAAAACCAATGTTGTCAGCTGGATCTCAAATAATGACGAGTCAGAATACTGGAAAGGGATAGAGTGCTTGGTGGCATCTCCCTCAATGTCTCTCTCAATCTCTCCCTCATTGACATCAGAAAGCAACATGGAAGTCATGGCACTGTCTATATCAATGGAGCTGAGGTGGAGAGCATCATGTTCTGAGGAGTGCTGATCACCAACATATGCTCTGGTCCACTTACATTGATGTTACAGTCAAGAAAGCACAACACTGCCTCGACTTCCTCAGAAGGCCAAGGAAATTCAGCATGTCTGTAAAGACTCTTACCAACCTTTATAGATGCGCCATTGAAATCATTCAATTCGGATGCATCACTGCTTGGTATGGCAACAGTTCTGCCCAGGACCATGAGAAACTACAAAAAGTTGTGAATAAAGTCCAGTCTATCACGCAAGCCATCCTTTCATCCATTGAAGGAGCAAATTACTGCAGACGTTGGAATCTGTACTGAAAACAAAAATTTCTGTAAATCACACTGTGTCAGGCAGCATCCATGGAGACAGAGGAAGCTAATGTTTTGAGTCCAGATAATTCTTCCTCTGTTGACTCCATCTATACATGTCACTGCCTCAGAAAGGCAGCCAACATAGTCAAAGACCCCCCCCCAACCCGGTCATAATCCCTTCCAACTACTTCTATTGGGCAGAAGATACAAAAGCCTAAACACATATACCCATAGATTCAAGAACAGCTTCTTTCCACTGTTTTTTGACTTCTGAATGGACTGCTCAAATTTTAGTATTGATCTCAATCTTTGTACATCTTCTCTGCATCTGTAACATTGTCTTCTTTGCTCAGTTCTATTACCGTAATGCTATTTGCACGGTATAATCTGCCATTACCGCAGGCAAAACAAAACTTTACACTGTACCTAGGTATGTGACAATAATAAATCAAATCAAATCAAATTAATCCTCTTGATTCAAAAAATGTCTTCATGCCTCTGGTGCTTCATTTAAGCAATAATTCTTCAAATGTGAATTTCCACAATGGGGACTGTCACAAACCAGGGTATTAAAACAGAGATAACAAAGTGTGGAGCTGGATGAACACAGCAGGCCAAACAGCATCTTAGGAGCACAAAAACTGATGTTTCAGGCCTTCATCAGAAAAGGGGGATGGGGAGAGATTCTGAAATAAATAGGGAGACAGGGGGAGGTGGACCGAAGATGGATAGAGGAGAAGATAGGTGGAGAGGAGAGCAGAATCCTCTCGCCATCCCCCTTTTCTGATGAAGGGTCTAGGCCTGAAAAGTCAGCTTTTGTGCTCCTAAGATGCTGCTTGGCCTGCTGTGTTCATCCAGCTCCACACTTTGTTATCTTGGATTCTCCAGCATCTGCAGTTCCCATTATCTCTGATCACAGTTTTAAAACAGAACATGTTTAACCTAGTTAATATTAAAATACAATATAGCTTTCTTTGCCTATTTTAAATGCAGCGATTAGAAGAGAATGTGGCTGAGTTACTGAAGCAAAGTTGACTTTGCTTGAACTGAGTCAAGAGACAAATGTGTTTCAGCCATAAATTGAATTATGCATGGTCAATGCATTTAGCAGGTACAGAAAACTTGCCTGGCAGACATAAACCTGCTCACCTGTTTACAATACAGTAAGTTAATATGACTGAGCTTTTCTTCACGGCCCATCAAATGGCTGGGAGTTTTGTGGACATTGCACTGTGCAAATACTGAGGGAGCTTTCTAATGTCTTCTGTTTTGCCTGGAGATCTAAACACCACAGATTGTGAATGAGAATGTGCATCAATTATGCCCAACATTGTGAAAGACTCCAAAGACCTGTTGTTTATTAAAGTGCCCAGAAATGTGTCATAAAAGGTGGGTGATTTTGCAGATTGTTGATTGAAAATAAAATCCTCTTAATCTGTCTTCGGGCCTCTGCTTATGCAAAAAGCCATCATAGGGATTGGTGCAGTTATTTCTAACAGTCACACTGTCAATGCCTTTCAAATTAAAATGCACAAGTTTGCTTGACTGTGGTCACTTCAAGCTCCTGCAAATCTACTTGTAAAATGTGGTTGGGGTGAGCAGTCGCTTTGGGAGGCTGTGCATAGCAAAGCAATAAAAAGAGAGGGCAAAATAGAATAGAAATTAGAAATTAATTGCTCTTTGAATAAATGAATGAGTCAACATACTCATTTATAACAGCACAAACTATTTTGCTTGGCAAAATAGCTTCTTGGGTTTGATCCCGCTAACATTCTCTGGAGCTTTGTTTATAGTTCATTTAATTATTGATGATAAGACTAATGTTATGGAATGCAAATACAGTGCAAGATTGAATAAAAAAACAAGCAGCCAATTTAAAAATGAAAGGGCACATCTACTTCTTTTGCATGGATTATTTGTCAGTGAAATATCAGTTTATTTCAATCTACATAATTATCGTGTTTCAGAATTATTTTGATCTTCTTTAAGTTGTTCTTCCTATCTTTAAGGAATGGACAGGTGCTCTCTGTATAAGGTCATGGTTCTGAAGGTGTTAGTATCCAAGTCCCAATGGCACCACCCATTATGTTAATGTCACACAATCCGTGGGTGGAGACACAGAATTTTAATCTCACTTCTGAAAGGAACAGGGACGGCACGATGGCTCAGTGGTTAACACTGCAGCCTCACAGCACCAGGGACCCAGGTTTGATCCCAGCCTCAGGTGACTGTCTGTGCAGAGTTTGCACATTCTCCCTGTTTCTGTGCAGATTTCCTTTGGGTGTTCCAGTTTCCTCCCCCAGTCCAAAGATGTGCAGGTTAGGTGGATTGGCCATGCTAAATTACCCATAGTGTTCAGGGGTGTGCGGGATGCTCCAAGGGATGGTGTGGACTTGTTGGGCCAAAGGGCCTGTTTCCATACTCTAGGGAATCTAATCTAAACAAATCTATCTGCACCAGTTCCTCAAGGTCTTAATAATTAGACTTAACTAAGTGTAGATCAAAGCCTAGGACAAAATTTGACTTGACAAATTATAACTTGTTTTCTCTTAACTTAATGTGGCAGACTTTCACTGAAGTGTAGGCAGATGCGGCTTCAGGTTTGGTTTTAACAAAAAACAAACACAAACAAAATAAAACAAACCCAAAATATCTACATGTAGCAGCATTTGAAAGATTTCAACACACAGCAAAACAAAATCCCATCTACTACCCAACACATAGTTATTAAAAAGTACATTAATTTCCCTGCCCAATCAAGTCTTGGGCTTGACTTAAATGCTCCTCCTCAGCTCTGGTCCTGTGAGCTGTGAGACCTTTCAATTGAATATTCACACAACTGAGACCTTAGACTTTGCAAGTGTTTTGATAAGCTACAGGGTTCTAATCAAACAGTCCTAGTCTTGCGTTTCCCTGAGGTTACCTAGTCCCTAATTGCTCATCTTTTTACCCTTACAGAGAGGAAACGTGAATCTGATTCCAGTCAGGTGTTTTTTGAACTGCCTTAACAACATTCCAGGCGATGAGTTTATTCAACTAATCAATCCTTGATTATTTTCTACTTAGAAGTAAGCTAATATCTTTCAGTGTTTTCTCTTTCCTGTTATAAACCCCCCACAAAGTAAACAAACTCCCATTAACATTCCAGGAGGCCCAACAGACACCTGCTCCCTGGCACAAACTGGCTAAATGTCTGGCTTTAAATACAAATTAAAAAAATATTAATACATATCAAGCACACACCTTTCATCACAACACTTGAACGTATTGCTATGATGTAATAAACCTCTCGTTATCAATGAATAGTGCCTCTTCTGTAAAAAAAAACAAGCTGAAAGCTGGGTAAAAATGTCTGGGATCCAGAGGTTTATACGGGCTGTTTCACAGGTAAGCTTAAATTAGTTTTAGTCAACATGTTCAAACATATTATGATATATCTCTGGGGCAGATGGGACCCATACTTGGGTCTTCTGAGCCTAAGGCATGGACATTATCACTGCATCAGAAAAGCTTCCTCACAGGTAAATTTTATACTTTGATTAAGTATCAACAGATAATAGAGTTAGTAATTATGCAGTGCACGATAAAACAAGTAGAGATGACAAGATGCAGAACTAATGCCTTGCAGCTTGTGTGCTATTCCTTTGTAAAGGTAACCCTTAAAATTACATCCAGGCACATTATAGATGTTATCGGCTAATTTATCATGATTTTCTTTCAAAGGGAGAACAAGAATCAAATAGTAAAACATTTTTTCCACTATATTATCGAGATAATCAGAAACTGCCTTCCCTTAGGCCTCCACTTATTGTTTTTTAGATACAAGGTTTAATAGGGCAATGAGTCATCCAGGTTTGGAAATTTAAACATGCAAATAGTGAATGTGACCTCGTGACAGTTTCATGTCACACATTTTAGTGGCTATGATTTTTAAAGTGGAAACAAATGACAGCAGAGGTCACATGCAAGCCACAATTATACAATGTGCAACTACATTTCTCCACAGAGTGACCTGCAGTCTCTTGATGTGAGGTATACATTTCTCCTCACTTACATCTCACATGTGTAAGATCCAATAATAAGGTAAGGATATTATACCTGTATTGTTTTTCTGCATCAGTTTAGCTAACCTCTTGTGTTGGGTAAACTAATGGTATGTTCCAGAGATTTAAAGATGTCACCTTATGCTGAGTGCAGTGCAAATGAAATATTTTTGTTGATGGTGACGTTGCATTTTGCAATCCTTTTTGTAGGTACAGTACCCATGAGCTCAAAGGCAGACATTACTGTCTATTTCTGTAAACTATAAACAAAATAAGCTAGAAATTGATGGAAGAGAGGATCTTTGTACTTGTTAGATAGAATGGCCTGCGTCTAAACTGTGAGTACTTTGTGACACAGAGGATATATAAAGTAGACTGAATAATAATTTTTAAAAAAATTAAACCTTTTGGGTCAAGATAAAGTGATAGTAGGTATAGAGAATAGAAATGAATGACTTTTCTTGGATTTCAAGATGACAGATAAATACAGATGAAGACAAAAGCTAATCCTAGCTTTTTAGTATTTTAGCACAAACAACCATAAAGGTTATATAGTCGAAAGAAATGGTTCCAAGAATGTTCCTTGGATTTGTGCTGGATCTTTCCTGATGTCCAGCCGCAAATAATTTGAGCATGGAAATAGTCGGCCGGACTGGAATTACCTACTGACAGACAAACAGTGGTGGACATTTCAGGTTCATGATTAAGTGACAAAACAGAACAGATGCTGATGGACATTTGAATATTAAGGGAATTTAAAAGATGGAGCTTGCATTTACATAGTGCCTATCATAATTATAGGACACCTCAAACCACTTTACAGCCAGTGAAGTACTTTTGAAGTGCAGTCACTACTATGATGCAGGAAGTGCACTAAGCAAATTGGACTATGCTCCCACAAACTATGCTCTCTTGAATTGCTTTTTCTTCTGTATACAGTTTTGAGGCCCAGGTGTGGCAGCAACATTTTGAGCCAGAATGCTGGATATGAAGTCGTCACTCTGACCAATGCACACGGACCATCAGAGTAATAGTGCAGTTTAGACAGAGCATTGCCTGCAAACAACAAGGTCAAAATGACCAGATAATCTTTGTTTTCCCTTGCTGATCGACAGGATGTAAGTGGTAACTCCCTTGCTTCTCATCAAAAACAGTGCCATGGGGTCTCCTGCATCCAACTTAAAAGGCAGAAGTAACCTCAGTCTGACATCTCCTCTAAAAGAAGGAACAATAGCCCAGGATTCCTCTCATGCCACGCTGAAGTGTCAGTCTTAGTTATTTCCCTCAACTCGTAGGACTTGGGCAGTATGGTGGCTCAGTGCTTTGTACTGCAACCTCACAGCCTCAGGGAGCCAGGTTCATGTCCACCCTCAAGTGACTAACCGTGTGGAGTTTGCCAATTCTCCATGAGACAGCGTCGGTTTCCTCCCACAATTGAAAAGTTATGCGAGATTGTCCGTAGTGCCCAGGGTTGTGCAAGCTAGAGTGGGTGATGGTGCGATGCTCTTTGGAGAATCTGTGTAGATGCAGTGGGCCGAATGGCCTGCTTCCGCATTGTAAGCAATCTATGATAGTGTTGAGTTTGAAGATCAAACATGATCGTATTGAAGAGCAGCAGAGGCTAAAAAACCTGAGTCCTCCTAACTCTTACATTCTTATGAAATAAAGCAGATTAGATTCTATTTTATGTGTAGAGGCAATGAATAAATGAGAAAGGAAATTGCAGGTGTCCCATTATAAAAGGAACTTTGGAGATCATGGATAAGAATCAAATGAGATTCACTCAGATGATACCAGGAATAGAAGCACTAGTTTTAATTAAAACTGTGAAAAATTAGAACTGCTTTCAGTGAAGCAAAGATGGTTGGGAAGTTGACCTAAGAGACGGCTTTGATAGGGTAAATACAAAGACCATTTCCACAGATACAGTGAATCAGGAGCATAGGGGCACAAATTTCGGATAGGTTTGAGAGACATAAAAGGGGGAGGCTGGATTTCTTTCCCGTGCATGGTAATAAGAAGATGAAATGCGTTGCCACAAGTGACTATCGAAGCTGATTCAATCATGGCATTTCAAAGAAACTTAGATAAGCATCTGAAGAAGGGAAATATTGAAGGCTATAAGAGAAAAGAGCAAGGAAATCGGATTACAGTAGTTAACTGTGATGTGGAGCTTAAACCAACTCATTCACAATGGTCAAAAAATCTCTTTATGTGAGGAAATTGTGGTGTTTCCTCACAATACTTGGAAGACAAAGGAAAGCCATTGCACACTACAAAGGGGTTCAGCTTAAATCTGACCCACCACACCTCATTGATTTTAGTTGAAAATAAACCCTACTTTGGCAAAGCTCATTCAAAAATCATCAGCACAACCCTGTTTTTTAATAGGTTTGGAAATGTCTCACTCTTTTTTTTCTGCCAGGCACTTAGCTTGTAACATTGCCTTCACATAGAGAGTTTGACTTAAACCTATGCATTTAAAGACAACAATGCAGAAAAGTACCAGACAGACAGGACATTTAAACATAATAAAATGTGAGGCTGGATGAACACAGCAGGCCAAGCAGCATCTCAGGAGCACAAAAGCTGACGTTTCGGGCCTAGACCCTTCATCAGAGAGGGGGATGGGGACAGGCAACTGGAATAAATAGGGAGAGAGGGGGAGGCGGACCGAAGATGGAGAGTAAAGAAGATAGTTGGAGAGCGTATAGGTGGGGAGGTAGGGAGGGGATAGGTCAGTCCAGGGAAGACGGACAGGTCAAGGAGGTGGGATGAGGTTAGTAGGTAGATGGGGGTGCGGCTTGGGGTGGGAGGAAGGGATGGGTGAGAGGAAGAACCGGTTAGGGAGGCAGAGACAGGTTGGACTGGTTTTGGGATGCAGTGCGTGGGTGGGGGGGTGGGGGGTGAAGAGCTGGGCTGGTTGTGTGGTGCAGTGGGGGGAGGGGACGAACTGGGCTGGTTTAGGGATGCAGTGGGGGAGGGGAGATTTTGAAACTGGTGAAGTCCACATTGATACCATCAGGCTGCAGGGTTCCCAGGTGGAATATGAGTTGCTGTTCCTGCAACCTTCAGGTGGCATCATTGTGGCACTGCAGGAGGCCCATGATGGACATGTCATCTAGAGAATGGGAGGGGGAGTGGAAATGGTCATGTTATACATGAAAGGTTGCTTTGAGCAGAATAAATACATTGTCGCAATTAAAAACTCTCAGGTACTGTGTTCACAATATCAATAAATGACAATAACGAGTTAAATTTAGAGTGACGGACAGGTCAAGGAGGTGGGATGAGGTTAGTAGGTAGATGGGGGTGCGGCTCGGGTGGGAGGAAGGGATGGGTGAGAGGAAGAACCGGTTAGGGAGGCAGAGACAGTTTGGACTGGTTTTGGGATGCAGTGTGTGGGGGGGAAGAGCTGGGCTGGTTGTGTGGTGCAGTGGGGGGAGGGGACGAACTGGGCTGGTTTAGGGATGCAGTAGGGGAAGGGGAGATTTTGAAACAGGTGAAGTCCACATTGATACCATTAGGCTGCAGGGTTCCCAGGCGGAATATGAAAACTCATATTCCGCCTGGGAGCCCTGCAGCCTAATGGTATCAATGTGGACTTCACCAGTTTCAAAATCTCCCCTTCCCCTACTGCATCCCTAAGCCAGCCCAGCTCGTCCCCTCCCCCCACTGCACCACACAACCAGCCCAGCTCTTCCCCCCCCCCCCCTCCCCGACCCACTGCATCCCAAAACCAGTCCAACCTGTCTCTGCCTCCCTAACCGGTTCTTCCTCTCACCCATCCCTTCCTCCCACCCCAAGCCGCACCCCCATCTACCTACTAACCTCATCCCACCTCCTTGACCTGTCCGTCTTCCCTGGACTGACTACCCCCTCCCTACCTCCCCACCTATACTCTCTCCACCTATCTTCTTTACTCTCCATCTTCGGTCCGTCTCCCCCTCTCTCCCTATTTATTCCAGTTCCCTCTCCCCATCCCCCTCTCTGATGAAGGGTCTAGGCCCGAAACGTCAGTTTTTGTGCTCCTGAGATGCTGCTGGGCCTGCTGTGTTCATCCAGCCTCACATTTTATTATCTTGGAATTCTCCAGCATCTGCAGTTCCCATTATCCCAGGACATTAAAACATCTAACTTCCCAACTGGAATCAAATGCAGTAGCCCAGATATCTTTGATGTCAAGCTTTTTTAAGAACTATGTGAATAATATATGAGATAACAAGGTGTAGAGTTGAATGAACACAGCAGGCCAAGCAGCAGAAGGAGGAGCAGGAAAGCTGATATTTCAGGCCTAGACCCTTCTTCAGAACTGATTAATATATTAGTTGACTGCTGTAATAATTCATCATCAAATTCTTGAAATAGGTCCTGATCACCTTGAACTTAAACAACTTTACACAAAGGCTTCTTTGAATGCAGTGATTGTGTTCATGAAAGCAAATCTGACAGTCTTCCTGTCCCACAATATTTTGCATGCAGTGATGATGTGAGGTAGTGGTTAAGCTGCTTTAGGCCCATTTTTATTGAGAGGAATATTTTTGGCCATGACAAGTGTTCTTCTAAACAATGTAGACAGAATTGGGTCATTCACCACTTTGTTTCTTTTGCCATTCAACAATATCACACATCTTAAAGGTACTGTTCAGTAATCCTTCAAACTACTCTCTAAATAAAATCTATCAATCTGTTTCAGAACTTTCAATCAAATTCGGCTTGCAATGAGGGTTCTAATCTGTGTCCAAGGAAGTACAATGAGATATCATAGAAATATAAAAACTTAGAAACTAGTTGGAAACTAGGGCCATTCAGCCCTTTGAACCAAAAGAATCATAGCTGATCCTCCAACTCAATTCCAGATTCCTGCTTTCTCCCAAAGCCATTAATGACGTTAAAATCTGAAAGAAATTCTAACTCTTACTGAATTTATTCAGTGACTTGAACTGCACAGCCTTCTCTGGTAGAGAATTCCACAGGTTAACCACCCTTCAAGTAAAGGCATGTTGCCTCACCGTAGCCCTGCATGACCAATCTCTGTCCTGAGATTGTTTCCACAGTTGAAGACTTCCCAGCCAAAGAAATATCCTTCCTGCATTTAGTCTGTCCAGCCCTGTGAGAGTTTTTATTTACATTTCCATCAGATCGCACCTGATCCTTCTAAGCTCTAGCATATCTACCATTCAAACAAGTCTCTCTTTATAAGATAGCCCTGCAACCCCTTGTAACAGCCTAGTGAAACTCCTCTGCACTCTCTCTATATCAATTATAGCCATTCCTATGTAGGAAGACTAAATACTCCAGATGTGGGGTCACCAAGGCCCTGTTTAACTGCAAAAGAATACCTCTATTTCTGAACTCAAGTCATCTTGCAAAGAAGACCAATATGCCATTTACTGATGAAGGTTCTAGCCCCAAAACATAAGCTTTTGTGCTCCCAAGATGCTGCTTGGCCTACTGTGTTCATCCAGCTCCACACTTTGTTATCTCAGATTCTCCAGCATCTGCAGTTCCCATTATCTCTGATCACAATATACCATTTGCCTTGCTTGCTGCATTAGCCTATCTACTGTCACTAACTGTGTGCAAGGATATCTGCATCTCAGCAGTCCTCCAAGTACCAGGACAATGGCATTTCTTCCTCAGCCAGTTGTCAATATGCAGTAGCAAAATATTCACCAGCTCCTGATTCTAATTTGACTGAAGTACCCACATCTGAACTGATGGAGGCAGCTGAGTGGTACATCCTCTGAACATCTGTACTCTCTCCTACAGAGGTGGAAGATGGGTGTGTTACAGCATTGGCCTCTTTGCTGTTGAGACCACTCTGATACTGATTGTGCTTAAAAAAAAGACAGAGTGCCTCGTGAACAAGGGGTAGACATTCCGACATGTGAAGGATACATAAACACAGGGAGCAATGGGAGGGCAGCAGAACAATGGATAATGTTTCTTACCCAGTTGTCAGGACATGGAGATTTTGATATCTCCACGGGAGCAGTTTCAGACCTCACTGGCCAGTACCAGGATCCTTTTCTCATAGGGAGCCAGGAACTAAATGCCAGCCACCATGCCATTCATCCTGGTTGGCTTCCCCCATTATGTAGAGAAAACACCGTGTGGAGCTGAAGGAACATAGCAGGGCAGGCAGCTCCAGAGGAACAGGAAAGCTGATGTTTCAGATTGAAACCCTTCTTAATTTCCCTGCTGTGTTCCTCCAGCTCCAAATTTTGTTATTTCTGACTCCAGCATCGGTAGTTCTTGCTATCTCTTGCCCCCCATCATGTGCTGTTTCTCCTGGAATGATTGGTGAGGTGAAAGGGGAGAGCACATGGGGAAAGGAAGTGAGGTGCTGCAAGTCAGTAAATAGGCAGTGTAGAGGGCCAAGCAGTGTTACAGCTTATGGAGATTTGGGCTGGGTATGAGCAGATGTGCAAATCTGTGCATACAGAGTGGTAGTCCTGGAGCCTTCTGGGAGATGTGTGCAGTAGCAGGGGCAGAGTAAGAGTGAGTTAGGGGAACAAAGATGCTAGCACTTACAATGGCAGAGCACAGAGGATAATGGACCTTCTCCCAACATTATTCTTTTGACAGTGGAGACTGTACTGACCTGCGTAGCAACCTGGGATCAGTAGGGCCTGGTGTTGTGACCTCTTCTGCTGGTCCTGGAGGAAGAGAAGGTCTCTCCTCTGCAACACCTCATCTTCAAGGCCATCGGAGGTCCCTGTTGATAAAGCTAATTATAAATCCCTCTCATTTTCCATGTCCAGAGTAAATGACATGAACTGTGTTGGAGAGCTCGAGACTGACAACACTCAACAGGGTAAACTCTGGGATGTCCCAGCATCAGTTAGAATTTCTGCCTATGGCAAGTGGAGGAGAACTGAAGCAGGGCATCATAGTAGAGTGCTATGTAGTTAATGAGTTGAATTTGGGACAATAACGTGAGTAAACATCTAGTTTTCTCAGACAGAAACTGTTCACAAATCTTACTAAAAATGACACTAGGTTGATTTCCACTGATATTCATCAACATTGGTATTTAATGTAGGTGAAATGGAATATAAAAACAGGAACACTTCTTGCAACTTTCCACAGCCTCGATAAGATTGCTCCTAGGCTTCAATTGAAAAGAAATATAATAATGTTAGTAACATTGCAGATAATGCTCATTCAACTCATTCCTGGTTGAATAGGTTGGGCCGAAACCCATGGGAGTATAGAAGAATTTGAGGTGATTTCATCAAAATGTATACAATCTTGAGGCACTTGATAGAATGGGTAGCTGGAAGTGTTTCTTCTTTTGTGAGAAACTAGAATCAGGGACACAATTTAAAGTATGAGGTCTTCCATTCAAGGCAGAAATGAGCAGAAACCTTTATTTCTCTGGATGTGAGTTTGCTCGCTAAGCTGGAAGGTTCATTTTCAGACGTTTAGTCACTTTTTTTGTTTGAAAAAAATATACTTTATTCATAAGATGTACAAAAGAAATATATATACACACCTACCCAGTCATGCAAGCCGCTCCGGGTTACCCAGGGGGTACGTACACCAACTAAAGGAAAAAAAAACAAAGAAGGAAAAAAAAAAGCAAAATAAAAATCCCAGCAGTCGTCACCCCGCACAGTCCCCATTGGCCCCCTGACCAGTTGGGGAAGGCGCCAGCTGGGCCCAGTTACCAGACGGGGCTCTTTTTTTCTATTCTGGACGAGGGGTTTCATACCGTGGTCTTTCCCCACTGCGCCTTGGCGGCGGCTGCCCCAAGCTTTAGCGTGTCCCTAAGCACGTAGTCCTGGACCTTGGAGTGCGCCAGTCTGCAACATTCGGTCGGGGTCAGTTCTTTCAGCTGGCAGACCAGCAAGTTGTGGGCAGACCAAAGAGCATCTTTCACCGCATTGATGGTCCGCCAGGCGCAGTTGATGTTGGTCTCGGTGTGCGTCCCGAGAAACAGCCCACAGAGCACAGAGTCCCGCGTCACGGAGCTGCTCGGGACGAACCTCGACAAATACCACTGCAACCCCCTCCAGACCTCCTGCGCGTAGGCACACTCCAGAAGGAGGTAATCGACAGTCTCGTGCCCCGCCCCCCCCACCCCCACCTCGAGGGCAGCGTGCAGTGGCACAGATTCCGGGCATGCATAAAGGATCTCACTGGCAGGTCCCCTCTCACCGCCAGCCAAGCAATGTCCTTGTGCTTGTTTGAAAGTTCTGGCGATGAGGCATTCTGCCAAATGACTTTGGCAGTCTGCGTGGGGAACCACACGACGGGATCCACCCTCTCCTTTTCCCGAAGGGTCTCGAGGATACTACGTGCTGACCACTGCCTGACGGCCTTGTGGTCGAAGGTGTCTCCTCTCAAAAATTTCTCCACGCAGGACAGGTGGTACGGAACGGTCCAACTACTCGGAGAATTCCGCGGCAACGAGGCCAGGCCCATCCTTCGCAACACCGGGGACAGGTAGAACCTCAGTAAGTAGTGACACTTGGTATTTGCGTACTGAGGGTCTACGCACAGCTTTATGCAGCCGCACACAAAGGTAGCCGTCAGGGCGAGGGTGGCGCTCAGTACGCCCTTTCCCCCATTTTCCAGGTCTTTGTACATGGTGTCACTGCAGACCCGGTCCATCCTCGACCCCCAAATGAAGTGGAAGATGGCCCGGGTGACCGCAGCGGCGCAGGTCCAGGGAATAGGCCAGGCCTGTGCCACATACAACAGTACCAAAAGCCCCTCGCACCTGACAACCAGGTTCTTACCCGCAATAGAGAGGGACCGGAGCGTCCACCTGCCCAGCTTCTGCTTCAATTTGGTGATACACTCCTCCCAAGTCTTAGTGCATGCCCCAGCTCCACCAAACCAAACACCCAGCACCTTCAGGTAGTCTGTCCTGACGGTGATTGGGATGAAGAAGCGGTCGTCCCAGTTCCCGAAGAACAGGGCCTTGCTCTTACCCCTATTGACTTTGGCACCCGAGGCCAGTTCAAACTGGCCGCAGATGTCCAATAGTCTACTCACCGACCGACGATCGGTGCAGAAGACGGCGACATCGTCCATGTACAGGGAAGTCTTGACTTGAAGGCCTCCGCTGCCTGGGATAGTCACGCCCTTCAGGCTCACGTCCTTCCTGATGGATGCGGCAAAGGGCTCCACACAGCACACAAACAAGGCAGGAGAGAGCGGGCAGCCCTGCCTGACTCCAGATCTAACAGGAAAACTGTCCGATTCCCACCCGTTGATGGAGACTGTCCTAACGATGTTGGAGTAGAGCAGCCGGATCCAATTGCGCATGCCCTCCCAGAACCCCAATTTGGAGAGGACGTCCCTCATGTAAGCATGAGAGACCCTGTCGAAGGCCTTCTCCTGGTCCAGGCTGACGAGGCAGGTGTCCACCCGCCTGTCCTGTACGTAGGCGATCGTATCCCTGATGAGCGCGAGGCTCTCAGCGATCTTCCTGCCTGGCACAGCACAGGTTTGGTCAGGGTGAATCACTGACTCCAGGACAGACCTGACCCGGTTGGCTATGACCTTGGCCAGGATTTTGTAGTCCACGTTCAATAGTGAAATGGGACGCCAATTCTTAATTTCTTCCCTCTCCCCCTTCCTCTTGTAAATGAGGGTGACGATGCCCTTCCTCATGGACTTGCACATTTCCCCTGCCTGAAGCGCACTATCGTACAGCTCCAGCAGGTCCTGGCCGACCAGGTCCCACAGAGCGGAATACAGCTCGACCGGTAAGCCGTCGCTCCCGGGAATCTTATTCCTCTCCAAGGACTTGAGGGCTCTGGTCAGCTCGTCCAGGGATATCGGCCGGTCCAGCCACTCCTTCGTGCCGTCGTCCAAGACCTCCGTGATAGACGACGGGAACGACTCGGAGGCACGTGCTGTCCGTGGGCTTCATGTCGTACAGTCCGGCATAGAAGGATCTGCTGATCCTCAAAATGTCAGGCTGAGACGACGTCACCGAGCCATCTTCCTCCCTCAGCCAGCTAAGCACAGAGCTCTCTTTATGCACCTTCTGAAAGAAGAAACGCGAGCACGTCTCGTCCTGCTCCATGGAGCGGACACTGGACCAGAAGATTATCCTGGAGGCCTCCGCGGCGAAGAGCAAGGCTTACTGATCCCTCACCTTGGAGGTCCTCCGTGACATTGACCCCCATCAACTGCAGAAGGAGCAGGTTCTGCACCCTTTTCTGGGGTCGCGACAGCTTTCCCCGCCTCTCTCTCGCCTTCCGAGCACCCTTGAGGACAAAGAACCACTTGATGCTCTCCTTCACCATCTCCCACCAGTCACCCAGAGACTCAAAGAGGGGTTTCACGGTTCTCCAACCGGCGTACTCCCTCTTAAGCTCTTGGACGTTCTCTGGGGTCAACAGAGTCGTGTTGAGCTTCCACGACCCCTTGCCGGCCGGCTGGTCGTCCTGTAAGTGACAGTCGGCCAGCAGGTGGCAGTGGTCAGAGAAGAACACCGGCTCAACGCCGGTGGACCTAACCGAGAACGCCCGTGACACAAACAGGAAGTCTATCCTTGAGCGAATAGACCCGTGTGGCCGCGACCAGGTGTACCTCCGCTGCACTCCGTCTGCAGGGGTGCTGAAGACGTCGAGCAGCTTGGCGTCCTTCACCGTGCCCATTAGGAATCTGGATGTGATGTCCAGTTTACTTCCCCCACCCGCTGTCCCCACGCCGGATCTTCCATCTGCATCGATGATGCAGTTGAAGACTCTGCCTAGGATGACCGGCACGGACGTGGCCAGCAGGGGTGGAAGCCGCTGCAGGACGGCCAACCGCTCACTCCGTACCGCTGGGGCGTACACGTTGATCAGCCTCAGGGGAGCATTCCTGTAGGTGACGTCAGCCACTAGGAGGTGCCCCCCCCCCCCCCACCACCTCCTGAACTTGAGAGATGGTGAAGTCGCGCCCCCGCAGCAAAAATAGCCCGGCCCGAGGACCGACAGTCGTTACCCCCCAACCAGATCGGAGGCCCACAGGTCCAGGCGCCAGACCATTTCCCGTACCTGCCGAGGTGTGGTATCCCGCACTCCTCCAGAAACAGGAGGTCCACCTTGATGGTGGTCAGGTAGGCCAACGTGGACACATCTTGCGGTTGACTTGACGCTGCACACATTAATGCTCGCAACTCGTACCCCCATTGTGGGCAGTGGCCGCAGTACCCTCCCCAAGTCCAAGGTCCAGCCCCTCCATCTGTCCCTTCATGCCCATTGCCTGGGCTAACTGCTGGACACTCTCCGGGCTCAGGAAACCATCCGTGCTGCCTTCCGGGTGGCATCCCCCCCGTCGTGGGTGCGGAGGCTGGAAAGTCCGGCTCTGGTCAGGCTAGGGACGCGCTGTCTCCTTCTTCCCGCCTGGAAGTTCGGAGGGGGGCCCTCCAGTGCCCCAGCGGCACTTGACTGGGTGTCGGAGGGAGCCTCAGGATGCCTCCCGTCACCTGGAGGCGTGGTGCTGCTTTCCTTCTCCCTCGAGATCTTTAACTTCTGCTTCGGGCGGGCCCTCTCCAAATCCCCCTCGTCAGAGGAGCTCTTATAGCCCCCCTGTAGCTGCCTCTTCCCGCCTGATGGTTGCGGTTCCTGGGCCCGTCGACGCACCTCCCTCCTCGCTTTCCGGACCGTCGTCCACTCCCCTGGGTCGCCTGTCGCCGCCTCCATCGACTCCGGGTTGTTGGGCATGGGCGGAGACTGCAGGGGCGCTTTGCTGGCCTTGGGCCCTCCTGAATGACCTGGTCCTCCTGCACATTAGTGGGGTCCTTGCTGTGCCCTGGTGCCTTCCTCTCCTCCGGGGGCGCTGGTCCCGCATTGCCCCTGCCAGCAACCTGTGCGTAGGTGGTCCCCCGCCGCGGGCATGCCCTATAAAGGTGGGCTGCTTCCCCACATAGGTTGCAGCTTTTCTCTTGTGGGCAATCCTTTGCAAGGTGTCCCTCCTCCCTGCAGATGGTGGCTTTGCAGTCGGCTGCCACATGACCTGACCTACCACTGGCACGGCAGACTTTAGGTTGCCCTGCATACGTCAGGTAGCCCCTGCTCCCGCCGATTGCGAAGCTGGACGGTGGGTGTACGACATTCCCGTCCGCGCCCATCCTCAGCATCACCTTGACCTGCCTCTTACTCGTCCAGATGCCAAAGGGGTCCACGATGTCAGTTAGGTTCCCTTCCACCTTTATGTACCTTCCGAGGAAGGTCAGGACATCAACTGCTGGCACATGCGAGTTGTACATATGTATAGTCACCATACGGCTCCTCTGTGCTGGCATCACAAACAGCGCGACAGCGGTCAATACAGAGAGGGGGCCCTCACCTCCTTTCTCCTTGAAAACCTCCAGGAAGCGCTCGCAAAGCTTGGCACTCCTGAAGGTCACGTCGTAAAAGCCTCCTCCGGGGAAATCCTGCAGGCAGTAAATGTCCGCAGCAGCGAATCCACAACAGTCCACCAGGACCCTCTTCACGAAGAAGGTGCGGTCCATAGGTGCACCATCATCCACCTTCTTTACAGAAACACGGATGGTGTTCCGGACCCCCTGACCTGGGGCACGAGCACTTGCCGCAGCCATCGTTGCAGGTTGGCTGCTCCCCTGATCCAGCATTAGGCCAAAGCCAGCGTTAAGATCTACTGGTCGCAAGGGTGCACAGCCAACCCGACGTCCTCCTTTCACCTCCAAGACAGCACTCTCCTCCTCTCAGTCCACAAGAGAGTGGGCCTTTATTGTGTTCCAGATGTAACCTGGTTCACTGAGCTTGCTGGTTTGTTCCCTGACATTTCATCACCATGCTAGGTACCATCATCAGCGAGCCTCCGACAAAGCGCTGGTGTTATGTCCCGCTTTCTATTTATCTGGTTAGGTTTCCTTGGGTTGGTGATGTCATTTCCTGCGTTGGTGATGTCATTTCCTGTTCTTTTTTTCAGGGGATGGGAGATTGGCTCCAAATCAATGTGTTTGTTGATGGAGTTCCGGTTGGCATGGCATTCCAACCGGAACTCCATCAACAAACACATTGATTTGGAGCCAATCTCCCATCCCCTGAAAAAAAGAACAGGAAATGACATCACCAACGCAGGAAATGACATCACCAACCCAAGGAAACCTAACCAGATAAATAGAAAGCGGGACATAACACCAGCGCTTTGTCGGAGGCTCGCTGATGATGAAATGTCTGAAAAATGAACCTTCCAGCTCAGTGAGTAAACTTGCATTCAGAACCTCAACCTGAGCTACAAATCTTCTCAAAACTTGCTACCTTTATTTCTCTGAGTTATTACTCTCTGGAATTTCCTTCCTCAGAAAGCAGTGAATGTAGGGTCATTGGATTTCTGCAATGGTGAGTTAAATGGATTGTTGATAGACAAGAGAGCCAAGGGGCAAAGAGAGAGATGAGCTTAAGATCGTAACCAGATTAGCCATGCTCTTATTTTTAAGGTGGCTCCTTTTCAAAGTGCTGACTAGCATAGTCTGCTCATTTGTTCCAATGTTTAGATTTGTACTGGTGTTCTTTGTTATAGAGCAGATCAGACCCGGTCAAAATATATTAAGAAGGTAGCCATGACCTAATCTTTCTCTTACTTTAAAAGATAAGTGTAAGGTGCTGTGTACCAACTGCAATTTGATTGGTCAAATTACTTGACTTGAAGCAACACACAATTTATTCAAACTCTATGGTTAAAATACAACACAAGAAAGAGGAACTTGCAATAATGTAACTCTATGAGAAAACTGAATGGAACAAAAGATTATTTTACTACTAAACAGTAACTGTTCCACTAAAATAACATTCCATAACCATAACCACAACCTTGGCAAAAAGCAAACTTAGAACACAGAACGTCTTACTTGCAACTCCCACAGCAGGAGGAGAAGTCCCAGCTTTTGGCTGTAATCGAGAAAGAGAAAAAAATAGCTTACACTTCAAGACCTCAACAGTAGCAATTTAAAGCTAAAGATTCTGGGTGAATAGAAGTTTTGCCACACCCATTCAGGGTGCTTCTATTGTTCCAACTTAAGAACAGAAGCACCAAGGCTTCACAACTTTACATAACTGCATGGCACCTGCTCCTCAATCTCTCTTTTTTAAAAAAAAAGAGCTTTTTAAAGCCAAGGCATCTTCATATATTCCATAAGATGTCATGCAAACCTGAATAAATCACAGTTAGACTTTTTCTCCAGAGGTTTTCATTGAAATTCTCCTCTTAAAGTCTTACTGGCACAAAAGGAAACCCTTCAGTCCATTGGATAATAGACAATAAAATGTGAAGCTGGATGAACACAGCAGGCCATGCAGCATCTCAGGACCACAAAAGCTGACGTTTCAGGCCTAGACCCTTCATCAGAGAGAGGGATGGGGTGAGGGTTCTGGAATAAATAGGGAGAGCGGGGGAGGCGGACCGAAGATGGAGAGAAAAGAAGATAGGTGGAGAGGAGAGTATAGGTGGGGAGGTAGGGATGAGATAGGTCAGTCCAGGGAAGACGGACAGGTCAAGGAGGTAGGATGAGGTTAGTAGGTAGGAGATGGAGGAGCGGCTTGGGGTGGGAGGAAGGGATGGGTGAGAGGAAGAACCGGTTAGGGAGGCAGAGACAGGTGGACTGGTTTTGGGATGCAGTGGGTGGAGGGGAAGAGCTGGGCTGGTTGTGTGGTGCAGGGGGGGAAGGGGACGAACCGGGCTGGTTTTGGGATGCGGTGGGGGAAGGGGAGATTTTGAAGCTGGTGAAGTCCACATTGATAGTCTTGGGCTGCAGGGTTCCCAAGCGGAATATGAGTTGCTGTTCCTGCAACCTTCGGGTGGCATTGTGGCACTGCAGGAGGCCCATGATGGACATGTCATCTAAAGAATGGGAGGGGAAGTGGAAATGGTTTGCGACTGGGAGGTGCAGTTGTTTATTGAGAACCGAGTGGAGGTGTTCTGCAAAGCAGTCCCGAAGCCTCCGCTTGGTTTCCCCAATGTAGAGGAAGCCACACCGGGTACAGTAGATGCAGTATACCACATTGGCAGATGTGCAGGTGAACCTCTGCTTAATGTGGAAAGTCATCTTGGGGCCTGGGATAGGGGTGAGGGAGGAGGTGTGGGGGCAAGTGTAGCATTTCCTGTGGTTGCAGGGGAAGGTGCCGGGTGTGGTGGGGTTGGAGGGCAGTGTGGAGCGAACAAGGGAGTCACAGAGAGAGTGGTCTCTCCGGAAAGCAGACAGGGGTGGGGATGGAAAAATGTCTTGGGTGGTGGGGTCGGATTGTAGATGGCGGAAGTGTCGGAGGATGATGCGTTGTATCTGGAGGTTGGTGGGGTGGTGTGTGACAATGAGGGGGATCCTCTTTGGGCGGTTGTGGCGGGGGCGGGGTGTGAGGGATGTGTTGCGGGAAATGCGGGAGACGCGGTCAAGGGCGACCACTGTGGGGGGAAAGTTGCGGTCCTTGAAGAACTTGGACATCTGGGATGTGCGGGAGTGGAATGCCTCATTGTGGGAGCAGATGTGGTGGAGGCGGAGGAATTGGGAATAGGGGATGGATTTTTTGCAGGAGGGTGGGTGGGAGGAGGTGTATTCTAGGTAGCTGTGGGCGTCGGTGGGCTTGAAATGGACATCAGTTACAAGCTGGTTGCCTGACATGGAGACTGAGAGATCCAGGAAGGTGAGGGATGTGCTGGAGATGGCCCAGGTGAACTGAAGGTTGGGGTGGAAGCTGTTGGTGAAGTGGATGAACTGTTTGAGCTCCTCTGGGGAGCAAGAGGTGGCGCTGATACAGTCATCAATGTAACAGAGGAAGAGGTAGGGTTTGGGGCCTGTGTAGGTGCGGAAGAGGGACTGTTCCATTAGATCCAGGCTGGATGGTTGCATTCACACAACAATTGCCACATTGTTGCACATATAAACCTCTCCCTCTAGTGATGGATGTGTTGCGTGATGTAAACACAACTTTGAGGATCTTTTTGCAAGGATCTCATTTTAACGTGGACCCTGAGAAACTGCCATCTTCAAGCTGACTTCTTTTTTTCTGGCATTAGGCTAGCAGACATGGAGAAAATGAAATGAACGTGTTACCAGACAAGGGAGTCAGATTTGATAACGATAAAAGCACAAACTCACTGACAGACATTGGTATCTCTCAGTTTCAGGAAAAAACAAGTAATATATAGAAACTGCTTTTGGCAATTTTTATCTGCGGTGCACTAGATGGTTCAGAAATTCTACAAAAAGGGCTAGAGAGAGCAAATTAGCATGTGAATCCTACATAGGAAGAATATTTAACAGGCCTTCAAACAGGTCCCTGGAGTGCCATTGTTGCTGCCTGAAGCTCTGACACCTATTGTTTCCTGTATCTTTGCACATCCCTGCAGCTTTTCAGATTGTTTTGTGTGATAATCCACTGTCCTTTGTTC
The DNA here is from genome assembly GCF_030684315.1 of Stegostoma tigrinum. Classification (NCBI taxonomy): domain Eukaryota; kingdom Metazoa; phylum Chordata; class Chondrichthyes; order Orectolobiformes; family Stegostomatidae; genus Stegostoma; species Stegostoma tigrinum. The sequence goes on from NC_081385.1 coordinate 14,346,537, forward strand.
CCCAGTACCTTCCCTTAGCTGTGATCATTCTTTTTCGTTTGAAGAAATCTGAGCACCACAATTGCATTTGACATCTTTCTATAAGATAATTCACTTTCTTCTGCTTGCATTCTTGTCCTTGCATTTGATTCTTTCGTGTTCAGGAACAAGTCTAATGTTATCCTGACATTTCAACAAACAATCATGCTTTGCTGTGACTCCAGCACAATGTTTATCTGGACTGATTCAGTTTGAGTTCTGGTTTCTTCTGATTACAGTTGAGTAGTCATTTTCACCAAAGTGCTCAGCGAGACATTGACAATACTGTTTTGCCATACTACATAAGTAATTGCAAAAACGGATACAATGGAGCATTCTGAAGAAAGATCTTTGGACTAGTTAACTCTGTTTCTCTCTCCACAGAAGCTGCCAGACCTGCTGAGTTATGATGGAGCCCATGTGACTTCTCTGCCGGTACCTTTGTGTTGGAAGGATCTGGGTTTGAGTCCCACCCAGGACTAGCTGGCCAGAGAAGGAGCATTCACATAAGACCATAAGATGTAGGAGCAGAACTAGGCCGTTTGGACATCAAGTGTGTTCTGCCACATGACTCTTTGTTAAACTGCCTGGAAAGCTCTTCTAAAATTCCACATCATTTTCCAAGTGGAAAAATATTTCTGAAGGTAGGCCAAACAAATAAACAAAATGGTACAATAGCTTAATGCACAGACCATGCTTAACTAATCATTTGTCTGTTTCTAACTTGGAAGCTGATCTTCCAATTGCATTGCTCCCAACAGAGGTTTGAGAACTGCCTAAATAAATGGGGATAACCTTGGATTCTTTTGGAAAGCCTAAGAGACTCAAAAGACAAACATCTCTCTTTGCCGCATAATGATCAAGTCATTGATCACCTTTCTCATTCATTTCTGATGAAGGGTCTAGGCCCAAAATGTCAGTTTTCCTGCTCCTCTGGTGCTGCTTGGCCTACTGTGTTCATCCAGCTCTACATCTTGTTATCTGTCTATTTCTCCTTCCACTCCTCCCTTTTCTCCCTGCAGCCAGACAGTGGGTAGCTGAGCCGGATCATGACACCGATTCTGTAGTACTGCTTTTCTATTCATAGATCTCCTTTGTAAAAATTTCTTTTGGACTTGTAATATATAAAAGATATTAGACATTATTGCCATCTACGCAGCCTGCTTTTGGTCTGACCAACCAAACCTTTTAAAGGAGGTGAGAAAATCTTTTGAAACATTTGGTTCAAAAATGTACTGTTTAAAAATGAAATGCGTTTTAACCCAATTTGCTAAATTACAGCTTCTGTAGTGATGTTCCCACAATGCAAAACTACTCGAAGGGTCTGCACATGTTGATTTGGCGTACAGGCAGATTGACCTCCCAATCCAAAAGTTGTTGCTGTGTACAGAAATCAGAGGTCAGCAAAGCAACAAGGAAAATTAGGGGGACTATAGGCCTGTAGTAGCAACACATTATCATCCTGGACCAAATGACAATAACAAAATGTTTAATTGTTGTGGAGTATCATGTCATGGTGAATCAACTGCTCTATTTGTGGTCTTTATACAGGTGGTACTTTCGCATTTACCTCACACATAATCCACCCAATTTGCATTACATTCTGAAATAATTTAATATTCCTTTTGTGATTTCAGAGATTTCAGGAGACTGGTTTTATTTTCACTTCTATTTTCATTCACAAGTGACATATGCACATCAGCAATACTAAAAGTTTCCAAGCCCATTTGTGAAATAAAAACAAAGATTGACCTTTTCTTTGTGGAGGGAGAATTTATTGCATTGGTCGGTCCTACAGTTCTCATTCCAAAATCCTTCAATGTCCTGCTATCCTTTAGTTATAGGTAATCAATTTTAATTCATAACCACAACCTGTTTTTCTGAATCTCAACAATTACTGAACAAACCTGAACAACACAGTTGATGAAACATTAACAGACAAGTCTGATATGTTTCAGGAAGGGCCATATCAGTCTCAAACTCTCCCTCTTCATAGATAATGTCAGACCTGCTGAGGTCAGAAATCACACGACACCATGTTATAGTCCAACAGGTTTGTTTGAAAATACAAGATTTCAGCATCTTACTCCTTCTTCAGGTATTAGTGAGAGACGTAATATCAGACACAATTTCTAAGTAAAAGGTCAAACAGTCACACCATTGATGAGGATGTACTAAACAAAACTAAGATGCTGTTAAACCTATAGTCATTTCAAAGCTTTTAATTGATTAGTATTTATATATAAATCCCTAAATTCCTTTAAAGTCACTGCCCTGAGAGAACTAACGATTTTAGTAATGTAAAGAAGAGGTGAGAATGCATGTTAAGTGTGAGGTCTTGTTTAGAATCTGTGTTTTGGTTTGGAGTCAGACTGGTTTTATTTCTAAAAATAGGAATTTATAAAACGCCACATTGACTGACTGCCTATAAATTGTGGGTTTTTCAAGCAAAATAAAATGCATCTGCAAATACACATTCACCCCATAGATTCGAACATGTGTGACAGGCTGTGTGCGAAAGACTGTGCGTGTGAGTGAGAGGAGATGAAGAGAGAGAGAGAGAGCGTGCGTGTTGTTTGCTGCCTTCAACACATTATAGATGATGATGAGCACCTCAGCAAGATCTTCCTACACCTCCACTTCTCACTTTCAAACAACTGTCAACCCCTAAACAGATCATTGATGGCAGCAAACTACCTAGACTTCAGGACAACATCGACAACTACACCATACAACCCTGTCATGGTAACCTCTGCAAGACATGTCAGATCTTTGACATGGACACTACCTTCACACGTGGAAACACCATCTACCGTGAACACAGCAGATACTCATGTGACTCAGCCCCTGTTGCCCACTTCATACACTGCAGGAAAAGATGCCCCAAGGCAAACTATATTAGCAAAATCATGCATATGCTACAACAATGGACACCGCATAACAATTGCGAAACAGGGATATCCCTCTCAGTGGGGGAACATTTCAGTGGTAAAGGACGTTCGGCCTTGCACTTTTGGATAAACATCCTCCAAGGCAGACTTCAGGATACAGAACAACACCGAGTCACTGAGCAGAGGCTGATAGCCAAGTTTGGTCCCCATGAGGACAGCCTCAACCAGGATCTTGGGTTCACATTGTACCACAGGTGACCCCAGTGCACTGTATATTCTTCACACACATGCGCACGTGCACGCATGCACACACACACGCATGCACGTGCACGGTCTCTACCCCACACACATTCTCTACCCCATTCCCACCAAGCACCCGCGCCCGCCCCCCCACCCCCCCCCCCACCACACACACACACACACACATACACATATGAATCAATGGGATGAATTTGTATTTACAGATACATACTATTTTGTTCAAAAAGCACACAATTTATTGACCGTGAGACAATGTGGCATTTTATAAATTCCTGCTTTAGAAATAAAACCAATCTGACTCCAAGCCAAAACACAAACAGATTCTCAACAAGGCCTCACACTTAACATGCATTGTCTGATCTAACATGCCATCTCTTCCTTACACTGATAAAACCTTTAGTTCTCTCAGGGCAGTGACTTTAAAGGAATTCAGGGATTTACATGTACATCTTAATCAGTTAAAACCTTCTGACTAATTAAAGATTTAACAGCATCTTAGATTTGTTTAGTACATCCTCATCAATGATATGACTCTGTGATCTTTTACTTATAAATTCAGAGTCTGATACTACCTCTCTCACTAGCACCTGAAGAAGGACTAAGACCCCAAAAATAGATACAACAGTGTGTAGGAGGATGTCCATGCCACTCCAACACTGGCACCTCCACATCAGACCTACTGAAATTCTTGAGGTCTTTATTTTTATTTCAGATTTCCAGCTTCTCCAACTCTTACAGCTTATATAATATGTTATACTGTATCATGTATCAAAAAGAAAGGCATAGATCATTATCAACTTGAAATTCAGCTTTAGTTGCATGATACTACAGGGCAAATGATGAATGGAATTATAATAAAGCTATTTCTGTCATGGGGACTGAACCTTCTCCCTTCAGAATAAACAAACAGTTAACTTTGAGTGTGGGGATTTTGAAGTTTAAAATTGGAATCTTGTATTTCATTTGCAACAGTAAACTGAAGCAGAATTAATGGCCATTTTACTAAAGACTTTTGATGCTGGAATTTAAAATCACTGTGAAGTATTTTCCTGAACAGTAATGTGAAAGTTCCAGCATGAACTGCAAACTGGGATATTGACTTGTAGCTCACATGCAGTAGTATCAAACCTGATTAAATAAGGCAGTTCCTTGGAGTTAATTCAAATGTCTAGAGCATAGAATACATGTAAAAATTCAATAAAGCAATAGTTAGACTGCAGTTCAATCATAATGGACAGTTTTGGGAAACCACCTATTGAAAGGATATTAAAGCAAGTCTTGCCTTCAAGAGTGAAAAATTATAATTATGGAGGAAAGGTGCAAGATACTGGAACGCATTCCACTGAAGTAGAAAAGGCATTTAACAGATTTATTAAAGCTATTAAAAGATGAAAAGGAATTAGCTATGTTTTTCCTTCAGTTTTATTCATCAATAGAATGTGAGCATCACTGGCAAGGTCAACATGTATTGACCATCCCTATTTGCCTTTGAGAACATGAGAGTGAGTTAAGTTCTTGAACTAGTATCAGAGATAATGGGAACTGCAGATGCTGGAGAATTCCAAGATAATAAAATGTGAGGCTGGATGAACACAGCAGGCCAAGCAGCATCTCAGGAGCACAAAAGCTTTTGTGCTCCTGAGATGCTGCTTGGCCTGCTGTGTTCATCCAGCCTCACATTTTATTATCTAAGTTCTTGAACTGCTGACAATCAATGAGATTGTGACAAGGGAAGGTTTTCCTTCCTCATCCCTTGAAAACTGCAACCTTTGATACAGTGACCAGAGATAATGGGAACTGCAGATAGGCCCGAAATGTCAACTTTTGTGCTCCTAAGATGCTGCTTGGCCTGCGGTGTTCATCCAGCCCCACACTTTGTTACCTTTGACACAGTTGCCCCATTATCCTTCTTTCTTTCCCTAATGTCTTTCCTTTGTGGTCCAGTTTGATCAGACTGCTCTCACCTGGCTCTATCTACCCCTGTCTAATAGTAGCCACAGAATGATTTACAATCTCTTCTCTTTTTGTTCCCACATTGTTACCAGCAAAATCCCTCAAGCATATACATAGGCTTTGCCTAACACTAATTGGGATTCTGACTTTCACATGAGTCATCATCTGAAGTCACAGCATTACATTACACATATACACTGACAACACCCATTGTCTTTTTCAACTTCTGCATTGTTACTAAATATCAAACTGCTTACTTGACACCCAGCATTGGAAAAACAGAAATCTCCTCTGAAAAACATTGTAAAGCGTAAAACCATTATTTTTGGTCCCCGCACCAAACTCTCATCCCTATTTACTGATTCCATCCCTCTTCTTGGCAACACTCTTGGGAAGAAGGCAATCTGTTTTCAACAGCGGATTCAACATCTGACCCTAAGATGAGTTTCCAATTCAAATTTTTACCATCGCTAAGACTGTTCATTTCCACTTCAGTAACAGTGTCTGACTTTCACCCTTTCTCGGTTCATCACTGATGCTGAAACCCTCCATATACGCCTGTTACCTTGAGATTAACTATTTCTGTGCACTTTTGAGTCATCTTCCTCATACTACCCTAAGCAAACTTGAGCTAGTCTATAGCTCTACTGACCACGTCCTAACTCAGAGCAATTCCCATTCTCCTTTCATTCATATCCTTGCTTATGGACGTTGCTCAAGCAAGATTCAAATTTTGAAAATACCCATCCTTGTTTTCAAATCTCTCCATGGTCTGGTATCTTGTAATTGTCTTTAGTACCAAAACATCCAAGAAAATCAGCACACTCCTAATATTCACAATTAAAGGATAAATCTTTTTTCCTTCTTAATTCCCCTAAGAGATTTTCTTTAAGACTTCAACTCTGTCACAGATGGCTGGTTGTATGTGATGCTTTCTGATAAGGAAGAGTTAAGGGATATCCATTGCTTTGGGGGAAAAAAAGCTTTCATTGTTCTTTGTTCTGTTAAGAATTCTTGTAAGAACAAATAAAAATCTGGAAATTTTACAATTCTCCCAAGTAGTCTGATTCACAAAGCAGTTTCAAGAACTTCATTCCAAATGTACCAAGCCATATTATTACCTTGTGTAAATTTATTATGTCCACACCCACCTTCTTCAATTTGCATTCAGTTGGATAAAAGGTTTCTGGATATCTTTGAAGTCAATCCAACTTAATTCTGACTTTCCAGCTCTAACAGTTGAACTGAACCCAAAGAGGAGGCAACTTGTTCTGAATATTAAGTGTAACCACTTATAAAGAGCAGCTTTAAAAAATTGCTACATCTACATACAACAGATATCTTTACACAAAACCGCTCTTCCTATTCTCTCATGTTACCTCTTTCTTGAGATATCTCATAATATAATAATTACTTGTTCCCAAAGATTGATTAAGGAATTTAGTGAACATGATGGATGTGTTGCTGTTTGATCCAGATGACGTAAGTGTGTTGGAAACTCGAACCAATGTTACTTCCATCTACAGTATATAAATCATTAGCATTGACCTACAGGCTTTTTGGAAATGGCAAAAATTGACCAACCATTTTGCACTCACCAGAATCATAAATATCAGTGCGACAAATAAATAAAATTGTTTTTAGTGATGGTGAGGGAAAAATTTTGACCATTGTGCCAGTACAATTCCTTGCTCCTCTTCAAATATTGTCTAAGATCTAAAACATACAGTTAATATACAATTTCAATTTGAAGTTGAGTTTGAAGTCTCATCAGAAGCATTGGAATATCTGACAATGTGACACATCCCAAGAGTCAGCTTAGATTTTGTATTGGAATGGACTCCATCTTTGGTAGATGAAATATGCTTCAATCGCAACTAGTTCTATCGAAGTAGAAACAATATTAAAAAAAAAGCATTGAGTTGTATAAGGATATAAATGCCCAGGAAGTCCAAACTTGTTGAAAAGTATAGGTTTCATGGAGTGCCTTAAAGAAAAGAGTGAGGAGGAGAGGAAGAGGGAGATTATTCCAGAGCTGGCAGTTGAAGGCATAGTCACAAATTTTGAAGCAATTAAAAATGAAGTGGTCAGAATTAGAGGAGCACAGATATCTTGGAGAGTTGTGGAGTGGGAGGAGATTACAAAGATAGATGAGGTGAAACCTTAAGAGATTCAGAAATAAGGAGAAGAGTATTATCTTAAGTGCATTATTGGTTCAAATATCCAATACTAATTTTTAAGTGATTTTGAACACAGTACTTAGTTTTAAGTGGACCTAATACTGAATATTTACTCCTAAGTAGAGTGGTCAAAGTACATTTTTCTAGATGGATTTATTATTCAAACATTATTTTCTAGGTGAACCGACTATTTTAATTATTCTACCTGTTAAATATTCTCATCATTACTATAATGTAGTGCAGGATTGATTCTGATAATAATGTTGTTATGCTGTCATTATAAAACTGTAGACTCATATTTTATACATCAAGAACCAAAAAAAAGACTTTTGTAGATTTCTTAAATGAGGATTTCTATGTACTGAGATTGATTAATTACAGGAGGGATGTGATTGCACTGGCCATGCTGCAGAGGAGATTAGCTGGGATTTTGCCTGGGCTGGAGAGTTTCGATTACGAAGAGAGATTGCACAGATTGGGATTGTTTTCCTTAGAACAGATGAAAATGAGCAGAGTAATGATTAAGATGTATAAATTGTGAAGGGGATAGATAGGGTAGACAATAACTTGATGGAGGGCATAGATTTAATGTAAGGGACACAGGCTTTAGAGGAGGTATGAAGAAAATGATTTTCACTCAGAGGGTTGTGGGAATCTGGACTCACTGCCTGCATAGGTGGTAGTGGCAGAAATCCTCATACTATTTAAGAAGTATTTAGATGTGCACATATGGTGCCAAGGCACATACGAAAGGCCCAAGAAAATTGGATTACAATAGACAGATGGTTGTTTTTGGTCAGCAGGAAGGCAATGGGTTCAAGGACCTAATGCTGAATTGTAGATCCCCATGACTCTCCTTTCAAGGAAGTTCTTTTTGATTTAATATACCATCGGTCATCAGAATATTCCTGAGTTAGGAAGTTTTCCTTTAGGTCTAAGTCTTGAAGTTAAGAGTGATGTTGATGAAGTTCTTCCCAATATTTAGTTGACATCAGCAATACTTTCCACTGAATAAATTGGGGAGATAATGGCCTAGCAGTATTATCATTGGCTTAATCATCCCCGAAGCTCAGCTAATGTTGTGGGAACCTAGGTTCAAGTCCTGCCTTAGCAGCTGATGGAACTTGAATTCAATAAAAAATCTGGAATTTAGGGTCTAATGCTGACCATGAAGCCATTGTCAATTGTCAGGAAGAGCCCATCTGGTTCACAAATATCCTTTAGAGAAGGAAACTGCCATCCTTACCTGATCTGGCCTACATGTGACTCCTATCCAGCAATGCCCTCATTCTGTGAACAATTTTTTTAAAAGTGCCTTGCCAGAGGTAAATATAGTAGAATCTTAACAGAACAGCAATGCTGAGCAAGTTATAATTGGATAATAAAATCCAATGATTCAATAGCTTTCCTCTCATTTCATTTTATTCCATCCATTATTGTTTATTATGACCTATTGCTGAAATTATTTCTTCAGCATGTGTTATCTGTTGCAAAAAACTGTCATAAAAAAGTTTTGCTTTGATCTTGTATTCATGTTGACTCCTGGTTAAATTTCCTCTGAATGAGATTCTCTTGAGACTGGAAGCAGGCAACCAGCATGAGTGAATGATAAAAGAAATGTGTGAAAAACTTTCAAGGTGAGAGTGTTGTGAAATTAAAACAAAACTTGTTTTCTTTCAGCCAATGTGTCCCTGAATTTCATCACAAACTTGAGATACTGTGATTGCTTTCTATGTCAGGAAATGCATATATGATCACTTACACAGATACATGGATTTGCTAATGAAAAATAAATAAGTTGGGAACTTAAACCAACATTCAATTTTCAGATTTTTCTGTTTGTCAGTTGCTGTGATAGTTGAGATGTATTCTGTCTATACAACTCTACGGTGTGTTTTTAGATTAATGCTCACAAATATTCAAGATTCACCAAGATGCTCATGACTGACTCCAAAATTGAAAAGTGCGGATATGCTCGATTCTAATACATTATTATTGACAAGATAGGATCGAGCAGTTTGAGGTCTCAGTGTGCAATTTACTAAGCAGAACAAACATCACATTTCTATTTTGCAGTTAAACAAACCAATAAGAAATATTATTCAATTATAAAGATATTGACCTCAGTTCAAGAAATACCAGATCCATAAAATGATGAACCTTCTTCACTGTAATTGTATTATCACAGGCTGTAATGGAATGACATTTTCATACATTATGAATTCAGTTGCTTTAAAAACATTCATATTCTTCTGAATTATTTAAAACATAATGATATTTAGTTTAGCTAAATATCATTTCAATCAGGTCTTTCTCAAATTATATAAAAGATGATTTGAAGACTGATTTTTCAAATTAGATGGAACAAAACTCCTTGCATTTATATAGCACCTTTAACATAATAAAATGTCAAATAGTCACAGAGTCATTGAGTGGTACAGCATGGAAACAGATTCTTTGGTCCAACTAGCCTACACCAATCATAATCCTAAACTAAACTGGTCCCACCTGCCATCTCCTAGCTCATACCCCTTCAAACATTTCCTATTCATGTCCAAATGTCTTTTAAATTTTGCAATTGTACCCACATCCATCACTTTCACGGGAAGTTCATTCCACAAGCTAATTACCCTCTGTGTAAAAAAAATTGCCTCTCATGTCTTTTTCAAATCTTTCTCCTCTCACCTTAAAAATGTGTTCCCTAGTTTTGAAAACCCCATCACAGGGAAAGGACAACTACCATTAACCTTATCTGTATCTCTCATTGTTTTAAAAAATTCTATCAGGTCACCTCTTAACCTCGTATGCTCCAGTGAAAAAAGTCCCAGTCTATCCAGTCTTTCTTTATAACTCAAACCTTCCATACTTGACAACATCCTGGTAAATTTCTTCTGAACATTTTCAGCTTAATAATAAACTTCCTATAACTGGGATGGCAGGAAATTGACACAGAATTCCAGAAGAGGCCTCACCAATGTTGTGCACACAACACAACTTCCCAACTCCCATACTCAAAGAATTAAGCAATGAAGGTAAGTGTGCCAAGCATCTTTTTAACCTGTTTGATACCACGCCATATAAGAAAATCAAAGCTTGACTAGGAAAGTACATCTAAACAAAGGTTATGAAGAAGAAAGAAGAGAATGGAGAGCTTTAAAGAGATAAAGAAAATATCTCAGTGCCAAAGGTAGATTAGTTTAAATCAGGGAAGTGCAAAAAGCCAGTATGACAGGAGAACAGATTCCTCAGATGGTTGTCAGGCTGGAAGAGCCTATTGAGTTAAAGAGGGATGCCAAGTGAAGGATTTGAAAACAAGAATGAGAATTTGAAATTGAAGTGTTGTCTCACCAGGGACCAATGTAGATCTAGTAAAAGAAAACTTGTCTTCTAATCATTTTGAAAATTCCTCTTCTGTAAGATCTGTGGCTGTAGGATATTTTGGATTGAGGCATTCCAGAGGAATAAATCTGTGGTTTTAGTAATCAAAAATCCAGAGCCAGTTTATCATAAATGAATTACACTTCCTTTCAGCCCAAGATGATTGAAAACCATCTCAATAATTCCTAAAACATTAGACAAATGTATAAAGCCAATAAGGAATAGGACAGCATAGAGAAATTAAAGTCTGCAGACTTGTAAAACACACAATAAAACTCATTTACTATTTCATGTCTCTGTCAACAAATGTGTATGAAATATCCTGAAATGCCAGCACACAATGTGTATTTAATTTGCTATCCTAAAAATTCATTTTGGATGAATCTGAGTGGCTACAGGAAGTTCACAGGTAGAGATAAGGTCACAAGGAAAATCTTCACCTCATTCTTCATAATATCTCTTCCGTTACATACCAGCATGTTCTTACTCAAGAAAAAGTGGAAAAATACAGTGACAAGTGACAATTAAATCCAAAATAATACTAAGCTGCAGTTGGCTGTTCTCTCTTTCTCTCCCTGGTTAGCTCTGTCCCAGTGCTCTCGTTAAGATGTAGCCAGCAGGGAAGCAGTGATTGATGGGTGGGTGTTGAATGTGTCCCATGACATTCAGATAAGGAGAAGAGCATTGAGCTTCTTGACCCTGTTTCAGCATTCAATTAAAATGAAATGGATTTGTAGCTTAGCTCCATTTTCTTACCTTAGTTGTGTAACCACTAAATTCCTTCCTACCAAAAATCTAACACTGTCAATTTTGCGGTTTTCCATTGACCAATATTCGTTAGCTTTTCAGTGGAAAGAGGATCAAGATTTCCGTTATGGCTTATGTGCAGAGGTACTTCATAGCATTGTCCGCTGAACAGTGTAGCTCTAACTTTAAGGTTGTACCACAGTGTTTTATATTTTGTTGTATGAGTAAACCATCTCACTGCTTATTATGTTGTCTGAGCTCCCTCTAAGATTGCTCACTACAAGTTTGCTTCTACCAATCTTCTTCAGGATAGAAATCTCCAGGATCAGTTTGGTCACATCTGACGTAGGAAAACCATCTTGTATTCTAATAAGAGACCCTGGTCTTAAAAAGTTGTAATTTATTGTATTATAGCCAATTTGGTTTGCATTAGGTTAAGTTAATTAGGTTGCTCCTAGGTAATGACTCAACAGGATTGAGTAGGTTGGGCCTATACTCATTGGAGTGTAGAAAAATGGGAGGAGACCTTACTGAAACATATAAGATTATTATGGGGCTTAGAACATAGAACAATAGAGTACAGTTACAGGCCCTTCAGACCATGATGTTGTGACAAATATGGTGGTAAATTAAACTAATAACTTCTGTCTGCCATTGGTCCATGTCCCGCCATTCCTTGCTTATCTAAAAATCTTTAAATGCTCCCATCACATCTGTCCCCACCATCATCCCTGGGAGAGCATTCTAAACTCCTATCACAATCCGTGTAAAAAATCTATCCATCATGTCCTTTGAATATTGCCCCTCTCACCTTAAATGCATGCCCCCTAATTTTAAACATTAACTCTGGAAAAAGATTCAGGCTGTCAACCCTGTATAAGCATTTCATAATTTTACAGACTTCTATCGAGTTTCCCCTTAGCCTTCGCTGCTCCAGAGAAACAACCTGAGGTTTTCTAATCTCTCTTTATAGCTCATACCCTCTAATCCAGGCAGCATCCTCGTAAACATCTTTGTGCCCCGTCCAAAGCCTCCACATCCTTCCTGTAATGTGGTGACCAGTTCTGAATGCAATAGTCTGAGTGTGGCCTAACCAAAGTCTTATAAAGCTGCAACATGACATCCTGACTCTTGTACTCAGTTCCCTGAACAATAAAGGTATGCCTACACCTTCCTTATCACCCTATCTACTTGTGTGACTGCTTTTATGGCGCTATGGGCTTGAACCACAAGATCCCTCTGGGTAGCAATACTGTTCAGAGTCCTGTGTATACTTTTCCTTAACACTTTATCTCTCAAAGTGCAGCGCCTCACATTTACACAGATTAAACTTCATCTGCCATTTCTCCGCCCATATTTACAACTGATCTATATCCCATTGTATCCTTTAACAACCTTGTACACTATTGACAACTCCACCAATCTTTGTATCATCTGTAAACTTACTAACCCACCCATCTACATTTTCATTCAGGTCATTTATACATATCATGAACAGCAGAAGCCTAAACACAGACCTCTGAGGATTACCACTGGTCAAGACCACCAACCTGAAAAACACCCTCTGTCTTCTATGGGCAAGCCAATTCTGAATCCAAGTGGCCAAGTCATCATGGATCCCAGGCATCTTAATCTTGTGGTTGAGCCTACTATTACTAAAATGCATGTCGACAACACCATTGCTCTGCCTTCATTGATCACTTTGTCACTTCCTTGAAAAATTCGATCAAGTTCGTAAGATATGACCTGCCCTGCACAAAGTCATGCTTTGCCAAACATGTGTTAATCCTGTCCCTAAGAATTCTCTCCAATAGCTTCACAGCCACTGATATGAGCTTCACATGTCTGTAGTTTCCTGGATTGTCCTTATTTCCCTTCTTGAACAGAAGGACAACATTAGCTACTCGCCAGCCCTCAGGGATCTCTCCAGCAGCTAGCAAGGATATAAAGATCTTGGTCAAGGCCCCAGCAACCTCCTTTCTTGCCTCTCTCAATAACCAGAGGTAGATACAATTGGGCCTTGAGGCTACTATAATACTCTTCAAAAGATTCAACACCACTTCTTTCTTGGACTCATAATGTCCTGGCAAATAGCATGCTCCACACAAACCCCACTTTCCTCCACATCCTTCTCCTGAGTGAATACTGACACAAAGTACTCATTTCAGATGTCACCCACATCCTCTGCCTCCAAGCACAAGTTCCTTCCTTCATCCTTGAGTGGACCTACCTTGTCCGTAGTTATCCTATTGTTTTTAATGTGTATGTATACAATTGCTTGGGATTTAAGAAGGTGAATGTGGAAAAGTTGTTTCATATTGTTGACAGTGTAAAACCAGAGGGAGTAATCTCAGAGGAAGGAGTTTGCCCATTTAAGGCAGAGGTGAGGAGAATGTTTTATCTTTCAGGGACATCTAACTGTGGAATTCTTTACTGCACAGAATTGCTGGTGCTTGGTTGTTAAATATATTCAAGGTGCAGATAGACAGATTTTTAATCTTTCAGAGAATCAAAGAAAATGGCTCCCAGACAGAAAAGCAGAATTGAAGATTTTCAGACCACCCATGATTTCACTGAATTGTGGACCAATGTCAATGGTAAGAATGGCCTACTTCAGCCCTTACATCTTATGGTCTTTTGGTTACACAGACCATAAGGATAACACAGATTGGAGGTCCTATTTCCTTTGAGATCCTAAGCTGTTATCCCCAATGTCCATATGCTTATCATCATTGTCAGTGCTGTTTAAGGCACTCGCTAGCATTAACCCGTTCATAGCCTTATGCCTTGACAGAATAGATTCCAGTAGATGAAAACATTTTTCTCAATCTACACTATCAACAGATTAGATTAGATTAGATTCCATATAGTGTGGAAACAGGCCCTTCGGCCAAACAAGTCCACACCGTCCCTTGAAAATCCCACCCAGACCCATCCCCTTATAACCCACACACCCCTGAACATTACGGGCAATTTAACATGGCCAATCCCACCTAGCCTGCACGTCTTAGGACTGAGTTCTGCCTGATGTTCTAAAGGAGCCATTAGCCTGTAAAACAACAAGCAGAGGAATGAAACAAGATCATACAAAGCAGGTTCTCAGCAACAGTACAGAGTTACTTCTACCTTTGTAACGGAGGACAGTGTCTTTTCTTTGTTTCAACATGTGGGCTTCAATTTTGGGTGATGAGGGCCACCCCAAGGGGCAATTGCATTAATCAGAGCCCTTTCACAATACAGTTTGAAGTCATCTAATCATAGCACAAAGTGTGTGAAATGCAACGTCCACTGTGTGCAATAAAAATCCCGGTCACGCGTAATCTTAACCATGCAATTGGTCATTGCAGATTGAAGATAGTCACCTCTGTGAAGCAGAAGTAAGCCCATGTGGCTTTCAGGTGGCACTGCAGCCACAAGACACTAAAATATTGCAAGACCTCATGGACTGCATAGGGTCACAGAATTAATTCCTCCCCATCTTCAACTATAGGTATTCACAAAAACAAAAAATACAGAATTTTCTGGAATAGCTCAAAAGTTCTGGCAGCATCTGTGAAGAAAAAATCAGAGTTAACGTTACAAGTCTGGTTACTCTTCCTCAGAACTTCTGTTCAGTATGCTAAGTTATTTATGAGAGGTTCAAATGATAACTGCTCACATTACTAATGACTGGTACTGTTTCAAATGCTCCCCACAGTTTCATTTGCAAGTGTGACTGGTGAAACCAATCGCAATAAGGGTATTCATCACTGTTGCTACAGTGGAATGAAGAAGCAGAGAAATGGAGGAGGACCTGATATACCAATCATCTCAGCCTCCACATGGAGATGGCAAAGTTGAAGTTTGCTTCAGCCTGCACAAGGGAGCATTCAACTCCTTCAGCCTGCTTTGGAATTCAATCAACATGAAACTCCATTTCCTTCCCTTGGTTGTGTTACCCCTAAACACCTTAGTACCAGAGATCTAACTCCATCAATTTTGAGAATTTCAAATGGCTTACGTTCATCGGCTTTTTAGGGTCAAGAAGATCTAGATTTCCTTGAGGGCTTATGTGCAGAAGCGCTTCCTGGCATAACCCCTGAACAGCCGAGCTCTAACTTGGAATCTGTTGCACGAATAAACCATTTCATGGCTCGTTAATTTGTTTGAATTTGCTATGCGGTAGGTTTGATTCTATCAGCTTCTTTCTGTCTAAGGATCTCCAGAGACTGTTTGATCAGACTCCATCATCCTCGATGGCAGTTCCTCCAGTTGAGCAAGGCCAGTGTTGGCGCAGACTGCAGATATCACAGAACTATGCAACTATGAGCGGGACCCATGACATGAAGGGGAGAGTGGATCACCCTGTCTTGGTAGCTGTCAAGGTGACAGGTATGTTCAACTTTTACATGACCACCTTCTTCCAAGTAGCCATTGGAGACAGTAGAATCTTTCAATCATCAATCAGCAAACATATCACGGCTGTTCTTGATGCTGCAGATCACACCATTTCATCTCATTTCCCCACAACAATGTCAATTCTGTAGCCTAGGTAGTATATTTTGGCAGCATAGTTGACTTTTCCCAGATATAAGTGCAATACACTGACACACAGCACATTGTGAGAGCCATATCACAATGCATCGGATCAATAGAAAATCCTATCAATACACCAATGTGTAAGTCACCTGTGATCATTGGTATCACACCTTAGAAGACTGTGCCATCTACCATGGGAACTGACATGATGCCTATATCTTCAAGAACTCTCATGATCCTACTACATGCTCAGGGCCACATACCTTCCAAGGTTGGTTACCAGGATACAATAATTAACTTTTGCAACCATGGCTAATGTCTCGAACGTGCAGCGCCCAACTGAGGCTGAGCATAGATAAAATGCTGCCCTTTCTTCAACCAGGGCCACGGTAGGACAGGTAATAGACCACCTGAAGATGAGGTTCTGTTGCTTAGATCAATCTGTAATCATTGTACACACCAAAAGAATGTGCCATGCTATCATTGCATGCTGTACTCTGCAAAATTTGAGCTGGCAGTGGAGATATAGAGAATATTGAAGAATCAGAAGTAAAGGAGCAGCCTTCCAAGTAGGAAGATGAAGACTTTAAGAAGGAGAGGCATCATCTCCTGAATGATAGAGCACCGCAGCATTGGGTGCTGTAAACCAGTTTGGATATGATTGATGCCTGATCTCAGGTGATGACAACTTGATGCAGAGATCATTCATTGCGAAATTGTTGCAGCTCAAAAAAATACAGTCTGTTCCCAAAAGCAGACTCCGCATCTGTTATATTTTCTTCTGCTTTTGCTGAATAAAAGTAAATGATTTGAATCTTGTGAAGGCTTCTCTTTATGTGACTGAAACTGAACAATGATAAGATGCTGGATGACAGCGGGCATCAGCGAAAGAGTGGCATTGACTTAAACAGAGAATTGAGATGGGGCACCGCTAAGGATAGGCAATCTGTGTGGCTTGGTACTTAAGCAACACTAGATGTGCGACTGTACTGACATGTGTGATGCAGTATCAGCCATGACACCTGTGGACCCTGAGAAGCATTGCTTTGTGGTTGCTGT
Source organism: Stegostoma tigrinum (assembly GCF_030684315.1). NCBI lineage: Eukaryota > Metazoa > Chordata > Chondrichthyes > Orectolobiformes > Stegostomatidae > Stegostoma > Stegostoma tigrinum. The sequence goes on from NC_081385.1 coordinate 14,363,542, forward strand.
CCCATTGCGTGCATGGTGAAGCTTAACCCTGGAGAGCCAACACAGTACATGGCTGGACTTTGAAGATGTTTCCAGTGCCAGAAATTCTGAGATGTTTTGCCAGTGGTGAGAAGTTCTTCCTACTGTGAGTGGGAGAATAGAACGAGCGGTGTGCCATATGGAGATGATGATCCATTGTTAATGAGGCACGTTTGGGGTGACAGCACAAACAAACTCACTTGGCCTTATGGACAGAAGCACTCTATGAAATTTGCCAAAAATTACACTTGCCTGATTTCCCATCAGTTTCAGACCATGTGTTTTCTGATGCTGATTGAGGACAAATAATGGAAGGGCACCATAAATACCGTTCCTGCTCTTGCAAGAACAATGCCATGGGATCTTTTATGCCCATCTGAGAGAGCAGATGGGCCCTCGGCTTAGCAGGTCATCCAAAAGATGGCACTTTGAAGCCCAAATTGCTTATGTGCACTAACCTAATCCCAAATAGTATCAGAGATAACAACGTGTAGAGCTGGATGAACTCAGCAGACCAAACAGAATCAGAGAAGCAGGAAAGCTGGCATTTTGGGTTTGGACCCTTCCATCCACAAATAGTATCAGTTACTCTTAATCACAACAAGACCTTGTACCTATACAATCAGTTAGTCAATGTGCAATGTTAGCTTCTGGATGACAGTGCTGATAAAGGGTCACCAAAACGTTAATTCTGATTTTCTCTCCACATGTAGTACAACATGAGCCCTGAATAATAAAGTTCCAGATAATTTCCACTCAAAAGTGTGGCAGAAGCAGAGGTGACAATGTCATTAATGTAGGTTGTATGGCCCAAAGCATCTGATTACATGCATTGGAGCTGAATGGCTCTGCTGATGGACTGGAAATAAAATTTGAAGTTACTTTCAGGATGAAGCTCAAGGCCAGGTTCAATGTTTAATACCATTTCATTCAGCTTGTGTGGGTTTTTGGAGAATTAGGGAAATAGGCATTAAATGTACTGTAGGTCAGCTGAGAACTAGATAGAGGGTCTCCATATTGGCCAATATTTACGTTGTAGTCATGAAAATTGATTTGTCTTCTTCATTAATGTATTATTCTGCTGCCCAACTGTAACCATAAGGAATCTGTTTATCCCTGGAATTTGTCAGAAGACAATTGGAATGGAATGCATTAATTTTTCTTCTCTGTGGGTGAAATTGGTATACATTAGAGAGAAGCTGCTTCCAGGCTTGATAACTGGAGGTCACAGCTTTAAGGTAATCTACAAAAGGACAAGAAGTTAGATGAGGAGAGTTAGTTTTGTTCAAATGGTAAATACAACGTTAAGTGGTTGATAGACTGATAAAAGCAAATTAAACAATGTTGTCAACATGAAATTGGACAAATATTTAAAGAACAGAAATTTGCAAGGCTTTGAAGAAACACCAGAGAGATGGTGGTATTGGATTGGCTACAGGAGGCTGGCATATGTGCGATGAACTGAATGACATCCTTCCATGCTTTAAAAATTCTATAGGGTTTGGGGGAATAAAGAGGAATGTTTATCACACACAACTGTTATTGAGAACAAAAAAAAATTCCTTCTACAACTTGACCAATACAACTACTCTCCAATTCCCCAGCATTTCAAAAGACAGCGAAAATCTTTAAAGCACTCGTGCCATTGAATGGGGCCAGGTGAAGCAGTATCCAACACACAGCAGCTAATGCAGGGACGTATCTGTTGAGGGACTTTAAAAGAACTCAAGCAGGCAACTAAGTGGTTCTAATAGTAAAGATTTTCTCTCAGCCACACACAAAGGTGAACATTAACCCACAGAAATGAACCATGTACAAATTATGCCAGAGTCTCACAGTGGTGCAAGGAAGAATGTTTGTAAAGTCAGAATAGTAGGACTGGTGTTATGACATACTCGTGATCCTTCTATAATCATGTGCCTGATATTGAGTACATTTCAGAAATTTGCAAGGTGCTCATGAGCAGAATATATGAAGTTTATATTTTCCCTCTCTTGGTGGTAGCCTTCCAACTTATTCAATGATGGTTTGCACCATGAATGCTAACCTTGCCTTAAACAATGTTTGCTATGGCTTAGGCAGCCTTTCTTCCTGTAATTAATGAGCCGATGCTTGGAATTGAAAAGGTTTCAAGAAATTCTCATCCACAGCAAAACAAGCACCAGAGAGTTCAATTTCCCATCTTTATTTCACAACACAAGGGCCGTTTTCTCAACTTAAGGCTCCTGAAAAAGAGCCCTCCCTCTCACTTCACATACTTGATTCTATTGGACAAATTTACAAGGATATCAGAGAAGTTAAAAATGGCTAGATTTAAACACTGATGAAAAGCATTTAAGCTCCTATGAAATTAACATTTTGGGATTTTGGGCTGAAATTAGAATTTTTGAACACACATGGGACCATAGTACAGAACTCTGGCTTCTAAATCAACAGCTTTGTGGGTACAAAGTTTAGATGGATTCTCCAATGCTGTATAATGGGCATGCTTCACCTTCAATACTATGAACAGTTTTGAGCTCCTTATCTAAGGAAAGATATACTGGCATTGGTGGTAGACCAGAAAAGGTTTATTCTGGGCATGGACGGATTTATGTTGAAGAGTTGTTAGTAGTTTGGGTTTGTACTCGTTGGTGTTTACAAGAATGAGAGGAAACCTTATTGATACACAAAAGATTCTTAAGGGGCCTCCCAAACTCCATCCCAAGCCACGCCCTCTGATTCTGAAATAAGAAGGTGTGGAGCTGGATGAGCACAGCAGGCCAAGCAGCATCAGAGGAGCAGGAAAGCTGACTTTTCAGGTCTAGAAATTATGGGGACTGCAGATGCTGGAGAATCCAAGATAACAAAGTGTGAAGCTGGATGAACACAGCAGGCCAAGCAGCATCTCAGGAGCAGTGCTCCTGAGATGCTGCTTGGCCTGCTATGTTCATCCAGCTTCACACTTTGTTATCTTATTTTCAGATCTCGACCCTTCTTCAGAAAAACAACCTCTGATATTGAGATCTTTTGCATCCCATCCCATCTCCCACCTTGAATAGTGTTCTTTTTCAATTTATCAGTGATCACTTCATATGTATGATCCTTACTTTTTGACTATCCCAAAATTGTTAAAGTTCACATTGAAAGTGGAGATAGAATGAATCATGAATCAAAAAAATGTGCATGTATTTTATAAGATGTGGCCACTTTCACACATAGCACAATCGCAAAATTTATAACATTAGGTACCAGTAAGATCATTACACATTGCCAGAGTTAGTTTCTCATTTGCATTAAAAATATTTTTCTGCCCTTTCTTGCAGTTCTATACATTCTCCCTTCACATTCTCACCCAACATTTGGAAATAAACATATTCTTTCACCTGAATACCACTCATGGTAAAATGTTCCAACTTCCCATAGTTGTTTAAGAGAAAAAAAACTTCTTCGACATTTTTAACCATAAAATTACTGTACAACCACAGTAAGAAAGACAAAAATTGAAACTGAATTTATGCTTTGATTCCAATCTGACTTTTCTTCAGAATACAGTGCTTATGTTGTTAACTTCCGTCTTCATGTATTAAGAGAGAATCATAATAAACATATTACATGGCACAGTGGCGCAGTGCTTAGCACAGTGCCAGAGACCTCACATTCCTTGGACAACTATCTGCGTGTGGAGTTTGCACATTATCCCTGTGCCTGCTGGGTTTCCTCCGTGTTCTCCTGTTTCCTCTCGCAGTCTAAGGATGTGCAAGTTTGGTGGATTGGCCATGTCAAACTTCCCGAGAGTGTCCAGGGATGTGCAGGCTACATGGATTAGCCATGGGAAATGCAGCGTTACAAGGGCAGGGAGCTGGGCCTGCCCAGGGACGTCTTCTGAGAGTCAGTGCAAACTCTATGGGCCAAATGGCCTGCTTCCATACTGTAGGGATATTATTCTAATTTGGAACCGACCTCTGTTGGCTACAGATTTGTCAGCCTGTGTAAACAACCTTAGTGATTTTTGCCCTCAAAATCATTTCAGATTTTAAAAAAAACTCTTATTAGTTCCTCCTGAACATTTTCAGTTTTGAAAAAATCCAGTTTTTCAAGCCTTTCTTCATAAAGATAGCCTTCAAATTTAGATCTAATTCCACTGATGCTTAATTGTAAATATTTAATACTGTTACAATTGAGGCTGGAGGAGCACACCATTATTATAATCATATTACTCCATAAGTCATAATGTAAAATAAAAATACATATTCCAGCTAATAAGATAACCAATTAAGTGCCTTATCTGTATCAGCTTTCTTTCGAAAGGACTTTTCTGGTACAGTGGCAGTGTCTCTATCTCTGAGTAAGAAGACCTGGTTTCCAGTCCCACTGTCTGCACAGATGTGTAATAATATCTCTCAACAATTGAATACAAAATATCTAGCACTGTCTTGACAAAAATATCTAACTGACAGGTTTCTTACTAAACACAAGCACATGTTTAGTAACAACATAAATCTTAAAGATACAATAAATGGTTCACATAGACAATATATATGTAATATAGAAGTACAAATGTTTATTCTACTAGCTATTCCCAAAGCACACATATACATGCACACATGCACTTTTCAGGAAAACAGAAAAAAATCTTTGCTGAGATTGGCCTTTTCTGAAAAAAAACGCAAACTTTGATCAATCAGAAAATAAAAGGGTAAAGTGTTAGTTGTTCCATGGAATTGCTCTCAAGTTCTGGCATGTTTAGTAAGGTCACTAATCATGCACAGTTTTCTCTGAAACTGAGCTTACTCAGGTAATGCAATCTTGTGATGTTCTTTCAATCCCTTTGTCAAAGAACAAATATGTTTCTCCTGAACTGATGTTGATTGTTTACTTCCCTGAAATGAATGAAATCAACAGGACAACTTGTTCATAGCACTTTTTCCTTCAAATTAAGCTTTTTTTTGCATGCTCACTCCAACTCAAGTTGTTCTTTGCAGGTTTTCCTCCAATTCATCAAGATAAAACAAATAAAAACCTTCTCAATTCAGTCACTAGCAAGGGTCAACAGCAAAACAAGCAATTATCATCTGTAAAATAATTTCTCAGAAGACTAATCAAATAAAAAAAATTCAACATCCAAAATGAAATTTCGATAACTTGTCTTAACCAATCACTTCAGGCTCATGTACTAAACTTGAAAGAAATTCATTTTCCCATGTTCCTCAAATTAGAACAGGACCATCTAATATTAAATAGAAAACATCTTTGTAACAATATGCTTTTCCAACAATTATTTTGTCAGAATTGTATTGCATCCATCAGATTTGTGTTATGTCTTCACTTATATTACTTTTAATCACTGACAAACATGGGCTTCTGGCATGCAAATGCCTTGTTTGCAAAAAATATCATTTATACCTTCAAAGGACTGTGTCTTTTTCCTCCATATCTTCATAAGTCCTCGAATCCACAACACTGTAAGCTATCTGCACATCTCTAATTCTGCCCTCTTCAGCATCCCTGATTTTAATTCACCCACCATTATGCCCCACCTCTGGAATTTCCCCTCTAATCTGCTTGCTCTGGTTAGTTCTGTGTTCAATAAATAGAATAAAAGCTAAATTCCCTACTCCAGATCACTATCCATTAACGCCAGATGCACTGCGTGACAGCGAACGTTGGAAGAAAATGGGATTGAAATTTTTATCAGAGTTAATTGGATCTCTGGCACACGATGTAGACTCAGTCATGGGCAATGGTATCTTGAGTGAGATGGCTCGGAAATAAAAATTTACTGGGAGAAGGCAAAATTTGATTTTTTAAATAAAACAAGTAACCATATATTGATATGACCAAATAATTTTGATTGAAAAAAGGCATCCAAATGCTTCACAAAATTTAAATTAACAGATCTTATGAAATATATTGAGGGAAAATGACACTTTTTCTTAAAAAATAGTTAATGAGGCGACCTTTCTGAAAAATATACAGTCGAAACCTCTGTCACACTGAGCGACAGTATGAGCATTGTAGCAATTATATTGAACAAAATGCAGTAGAACCAATTCAATTTTTGTCTTCCCAAAAGGCAAATACTTTTATTCATTCTTTGTATAAAAATCATGTCAAATTGAAAAACAATTGCCTGATTAACAGTGTCAAGATAACATATTTCATTGGGCTACCTCAGTCTCAATGCTTAAAAAAAGACTTCAGGGCTTACCAATATTAAAGGCAGTTGAGTCAATTGGTTGCTGTTTCACTTTCCATGCATATCTAACACTTGTTTGGAACTTGTCATTCTGACTGGTTCCCAAACACAACTTTATTTCTGGCATCAAACCAGAAGTGATTTTCGAAGATTAAAGGAAGGCACAGTTGTTCCAGTTTTGCACAAGAAGCATTGATAAATTCCTTAGGGAGGGAGAGAAGAAATCTTGATGAATAAACCACCCGCAAGAGTCTTTTGAGGGAGCAATGCTTCTTTAATTTATCCTGAAGGTACTATTGCAGCAGCAGATTGAACAGGAGTTGATCTATTCATTATATTTTAAAATCGATTTATCTACCAGCTGTGACCCTGTTGTTGAAATATATTGAATTCAATGCACAAAATAGCTTAACTGTGACACGAGTTTATTGTAATTCTAGGCCAGATTGCAATAAAGCAGTAAATTTGCCTTTGCCTGTGAATGAATGATAAGCCTCAAAAGGACAAGAACAAAACCGATTTAATATGGGTTCACTCGTTCAGAGAATCTCATGCCAGACCTCAGATTTCTTTAAACAGTATTTACTAAAAATATTTACATGATCATCCAGCAACAGGCATCTCTGCCCAAGCTGTTTCAGTTCCAAACTTCTAGCAGAGTCTCTCTCTCTCACATGATCACTGAGGCTACAGTTGCACCACAACTATAAGCCAGAGCTTCCTCTGCATATTCATTAAACTCCGTCTCTACACAAGCAGCACTTGATAATGTAACAGGATAAATAAATGTCCTGCTGTTGTGAAACTATAGGTTGTAGTCGATGTGAGATATAAACCTGATAACATTTGTGTTTACTTGCATATCAATAGGAACATACTTGTGTCAAAGGTGATTCAACAATGAGTTTGAGTGTAGGCATGCAGTGACAAATGATTTTGGAAGTTTCGAAAAAATCTATTCCCAGTGACCAAATGGTTAAAGAACCTGACTGGTAAACAGAAAATTCATACAGTGCCTGCCTTCTGCTATCAGCACTTGTACATTTGGGCTGAATGGCCACTTACAGCTCTGGAAAACTTGGTGTAATTAAATGAAAGCAAGCTTGCGAGTTTCTAGAATGAGAATGAAGCACCTCATGGAAGACTATGACAGGTCCTATCTGATACTAAAGCTTAGGCTAGCACATCACAGGCACACTGTGCACCACATAAGTGCCAAATAATGATGATCCTTGGCATGAGGAAGTTTAGTCATTTAGCAGACTTCCAGTGAAACAACTGAGTAGATAGAAATGCGAAGAAGCAGAGGCTGAATTAAGTCAGTTATAGCAACAATGTGTTGGAAGAGCAGGGCAGATGCCAGTTACTCTGTGGTGCACATAATCACATCCTGAACCCTTAAAACCTCTCCATGAAAAATGAGGAATCGAGTCAAAAATGTGACGGAATAGCTATCATTCATTTGCATGTGGCAGCAAATTCAAATCTTGAAAAGTTCAACACTGTTCCTCTCAGTGCCACAGTCTTCATCAGTAACTCTTAAGACCATAAGATGTAGTAGCAGAAGTAGGCCACTCAGCTTAATGTGTCTTCTCTGCCATTCATTTAGATCATGACTAATTTTATAATACTTAACTTCCTTTCCCTGCCTTTTTTCCCATAATCCTTGATTTCCTTACTGATTAAAAATCTGTCTTTCTCGGCCTTGAACATACTTTAATGACTGAGCTTTTACAGCTCCCTGGAGTAAAGAATTCCATAGATTCATTAGTCTCTCAGAGAGGAAGTTTCTACTTATCTCTGTCTTAAATTGGTGACCCCTTACTCTGATATGATTCGTGCTGAATCTAGGCTGTCCCACAAGGAGAAACAACCTCTCAGCATCTATCTTGTCAAGGGACTAAGAATATTATAAGCTTCAAAAAGGTCACTTTGCATTCTTCTGAACCCCAATGATGTAGATATGCACCAGAAATCATTTATTCTCACTAAGTCAATGTGCTGGACCTCCCCAAACTAAGATTGTTTAAACATAAGAACTGCAGAGTTTTAAGAAGAAGACAATACACAACCATCATCTTAGTGCGATTCAGATGAACAGAAAATGCAATTTTACAAGAGTTGCAGACATTTCAAGATCACAAATAGAATAAGGTTGAAGAAAATAACCCTCAGACACATTAATACGGTTGACTCCATTTACATTAATTTGAAAAGGGATGTTAAAAGCTTATTTTTTGACCAGTTTTGCTGTTTATACAAATAAGATGAGGAGACTTAATTTACTCGCAAATGAAAGTAACTAATAATAAGCTGAAACCATGAAAAGAAACCATTAATAATGCAAAATTTGGCCATATGGTTTTAAAGAACTACATCAATACACAAATACCAATTATTGAACAAATAATTGACTTCCAATCTATTCAGTCACTTCTAATAACATAAATAGCTGTATATCAAGAAGATACAGGCACAGTTTAAAATTAAAATGTCAGTAATGCATTATACAAATGGTACAAATAGTGCTAATATTGGTTGGTTATCAGCAGAAATGGGTCATTTTCTGGTCGGAAAGATGTAATCAGTAGTGTGCCACCAGGGGCAGTGCTGAGCACTCAAACATTTTCAATATTAATATGTACAACTTGGATGAAGGGCTTAAAGGGATAATTTTAAATTTTCTGATGATACAAAGGCGTGTAGGAACATAAGAAGCATTTTATCAAGATGGTGAGAGACTGCAGAGTTCTGAGGTGTGGAAGTATCTAGGTGTCCTCATGAATGAATCGCTAAAGGTTCATATTCAGGGATATTTGTTGTGAGAGTAATTAATTACAAAAGTAGGGAGCAAAAACAGAAATTGCTGAAAAATCTCAGCCAGTCTGACAACATCTGTGGACAAAAATCAGAGTTAATGTTTCAGGTCTAGAGACTCTTCTTCTTCAGAACTTTAATGGGCTGATTGTGATATGTAGAAAAGTTAGAAGTGGTAGGCATGTATCTGCTGGAGCTTTGAAGAGTAAGAGATGGCTTGATTGAAATATATAAACCTGAGGAGTCTTGACAAGTTGTTTATGGAAAGGATGCTTCTGCTTGTGGGAGAATCTTAATTAGGTGACGCAGTTTAAAAATAATGGTTTGCTGATTGAAGACAGAGATGAGGAGAAATTCTTCTCACAAAGAGTCAGGAGTCTTTAGAACTCCTCTTCCTCAAAATGTGTAGGAAATAGAGTCTTTGATTATTATTTAAGGTAGGTAGATAGATTCTTGATAAACAAAGATTAAGAGGCTAGCGAGTTTTGAAAAGATTTGTAGCTCAGGTTGAGGTTCTGGATGTGAGTTTGCTCGCTGAGCTGGAAGGTTAGTTTTCAGATGTTTCGTCACCATTCTAGGTAACATCATCAGTGAGTCTCCGATGAAGCGCTGGTGTTATGTCCCGCTTTCTATTTATCTGGTTAGGTTTCCTTGGGTTGGTGATGTCACCAACGCAGGAAATGACATCACCAACCCAAGGAAACCTAACCAGATAAATAGAAAGCGGGACATAACACCAGCGCTTCGTCGGAGGCTCACTGATGATGTTACCTAGAATGGTGACGAAACGTCTGAAAACTAACCTTCCAGCTCAGCAAGCAAACTCACATCCAGAATTAAGAGGCTATTGGGGGTGGCAAGGAGGTGGAGCAATTAGGCCAGTCATGCCTAAACATTTCTCACATTGCAAAAGGAATAATTGTTAAAGTGGTCATTCCGTGTGAGCTTTCATGGTGGCCTCTCCAAAATACTTTTTGATCCACATGCAGATCATCCATTGCGTTGCCCACAGGAAAACACATGATAGTGATGCTGTCAGCAAAACACAGCACAAAAAGTGTTCCAGCAGTTTAAATAAATAATGGGTTGAAAACATATCTTTTAAAATGTTACCAATGACAACAATAACTTGCATTTAAACAACACCTTTAACACAAATCTTCCCTCAGCATCTTATAGGTACCTGGTAAAACAAAATATGAGACCAAGTCACATAATTGTAACTAGCATTCCCTTCAAACTGTACGGTCACATAGCCACAGAGATAATGGGAACTGCAGATGCTGGAGATTCCAAGATAATAAAATGTGAGGCTGGATGAACACGGCAGGCCAAGCAGCATCTCAGGAGCACAAAAGCTGACGTTTCGGGCCTAGACCCTTCATCAGAGAGGGGGATGGGGGGAGGGAACTGGAATAAATAGGGAGAGAGGGGGAGGCGGACCGAAGATGGAGAGTAAAGAAGATAACCGAAGATGGAGAGTAAAGAAGATAACCGAAGATGGAGAGTAAAGAAGATAACCGAAGATGGAGAGTAAAGAAGATAAATATCTTCTTTACTCTCCATCTTCGGTCCGCCTCCCCCTCTCTCCCTATTTATTCCAGGTCACATAGCCACTCCTAGGTTTCACTGAGGTTCCATACTTCCACAATTGGTCTCATAGTAAGTTTTATAAGGTCATTGTAAGGAGCTGAGAGATGATATATATTAAAGGTGCTGCTTGAATGCAAGTTATTACTGTCATTGGTAACATTTTAAAAGTTACGTGTTCAAATCATTATGTATTTAACCTGCTTCCTTGATCACATTTTGTGCTGTGTTTTGCTGATAGCATCATTATCATGTGTCATCTGCAAGTGGATCAAAAAAAATTTCAGAGGCGCCACTGCCGAAGCTCACGTGGAATAATCATTTCAACAATTACTCTTTTTGCAATATGAGAAATGTTTAGATGTGCAGCAGTTATACATCACACAGGAACAATTATTTTGAAGAGGACAGCTGTCACACTTCAGCACACGTGAAGAACTGATGCTGAAAAAATGCTATGAAGGGAGACACAAAACATCTTAATTGAATCTTAAAATAGATTCAGTTACAGTGACAGCAATCTTTGAAATGAACTGTTCCATATACAGATATGCGAAATGTAACACAGAATACTCTCTAGACAAATTTATAAGATTTATTTTAAAAGAAAGAGTGTAAACATATTTCTTCTGTTGCCATGGAATTCAAATTGTCTAAAAGAGGCTCATTAAAAGTTTTGCACATCAATAATATTTGCTCCTGGAATTCAACACTATCAGAAAATCTGAGCAGCTCTTTCAAATGTTGTGAATGCAACAGTAAATCTATCTGTATTGTTCTGCGAAAGCCCGTGTTAACCATCAATTCTAACCACGCTCACTTGGAGATAGATGGTATCAACCTCGTCCATGTTTACTAATCTTGTGGTCTTTGCTGCTGGTTGTTCCGTTGGTGAGCTCATGTCATGCCTAGCAGTGCTTCCAACCTCAATATCCTCCTTGCAACAGACTCCAGTCAGAGGGACTATAGCAACTTCAGTAGAAACATTAACAAATGTGTAGATTGATGAAGAAACTCACATGTCTGGCAGCATCTGTGGAGAGAGAAAAAACTGTATTAACATTTCGACTGTTCCAGTGGAACTACTTTTCAGTAAACATATTGCCCTGTAGGTAAAAATCCAGCATCCTGAAATACTTGTGAGTCCTGATGAAGGTGATGAGGACTGGCAGCAAGCAACTTTTAGAACATTCACTATATGCTTTGCATATTTACCTTCTGTTTAAATATTAATCTGTTCAATTAACCAACTCAATTAATTTTCCATCTGTGGATTTCTGGACCACCATGTGCTGCCCTCAAACATCATTTAGTTTGAGCAAAATGTCCCTAGATGTGCTTTTGCCTTTGTTTTGATTTTAGGAAGATAGACATAAGATAATTTGTAGAAGTGGGGCATTATCCTCGGTAACATATGCTCAGTTGTTAGGTCCATACTGAGTTTCTCAATCAGCAATTAAAACAATTGGGCTTTTTTAGCTAGTACTTGGTTCCTGTGTTTGGGAATTATATAACAGATAGCCAGATAAAAGTAAAACTGTCAAGTCATATCCGACTAGCAGCCTGGATATCAGGACACTCTCTGGGCCTTGATAATAAAATGTGAGGCTGGATGAACACAGCAGGCCAAGCAGCATCTCAGGACCACAAAAGCTGACGTTTCAGGCCTAGACCCTTCATCAGAGAGGGGGATGGGGAGAGGGAACTAGAATAAATAGGGAGAGAGCGGGAGGCGGACCGAAGATGGAGAGTAAAGAAGATAGGTGGAGAGAGTGTAGGTGTGGAGGTAGGGAGGGGATAGGTCAGTCCAGGGAAGACGGACAGGTCAAGGAGGTGGGATGGGGTTAGTAGGTAGCTGGGGGTGCGGCTTGGGGTGGGAGGAAGGGATGGGTGAGAGGAAGAACCAGTTAGGGAGGCAGAGACAGGTTGGACTGGTTGTGTGGTGCAGTGGGGGGAGGGGACGAACTGGGCTGGTTTAGGGATGCAGTAGGGGAAGGGGAGATTTTGAAACTGGTGAAGTCCACATTGATACCATATGGCTGCAGGGTTCCCAGGCGGAATGTGAGTTGCTGTTCCTGCAACCTTCGGGTGGCATCATTGTGGCACTGCAGGAGGCCCATGATGGACATGTCATCTAGAGAATGGGAGGGGGAGTGGAAATGGTTTGCGACTGGGAGGTGCAGTTGTTTGTTGCGAACTGAGCGGAGGTGTTCTGCAAAGCGGTCCCCCAGCCTCCGCTTGGTTTCCCCAATGTAGAGGAAGCCGCATCGGGTACAGTGGATGCAGTATACCACATTGGCAGATGTGCAGGTGAACCTCTGCTTAATGTGGAATGTCATCTTGGGGCCTGGGATGGGGGTGAGGGAGGAGGTGTGGGGACAGGTGTAGCATTTCTTGCGGTTGCAGGGGAAGGTGCCGGGTGTGGTGGGGTTGGAGGGCAGTGTGGAGCGAACAAGGGAGTCACGGAGAGAGTGGTCTCTCCGGAAAGCTGACAGGGGAGGGGATGGAAAAATGTCTTGGGTGGTGGGGTCGGATTGTAAATGGCGGAAGTGTCGGAGGATAATGTGTTGTATCGGGAGGTTGGTAGGGTGGTGTGTGAGAACGAGGGGGATCCTCTTGGGGCGGTTGTGGCGGGGGCGGGGTGTGAGGGATGTGTTGCGGGAAATACGGGAGACGCGGTCAAGGGCGTTCTTGATCACTGTAGGGGGAAAGTTGCGGTTCTTAAAGAACTTGGACATCTGGGATGTGCGGGAGTGGAATGTCTTATCGTGGGAGCAGATGCGGCAGAGGCGGAGGAATTGGGAATAGGGGATGGAATTTTTGCAGGAGGGTGGGTGGGAGGAGGCCCACTCTCTGGGCCTTAGTGCCTGCCTTACTATTCAATGGCAATGCTTCACTAATGGCAAGACAATAATGTAGCTTCATGGCTTTGCATCTCAATGACTTCATCATATGTACACTCTGTTCCCCCCCTTTAGTGTCCATTTTAAGCTGAATGATAGCGTTTGCTGTTGATATCACCGAACATAAGTTTGTTTTACCATCATCACTTTTCACATAATTTGAATATTAATGGACACATTCAAGTACTTGTCCTTGGCTTTGGCCTGGAGTCAAATAGCTCACCACAAGCTAATAAATCAGAGACTACCGAGACCAAACTTTCTCGCCAATGCCACTTATTTGTTTTTAAACACCTTTGGTGTCTATTTAATGATACCACCATTGAAAGTCATTATTTTACTCAGTGCATCTTGAAATAATGCGCTGAGTCTCACATAATCAACATGGTCAGCAGTCTAATCAAGAGGGATTACAAAGAAAGTTGAACACAAAAGGAGCACTAAACTTGAGCTGGTGTCCTTGGGAAAGGCGGGGTGGAGATGGGTGGGAGTTCTGCATAGCTGCAGAAATTTGTTGGCGCTTTGAAAAAGTAATCAGAAAGAAGTTTTGGTATCTACTGGTCAAAAGGTTGCAACTGCCTCATAAAATGTTTCCTACCTGTAGAGATCAATTTCAAAGAGGTTTTCAACAGACTCTACCAATCTGTCTGCCTTTAACATCTCATTGCCAAGTATAACTGACCTGGGATTCAGCACTATTGTAAAGGCCAGGAACTGTGGAGTTTTCACTGCATTGGACTTTGAGCTTTAGAAGCTTTCAAGGAGATCAGGGAGACTATTCAAATGGATAAGTTGGTCGAAATGATTTCTATCTGGTTATTGTTAGGAAAACAAGCTGGTAACATGAATGCTCAAACACATGCAGTGATGACAAATTTGACTCTCCTTGAGATTCTTTTCCCTCAAAAAACAGGAAATCACAGCATGACACTAGATAGCAAGCAGTCTGTTTTGTCATTTTACTTGTAAATAAAGAGTCTTCTTTGATAAACACTTCTTAAACTTCAAAGTAGACTCAGCTGGGAACAGAAGACTCTGGAGCATTGGGAAATATTACTGTGGTATATGAATCTCTGCATGAAAGATTCATATGCATACATTGCATATACTTGCATCACATTGTTTAATCTGCAAAAGAATAATCATGCACAGTCAATGAAGGTGAAGAGTGGAGAGGACACCAAATGTAAATTATTGATAAGCAGTAACGTACTAGTTCTGAATCCAACTTTGGATTTGAATACTAATATGGATTTAAATAATGGCTGAAATGTGAGAAAATCAGAGTCCTTTTTATTAACCATGGCATGGTTTGTAACAATAGGTTACATGATGATTTTCTTAAGTCTACATAGAACATAGAACATACATAGAACATTACAGCACAGTACAGACCCTTCTGCCCTCGATGTTGTGCCGACCTGTCATATCGATCTCAAGCCCATCTAACCTACACTATTCCATGTACGTCCATATGCTTATCCAATGACGACTTAAATGTACCTAAAGTTGGCGAATCTACTACCGTTGCAGGTAAAGCGTTCCATTCCCTTACTACTCTCTGAGTAAAGAAACTACCTCTGACATCTGTCCTATATCTTTCACCCCTCAATTTAACGCTATGCCCCCTCGTGCTCGCCGTCACCATCCTAGGAAAAAGGCTCTCCCTATCCACCCTATCTAACCCTCTGGTTATTTTATATGTTTCAATTAAGTCACCTCTCAACCTTCTTCTCTCTATTGAAAACAGCCTCAAGTCTCTCAGTCTTTCCTCGTAAGACCTTCCCTCCATACCAGGCAACATCCTAGTAAATGTCCTCTGCACCCTTTCCAAAGCTTCCACATCCTTCTTATAATGCAGTGACCAGAACTGTACGCAATAATCCAAGTGCGGCCGCACCAGAGTTTTGTACAGCTTCACCATAACCTCTTGGTTCCGGAACTCGATCCCTCTATTAATAAAAGCTAAAACACTGTATGCCTTCTTAACGGCCCTGTAAACCTGGGTGGCAACTTTCAAGGATCTGTGTACATGGACACCGAGATCTCTCTGCTCATCTACACTACTAAGAATCTTACCATTAGCCCTGTACTTTGCCTTCTGGTTACTCCTACCAAAGTGCATCACCTCACACTTGTCTGCATTAAACTCCATTTGCCACCTCTCAGCCCAGCTCTGCAGCTTACCTATGTCTCTCTGCAACCTACAGCATCCTTCGTCACTATCCACAACTCCACTGACCTTAGTGTCGTCTGCAAATTTACTAACCCATCCTTCTATGCCCTCATCCAGGTCATTTATAAAAATGACAAACAGCAGTGGACCCAACACCGACCCTTGCAGTATACCACTAGTAACTGGTCTCCAGGATGAACATTTCCCATCAACTACCACCCTCTGTCTCCTTTCAGCAAGCCAATTTCCGACCCAAACTGCTATATCTCCCACAATTCCATTCCTCCGCATTTTGTACAATAGCCTATTGTGGGGAACCATATCGAGCGCCTTGCTGAAATCCATATACACCACATCAACCAGTTTACTCTCATCTACCTGTTTGGTCACCTTCTCAAAGAACTCAATAAGGTTTGTGAGGCACGACCTTCCCTTCACAAAACCGTGCTGACTATCCCTAATCAATTTATCCTGTTCTAGATGATTATAAATCCTATCCCTTATAACCTTTTCCAACACTTTACCAACAACTGAGGTAAGGCTCACTGGTCTATAATTCCCAGGGTTGTCTCTACTCCCCTTCTTGAACAGGGGAACCACATTTGCTATCCTCCAGTCATCTGGCACTATTCCTGTAGACAACTGGGACTTCTAAAGTGTATATGTGCTGTGAAGTCAATTTGGAAAAGACAGGACAACCATAGGCCTGTCCTGGTCATGACATCTTTCCAGCAAGTTGTAACGCACAATTTGTAGAGAAGTAGCTTATATTTTGCAAATAAACTATTTGCTCGTTGAATTTAGGTTCTGCAAAATAGATAGCATTGGTTGCTTGATTGTGTCCTGCATACCACGTGACACCTAGAATAGAGCTATGTCTAATGCAAGAGATAAAGTTTCAACTTTTACTGTCATATTTTTATTTATTTTCAACTCTGTCATTTGAAATTACAGATTGCAAACAGAACTTTTTTTTCCCAATTGAACGTATCTGAAATCAATGAGGATTAACTGAGTCATCCTCTTTCCACCATTCATCCATTGCAAACTATTTATTATTGGTAAAACATGGGCTGTAAACATGTGTACAGGTCATCGATAGGCATTCAAGTATTTAGCAATGTAATTTTATTGCAGTATTGCAGTTTAACTTGTAGGACAGCTTGACAATTATTAAAAGCTGGAGATATAAGAATGTACACTTGGAAATTTCAAATCATGCTATCAATTCATATGCACAGTATAAACATCCTTGATGAATCTTGTGTAAAAACCCAGAGACAAAAACATCAGGTGCCTGCAAAAAGGAACAATTGGTTAGCTTGTGACCAGTTGGGCCTTTAAAAACCCTTATACTGTAGAAGGAAGTGAAGACTTCAGCATATAAAAGTAGACAGTTTTGGGATCTTGAACTGGGCATCAGGTCGCAATGCTATTCACAGTTCTTAACTTCAACTTGGGGAAGCTGGATGGAGGTTGTAGTGAACCATCACAAAATAATCTCTCATGATTAAATTTTACATCATGATTCATGAACTTCTAATCATCAATGTTAGATAAATTAGCAACACCAACTTCATTCAACTAACATCTCGGATTTAAACATTTTACCATTGTATTCAAATTCATCCATAATCTGGCATTTCAAACCTTAGTGTCTTGTTCCAGCCTGATAGCCCTCCGAAAACACAATGTTTTCATGTGGAAACTCTTGTAGATGTCCCAATCCTCTTGCCACACCACAGGTGGCCATGCTTTCATCCATCCAGGCTATTCACTTCCCTAAGAACCTCTGCTTTTGTCAACTAACCTAATATCTCCTTCCTTGGGTCAATGACAATTTTCATCTTAGAACATTACTATTAAGCACCACAGGCATTTATGTTAAAGATAACATATAATGCAAAATATTATTTATAGGTAGGAGCTGTGACAAAAGTGCATCAATGTGAGTGAGAGAGAGGGAAATAGGCAGACAGAATCCATTGTTCACTGTTTTACAACCTGCCACAGATTGCAGTCATTTACCTTCCACTAAGCACAGCCTTGGATCAAAGAAAAAATGTTTCTGTAACATAAAGTGAATTAAATTTAAACAAAATTCTGGAAGCAAATAACACACCTGTTGGTACTTGAATGAGAGAGGAAAGGTTAGTTCTGATTAAAATCATATAAAGGAATTTAATTTTCTAAGATATCCAATTTATGTGGGGCTCTACACGAGCACATATTTTATGGCATTCTTAATGTAGTCAAATGCCTAAAGCCATTTCACAAAATTGTATAGATAAAAAGCAATCTATTATACTTAGGGAAGGGCAAATAGAATGGTTTTGAGCACTCTCTATTCAAGGCATGACATCATTAATATGACTGCATTCAAGGAGGATTTATTAAACCTTCTTTGAATTCCTGCAGTTGTTGAGTCTTTTAGTTAATAGATTATCACATTGTACATGTTTAACTTGAATAATATCTGAGATGAACTAGCAGTAACTGAACTGATCAGCTCAGAGTAGTTTCTCATAAAATGTTTCTTTACCTTTTGAGATAGCACTCAGACTGGACCATGTGAACCAGCTCAATCACAATGGGGCTATGTATTTTTCAAGGTGGCTGCAGAAAGCATTTAATCCATTTCCACATTGACAAATACATTTTTACCTGAAAAGTGGCTAAAATTGAAAATCCAAACCTGCTTTTTATCTACACGCAACTATTTGTTCTTATTGACTAAATATCTTCAACAAAAATTCTATTAAGTTCCATTTTACTTCAAGATTTCACATTATATTGCACTAACCCCTCAGAGTATGCACAGTGCTTTGCTGTACAACATTGTGTAGGGCACATTTATGTGACAAGCTGCAGCTGGTTGAAAGGTCTCTACAGCGATTTGGATTTCATACAGTTAAAAATACTCAAGAATCTTACCTAACAATACCAAAGCAGTGTTTTTTTTTCCCAAGTAGAAATTGTTATGAACATTTCAAACTCTATTAGCTTCTATAGGATATGTTGTATTGTGAAGAAAATTATAGATCTACAGTGGAGTTTCCTGGTAACTGAGTGCTCCATTCAACAGGATGGAATCTTACTCACCGAGCTTTTGGTGGAGGTCAGAATATTTTTTGACCAGTGGCCTGAATGTGAGAATAGCTGTTCTAATGATTGTTTTGGAAGTCAACCAGTTAAAACTGTGCGACAGAGCTATCTGTTTAATTAGGGAGAGAAAGTCATAGAATCACTGAATCATTATTGTGTAGAAGGAGATCATTCAGTCCATCATGTCTGTCCTATCTGCCTGAATGAGGATTAACGACTTAATAAAACATAGACAATGCTGAAGACTCACAGCAGACGTGGCAGCGTCTGTGGAAAGTGAAAAACAGAGTTCACATTTTGAGTCCTTTATTCTTTATTTGATGAGGGTGTTGCTGGCTTGGCAGCATTTATTGCCCATCCCTAATTGCTCAAAGGGCAGTTAAGAGTCAACCACATTGCTGTGGGTCTGGAGTCACATTTTAGGCCAGACCAGGTAAGGATGGCAGTTTGCTCCCTGAAAGGGCATTAGTGAACCAGATAGATTTTTCCAACAGTTGACAATGGATTCACAGTCATCATTAGACACTTAATTCCAGATATTTGTTGAATTCAAATCCACCATCTGCCATGGCAGGATTCAAACCTGGGCCCCCAGAATGTTGTCTGGGTCTCTGGATTAACAATCCAGTGATAATACCACTCGGCTATTGCCTCCCCAAGCCTGTTATGACTCTTCTTCAGAATGATAGACTATGTCTTAATGCCATTCTTCTTCCATTTCCCCATAATCCTGCACATGGTTCCATTTAAATAATCATACAAGTACATATCAAATGCTTCATTTTGAACCAGCCTCCACCGAACGTCCATGAAGAAATATTCCACACCAAGCACTCACTGTGTGACAAAGATCTCTCACATTTCATTTGCTGCTTTCACAAATTATTTTAAATCTATGCCTTCAGAACAAACCACAAAGTGCAAAGAACTACAAATGTTGGAAATCTGGAAACAAAACAGAAATTATCTTGCTCCTGATCCTTTGAGGAGTGGTAACAGTTCCTCCTTATCCACTCAGTTCAGACCTCTGATGATTTTGAGAGCTTCTATCAAAACTCCTCTCAGCCAAGGAAAACAGTCCCAACTTTAAAAAAAAGCTTTTTTCTCCGATCTGTCTTCATAATTGAAGCTTTCGTCCCTATAAACCTTTTCTGCACACTATCTAAATTTTTTACATCTTTTCTGAAGTGCACTGAAATGTACACAATACCCCAGCTGAGGGTTTAACTAGTACTTTGTACATGTTCAGCCTAACCTCCTTGCTCTTGTCCTCTATGCCTTTATTAATGAAGTCTAGGATGTTGTATCCTCTGCTAATGGGCTCTCTCCAGCTCCTGTCACCTCTAGTGACTTATATACAATTACACGCAGGTATTTCTTGTCCTGCATATACTTTAGAGTAGTACACTTTATTTCATGCTCTCTATTAGTGCTTCTCCTATCAAAATGTAACACCTCACAGTCCTGTGTTGAAATTCATCTGTCCTCTCCACCAACTTATCCACATTCCATATCATCCTCCTTATAGTTTACAAAACTTCTGAGGGCTTTTCCTTCTGTTGCTATCTCTCTTAAACAGATTTTCCAATTTGACACTTAATTTAATAGCATTTACATGCTGCGTCTAGAGTTATTTTCATAGAATCCCTGTAGTGTGGGGACAGACCCTTTGGCCCAACAAGTCCACACTGAACCTCAGAGCATCCCCCCCAGACCCATCCCCCTATAATCCACCTAATCTACACATCCCAAAACACTACAGACAATTTAACATAGCCAATCCACCTAGCCTGCACATCTTTGGACTGTGGCAGGAAACCCACCCAGTCACAGGGAGAATGTGCATACTCCACACAGACAGTTGCCTAAGACTGGAATTAAACCCCGGTTCCTGGCACTGTAAGGCACTAACCATTGTGCCACTGTGCCATTATACTTCTAAGGAGCTTTGGCTATCTCCATGACCTTGTCATGGTCTTGAGATGTTATTTCTACTGAGTCTGCCCAACATTAAGGGCATTTCCTTTTTATCTTCGCATGATTGTATGTCTGTCAGGAAATAAAAACGATTGCTTGCTGATCCCTAAGAAATCTGGTGCAAATGTTCATCAACCCAAAAATATCTTTTCTCTTTTCTATCATTCAGGTACTGTTAAATGGTGCTGCTACATTGCAGTAGTGGAATGGATGAGCTGAATAATGTTAATTTTCAGCTGGCAATCCTATACATTAGCGGCTTTCTGGTTTTGACCACCCTTTTTCTTTCTCTATTTGACTGAGGATGCAGTAAAAATGCATCAGGTGGTTGATACCTGCCCAGGAAGTGAATTTTCTGAATTTTTCATTCACATATTGAGGACCATTATCTAATAATATAACTTGGTGAGACATCTTTTTCTCTGTGATGATGTGGGAGCTATAAATGTGAAGCATTTCTTGAAGAGCCCTAGTCTTCTGCATTGCTATCACCTAACTCCCCTTGATGAGTATTCCTTGTACTTATGGTGTTACCTTGAACACTGCTTTGAGCATCCTAATGCGGGTAATGACTTTATTAACCCTTTTTCTGTTTCAGTGGGTTTCAAGAGATACTACTCTTGAGTTGTACTCACTTCACTAAGTTGGAAGGATCTATGATGTTTCTTCTGAGGATGGACCAAACTGGACCCTGACCTCAGCTTGAGCTGCATACTGAGCTACTTGCTCTAGCATGTGCTCCTCTTTTGAGTGAAGACAATCAAATAAATTTTCATCCATGATGCCTAAAAAGATATAGTCTCATATTAAATTATTTTTCAATGCTCCATATGTTAAGCACCCTGTTACTCTGTGTATTGCCTACAGAGGATTAGTCTGAGATTTTGGGTTCCCACTCCAGTGACATTTGCCATGATGCTATTATCTGCCCTGTGGGAAGTTATGTCTCAAAAAAATCTGCTTTCTTATTCTGCTTGTTGTGCTATCTTTGGACACATGATCCAGTCTGCCACATTGTCAATGTAGTCAGACACATTTTCAACGCATTTCTGCAGTTGTGGCAGCTTCAGCTCAGGAAACAGATGAGTTAGTGGCCACATTCATCAGACTCTTAAAGTTATCCTGGTTAAAGACTACATTGGATGTAAAATTATTTGTCAGTTCCTTTTTCCAATGTATGGTATCATCCATTTCTGCATAAATGTCTATGGTTATCTCTGCTCGAATTTCCTTGCTTGCCTTCCACATGCAAGTGAAAGATAAACACATCGTTGGCCCAGATAGCCTCATCTAATTCCATTCACTCTGAATATTGTATATGGTTGTAGCTTGTTGAAACAGTGTGGTGGAAGCAGTTGTTAATGGGAGCTTCCATGACTGTCCTTCTCACCCTTTTCATCATGAGCATGAAACTTGCTTGTACTTCCACATCTAAACAAGAATCTAAACAAGCTAAATGATCATCTGCCATTGTACTAGATTTTCCAGTCTTTAGCTCACCTAATGTTCCAGTGTCTAGGACCTGGCTATGGTGTTGGGAGACAAGATTATTGGCTTGTAGGCATTGGCGGCAGCAGTGCTGGGATATACAGGGCAACTGTTTATACTAATGATAATCTTCCTTTTCTTCCTTTGATAAATTTTGTCCACTTTCCTGCTTCATGCATCAAAAATGCAGGAGATCATCCCCAACATAAGAGAAGTAGCTTTTTGGTGCCACTCACGTCCGTGCGGAACCATTGTAGTAGAAGATTCCTTTCTTCTCTTTCCATCATTACATGTTTCATCCTCAATCTGCCAAAAGGTGGTAAAACAGTCTGGTTTTGATAACATCAAAAATGTCTCCTGGTGCAATCATATTCAGGACATGTGACATCCCATAGTCAATATCTTCTTTCTTTCCCTCACTGCATGCTGTGCAGGAGGTAATGCCATGCCTTGCCTTGAATTGGCGCAGCTATTCATCGCTGCAGGTGAATTCCTTGTAGCTCGGTCCACTTTGTCAAAGTGCCTTTTTCTGCAGGACTGGATCAGAGATGAGGGACGTTATCAGCTTAAGCTGCCTTGAAATACGAATGATTCTATTGTATTTAGCCCCTGGCAAAGTAAACCTACCCTGTCAAACTTATTGTCAATTTAAAACCTCAAATAAATGTAATTTCAGTTCATGAAATTAGCTTAGTCAGCTTTACCAGCTAGAGACTGAGCACTGTAATGAAATGTATGTTTCCGCAGGACTTTTCCAACCAGAAAAATTAACTCATTGTAGAATATGCCCACAGGTTTATATTAGCAGAAATATTTTGTTTCAAATTTTACCGATATCAGCATTTATAATCTTAACTTAAGAATTGTAGAAATTTGTCATCTAAATGTTAGCTTGGGAGAATTTAAGTATGAAACTACAACTTTTTTAATACTTGCTTATTAATACTTATTGTAAGAATTTGTTCTAATTTACATTATAATGAATATTGTATCATAGAATATCAAAGACAGTTGTTCCAGGACTAATCTACTTCAAAAGGATTTACAGTGTTTAGATCCATCTTTTAAGATATGGATGTTCAATCTCATGAAAATAAAATACCATAGATGCTGGAAATCTGAAATAAAAACAGAAAGTGCTGGAGAATCTCAGCAGGTCTGGCAGCAGCTGTTGTGAGAGAAACAGACTTAATGTTGCAAGTACAATGACTTCTTCAGAACTAAAGTTGACAAAAAATGGCGGGTTTTTTTATGCTGTTGACAAAAGAAGAGGAGGATGAATTGGAACAGATAGTGAGGGTGTCTAGAACGAAAAAACAAAGAGTGCTCATGCATGAAAAGAATGATTGAGATGAAAAATAAGTGCTAATAGTAGGTGTGAATAGAAGTAGTCAGCTCTCCTGAGACAAAATCTAACAAGAAACAAAGAGAATACACTGGTGGCGGTGATTTGTGGGTTTTGAGGGGGTGGGAGATGTGATCACGATGGAGGACGGTGCTCATGCTCTAATGTTGTTGAAGTTATTCAATGTTGAGACCCTAAGACTGTAAAATATCTACAAAGAAAATGAGGTATTGTTGAGTTGAGTTTCACTGGAATACTGCTGGAAAATGGTAAGCGGCTAGGAAGTTGGAGGTATTCTTATGGACATAGCAGAGAAGGATATTCAACCAAACTGATTTAAAGGAAAATATACTCTTAATCCTGTACTTCTTCTTGTCTCAACATTTAAGAGGATGTTGAGTGGTAAATACAGCTCTCTTATGTCTTAACTTGGCCGGCTCTGTCATAGGGTCATAGAGCCATACAGCATGGAAACAGACCCTTCAGCCAAACAGACCATGGCAAACATAATCCCAAACTGAACTAGTCTCACCTGCCTGCTCCTGGCCCGTACCCCTCCAAACCGTTCCTATTCATATTCCTATTCCTATTAAGTGTCTTTTAAATACTAATTATGCCCGCATCCACCACTTCCTCAGTGAGGTCATTCCACACATGAACCACCCTCTGTGTAAAAACAAAATTGCCCCTCATGACTTTTAAAAATCTCTCTCCTCTCACCTTAAAAAAAAATGCCCCCTAGTCTTGAAACTGCCCCATCCTAGGGGAACACCTACCATTAACCCTAACCATATCTCTCATAATTTTATAAACCTCTAAAAGGTCACCTAAGGTTCTACAGTCACGTGAAAAAAGTTCCAGCGTATCATTTTTCATATGTCTGTACTGCTTTATAATTTGTCTCTGCAGCAGAAAGGGACAGACTTTCTTTGTTCATTGTATGTCCATAAAAACAATAATCTGATTACTTTTGATTATACAGCTTCATTAATTCTTAGGGTTCAAAACAGTTCTTCCATCTGGTTTATATATTAGGTGCTTTGTCTACCATCCGAGATCTCTCAAAGCTTTTCTCTATTAAAATGTTGGATGTGGTGCACTTCATTTAATGTAATTTCTATGAGTTAATGAACAACTTGGTTTTTGTATTAGCTCATGCAATTTCTTCACAGAACTACATTAGCTGAATTTTTTTGAAAGGTTAAGAATGTTAAAATTGTCATTTTCTTCTTGGAGAGAATGCGTGCCTGTCGAACCACTTCCAGGATGTTCGCTTTGTGCTTTAGAACTCACTGGTGGAATTTTTGGTTCCTTAGAGATGCTTTACATTTTATGCCACAGTTTTCTATTGACTGGGTAGACTTCACTTTCTCTCCAATCCTCAACATCTTTAACTTTCTCACAGAGTTTAGCCATACCTGTATGTTGTAACATCTTTCCACAATGAGATCTTTTTATCAAACACGCACACAGCTTTCAAGTTCTCATGTGATCTAATTCCATTCTGATTGGTTGACACCATCATATGACATGCTTGCATGTTTGCATGTAGAGTTAGTTGTCCTGAACATTGGCTAATTGTGGACATCATTTTTTGAGGTTAGTCCTGTTTTAATGGACTGGCACTATTTTTGATTGCAGGATCTTTAGTTCTATTTTATCCTAGAGTAAGGTTCTCTCACTCTCTTCAGTATTACCTCTTCACTTACACATACATGCTACAGGCTGACTCATCTGGACTAAAAACTATCCAGTTTATCCTCCATCTGTCCTTATTTTTTACTCAACTATTTGGTTACGCAGTTTCTGTTAACTGAACTTCAACTTCCTTATCTTTGTTTTTTGATTTGTCCTCCTATTTCAACCTGTGACTTTGTGACCTTGTTACCACACAATCAGGAAAAATCCCAGAATATACTTCCTGTAACGTCTCAGTTGCTTGATCTTCCACTGGTTTCTCAACCACAGTAGGTATCACTCCCATCTGTGATCTAGCTATATCACCCCACCTGTCTCTTGAACAGAGAATTTCTCTATTACTTCTGCCACCAATTCAGCACTTTTTACTGGCCTCTCCAACCTCAACATATACAGTGGTAAATTATTCCCTTCTCACTATGAATTCCACATATTACCACTTTTTCTAGCAATACTCCTTCCAAAGTACGTACCTCCACATCTTTTACAATCAAAGATTGACTTGCTTCTGTACAATTAAAATCTTAATTTCTTTACAGGTGGCTCAGTGGTTAGCACTGCTGCCTCACAGGACAAGGGACCTGGGTTCGATTCCAGCCTTGGGTGCCTGCCTGCGTGGAGTTTGCAGATTCTCCCTGTGTCTCTGTGGGTTTCCTCTGAGTGTTCCGACCTCCTCCCACAGTCCAAAGATGTGCAGGCTAGGTGCGCTTGGCCATGCTAAATCACCCGTAGTGCCCAGTGATATTTATGTTAAGTACGTTAGACATGGGGAATTGAGGGTGAGGGAACAAGTCTGGGTGGGATGCTCTTCAGAGGATTGTGTGGACTTGTTGGGCTAACTGGCCTGTTTCCACACTAGGGATTTTATGATCTATAATCTTACATGTTCCTCAGGAGTAAACCTTACTCACATAGGTAAATTCTTTAAAAGATCTTGTATTTCCTTATTAATCAACCCTTGACCAGGCTGTATATTCTTTTTTAGTTGTTTAGCTTCCATTGAGAGCTCCCTTACCATTGTAATAAATCCCATCGGCTTATCCTGCTTTCCAACATCCGGCTTTTTCTAAACGACCAACACTGCAACTTCAAGTGGCATACTTTATTACAGTGAAATCATCTAAACTTTTTTTTACTTCTCTTCCGCTCATGGCTCTCTTTTTTAACCTATGGTGAGCTATCTTCAATAAGATCTCCTTTTCCCTTACCACCTGAGGATTTTTTCTTTTCTGCACTTTCTATCCCTCAAAGATAGAAATTGATGTCAGAGGCCAAACATTGATTTCTGAACTAATTCATAATCATTTGCCATTCCTGCTCCTCAGCTTGCAATTTTAACTCTTGCTCTTTC
The DNA here is from genome assembly GCF_030684315.1 of Stegostoma tigrinum. NCBI lineage: Eukaryota > Metazoa > Chordata > Chondrichthyes > Orectolobiformes > Stegostomatidae > Stegostoma > Stegostoma tigrinum. The sequence goes on from NC_081385.1 coordinate 14,390,188, forward strand.
AGGTGAGTACTCACTACATCAGGAAGTAAATTCTTGAACTTTTACAAAAATTACCACCTCTCGAACAGTGTCATACACCTGATCTATTCTCAGTGCCCTTATCCACCTGTCAAAATGACATTTTTTTGATGTTTTCAATTTCAAGTTCCATCCTTAAATTCCTAAAAGATTGTCAGAAGGCTTCTGGCACTAGTTCATATGCACTTAAGATGGCTTTTTTTCACCTCATCATGTTCATCAGGTTCTTGTTCTGATAGCGATGCAAATACCTCACTAGTTCTAACAACCAATTTTGTTTAAATCAACAATTCCACTGGACTTTTCATTTTTTTTAGCCACTTTATCAAATGAAAGTAAAAAGTATTCTATTTCCTTCTGAACAAACTTCGGTAACACTTCTCAGAAGTCACATTATTCCAGGTTATGGTCCAACAGTCTTATTTGAAATTATAAGCTTTTGTAGCACTGCCCCTTCATCAGGCGAAGTGAGAGATGGGCACACAGAAAACAGAATTTATGGGCAGAGAGATCAAAAGAACATAAAAATGATGTGAGTGCATTATCAATTAATAAGTTTCTGCAGGTGATCAAAAGTGTCAGACGGTGTGAATAAAGTATCAACAGCTGAATTCTAAGTGAAGGGGATGATCTGTAATCCAATTAATTGAGAAGAGATATAACAACAAAAAAAATAAGGTGGTGCAGCGAGAATAACATGCTGAGAGTCTAACAAAAGTAACAAACGATCCAAAACTGTGCAAACTAGTTTAGATAGAGAGGTCATAACAAGTTATCAAGATAATGTTTTAAAACAGGACAGTAAGGAAGTCTTTGCAAATATAGAACAGTTTGATGGGGTAACATTTGGACATATTTAACCAGATCCCCATCAGACCTTTGGCTATGATGGATTTGCTCTTCATTACTGCCATTATCACCAATCTTACTTACCACCTTTGACATTTTAAGCCAACTTTGCTCTTTCATTTCCAGCTTCCAAAGTTCAAAGACTCTTTCTTTCTCCCCTTCTTCTGCTCGTGCCCTCCTTTGTTTTTCAATTTCCTCTGCTTTTAAATCATAATTCAAATTGTTTCATTTCTTTTTCTTCTTCTTTTTCCCTTGTCATTGACTCTAATTCAAGCTGCTTCATTTCCAATTGAATTTCCAGTGATTCTGAATGCATTTCTGGCTATTGTAAATGCAGAAATATTGCTGCAATTATTTCCCCTTTCCTTGCAGATGCTGACAACTGCAACTTCCGCTCGCTTGCAAATTCTGAAAGTCTGGCCTTGCTCACTTTCTGTAAAAGACCTGAAGTGACTTCTTCCAACTCCAGGAGACTTTTAGCGACAGAAAGAGCAATTATTACACAAGGCACACCCTGTTCAAACCAATTGATGCAACATTTCAAAAGAAAACAAACATCAACATTCCCCACTCAGTGTCTTTGACTCCAATAATCTAAACCAAAACTGAAATTAGAGAATTAGAGATTTTGATCTCCACAACAGCCCCCAATTCAGTATGGGCCACACTAAACCCCTGGTAATATATGAGGAGATATCCTAGACTCTAACATTTATCTTATTTAAAAGCAAGTGTTAGATATAATGTGATTGGTTACACTCCTTGGCTTTAAGCAAAACACACTTTCTTCTTACTGCTGGTAAAATACAAACAAAAGAAAGAATAATTGGAATAAATTAAACTTAACACTATAGTAGACTATTTAAGTACTAAACAACAACTGTTCCATTATTGTCACATCCCATAAACACCCCCTTGCCCCCTGGCAAAGGCAAGTTCAGTAAAATAGATGGCAATTCTGGTAGCAGAGGGATCTCCAAGTTTTTTTGTTGTAACAGACAGAGAGAGAAGGAGAGGAAGAGAGAGAGAGAGAATGAAATAGAGAAACAGAGGTATAACAGCTTCAACAGCCAACTTCAGAATTCTAAAAACTACTGGAAGCATAACTAAAATACAAGTTCTGTCAGCACCTGATATCACCCATTCAAGCCGTTTCTAATGTTCTAACTTCTAAAAAAAAATTAAGGCCTCACAAGCTGTTTACTTTATTGGCTTGGAAAATTCTACTCAGCACCTCTGTCTCAACATGTCTTCACTAAAAAAAAGGACGAAGTGCACCTTTGAAAGCTATAGTACTGTTACAGCAGCCTCAGGAAAAGGGTTGATTATGCTGGACTGAAGTAAGGAGATATATCTCCACGAAAAAATACTGTGAATCGTAGGAATTCTATACATTTAGAGGGGGTGGATATTTTATCATGGACACACTTAAGGATGAGACAGTTGATATCTCAAGGAATCAAGGGATTTGAGTTGGGGATTGAGGGTGTAAGAAATTGGAGGTAAGGCTCAGGTCAAACCATGATTAGTGTAATTGGCAGACCAATCTTGGGGGACCATTTGAACTACTCCAGCTCCTGTTTCTTACATAACAAAACATACTCCCTGCATTCTGAAGAAGGGTCTCTGTACAAAATAAAAGTTAACTCTGCTTTCTCTCCACAGATGCTGTCAGACTTGCTGAATTTTTCCAGCAATTTCTCTTTTTGTTCCTGTTAGTCCTATTCTTTATTTCAGTTCAATGACCTCTGCTTGAAGTATGTATGTGGTAGTTACTACATCATAGCAAAATCTAGCTTCTCTTGGGGCTTCTGCAGTCAATATTGAGCTACTCTATACACATACAAGTAATAGCATGTCAGTGAGGGTGACAGCAGAGGGATTTAATGGTCTGGGGAGAAGTGTACTTTATTGATTGAATCACCAAACCAAAAGGCTCCAGGTTTCAGTGGATGGAGTTGCCAGGGTTACAGGCAATGTTACAACTTTGAAAATCATCTTTGATCTATTCTTTATCACAATTTTGTAAGAATAGATCCTATCATCATGAATTAGGAAAAAAAAATGCAAGCAGAAATAAAAGAATACATGATAGAAAAGAAGCTATTTAATAGCAAGTAACAAATTGTAGTTTAGGCCACCAAAGTCAATCTAAAGTCCATTCATTATTTTCTAGGATGAAAATTCACGAAATACAGTTTTTGGGTGTGATCGCCCCACTGTTGTTCCTGTTGCAGGAGGCAGTGTACAAACTCAGTGTGATCTCTTTATTTAAATGCTTGCAGTGTTCAGCTGAAGCGAGGTTGGTTGACTGTGTGATAAGCAGGATGCCGAGGAGCTGCTTTGTTTAAAGGAATGACTTGCACTTATAATGTCATTTTCGTGTTGATTGGACATCTCAAAGTAACCAATGAAGTACTACTGGAAGTGTGGTCGTTGTTGTAGGAAACTTGGCAGAGAGCTATAAAGCCACAAGCACAGGGCATATTCTCTGTCTCCAAGCAGCCATGCTCTGGTTTTTCTTGGAGATGGAAGGAAGAAGTGTCAGACTGCCTCAAAATGAAGGGACTATGGCTGCGACCAAGAAAGTGGCCATTCATAACGTGATATGCTAGCAGCTCAGTTGGCTTGGCGATTGTAGAAACTGCTGATGCTGGAGTCTGAGATTACAAGGTGTAGATCTAGATGAACACAGCAGGCCAGGCAGCATCAGACAAGCAGAAAAGCTGACATTTTGGGTCTGGACCCTTCTAAAGCATTTTTTTTGTCTGAAGAAGGGTCCAGACCCAAAACGTTAGCTTTCCTTGCTCCTCTGATGCAGCCTGACCTGCTGTGTTCATCCAGCTCCACACCTTGCTATCTCAGAAGGCTTGGCAGTTGGTTTGCAATACAGTGTAATACTGACAGTGTGATTTCAATTCATACACTGGCTGAGGTTACCAGTCTCCTCCTGAAACCTCTCCCCTCGCATGCTGGTGAATATGAGGAAAAAATGCTAAACCACTGCCAGTCATGTCCCTCTCATGAGAGAGCAGCACTATGGTCTGCTCAGACATTGGTGAAATTACCTTTTATGCTAACAGGTGGCATTAACTAAGTCCTTGGGCTTCTGAAATCCTTCTCCATCAACAAGGGGATTCTTCCCAAGCTACTTGTATGGACTCAATGGCTTCCTGCACTCCTGGGAATTGTACTACGGTACAAAATTTCATCCTTCAGAGAGACAATGACAAATTTGCCTCCTCTAGCTTGCAGTCAATCCCCAGACAATAAGTTGGTTCCAGGACTAGCTTATGGGGAAACCATTAAGGACTAAGAAATTTTTGAACATAAACAACATGAGCCTGTGGAATTCGCAATCACAGAATGCAGTCAAGACTAAGAAATTTTTAAAATCCTAAAGAACTGCAGATGCTGTAAATCAGAAACAAAAACAGAAGTTGCTGGAAAAGCTTAGCAGGTCTGGCAGCATCTGTGGAGCGAAATCAGAATTAACATTTCCGGGTCAAGTGGCCTTTCATCAGAAATGCTTGAGTCTAAGACATTGTACGATTTCAAGAAGGAGTTAGATATACCACTTGAAGCTAAAGTGATAAAAGTATATGGGAACAGGCTACTGAGCTGGATGATCACCTATGTTTACATTAAGTGGCGGAGCAGGCTGAAAGGGCTGAATGGCCTACTCCCTCTTCCGTTTTCTATGCTTCTATGAGGTATTAGACATGTCACCAGTTCCCACCTTATCTGGATGTAGAGAACTGCAATGTCATTCTGGCCTTGTGGTCAATGGGGTATATGTGGCCATCTTTGCCCTAATACATGGATCCAGGTTGTCTAGTAGAAGGTGACACAGTTTTCTGATTAATTACTCCTGGAACCCAAATTGCCTCAGATACTACTGCTAAGTGGAAGTTAGGAGGTGTTCTGCAACAATTTGTGACGGGTGCATCCTTTGCAGAATTTCCACTCTCGATATTCTCTCCTCCATTTTGCTGTCAAGCTGCCGACATGGATACAGATAAATACAGATTGCAGATTGATTGTAGCACTGATGGAGATCATTTGGCCCATTGTACATACCCTGCCCTTCAACTAAGCAGCAATATCTAATGCTAATCTCCTGCCTTTTCCCCATATTCTTGCACACTGTTTCCACAAATAATTATCCAATGTACTACTAAATGCCTAATTGAACCTGCCTCCACCACATTTCAAGGCAGTACATTCCAGGCATGAATTACAGGCTGTGTGAAAAAATAACTTTTTCTTACAACGTGCTCACTTCTTCTACTCATCACTTTAAATTTATGCACTCTTGTCCGTGTTCCTTTTGTAACAGGCTATAACTTCTCCCGATCCACTCTATTCAGCCCACTCATGATTTTAAAACTTTCATGAAGTTCCCTCTCAGTCGCCGTCTCTCTAAGGAGAACAATCGCAACTTCTTCAATCTCCCTTCAGACTGAGTTTTCTCATTTCTGGAACCGTTCTTGTAAATTGCTTCTGCACTCTCTCCAACCCATTTACATCTTTCCTATAATATGATACCCACAACAGAATGTAATACTCCAGCTGAGCCCAAAGCACACTGACAAGATGGTGGAGTGGGTGGATAGTTGGTCAGATGAGGTTTGATGTAGAAAAATCTGGGGTGATGCACTTTGGTAGCAGGAACAGGGTTCAATATTACCTGCTTGCTCTTCTTTTAAAACAAAATTGGAGGATATTGCAAGCTTTATTAACTGCTGTCTCCGCCTGTCCTATCACCTTCAATGATCCATGCACATATTCATTTAGCTCCCTTCACTCCTGCAACCCCTTTAGAATTGCACCCCTTATTTTACATTTTCTTTCACTGTTCCTGCTACCAAAGTGCATCACCCCAGATTTTTCTACATCAAACCTCATCTGACCAACTATCCACCCACTCCACCATCTTGTCAGTGTGCTTTGGGCTTCCACACTGTCCTCCTCACAGTTTATAATTCTGCAAATTTTGGTATTGCCATTTGTGCACTGAGATCTAGATCATTAACATATTTCAGGAAAAGCAAGAGTCCCTAAGCCAACTCCTGAGGAAATCTACAAGCTTTACACCATCCTGAAAAATATCCATTGACTGTTACTCTGTTTGTTATCACTTAGATGATGGTTCGTATGCAACCATGGCTTCCATACCTGTTGCGAAGTGGGGTCACAAGATCCTCTAGCCTCCCTGACGGTAGACTGCAAGAGTTCAACAACTTCTGAAGGTTTGAACTTCTGTAACGAGTTGCAATTTAATTATCCAAAAATTATTGCTGGCCAGTATTGCAGGCACCAGGTGCCTGTTTGTCTCACAGAAGAATCAAATCCATCTACTGCAAAAGTTACAAGATCACCACATATTTCTAGTTTTGATTCCAAATTGCAAAATAAAACAAACGCACATGATACATTTTCTGAAACACCAGTCCAAACTTGCACACTTCCTGATAACATTCCAATAAAAAATGTGTAGTTTTCAGACTTTTAAGTCTAGTTTGAGGTCTAATAAAGGAATCTTATGTAATTCAGACATAATGTAACTATCTGTTAAGCATTAGGTAATAAATCTATTTTGTTTATTTTCCTGGGCCTCATTTCTGCCAAAGGCTTTGCTTGGGCATCCTTTCTCACTTGGCAAAAGTATCAGCAGTCAGAAGGATTGATGGCAGTGAATCTAGCCAAGACATCTCAGATGGTTCCTGTAGACAAATCTGAAACATGTACCATATTGACAGTGGTATGGCTTTCATCGTATATACTTTAACCAAATATAAAACAACAGCCCAATATACGGGGCCACTATCGTCAAAGGCACAACTGGACGTAACTCTGTGCAACTTGAGCATTACAGTAAGCGCAGTCTCATATTTAAATCATAAAGTTTTAGGTTCAAGTCCTAAGTTTGGATGAGGTTGATAATCAAGATTGACAATGCAGTGCAATAATGAGGGAGTATTGGAAAAGCTTTCAAATTAAACCAAGGTACCACCTACCTGTTCAGGTGGTTGTAAAAGATCCCATGGCACTAGAGAGGAGCAGGGAAGCTATCCCCTCATGTTGTAACCAAAATCTATTTCTTAATCAACAGTTAAAACAGGTTACTCAGTCATTATTACTTTGTTATCAAACAGTAGTCTGTAATTTTGAAACAAACTGAAGAAAAGGTTTGTGTCTGAGTGCAAAGTTCTAATTTTTTAATAGAGTAGTTTCATTAATTTGATCCCATTTTTGGTAGAAACTTTCTGCTCAGATATGAGAAATGTCAATGCGAAGGAACCAACTAATTTTTCATCCTGTGCTAATGTCGACAGAGCACACGAGTCAGTGAGGAAGAATGGTTAACAAGGTATAGAGCTGGATGAACACAGTAGGCCCAGCAGCATCAGAGGAGCAGGAAGGCTGATGTTTCGGGCCTTGACCTTTCTTCAGAAAGGGTTTTCTGAAGGACGGTCTAGGTCTGAAGCGTTAGCCTTCCTGCTCCTCTGATGCTGCTTAGTCTGCTGTGTTCATCTAGCTCTACACCTTGTTATCTCAGATTCTCCAACATCTGCAGTTCCTACTACCTCAGGAAGATCGGTTAGTAATTTTGTTTTAACTTCCCTCAACTCCAGTCTCAGAAACCATTGCCAATATCTACTACTCTCTCAGAACAGTTTCCAACTTTTTCATAAAAATGTTCAGCCTAACTTTTAGGGAAATCTGCAAATCTTAACTATTCTGGGTCATCTATGACTCCTGACCTACTGCAATATTGTCAACCCTCATCTGCCCTCTGAATCAGTCTGGCAAGCTGCTGTAATGCACCAACCCATTATGCTTGAACTGTTCAGGAAGGAGTCTTACCACCTGTTTCTCAAGTGGAATTAATGATGAGAAGTGAATAACAGTCTTGCCAGCAATGCCCACATTGTATGGATAAATATATATAAAATGATGTAGTCAAAAACATTCAACAAAATGAACTGAAAAGGTTCACTTTCTATTGCAATTAAGTAAGGATGGTGGTGGAGAAGTAGAACTAAATTTGCAGTTTACTGAATGGAGGCTTTGCTGTGAGAATCACATGAATGAACAACATCAGAATGGTTGGTTAGCGAAGGGTACTTTAACAAAGTACTTATGTTCCATGCTGAATTTTCTTTGTAGCAGCCGAACTCCCACTCAGCCATTCACTGTAGGGGCTGCTTCCTGTGTGCTATGGCAGCAACCTTACAATAATTTCACACGGATTTAATTAACTAGGTTTGTTATTCAATGAAATGTAAATAGCATTCAACAATAACGTATATTACTTGGCGAGTAAGTCCTTGTATGTCAAAGCAGTAGGAGCTACCTTTCCGTCTGTATTGCATATTTTAACAAGGGCTTAATTATACAAGAACATTCATGCGCTTGCATAATTGTTGTTAATTAGTTCTTAATTATCTGCTTTCCATAAATAACCAGTTTTAATGAGTTCTAGCCATTCCTGTAAGTGCCAGCCATTATGTAGAATAAAGAGTATTATGTTGTAAATATGGTACATTTATAATATATATTAAAATGATTTTGGTACCAATCACAATGAAATAATGATTTCATATGTCAATAAGATTTTAAAACAATTGCAATCTGAAATGGATCTGTGCCCAGTTATGGAGTTCAAACATCAAGTAAATTGTCAAATGTGCAACCCAGAGTGAGCTCTTCACACTGTGCAGACTGCTTAAGCAGTTGTTCCAAACGCAATTCTCTTCAAAGTCTATGCTTATTTACTTTTATTTAAGCTACAGCTCCACCTTATTTAGAATTGTGGGTTATTGTTGGAAACAAAATTATTATTAATTAGTAGGTTTGTTGAAAGAAAACACCCTATTGCTACTAGCAGTAGAAGCTACTTGACAATTGATGCTCATTTGAGTCATAGAGGCTCATCCAAAACCTCAAGAGCAAGCAGACTTGACTTCTGCTTAAACTTTAAAATTAAAAAAATATTCCAACCTCAACTATCAATAATGGTGGGTTAGAGGCTTAAGGAGTTGCAAATCTTTGAAGGAAGATGCAGGTCTTCAAATTTGCAGGGTTTTATTTACAGCTGGAGGTGATGGCCTAGTGTATTATCACTGGACTGTTATTTCAGGCACCCAAAACATGTTCTGGGGACCCTGGTTTGAATCCCACCACGGCAAATTCAACTTTAAAATAATCTGGAATTAAGAGTCTAATCATGGCCGTGATTACACTGTTGAACATCTGAAAAACCCAACGGGTGCACTAATGTCCTTTAAGGTAGGAAACTGCCATCCTTACCTGGTCTGGCCTACATGTGACTCCCAATCACAGCAATGTGATTGATCTTGTGAATGAATTTTGAAAAAAAGTTAATCCAGTTCAGTTGAGCTTCTTGAGTTTGCAGGGTCCCCAGGTGGAAAATGAGATGGTGTTCTTCGCATTGCGGCTTGCTGAAACACTATGCATGCCTGAGGCAGCTAAGAACACAGTAGTATGTTGAAGTGTCAGGCAACTGGAAGCTCGGGGTCATTCTTTCATACGGAACTTGGGCATTCTGCAAAACAATCATCCCATCTGTGTTTTGTCTCCTCAAAGAAGATGATCATGATCAGTGAATAGAGTAGGTTAGATTGAGTAAATTGCAGATAAATCATTGCTTCACCTGGAAGGTGTGTCTGGGTCCTTGGATCATGAGGATGAAGGAGGTAAATGGACAGCTGTTACATTTTCTGCAATTGCATGGAATAGTGCCATGGGATTGTGGCACATGTTAAGATTGGACCAGAGTATCTGAGACCGAACGGTCCCTGTGGAAGGCTGACAAGAAAGGGGAGGGAATGTGTATCTGGTTGTGGCATCCCACTGGAGGTGGTGGAAATGGGAGACTACAATCCTTTGAATACTCAAGTTGGCTGGATGGTAAGGACCAGGGGCCATTGTTGTTGTGGAATGGAAGAGAAGGGGTGAGGGCAGTAGTAGGGGAGATGGGTCAGTCACGGCTCAGGATTCTGTCAACCACATTATGGAGAATCATTGGTGGAGGAAAAAGATTACATTTCTGAGGTCTCACTATTGAAGGTGACATCATCAGAACAGATCCAAGGGAGATGAAGAAACTGGGAGAATGGGATGAAGTCCTGACAGGAAGCAAACTGTGAGGATGTATAGTCAACGTAACTGTGGAGGTCAGTGGATTTGTAATGGACATCAGTGACCTGCTGATCACTGGAAATGGAAACAGACGTTGAGGAACGGAAGGGAAGAGTTAGAGATGGATGAGGTAAATGTCAGAGGAGGTGGAAATTGGAAGCAAAATTGACAAGTGTTTTTTTCCAATTCCAAATGAGACAGAGAAGCAGCACTGATGATGTAAACAATGTACTGAAAAAAGTGTTGTGGAGAGGGACCCAAGTAGGACTCAAATAAGGAATGTTATTTAAAACTAAGATTATATTTAAATTATATGAAAACCAAGTTGTTCTCAAGTAAACAGAATAGTCTTCATCAAAGAAATTAATTTCTAACCTTAGTGTAGTTTGTTGCCCAATTTTAGTATTAAACAGAATGGCCTGTCTTTAAATGTTGTGTGAAACTGGATCTTGGAAGGGAGGGAAGCTTTCTTCCAACCAGAAAAGTAAATCAGATGAATTTCAGCAATTCTTTACTCTTATCTTTAGTTATCCTACAGGACTAGTTGTACTCAAAATGGTTAGTGAGCATGTAACTCTGTGAAACTTTGGGCACGGCACAAACTGAATTCCTTCATGGCTGGCATTGCTGGCAGGAAGCACCTCTGTTGCCCATCGCTAATTGTCCTTCAACTGGGGGCTTACTGGACCAGAGATGGTGGGAACTGCAGATGCTAGAGAATCCAAGGTAACAAAGTGTGAAGCTTGATGAGCACAGCAGGCCAAGCAGCATCTTAGGAGCACAAAAGCTGACATTTTGGGCCTAGACCCTTCATCAGAGAGCTTACTGGACCATGTTGGAGAGCAGTTTAGAGTCAATTACATTGCTATGGGGCTGGAGTGGCATGTTGATCAGATGAAGTAAAGATGACAGGTTTCTTTTCCTAAAGGGCAGTTCCAAAGGGATGGGCTTTTGATGGTAATTCCATAGTCACCATTCCTGAGGCTAATTTTCAATTCCACTTTTATTCATTGAATTTAATATTCACCAGCTACCTTGATGGGATTTGTCCCAATATCCTTGGAGCAACAGCCTAGATTTCAATGAATTTATCCCTTTGCCACCATCTCTGGTTTAGAGAGAGAGATGACAAGATCCTACAATTGGCACCTATTAAATGCTCCAAGTGAAAATTACTTGAAACCATTTCTTTTTACACGGGATTCCACAGCATAAAGATAATTGAAAAGTTTGCACCTATTAGCTGACTGATGAATAAAATATCCAGACAAAAGAGCAAAGCGAAGGGTTAATGACACAAAAAGAATGGGGGAATCTCATTGAAACTTACAGACCACAGAGAACTGGATAGATTGGACATTGTGGAGATGTTTCCACGAGTAAAACGGACTAGTGCCCAAGGGCACAGTATCAGAGTGAAGGCACAAGACTTTAGATCAGAGATTAGGAGGAATTTCTTCAGCCAGAGGATGGTCAGTCTGTGGAATTCATTGCCATAGAAGGCTGTGGAGGCCAAATCATTGAATGCCTTTTTTCAGAGGTAGCTAGGTTCTTGATTCATAAGGGGATCAAGGACTACAGGGCGAAGGCAGTACAATGGGTTTGAGAAACATCATCCATTGAATGGCAGAGCAGACTTAATGGACCAAATAGCCTAATTCAGCTCCTATACATTATGGTCTTAAGTTCTGAAAATGATGGTGTTCCAATCTGGCAAACCAAACTATAGAAACCCAATGGCACTATGTATTACAATCAATCTTTGCCAGAGATAAAATGATTTTGTTCTTTGCTACTTAAAACTGCCGCTGTAAAAAAATTGTGACTTTGTGTTCTGTGGTGGGCCTCCTGACTCACCAAAGACATTATATCAATCTACAAGACAAATGTCATGACTGAGTTGGAATGGTAACCTTACAATATTAAACTGCTCAATGACATCCAGGACAAAGCAGCTTGCTTGATTGGCATCCCCTTCAACACCTTAAAACTATTCACTTCCTTCATCACTTACACACTAGCTTTCATTGAGCCCTGATGTTGGCTGTTCCTTGTGTATTTTGATTCAGTGTTAATAACTAATAATAAGTAGGTTGATCAACATGTTCCAGGTTTCCTACAGGAAAATCTAGACTGTTGATTTTAACATATTTACCGATTGGCAAAGATCACAGTCCAACAAAAACCATCGGTGAATATGCACCATCTGCTGGTTCTTCCAATATAACTTCAGTGTTAGTCTAACCTATTTTCCAAATAGCTTTAAAATCCTGTGCATCTTGAATGATTCACCTAATGATGCAGGAGAATTCCACTACTCGAATGTCAATGAAGAGAAATTGCTTCTCACCTGTCAAGTATTAAATACTGAAGCGTAATCAATTAATGCACTCAAGTCAACATTGTTTTCTTTGTCTGCAGTTCGAACACTGGTTGGCTTTTTATCACAGACCTGTACAGAATAAAAAATGCAAACAATTTGTACTACAAAAGACTCAATTAGTTCCCAGTTGCAAGCAGCTTATTTCAAATAGGTGCATTTTAAATAAATTGTTATGGCTTTGCTTAAGGTAGTTGCTTCACATGTAGCTGTAGGTCATAGATTTAAATATCAAAGCAGCATGAAAGCAAAATTTACACAACCTGGCCATGTTGAATTTCAGGGCTGGAGAGACTGAATTCCTCACAGCGACACCGCACCACAACCCCAGCTGTCCGCCTCAGAAATGAAGCAGGAAAAGATAAATGTAGATAGCTAAATGTGAATATTCATTCACAGGTATATAATTGAAAAAATAATTAGAAAGAAGTTCATGGTGCTATCTCGTAATGGTATGCTTAAAAAAAGCATACAGTAGTCAGTCACAACAAATTATGGAGTGACTCAAACTGCCACAAGATCCACAATATTTGTGACATTAAGACCTGTTACTTGTTAAGTAAGTTTGTATAGCTGTGCTTAGCCTTGTTACATAAACTGTGATGGAGCTGAAAAAGAAATTTGTTCTATTTTGAACACTATGTGAAGAGAATGATATTGCCTATTTCTCCTTCATAGTGGAATTTACAGCTCAGCTCATTTTAGTTGAAGCAGGATTAAGGAGTGGTTACAAGCCCCAATTACTGAGGGAAAAATGAGGATTAAAAGCAAAATCTCCAAACAATGTTCACAATGTTATGTACCAAAGTTCCTTTCTGTTCATCAGGAAGAAACTGCTCAGTATATGCATGTGTCAAAAAAGCAGATTGCTGATCTTTATTGCAACAGATGTCACACAACGTGATTGTATGCAGTGGTTACAGCAGAATGATAACAGTAGCCTCAGGCTAGGTTTTGGCCATTTCAATCAGGAACTGGCATTCTACTATACAGAAAACAGATGTAATTATATAGTGTATAGCTGTTATAAGGAAATTACAGTTTTTAATGATGAAAATATATTTTTTATGAGCTCAATTAAGAAGAATATATCCCTCCATACCAGCTCATTACTCACCTCACTCCTTCTGCATGATGATGTCAAAGACAAGCATTATCATTGTGAACAGCCACCACGTAAAAAATGCATTGACAATTGATTACAAAACAGAAATCAAATATCTGGAATTTGAAATGTTCAAGGCTGAAATATATCAATTTCACATCACCTTGTGATTTTTATAATTAGATCAATTTCAGTTCATTAAGCAGATTGTAACAAGTTTCCCATTTTTTTTGAAAGCATTACACCTCCAGTTTCATCAAGCACTTACTGAGAAGCCAAACACATGAACTGGGTAGCAGAATGGCTTTCTGTTTTTGCCACTACACTGACCATTCTGATGCAGGATGTTCCATAAACTGGACCTGAGTGTTTTCTCCAGCATTGTTGGTTGAACTAGTCTACTGATTCCCTAATTTGTTTCTAAATTTTAAAGTGCCAGAAGTGTGAAAATATTAACCTGATGTCTCCTTGGCTCACTTTGATCAAAGAATGGGGATTGCCCTCTCAAATAGCTATAAGATATTAATTTAGCCTCAACTGGAGCATTGTGTGTAAGACTTTAGGTTGGGTATGAAAGCACCGCAAGGTGCATTAAGAGGATTGGTAAGAATGATCCCATGGAAGATAAATTTCAGCTATGAAGATAGTGAGTGGTTTTCTTCTGAGGAAAGAAGGCTTTGAAGAAATTTGATTGTGACATTCAAAATCAAAAGGTTTCTAGATAGAATAGGTAAGGAGAAACTGTTCCTAGTTAGAAAGGCTTATGAATAAGCAGATGCGGAATTAAAGTTAATTGTCAAAACAAGCAAAAGCAGAATGAGAGGGTCTAGGCCTGAAACGTCAGCTTTTGTGCTCCTGAGATGCTGCTTGGCCTGCTGTGTTCATCCAGCTCCACACTTTGTTATCTGAGAAAGAATCTTATCCACGCAACAAGTGGTTAGGGTCTGGAAAGCATTACCTGAGAGTGTGGTGCAAGCAGGTTCTATCAAAATAAAAGGTTACTGGGAGAGAATGGCCTTAAGTCTTTTGGGGAGCAAGCACACACATAAAATATTGAATGGTGTCCTGCAGCACTCTAACAAATCTATGATTCAGTGATTCAATTTTACCTCAAGAGCAAGACTAGGTAGAATCTAATCTCCTAGCACCCATCATTCATTCCTATAAGTCATGTAGACTAATGTCTTTTCAACATCAATTTGTATTTGTCAAACTTCTTTAACACATTAGATGGATCACAGCACTTTACAGCAGTATTAACCAAAATTTGACACTAGTTTGAATGTGGAGGTATTAGAAAAGATGACAAAATAAAGGCCAAAGAGGAAAGTTTCAAAGTATGAACACTCCACTGTGCAATTGATCCAAAAACATGTATTGTATCCGGTTTTGACCCATGAAACAATGTGAATAAACAGTTAAAGATATTTGTAATTTTATGTTTCCTCCAGGGTTTATTTACAATTTGTTCATTAAAGATCCTTTCAGGCCTTCAGTGTACTACTTATGCATACACTATAAACACTGACACTCTCCAGATATCATCAGCATTTCAAAAATGCATGATATAGACTAGTGGAATAAAACCATTTATTTTATGCTAATTACTTCTGCCTTGGAGCCAAAGATCTACGAGAGCCAATCAACAAACTTGTTTCATCAACTGCCAAGGACCGACCTTTGGATGTCGACAGGAATGATATTTTGAGCCCTTATGGAACAGGCTGGGTTAAATATAACTGTACCTTTGTCCCATAAATAAACGGAGGGTAGATTGCCTTGGGACTTTCCTGGCGTTGGGTACTGAGTATTTTTGGCATCTTTGCTGTTGAAAGGCACTTCTGCAATCTGTGGATCAGGCAATAGCGTACCCACCTCTGAGTCAGCAGACTGTGTGTTCAAATATTCTCTTCAAGACAAGAACACAAAAGGCAAGAGACCATCATGCAACAACCTAAGGAAGTGCTGCACTATTGGAGATGCAATCATGAGATGAGATTGGTCTCAATCATGGGTAGGAATCCTGAAGTACAATGGACCTTCTTAACATGTAATTCCAAAGCAGTGCTTTCAAAAAGAGTGCTGATAAACCCACAACTGGCTGCATTTGTAAATTAAGCAGCTGCCTGGACATACAGAAAGAGAGAGATCCATGGAATTTCACACTTTTGGATGTGAAGGGAACTTCAAATGACAGCCATTTAAAACTGGAGATAGGAGGAACTGCAAATGCTGGAGAATCTGAGATAACAAGGTGTAGAGCTAGATGAACAGAGCACGCCAAGCAACATCAGAGGAGCAGGGAAACTGATGTTTCGGGTCAAGACCCTTCTTCAGAAATGGGGGAAGGGAAGGGAATTCTGAAATAAATAGGGAGAGAGGGGGAGGTGGATAGAAGATGGATAAAGGAGAAGATAGGTGGAGTGGAGACAGACAGGTCAAAGAGGCGGGATTGGAGACAGTAAAGGTGAGTGTGGATGGGGTGTCAGGGAGGGGATAGGTCAGTCCAGAAAGGACAGACAGGCCAAGGACGTGGGATGAGGCTAGTAGGTAGGAGATGGGGGTGGAGCTTGAGGTTTGAGGAGGGGATAGGTGGGAGGAAGGACAAGTTAGGGAGGTGGGGACGAGCTGGGCTGGTTTTGGGATGAGGTCAGGGGAGGGGGGGATTTTGAAGCTTGTGAAGTCCACATTGATGCCATTGGGCTGCTGGGTTCCCAAGCTAAATTTGAGATACTCTTCCTGCAATCTTCAGGTGGCATCGTTGTGGCACTGCAGGAGGCCCAGGATAGACATGTTGCCCAAGGAGCAGGAGGGGAAGTTCAAATGGTTTGCAACTGGGAGGATGCAGTCGTTTGTTGTGAACCAAGAGTAGGTGTTCCACAAAGCAGTCCCAAGCCTCTGCTTGGTTTCCACTTGGATCCCCACTCACATCTCCTACCTACTAGCCTCATCCCGCCTCTGTGACCTGTCCATCCTCCCTGGACTGAGCTATCCCCTCCCTAACTCCTCATATACACTCACCTTTACTGGCTCCAACCCCAACTCTTTGGCCTGTCTGTCTCCTCTCTATCTGTCTTCTTCTTTATCCATCTTCCATTTGCCTCCCCCTCTCTCCCTATTTATTTCAGAATCCCTTCCTCTCCCCCATTTCTGAAGAAGGGTCTAGACCCGAAATGTCAGCTTTCCTGCTCCTCTGATGCTGCTTGATCTGCTGTGTTCATCCAGCTCCACATCTTGTTGTCTCATTTAAAATTGGAGTTGGAAAGAGGCAAGTCAGAATGGACTCAACTGTGACCTTGTGTGACTGTAAAGAAAATGAGGAACTGCCAATCTCCTGCTTAACAGTAAGCTTCTCAGACACAGTTTGTGTTTCTCTTTTTAAAGCAAACAGAAGGGTGAGGATTAAAAAGTCAGTTTCAACTCTACTGGAGTAAATTAGCAGGACTGAACATTCTCATGTATAACAAAAGCAAAAGATGCTGGAAAAGCACAGCAGATCCAGCAACATCTGTGAAGAGAAATCAAAGTTAACATTTCATGTCCAGTGACTCTTCCTCTGAACTGGAGCAGATGTCTGTGCAACATTGAACATCACAGAGATGCCTGTGATCCTGGGTGGATTCAAAGCATGAGGGATGAAACTTCAGCTGGAATCCACAAGGAGTGAATCTGGGCTGGAAGCAGTCACCGAGGAATGTGATGTGGCTGTGGAAATGAGTTTTAGCAAATACTTGGTCAAACACCAGGAATGACAGCGAAATTAATGGTGGTGGGCAAGAAGAAAGATTGGAATGGAAATCGCATCTGAGAGAGGAGCAGAACATCAAGGTGGGCATGCCTAGAAAAAATATGGCAGTGAATTAGTTATTAAATGAAAATCAAAAGAACTCTCGATGCTGTAAATCAGAAACAGAAACAGAAGTTGCTAGAAAAGCTCAGCAAGTCTGTCTGCATCTGAAGAGAAATCAAAGTTAACGTTTCGGGTCTGATGGCCCTTCCTCAGAATTCTTCTGCATGTGTAGCAACCTGGGTTTTGAGCATTACCACACTGTGAATGTCACAGTCAAATAATTTTCCCCTAATCATACTTGTGTTACAGATAAAGTCCTTCCCTCACTCTGAGTGCTGAAAGCCAGCTAACTGTTACCCAGAAAAAAAGAGAAACAGGATAAAAAAGGATTCTCTTACACAGTGAATGCTAGCTTTCAATCACAATTGAAGGGAATCAGAATGACAGAATCTCAACCAATCTGCCAAATTAAGGATCATTGATACTGCCATTGCAGTAGCCACAATATTTAACTCTATTGTTCATAATAAGTCAAAATGGTTGATATTTTTAACTTCATCTTTCTAGACTCCCGTCTTACATCTAACTTTGTGTGTATGTATGCTGCTTGAGTATCTCTTCTCCCATGCATTGATTGATAAGCTCATTGCTTTTATTAGTTCAAGAAAGTTGAGCTAAGTTGTCCCAACTTTGAAGCACAAGTTAATTTGACCTAGGAAACGGATATTCACAAGGAAAGGGATTTTTTTAAAATTACCCTTATTGCAACCAACAAAGGACACCAGTGAATAAAGAAAGGGAATCAGTTCATCCATCCCAGTTGGGGAGTTTAACAGTTTGGGATATTCCATCTAGAACTGATGTAATTTAGAGAGACTTTCCTAAAGTCTGGTCATAACAGATGTTAACCTGAAGCCTTAGTTTATCATCTCCATAATTATAATCAATAAAAAATGGTTCCTCCAATCATTGGCTGCTTTTCTTCCACGCCAGTAGGTTCACTATTGAGTCAGAGTGTGAAAGAAGCAATCTCTCATTGGAGGTGCAATAAGCAGTTAGCAAAGAAAGTGCTGACCGTGAGTCTTTTTGCTGCAGGTTAGATTTGGCCAAATCTTGGTGAAGAGTAGGTCAGGGAGGATTCGGCAATAGGGACTGAAAGGGGTGGGTGACGAGAGAAAGATTAGAAGACAGGACACTTGCAAAATGAGACAGGGAGAAAAGGAGGCTATAGGGAATGTCAGGAATCTGCAAAGGGGTTGAGGGGTGAAAAAGGGAGGCTGAAGGAAGGTGGGGGAAGAGATCAAGGGAGGATCGGGGGGGGGGTGAGAGAGAGAGAGAGAGAGAGAGAGATTGAGACTCCAAGAAGTTGGCTGCAAGTCTTTTAGGAAGGGGTAAGGGAGCGAGGGGATTCAAAGTTTTAAACCGTTCATCAAAAGGAACACTCAGCTCAGAGTAAACCAGGAAAACCTGGACGAGGTAATGGATTACTTGTAAATGAATGTGGGAATAATAACTGAATGTTCAGGAACTACCATCTGGTGAAATGCATTGCAATAACACTGGGTCAATTGTTACATTTATATTTGAGAGCTGGCTATTCAGAAATTGGCTGCTGTGTCTTCTGTATTATTACAATGTTAACATTTCAAAATGCTTCACTGGTTGTAAATTGGTTTAAGACATTGGTGGTTAGGAAAGAAACAACAAAAATGTTCCTTTTGACCTATGTCCAGCTAAAATGGATTGCCATGTAAATACCATAAAATCGATAGGTGGGGTGTATTTTAATTGTGACACATGTTGGGATGTCCAGATGAAGTAAAAGATGTGATATCTGCAAGTAGTTTCCCTTTGTTTTCTCTCTATGAATGCAAATAGAAGAAACTCTCGTAACTTTTGTTACAGGCATACGTACTGACCCACTCAACTTTCAAATATTTCACTGTCGCCAGGCTGACCTGAAGCAAATTCAGAAAACTCTCTTTGGCTTATACCTTAGATAACACTGTGTTCATTATTACACAGCATATCACCCGGCTCTCCACGAATACTGTCAGAGGTGATCTACCAATAACTAAACTAACTGGTTTTCGATCTTTTGCTCCAGTTTCCAAACCATGTTGTTATTTACTACTTTTTCTGAAAGCAACTTCAATAATCTTTCATTTTCATGACAGTGGCAGCTGAAATAGCCCACCACACGCATTGGCTTGGAATTAATGCCTAGCTTGTGATTCTAATCAAAGGTTCAGTGTCACAAATTGCAAGGTGTTGCTAAAAAAAACCTTTCTGAAGGAATTCAGTACAGCATGAGAAAGAATCTCCCAGCTACAAATCTACACTGAGACCTCACCGAAGGCATCAAATTAGCATGAGTGTGATGGTTTGTCATTCATTATAATTAAAATTGGGGAAAAGGACAGGACATTAAAGTTGACAGCAGTCCTCAGAAATTGTGTGGGAAGTGGGATTTGTGCATGATGTACTTAATAGTTATATGAGAGGCTGAGACCACTTATGCAGCTGATATATCTATCAAATGAACTAGATTGATGAACACAAGCTCCATTACTGTAGAGCTTCTGTTACTGTCTCCTGTTAATGTGTATCAAAGTTAATTAAACCAACCTCAGAATAGGACTCTTGCTTTCCTGTATGAAATTCCTATCTGTCCATATGCTAACCTCTTGATCTTGACTTCTCATGCCATATGGGAATTTTGCATGATAAAGGCAATCCCACTGGATAATGGGCTGCAATTGCCCAGCCAGGGACAGCAGGGAGTCATGTTGCCTCAATTTGTTCACTTATGATAATTAAATTAAATTGATAAATTAAATTTCAGCCTATTAGCAATGTTTCCTGAGTTCTGTTGAAAGGCCATTGATGTAAATCTGTTTCTCTCAGGTGCAGCCTTACTTACTGAACATTTCCAGCTTGTTATTTTTATTTCCTCTAAATTGTGCATTTGAATGGCCATGCAACAGCCCAGATTCTACCTCACTGGGGACAAACAGGAAACAAGCCAAGGCAAGCAGCAGCAGTTAAAGCTGCATACATTAACTGCTTCACAGCAATCATAAGGGGACTGCACAGTATAGCGAGTGGGGCTTGCATAGAGAAATAAAATTGCTTGTTCATGGTGCATTGCTGGTTTGGTCAGTAACTGTGGCCCAATCTTAATAGTCCTGGAACAGTGTGGCTTGCTGTGGCATTTCAGAGGGCAGTTATGAGTCAATGACGTTGCTGTGTATCTGGAGTCACATGTACACCAGATAAGGTGAAGGTTGCCTTTCCTGAAGTATCTTAGTGAATAATTGGCATTAGCTACCATTAAGATAGCTTTTATTTCAGTTATTTAAAAAATGATCTCAAGTTGCACCATCTGCCCATGGTAGGATTTGAATCAATTGTTCTCAAGAGAGACTGGGATTTTGGATACAAAATTGTTTCGATGGTAGTAGACGGTTGTTGTTCAGACTGGAGGTCTATGACCAGCAGTGTGCTGCAAGGATCAGTGTTGGACCTACTGTTGTTTGTCATTTATATAAATGATTCCGATGAGATATAGGAAGCTTAGTTAGTAAGTTGGTGGATGACACCAAAATTGGCACTATAGTGGACAGTGAAGAAGGTTATCTAAGAGTACAACGTGATCTTGATCCAGTGGACTGAGAGACGGCAGATGGAGTTTAATGCAGATAAATATGACGTGTTACATTTTGGTGAGGGCAGGACTTATACAGTTAATGGTAGTGCCCTGGAGAGTATTGTTGAACTGAGAGACCTAGGGTTTCAGGGATTTAATTCCTTGAAACTGGCATCACAGGTAGACAAAGTGATGAAGAAGAAGGTATTTGGCACACTTAACTTCATCGGTCAGAGCTTTGAGTACAGGAGTTGGGACATTATGTTATAGCTGTACAAGACATTGGTAAGGTCAATTCTGGTTGCCTTGCTATGGAAATGATGTTATTAAACTTGAAAGGATACAGAAATGATTTATAAGGAGATTGGAAGGTTTGAGTTCTAAAGATAGGCTAGGGGACCATTTTTCCCCTGCAATGTAGGAGGTTGAGGGCTGACGTTATACATGAGGGGTATAGATAAGCTGAATTGATAAGGTCTTTTACCTCAGGGTAGGGGAGTCCAAAACTAGAGAGCATAGGTTTAAGACGAGGAGGTAAGAATTTAAAGGGGACCTGAGGAGCAACTTGATCTCAGAGGGTGGTTTGTATATGGAGTGAGCTGCTAGAGGAGGTGGTAGAGGTGCGTACACTTGCAACATTTAAAAGACACTTGGACAGATAAATTGATAGGAAATGTTTAGAGGGTTGTGGACCAAATGTAGGTAAATGGGACTAGTTCACTTTAGGAAACCTGGACAACATGGACAAGTTGGGTAGAAGGGCCTGTTTCATGCTGTCTGACTCTATGGCTCTACCTGATGACATTACCACAATGCTACCAACCCATCAGTAAGGATCTGACAAGATTTCAACTCACCCCAGAAAGGGATAATTTCAAGATAGGAACAGAGTGCAGATGTTGGATTGCATGCTGCTCTTTCAATCTTGGGATCCAACTTGGGCTCTAACCCAAACTCCCTGACAATAGTACTGGATAATTTGACTAAAAATGCAGGAAATACTCAGCAGCAGTATCTGTGGGGAAAGAAACATAGCTAACAATTCAGGACCGTGCCTTTAGTATTATCTGCTAACTTGGAAACTTCGTTGGTAAATTCTAGAATCCATTGTTAAGGATGAGATTTCCAAATTCCTGGAAGTGCATAGATGGGTTAAAACAAGTCAGCATGGATTTAGTAAGGGGAGGTCGTGCCTGACAAACCTGTTAGAATTCTTTGAAGAGGTAACAAGTAGGTTAGACCAGGGAAACTCAGTGGATATGATCTATCTAGACTTCCAAAAGGCCTTTGATAAGGTGCCTCACAGGAGGCTGCTGAGTAAAGTGAGGGCCCATGGTGTTCGAGGTGAGCTACTGGCTTGGATTGAGGATTGGCTGTCTCACAGAAGGCAGAGAGTTGGGATAAAAGGCTCTTTTTCGGAATGGCAACCGGTGACAAGTGGTGTCCTGCAGGATTCAGTGTTGGAGCCGCAGCTGTACACTTTATGTATTAACGATCTAGATGAAGGGATTGGGGGAATTCTGGCGAAATTTGCCGATGATATGAAGATAGATGGACAGGCAGGTAGTGCTGAGGAAGTGGGGAGGCTGCAGAAAAATTTAGCCAGTTTAGGAGAGTGGTCCAGGAAATGGCTGATGAAATTCAATGTGGGCAAATGCGAGGTTTTGCACTTTGGAAAAAAGAATACAAGCATGGACTATTTTCTAAACGGTGAGAAAATTCGTAAAGCAGAAGCACAAAGGGATCTGGGAGTGTTGGTCCAGGATTCTCTAAAGGTTAACTTGCAGGTAGAGTCTGTGATTAAGAAAGCGAATGTAATGTTGTCATTTATCTCAAGAGAGTTGGAATATAAAAACAGCGATGTGCTTCTGAGACTTTATAAAGCTCTAGTTAGGCCCCATTTAGAATACTGTGTCCAATTTTTGGCCCCTCAGGAAGGACATACTGGCCCTGGAGCGTGTCCAGCAGAAATTCACACGGATGATCCCTGGAATGGTAGGTTTAATGTATGATGAATGGCTGAGGATCCTGGGATTGTATTCATTAGAGTTTAGAACGTTGAGGGGAGATCTGATAGAAACTTACAAGATAATGCATGGCTTAGAAAGGGTGGATGCTGGGAAGTTGTTTCCTTTAGGCGGGGAGACTAGGACCTGTGGGCACAGCCTTAGAATTAGAGGGGGTAAATTTAAAATGGAAATGAGGAGACATTTCTTCAGCCAGAGAGTGGTGGGCCTGTGGAATTCATTGCCACTGAGTGCAGTAGAGACAAGGATATTAAATGTCTTCAAGGCAGAGATTGATAAATTCTTGATCTCACAAGGAATTAAGGGCTACGGGGAGACTGCAGGGAAGTGGAGTTGAAATGCCCATCAGACATAATTAAATGGTGGAGCGGACTCAATGGGCCAAATGGCCTTACTTCCTTCCTATGTCTTATGGTCTTATGGTCTTATGGTCTCATCTGAACGTGTCACTTCCAATCAATGTTCATGGGTGCAAAATGTTGATTCTTTCTACAGATGGTGCCAGACCTGTGGAGTTTCTCTAACTTTCTGCTTCTATTTCAGATCTTCATCATCCATAGTATTTTGTTTTTCTGTCCAGAATAAATTGAACTGAGTTCTCAAGGGAACATAATTGATGGCCAATGGAATACAAATGCAATCATACAGAAGGTTGAGACAGAAGGTACAGATTTGGTAGCTTGCCCTTTTGAGTTTGAGTCTCTTTGTCATAACAATTGACTTGTAACTGTAATTCCCTATCAAATTGAGTCTAATGCTGGAACTTGAAACAGAAAGCAAGTATGCTTTTGAACTTGCCAGGCAAATTATCTCTTCCATTCTCGACATAAAAGAGAGAAATTATCTCTACAACGTGTTCGATTTACAACAATTATTCCAATCAAATTTATTACCGCACAAAGTTATAAAGATACTGCTAAAATCATAGATATTTTGTTGGAGCTTTTACTATCGCACTCAGAGCAATTTGAACGAATATCACGAAAAGGGAAAACCAGCATTTGTACCATGTGACAGGAGAGTTTTAATTGGTGGGCAAGTGCAGTCTGTTTGTTAGAGGTGTTGCCATGGAGAATGCAACTGTTAATGATTGGCAGTTAACTGTCAGGTTTTATTTCGATTGGAAGCCAAGCAGACTGCCGTGACATTCTGCATAGCAACACCTCTGCCAATCTTAGTCCACTTCTCCACGAATAAGAGCTTCCCTCTCACATAGTATAAACACAAATTATACCCTTTATAGGAATTCTTGCAAAGTATCTCAATGAGTGCAAGATGAAAAACTGACAAAATCTGTCTTTTCTCAGCTATATTCAAATTTTGTCCTACTAAATAACAATAGATATAAAAATATATATGAAATCTATCAAAAAGAAAGATCCTTCAAGTGCAGTCATGATGTTTTACGATGTTAACCACGTTGAGTTTGCTAACTTATACTGATAATGAACATTTCAACTCAGCTGTAACCATATTTCTTGGTCATCTTAGTGAGCAAGTCCAGAATTTTGAATGTCATAAAAATTGAGTACCACTGAGGAGGCACAGCAGGTTTATGAATTATTCTATTGTGCCTGAGGCAGTTCTCATTAGATTCAGTGTGCACTCACCTCAGAATCCTACGGATTGAGTTCAGCATCTGAGCAAATTGACTGCCAGTTTAGACAGAGTTAATTGTTTCTGTGTTTTATCCTGAACTTCAACCAACCTTGTCATAATTTACTGATTACAACTCAGTCAATAGCTGCCCAAAACTAGGTCAAAGGAATTCGAAATAAAGCACTGATATCTGTTGTACCATGAGATCTACACTCTTGTGAGTTATCAACAATGGTCATTACTAACATATCTATGCACAGAGAATGGTAAGAGAGGACATTTTATTTGGGAATATGAGAACATGCAGCCTATTTAGCCTGCCCTGCCATTCTTTTATTTTAATTCATTCAGGGGATGCGGGCATCACAGCATGGGCTAGCATTTCTTACCTGTCAATAGTTGCCCTTGAGAAGGTAATAATGGGCTGCCTTCTTGAACTGCTGCAGTCCACCTGCTATAGGTTGACCCGCAATGCCATTAAGGAGGGAATTGCAGGACTCTGACCCAGCGACAGTGAAGCAACAGTGATATTTTCCATTTCAGGATGGTGAGTGGCTTGGACAGGAACTTGGAGGTGCTGGTTTGTCTGCTCACCCTTTGAGATGGAAGTGGCCATGTGTTTGGAAGGTGCTGTCTAAGGATTTTTGGTGAATTTCCCCATTGGATCTCTGCCCCTGCTAAAAGACTGACCAAACAAGGGAAATAAGTTACCTGCATCTGTTGTGTCCATCCGTTAAGTATTTTGTAGGTTTCAATTAGATCACATCTCATTTCTTGGAACCCCAGGGGCCCTGGCTCCAGCTCCCTCACAGAAGGGAAGAAACTGTAAAACTAGTAAAGAGGCAGACTGGAGTGACTCATCATGTACTTCAAAATGGAGGTCAGGCATCAACAAATGTTACCATTTTAAATTGATTTTCCCCTCTGGAATATGATTATGGCTCCTTTTACACATAAGCAGCAGTTATACTTAGAGTAAAGATATAATTCTTTTTACTCTACTCACCTATCAGTGAAATTCTAGAGGCAAAATAAATGCTAAAATTATAGACTCCACTCAGCAGCATGAGGCAGAGGGCAAGGAACTTAATATTGTATTGCCCAAAGGTATAAATCATTGCCATATCATCGTTCTTTTACTTATTACCTCCAATATATCATTACTTTCCATACAACTTCCAACAATAATAATTCTAATACTTCTTCAGTATTTTCTATGGAATGATAACTTTTGATAGAAGTGATTCTGGCCTGTAAAGTGAAATTGTGTGCTCGAAGCATAATTTCTTTTTCATATCAATTCAAATGAAGTGATTATTTAATTTTCATTTTTACTGGAATTTTAATTTGGAACATTCGCAAGGAATGCGAGTCTTTGTTGTCAATGTTGTTTCGTTGGCCTTCACATATACAGCATAGTAAGCTGTTTTTGATGCCTAACATCATCCAGAAAATCAAATTAGAAAACTCATACCATACTTTTTGTTAGTTTCGTGATAAATTTAGTCGCAAAGATATTTTGAATGTTAGAGTACCCTGTGAGAAAGCAGAGTGTGATTGACGATTTAAAAAAGAAACTCGAAGTGCAAACTGTTTAAATTTTCCATAAGGATGACTACCTCTTGTAGTCAGGCACCATCTCCTAAAAGACACAAGCAAGAAACCAAACAGGACTCTTGGAAAACAGAATCTACCTCATAGAACTTTCACGAAGAAAACAACTTTAAAATCTAACATTTATATGTTGCTCTCATACTGAAAGCATCCCAAGCTGTTTCAACAGAAACATTGTCAAACAAAACACTTTTAAAGGCAAGATGGATCAAGTGTTCAGCAGGACCAAAAATGGAGAAGAGGGAGGAAAATAGGTGAAGAGGATGTGCAAAACAAATGTTATTGTTAAGGCAGCTGAAGGTGCATTCACTAGTGGTGGTTATGAAAACCGAGGATTCAAAAGAGGTCGGAATTGCAGGGGTGAAGCAGTCTAGAAGAGTTGTAGAGGACAGAAGGGATTAAGGCCAGTGAGGGATTTTAAAATAATGATAAGAATTTCAAAATCCAGGAGTTGCAGGTTTGGAGGCCAATACTACACAACAAGTACAGGGCTGATGGGTGAACTGGATTTGATGCTAGTTAGGTTACGGACAATAAAGCTTTGAATCAGCTTAAGTTAAATTAAGGGTGAAAATGGGAGGCTGTACAGGAGACTACTGAAATAGATGAGTCTAGAGCAGTTGGGTCTTAGTGAGGGTTTCAATGTCAAATCAGAAAGGCAACATGTTGGAAGTGGCAATCTTGGTGTGGCAATTTTGGAACAGAGTCATTTTAAGACTATAACTGTAAGACCAAAAGAAATATACCATAGCAACTATACTCTATTTGACAATATCGGAGTTGCATTTTGAAAAATGAAAACAAAACAACTGAGAAAAACATTGTAAACAAACTTAAGGAAAAAGTGAAAAAGGCACTGAATTCTTTTTATGGCAGTTAGCAAAGAAATTGCTCATGAATGAAATTTTATGTTGCAAAATGGAAAGTTTAAAAGACTTCTCACTAAGGAAATTGAAAATCTTCAGATTATGTTCAGGATTCATTTTTATGCAATGGCTCTGTGAAGTGACAAAGCACCTTCTAATACCACAGGGATCATGTGCAACAAGAAGAAGTATGAGAAGAAATGCTTTAGTCATCACAAATAAAATACTGCTGAATCCCAGCTAGATGAGGGTGCAACATTATTTCTTCTCAAAATTTGTCAGTGGAGGTATATTGCTGTGTAGCATAATTATATACATAAAAAGGTAGCCCAGGTATCCTGGGAGTATCCTTAAAATAACCAGATATATACACATAGTAAACTGTGCAATGTCAGCCTTTGTCCAATCTGACACAATTTAGATTTGCAGGCTGTGTACCTTATTTTGTCTCACAAAGTTCAACATGGACCCCTGCCATATTTGCCCGGATTGTAAAAGTTATTACTTTTGTCAGTTCATTCAATTTTTAAGAATTCTTTCATTGAATAGAACCATCATTGGCAAGGCCATCATTTGTTGCCCATCTTCCATGACCTGAATAGTTGGCTACAGCTGTTGCAAAAAGCAATTAAGGATTAACCATAATGCAGTTACAAGTAGGCTAGGTTTCTTTTCCTAAAGGAAAGGAGGAAAGTTAAATAGTTGGACTTGTACAATAATCATAAGTTAAATGATGTGAGATTATCATTGTTATGTTAACTGTGGCTTGGTTGTATCTCATTTTTGTTTTTCTGACCTTGCACTTGATTTTTCTAAAGATGTTCCTAAGACAGCATTAATGCTATTTTCCTAAAGACTTGATATGGCATCGGTAACTAATTTACATCCAATTCAACATTTTCACATGTGATCATGGAGTTTTGGAAAATATCCATCATTTTTCACAGCTTGGAAGCTATCTCTTTCTTTAAGATGATCCTTTGAATATCTTTCTTCAACCAAGATTTTGATCATCTAGCTTAATATCTCTTTGTGTGACATGGTATCAAATTTTCTTCTGTACCACTCTTGTAAAGCACCTCAGAGCATTTTATATGTTACAGTTGCTATTGTTAATACAAATTGCTATTGCTGTTGTTATGTTGCATCAGAAAATGCCACACAAATGTAATGGAAACTCTGGAGGAGTTGCAGCTCATATTCAATTAAGAGACTCCAACATTATAAACTGCAATTACAAAGCTTGAGTGCTTTACACAAAACACCAGATAAATTGCACCCATTTTTATCATTTCATACATTCATATGGAGTTTGTAGTTTAAAAATGCTCAACCATTCTGGCCTTGGAGATTTATAGCTAAACTCAGAAATATTATTTAGAAACACAAATGCTATATTCTTTATCTGCAATTCGTTTAAACAAAATTCAAATACAACACTATGAACAACACATGTAGTGTGCCTTGGCACATAATAGATAAGAGATTAGATGACAGTAAGGAAAACACACTACTAATATTCTGTCATTGGAATATACATTGCTCTGGACAAAATATGTCTCGTGAATGGAAAATGCATAAAAAGCTTCGTTGTGAGCATAATCAGTACACTGATTAGAGTGGCATCTTTTGAAATTATAATTTTAACTTCTATATGGCGTGTGAAAGTGAAAAATACCTATGAGAGCACCAGCAGGAGGTCACCATTTTAAATCCCATAGCTCCTTGCTCGATTTCGGATTGGACAGCTGCTTGAACCTGGCAAGAGCAATTTTTCCGCACACTGAGGGGCCACTGGGACTTGGAGCTGACTGCCCACAGCACTAAATGCTGAAGGAAGGATTCAGAAACAATTAGGAAAGGGAAGCCAAAGTCAGGAATGGTCTACCGTGGTTCTACTACGCTTGCAAAAGCCTCGCTGGCACACTGAAGCCCATGTTGGACTTTGGTATTAATGTCTGTTTCATTGAAAGGAGTCTCTCAAAATGCGAGAGTTGATCCACCTTGTCCAATATTTTACCTTGAATCTTAATCATCAGGGGACAATGTTGCACAGTGGGAACAGATTGCCAGAGGACCATTTTTTTAAGGGGTCTAATCTAAGGCCCATTTCCTTCTGGTGTCTCTGAATGGTGATGGTTTGGAGATCAACCTCTGAGTGTGGGTAAATGTATGCTGTCAAGGATTATGGGAAGAAGCAGGAAAGTGGATGTGAAGGATGCTGGATTAGCCATGATCCTATTGAATGGTGGAGCAGACTCTAGGGGCTGAATGGCCTATTTCTGTTCCTATAACTTATGGGCTTATGTACTGACACTAGTGATGTTGTTTATTTAGAGAGAAACACAGACACGATGGACTGAATGACATCCTTTTGCACCATAGTACTTCTGTGATGTTGTGATCCAAGCATTTTCTACTGTACTTGCATTGCAATGAAAAGTTGAGATGGACTTGGTTGACCATTTAAGCAGCTGTTTGATGACAAAGACCTTAGGCCTGGCACCTAGCTTATGTTCTACAGGATCATGCCTTTCTGTATGTATCAGAGACATGGACAGAAATATCACCAACAATGTTTCCACAAAATTATTCAATTCCATTGGCAGGTTAGGCACTTCAATACCAGTGTCCTTTCTCATGCCAACATCCTGAACATCAAGACACCATACTGTCAATGAGAGGTATTGGGGGACCCAGTGTCACAGGCCTGTGTTCAAAGACTTCCAAAACACGATCTCTCCACTCCAAGCTTCATTGGGGCAAGTGGTTAACAGAGCTAAGAAAATGCTTCAAGAATGTGCTCTATGACTCCCTGAAAACATATAACACCGACAACAAATTGAAGGAATCCCTTGCCCTTGGCCAATCAATCTGGAAAAGAAGCATCTATGAAGGTGCCAATCATCTCAACACCTCTTACAGGAGAATGTGAAGACCAATTACAAAGTGTGCAAAATCTGGAGTATGTCACCTACACAGTTCAACAAAACCACCTACCCTGCCTCTTGCAAGGTTGATGAATTCAGCATTGGATTATTTAATCATCTCAGGACCCACCAAATCCTGAAGGCCATCCTTGGTCTTCCTGACCCAAATTACAAAAAAATTGCAAACTTTTCTATTGACCAAAACACAAAGATAAATGAAACAAAAAAAAATCAATGTTGCATAACAAAACTACCAGGCAATAAAACCATCTGGAGAAACTCATAAGATCTGGCAGCATTTGTAGACAGAAACAGACTTCAAATTTCTAGCCCAATATGACTTCTTCAGAGACGTTCTGGTGAAGAGTCACATTAGATTCAAAATATAAACTCTGCTTTTCTCTTCACTGGTAATGCCAGACTTGCTGAGTTTCTGCAGAGCTTTGTGTCTTAATTTCAGATTTCTAGAAAACACTTTATTCGGTGTGTTTTTTTTAACAAACAGACAAAACGTGCCCAGAAACCATAACCACTCTCCCCTACATCAAAGACATTTCGGAAATGGCTGCCAGACTACTCGGACCTCTTGGCATCAGGGTAGCCCACAAACCTGCCAACACACTAAAACAGCAGCTAATGAGCTTAAAAGACCCTATACAGACAACAGACAAAATGAACATCATTTACAAAATACCTTGCAAGAACTGTGACAAACACAACATTGGACAAACTGGCAGAAAGCTAGCCACCAGGATACATGAACATCAACTAGCCACAAAACGACATGACCCACTATCACTCGTACACTTACATACAGATGAGGAAGGACACCACTTTGATTGGGACAACACATCCATCCTAGGACAAGCCAAACAGAGGCATGCATGAGAATTTCTAGAAGCATGGCATTCCAACCGGAACTCCATCAACAAACACATTGATTTGGAGCCCATCTACCATCCTCTGAGAAAAAGAACAGGAAATGACATCACCAATGCAGGAAATGACAACACCAACCCAAGGAAACCTAAACAGATAAATAGAAAGCAGGACATAAAACCAGCACTTCACCAGAGGCTCACTGATGATGTTACCTAGAATGGTGACAAAACGTCTGAAAATGAACCTTCTAGCTCAGCGAGCAAACTCACATCCAGAACCTCAACCTGAGCTACAAATCTTCTCAAAACTCGCTAAAAGCAAATATGTAAAATCCAAATGATGAGTGCATGCAAGATAGAAATGACACTTAATTTCGATGCAGCAAGGGTTATTATTCCACTAAGGTACTGCTGTGACCTGGTTGGAGTGAAACAGAAAAGGATGCAGTTTATTATTAACTAAACCAATATAGGACAAAAATAAATTTGATTGGCTTCCTGCAATGAACATCTAATTTAGGATCGTGATGGCAGGATTAAGCTAGACATTTACATTTAAAACTAAACCTCTCTCGGCTGAAAATGGGAGCGGTATCAAAAATCAGAAATAATACATCTTGTATTAGCATCTAGATAGTTTCCTGTAGGCACTAAGATGGATTTTTGTTTATTTAAAAGTTAATGCAATTCTACATTGTTTGAATATTCCCCCAACGTATCATTTGCACAAGACTAAATGATCTTCAATTTTTATACTCTGTAATTTTACCTAATACTGATCAGCAAAGCACATTTCCTGCTAACACATTGTATTTTTATCACCTTAATGCTCTTTATACACAATCGTGCACCTCATTCATTATTCAGCCCCTTTGATTTTACAGCAGGCTGCAAAACTTCAGATCTGCTGATGACAGTGGAAGACATTTCTGACATCCTTTATTAAGCACTCAATAATAAGTAAATAATTTGTACCTCAAAGACCAATCAATAGTTACTTCAGTCCTATATGAAACTTTTATTGTCAGCAGTTTGAATGTGCCAATTATGTGAAGTTACCGAACTCTCACACTTTACTGAAAATGCATTGTTGACTGAATACAAATTGATGAGAATGTCTCTTAAATAATCGTTGGCGTCTGGTAAGAAATTATGAGAAAAGCAAAGGCTTCCAGTAGGTCAGTCAGAGCAGATTAACAGAGTGAAACTGGATGCTACTCCAGGAAGTCACTGACTGCCAATTACTAAGATGACAATAACAGTAGTTGTGTAGAAGTAACAGCAAACACATGGGGGCCAACCACCTGAATGCTGCAAAGCTCTTTCCAAGTGTAGCGGTTGAGGAAAAAAAATCACTGACCATGTTGAGTGCTAAACAAAACAGGAAATTGTTCAAAGAGCTGGATGATATTTTAGACTGTCATGACAATGACGTGGTCTTTTATGTAATTTAGGAAAATAAACGCAAATGGAAAACATTTAATAATAAAATGCAATGTTTCAACTTGAAAACACAGAAGCGTCTTTCTGATAGTAAGCCTGTGTGTATGGCTGTGCTGATATGGGCTGACTAGGAAAATAACCGCAGCCTTTACAGCCAAGTTACAGCTGCCTCAAGAAACAGTTGTGACCTCAAGTGGAAGGTATGTTGTTAGGATATTTCTTTGTTTTTGGTTTTGGCATCTGACTTGATACCATATTGCCATTCCTTCCTGAAACTCCCTTCCTAACACAATATGGTTGTCCGTGCACCACAAAGATAGCAGCTGTTCAAGAAGCCGGCTCACCATCACCTTCTCAATTATGGATAGACAAACAAATGCTGGCCTGGACAGCAACACTCATGAGCAAATGTTTAAAACAAATATATTATGGTGTCAGACATGGCTCAGTTGAAAGCAAACTGAGTCAGGTGATTGTGGGTTCCACTTGAACACAAAAGTTTAGCTTGACTCCCCAGACGGAGTGCTGCATCATTGGGGCAGTTGTGAAACTGCACCTCCTTGCTCTTAAAATATACTCTGGCACAATTCAGAAGAATTGGCTCAGGGGAAATATCCCTAATAATCTGGACAATGTTCACCCTCAGTCGAAATGGTAAGTACATATTTTCTGTTAGCAAGCCTTAAATAAAGACAAGAAAGTGTCTAGATTTCTCTGGTGTGTAAAGATTGCAGTGAAACAAAATGCTAATAGGGGTTGCACCAGAACAGAGGGACTTGGATGGCGTGCTGAAAACTGGATCCTTGGGTGATGAGGTACATTTGCCTTCGGTTATATAATTGGATAAGATAGTTTCAGATGAGTCCTTGATTTGGAGATTTTGCAAAACATTGAAGCAAGTGCCATATAGAAGTTAAGCTACGACTATACAATATGTAGTTGTCATAAAAAAAGTAACTGAATTTTAGTCTTTGAATATAATTGTGATGTGGATTTGCATATCTGGCCTCTGAAGGCATAGTTTATCTATTGGTTATAAACTAAAATGCTTCAGTTCAGAAATTTACAAAGTTATTGCATTCATTTCCTGTTTAAACTTGTAGCTGATCACAAGAACAATGTTCACAGATCTTTGAATGGTCTCAATAAAGGTAGTTGAGATGGCCAGCCTTAGCTTAGTGTGGCTTCTGATCTAGACGGCTGGGTGCTGAAGTCCCATTAAACTTGTGGAACCATAGAGGGTAGTCAAGGAAGTCTGTAAAAGGTGGAAATGAGGTGGGCAGAGGCGGCACTCAATTTGGTGAAGAGTTGGAATTCAGTTTCTTGATGTTGGATTGAATG
Organism: Stegostoma tigrinum; assembly: GCF_030684315.1. NCBI lineage: Eukaryota > Metazoa > Chordata > Chondrichthyes > Orectolobiformes > Stegostomatidae > Stegostoma > Stegostoma tigrinum. The sequence continues at coordinate 14,423,848 of NC_081385.1, forward strand.
CCAGTTGAAAGGGCCAAGCATTGGTAAATACATGATGGAAGGTGTCAAGGCGAATGGAGTCTGTGAGTCCAGATAAGTGTCATTTTCCCTGGAAGGCAAAGTTGGTGCCAGTTCTTCCAGCATAGAGAAGATTCAAAATGCGTTGGCATACTTTGTAGTTGGCTGTTGATAGTTATACAAAGGCCAGGCTATCTTTATTTGCTCTTTTCTCCCCTTTACACTCTCTAAATTTCCCCTTCCCACTCTGTAAGCCTGTTTTGTCTGAATAAAGTATTGGGCCTGACTCCACAAATGTAATTTGTGGGAGATTGTTCTAACAAGTAACAGACATAAGAAAATGAGTTCCAGACTGGTTTCCTTATAAGTTGTCATCAAGGAGAAAAGTAAAAGAAAATCAATAAAAATGATCAGGTCTCATACAGCTGACTGATTCGAGATACTGAAACAAATAAAGAATAGGTAAGTGCTATGCAGCATGCTTTACACTGAACATATTTTTTGCATTGGAGTGTAGGAGATTGAGGACTGACCTTATGGAGGCTTATAAAATCATGAGGGGCTTAGATAAGGTGAATAGCAAGGGTCTTTACTCTAGGGTGGCGGTGCACAAAACTAGGGGTTATATTTCTAAGGTGAGAGGAAAAGGACATGAAGGGCTACTGTTCTTTTTTTACACAGTGCATGGCTCCTGTGTAGAACGAACTGCCAGAGGAAATGGTAGATGTGGGTACAGTTAAAATATTTAAAAGACATTTAGATATGTATATGAATATGAAAGGTTTAGAGTGATATGAGCCAAATGCAAGTAAGTGAGATTAGTTGTGTTTGGGGACATCGTCAGCTTGGACCATGTGAACCAAAGGATTTGTTTCCATGCTGTAAAACTATGATTTTATGACTTCAAAACAATGAATAATGGTGTGCTTCTCCAATAGCATTAATTACAAAGCTCCTTAATTCTAATCAAGGCAAAAAATACAGTACCAGTCTGGAAGCAATGCTTCATTTTCATTTTTATAGTGAAAAATGGATTTGCTCCTCTTGCCACATGTTAAACTCAAAGTAGGAAAACCATCCAGCCAACTGCTAGGAAATGAACTCCTTTTGCAAAATGATAACGAGAACTGCAAATGCTGGAGAATCAAAGATAACAAAGTGTGAAGGCTGGATGAACACAGCAGGCCAAGCAGCATCTCAGGAGCACAAAAGCTGACGTTTTGGGCCTAGACCCTTCATCAGAGAGGGGAATGGGGTGCGGGTTCTGGAATAAATAGGGAGAGAGGGGGAGGCAGACCGAAGATGGAGAGAAAAGAAGATAGGTGGAGAGGAGAGTATAGGTGGGGAGGTAGGGAGGGGATAGGTCAGTCCAGGGAAGTCGGACAGGTCAAGGAGGTGGGATGAGGTAGTAGGTAGGAAATGGAGGTGCAGCTAGAGGTGGGAGGAAGGGATGGGTGAGAGGAAGAACAGGATAGGGTGGCAGAGACAGGCTGGGCTGGTTTTGGGATGCAGTGGGGGGAGGGGGCGAGCTGGGCTGGTTTTGTGATGCAGTGGGGGGAGGGGTAGAACTGGGCTGGTTTTGGGATGCAATGGGGGAAGGGGAGATTTTGATGCTTGTGAAGTCCACATTGATACCATTGGGCTGCAGGGTTCCCAAGCGGAATATGAGTTGCTGTTCCTGCAACCTTCGGGTGGCATCATTATGACAGTGGGGACTGGGAGGTGCAGTTGTTTAGTGCGAACTGAGCGGAGGTGTTCTGCAAAGCGGTCCCCAAGCCTCTGCTTGGTTTCCCCAATGTAGAGGAAGCCACACCGGGTACAGTGGATGCAGTATACCACATTGACAGATGTGCAGGTGAACCTCTGCTTAATGTGGAATGTCATCTTGGGGCCTGGGATGGGGGTGAGAGAGGAGGTGTGGGGACAAGTGTAGCATTTCCTGCGGTTGCAGGGGAAGGTGCCGGGTGTGGTGGGGTTGGAGGGCAGTGTGGAGCGAACAAGGGAGTCATGGAGAGAGTGGTCTCTCCGGAAAGCAGACAGGGGTGGGGATGGAAAAATGTCTTGGGTGGTGGGGTCGGATTGTAGATGGCAGAAGTGTCGGAGGATGATCTGTTGTATCCGGAGGTTGGTGGGGTGGTGTGTGAGAACGAAGGGGATCCTCTTTGGGCGGTTGTGGCGGGGGCGGGGTGTGAGGGATGTGTGGCGGGAAATGTGGGAGATGCGGTCAAGGGCGGTCTCAACCACTCCGGGGGGGATGCTGCCGTCCTTGAAGAATGTGGACATCTGGGATGTGCGGGATTGGAATGCCTCATCCTGGGAGCAGATGCGGCGGAGGAATTGGGAATAGGGGATGGAATTTTTGCAGGAGGGTGGGTGGGAGGAGGTGTATTCTAGGTAGCTGTGGGAGTCGGTGGGCTTGAAATGGACATCATTTACAAGCTGGTTACCTGAGATGGAGACTGAGAGATCCAGGAAGGTGAGGGATGTGCTGGAGATGGCCCAGGTGAACTTGAGGTTGGGGTGGAAGGTGTTGGTGAAGTGGATGAACTGTTCGAGCTCCTCTGGGGAGCAAGAGGCGGCGCCGATACAGTCATCAATGTAATGGAGGAAGAGGTGGGGTTTGGGGCCTATGTAGGTGCGGAAGAGGGAGTGTTCCACGTAACCTACAAAGAGGCAGGCATGGCTTGGGCCCATGCGGGTACCCATGGCCACCCTCTTTGTCTGTAGGAAGTGGGAGGGATCACAAGATAAGTTGTTGAGGGTGAGGACGAGTTCGGCTAGGCGGATGAGGGTGTCGGTGGAGGGGGATTGGTTGGGCCTGCGGGACAGGAAGAAGCGGAGGGCCTTGAGGCCATCTGCTTGAGAAATACAGTTGTATAGGGACTGGACGCCCATGGTGAAAATGAGGTGTTGGGGGCCAGGGAATTGGAAGTTCTGGAGGAGGTGGAGGGTGTGGGTGATGTCACGGATGTAGGTAGGGAGTTCCTGGACCAGAGGGGAGAAAATGGAGCCCAGATAGGTGGAGATGAGTTCGGTGGGGCAGGAACAGGCTGAGACAATGGGTCGACCACAGCAGGCAGGTTTGTGGATTTTGGGAAGGAGATAGAAACGGGCCCTGCGGGGTTGGGGAACAATAAGGTTGGAGGCTGTGGGTGGGAGGTCCCCTGAGGTGATGAGATCATGGATGGTGTTGGAGATGATGGCTTAGTGCTCAGGGGTGGTATCATGATCAAGGGGGTGGTAGGAGGAGGTGTCGGAGAGTTGGCGTTTGACCTCGGCGATGCACATTGTTAGCTTCTTTGCGAACACAATCGTTCCATGTTGTTTATAAAGTGTTGTTTATAATGTGCAGTCACAGACTTCTTGTGCTTTGTTGCACCAGGCACCATTTTGGCAGGAGTGTTAATATTGGTTGGGAGCATGGATCAGAACTACACAAGTAGGAAGATTGTTGCATCATTCAGCATGCTACAGTGATTTGACACCAGCTGAGCCATTTTCTACTTGATATATTGTGCATGTAATTTTTATATTATATATTTATGTGTTATATTTACCAGCATAAAGGAATCATATCAGTGTTATTTAAAGGCACCGTCACCAATTTTCAGCTCATTCCTTGTTTGATTGAATAGCAGTGCAATCTGTGAAACAGTTCTACAAAAGGCAGCAATAAGCAACGTTGCTGGAGTCTCTGGGACTGTATGTGTGGCATCTGTTAAATTACTTTGTCTTGACTTTGAGAATTGTATTCAGATAACTTTGTTACAGACATAGCTGCAATAGCCTGCCTCCCCACATGCATCGATTGTGATTGCCTTCTCAGTTCCTGGCTGGGATGCCTCCTTGCCCCTGTGGGTAGGAGTTCATTTCTCCTCACTGCCTCATGTACCAATGCCTCCAGTGCTGTATCTGAGAACCTGCTATCTAAACTTTTGCATCATGAGAAACTGTTCTTCCTGTTTTGTTTGTCCCCGAGTCATGCAAGCCCCAATTCTTCAGTTCAGTGTTTCGATGCCAGTCTCTTAGAAAAATCTTTACACAGCAGTATTGCAAGTGTCCTCAACTTATAAAATGGGAAAATAATTTTGCACCTAACCCCTGAAATCGGCCATAGACAGTTTGCTATCAACATGGCAAGTCCTGTCAACAGTAACTGCTTCTACACCCTGAGGCTTTATTACCTGAATCTGAGGGTTCAAGGCTGAGAGGTCAAGAGAACAACAATCAGTTCTGAGGAAGCGTCACCAGACCCAAAATGTTAACTCTGTTTTTTTCCTTCATAGATGCTGCCAGACCTGCTGAGCTTTTCCAGCAACTTTGTTTTTTGTTTTGTTTACAGCATCTGCAGTTCTTTTGGTTTTTAAACAAATTCAAGAATGATCTTCTGGCTTAGATTTCAAAGGAACACTGGTTATTCTACATTAATGCTGAATATTGCTATGTGGTAATCATTTTTTTGATTCATGGGATATGGGGGTGCTGCTGGTGAGATCCAACATCTAATGCCCAGAGGGCAGTCAAGAATCAACTACATTGCTGTAAGTCTGCAAACTCATGTAGGTGATACACGGTAAGGATGGCATATTTCCCTCCCTAAAGGATATTAGTGAAGTTGATGTGTTTTTATGACGATCAACAATGGGTACATAATTAGTGTTCGGCCAACTCTCCATTCCCGATTTTTAAAAACTGGATTCAATTTTCATCATCTGCCATGGTGGGATTTGTACCCATGATCCCAGAATATCGGCCTGGGGTTCTAGTTTTCTCATCTAGTACTATCACTACTTTTCATTGTACCAGGTTCTGACCTTATAGTTAAATTTGATAAATGATTTTCTATATTCTTTGTTCATTAAGATTCTCTTAAGTTCTAGTCTCGTGTAGTTCTACCGTTTACTCTTCCAGTCTATTTTACATTTGCCCATGCAATTTTTTTATGCTCAGGGATGAGCAGCTCCATGACATCATCTTAAGGTTTCTTCAGGGTCCTGAGGTGCCGACTCAACATCACTAGGAAAGCATATCTCTCTTAAGAGATGAAGAGTGACTTTAAGCAGCGCAGTCTAGCTTTGACTCATGTATGTTTGCCTTAAATGTTGCCAGCCACTTTCAAACATGGGTCTTGCGCCGAAATGTGCAGCTACTTGACATTCAGTGCTGAGCTGCATGCCCCTTCTAGTTAGATGAGCAGTTCAAAGTGATTACATTGTCTGCATCTGGATCAAAGGGCTTGGGTCAATCATGCATGATAATATCTGGGCTGTTTATTTTCAATGCAGCTTAGTTTTGACCCCACTCCTTCCTCGTGTGGAAAGTTATTAGCTTCCACACTATAAGATCTTCCAAAAGCACCTCAGTCTCCCAATATGAAAAATTATGCAATGGAATGGTTCATCATAATAATGCTGTATGGAGACACATGTAGCCGGCAGTGCAACGTTTTGTATACTAACACCATATGTCTTACTCAGCTACCAAGCAAGATGCTAAACTAAAGGCAAACCTGGGACTATGGATAGATTGAGGCTGCAACATATTCACAGTTCACTGCTGTTGTGTCTCATGTATAATAAGGCTAAATGATTTGGAAGAATTACACACGTTACCTTTTTCAAGAGAAAAGACTCAAAACTAGGCAAAGAGTCAGAATGAATTAATTTTTACACCTTTTCAATCGCAATAAGGAAGGATCTTTAACTCTTTCTTACATTTTGGCTGCAAGAAAGCTAAGTTCAGATACATCACAAAAACTGAGTTCTGAAAATTTAGATCCTGATCTTGAATTTCTAAAATGAAACATTTGTTACAATGTTTCCAATAAAAGGCAGTTTCTAGGGCTGTCAGTGACAATCCATGTTAGTGTATTTCCACTGTATGGTGAAAAATGACATTAGCATCTAAATCAATTCAAACAGATTACATGGGAGAAAATGGATTCATTTAAATTGGGAAATTACTTCCCAGCTGATTCCTCAGTTCAGACGAGACACTAAATCCCTCAATTTATATATGAACCCGATTTTGAAACTGACAGCTGGAATCACAATTAAAGAGAAAATATTAATATTATTCTGTAAAACATCTGAAAATTGTGATTGTGTGAGTGCTCTTGCATCAGTTATCAATGGAATTTCGCTCTGCCAATCACAATGCTCTGCCAATCATTTTCTCAGGAAATTCATTCCACACACAAATCATCCTCTGTGCAAAACATTTGGCTCTTTTTAAAAAATCTCTCTCCTCTCACCTTAAAAAAATGTGTCCCCTCATCTGAAATCCCAACCTAAGGAAAAGTCAACTACAATTAACTCTATTTATACCTGTCACTGCTATATAAACTTCTATCAGGTTGACCCCCCAACCTCCTACACTCGTGAAAATGTCCCAGCCTTTCTTAATGACTCAAAGTGTCCATACCTGGCAACATCCTGGTAAATCAATAAGTAATAAATACTGGCCCAACAAGCAACATCTGCATTCCCTGTGAATGATTATTTTAAAGAATTACAAATATAACAGGGTTGTTTTAACAATTCATGCTTTCCTTGACATTTCATTTTCTTACTCTAGCAACAATCCTTTCTCTTAAAGATGATTATCACTTCCACTGATTGACCATTCAGTGTTCTTCACCCAATTATTGCTCTTTTGCTGCATTTATGTTGTCCTCAGTACCATGCTTCATGTTATCAGTTGTTCACTTGAAAGGCCTTCTAGTTTATACGAACAGATATGCCAGAAAAAAAACAATTTCCATTCTTTATGGGTCCTGCCTCATTTACAGAAAGTAGGTGCGCAAAGTGTTAGATGAATCTTCAAATTGCACAAATTGTGTGAACAAATGGGTAGGTAGATAATTATTTTGGACAGTAATTCTAACTGAACCCTCATTCTCTAACATGACTGGTTAAATAGAATCATAGAATCCCTACAGTGGGGAAGCAGATCATTCGGCCCATTGAGTCCACATCAACCTTCTGAAAAGCATAGCATCCAGACTCAACCCCCTTACCCTATTCCTGTAAGACTGCATTCCCCATGGCTAATCCAATTAATGTGTACATTCTTGGAGATTATGGGAATTTAGCATCGCCAATCTAGCGCATCTCTGGACTGTGTCAGAGATAATGAGAACTGCAGATGCTGGAGAATCCTAGATAATAAAGTGTGAAGCTGGATGAACACAGCAGGCCCAGCAGCATCTCAGGAGCACAAAAGCTGACGTTTTGGGCCTAGACCCTTCATCAGAGAGGGGGAAGAACTGAGGGTTCTGGAATAAATAGGGAGAGAGGGGGAGGCAGACCGAAGATGGAGAGAAAAGAAGATAGGTGGACAGGAGAGTATAGGTGGGGAGCGAGGGAGGGGATAGGTCAGTCCAGGGAAGACGGACAGGTCAAGGAGGTGGGATGAGATTAGTAGGTAGGAAATGGAGGTGCGGCTTGAGGTGGGAGGAAGGGATGGGTGAGAGGAAGAACAGGTTATGGTGGCAGAGACAGGCTGGGCTGGCTTTGGGATGCAGTGGGGGGAGGGGACGAACTGGGCTGGTTTTGGGATGCGGTGGGGGAAGGGGAGATTTTGAAGCTAGTGAAGTCCACATTGATACCATTCGGCTGCAGGGTTCCCAAGCGGAATATGAGTTGCTGTTCCTACAACCTTCGGGTGGCATCATTGTGGCACTGCAGGAGGCCCATGATGGACATGTCATCTAAGGAATGGGAGGTGGAGTTGAAATGGTTCGCGACTGGGAGGTGCAGTTGTTTATTGCGAACCAAGCGGAGGTGTTCTGCAAAGCGGTCCCCAAGCCTCCGCTTGGTTTCCCCAATGTAGAGGTAGCCACACCGGGTACAATCAATACAGTATACCACATTGGCAGATGTGCAGGTGAACCTCTGCTTAATACGGAAAGTCATCTTGGGGCCTGGGATGGGTCTGAGGGAGGAGGTGAGGGGGCAAGTGTAGCATTTTCTGCAGTTGCAGGGGAAGGTTCCGGGTGTGGTGGGGTTGGAGGGCAGTGTGGAGCGAACAAGGGAGTCACGGAGAGAGTGGTCTCTCCGGAAAGCAGACAAGGGTGGGGATGGAAAAATGTCTTGGGTGGTGGGGTCGGATTGTATATGGCGGAAGTGTCGGAGGATGATGCGTTGTATCCGGAGGTTGGTGGGGTGGTGTGTGAGAACGAGGGGGATCCTCTTTGGGCGGTTGTGGCAGGGGCGGGGTGTGAGGGATGTGTTGCGGGAAATGCGGGAGACGCGGTCAAGGGCGTTCTCGACCACTGTGGGGGGAAAGTTGCGGTCCTTGAAGAACTTGGACATCTGGGATGTGCGGGAGTGGAATGCCTCATCGTGGGAGCAGATGCGGCAGAGGCGCAGGAATCTCCCCTTCCCCCACCGCATCCCAAAACCAACACAGTTCGTCTCCTCCCCCCACTGCATCCCAAAGCCAGCCCAGCCTGTCTCTGCCTCCCTAACCTGTTCTTCCTCTCACCCATCCCTTCCTCCCACCTCAAGCTGCACCTCCATTTCCTACCTACTAACCTCATCCCACCTCCTTGATCTGTCCGTCTTCCCTGGACTGACCTATCCCCTCCCTACCTCCCCACCTATACTCTCCTCTCCACCTATCTTCTTTTCTCCCCATCTTCAGTCCGCCTCCCCCTCTGTCCCTATTTATTCCAGAACCCTCACCCCATCCCCCTCTCTGATGAAGGGTCTAGGCGTGAAACGTCAGCTTTTGTGCTCCTGAGATGCCGTTTGGCCTGCTGTGTTCATCCAGCTTCATACTTTATCATCTCTGGACTGTGATCTCCACTGATTGAGTATATGTCAGTTGATGTTCATAAGTACCCAAGAGATGACATGCCAATCTAATGGTAGGAAACACATCTCACATGTAAGTGTTTCCATGTCAGTGTGCTTTATGTTTAAGTTGTAGATCTGAAGCCTCAGTCCAGTAGACCTTATCACTTATTCTCAAAGATTCCAAAGCAGTTCACAAAATGTGTTTGTTGTCAGTCTGGCCTTTGAATTCTTTGAATTGGAGGAAACAAATCCCAAACTTAGAGCAGGAACATACACAGCTTTTGAAAAGTTGTAGCTTTCTCAAAAAAGGACTTAAAAAATGAAGCATCATATTTTTCTTTTAGGACTCAAGCAGAACCAGTCAAGCAAGGACATATTAAAATATCACCATGATTCATTGCCTATCTCCAATGAACATTTGCGCAGTTTTATATGATAGGAGAATCATTTGCAAAATTTCTTCAATGTAATTGCCTTTTCTCTCATGTGATCTTGGGATCGGAAAAATATATGTACATTCCTTATATGTTTCTGGAATCATATGAAGACAATATTTTTTGAATGGTTCATGCAAATTTTTGGTGCTTTTTTTTAAAGACAGTAAATATGTAGGTATGCCATCAATTATTACAGTTTATTGCTTTATGAATTAGTAAGTTGAAAGTACGCTGGATCTTCATAAACTGTGTACCATACAACAAAATAGATACTATTTAAGATGTTTACAGTAACTGCAGAATATGTTAAATTTAATTTCACTGATAAATATGAGTAACGATCCATGTTGGTCTACAATGTGCGTAATTATCTAATGAATGTATTATTATTAGAAAGGAATATGGGAATAAAACAGAGGATGTGAACAATGTGATTTAAGCTCAGCAGTTCTGTCACATCCAGTCATGACTGTTGGGGGAGAATTAAGCAATTAATGGAATTAACAGACTCTGCTAAAATCTCCATTTTCAACAGTAAGCCCAGCTCATGAATAAAACAGATATTTCATGTCACAAGTGCCAATGAATGAGTCATCTTGGCACGCTCCTGCAGTCTCCCCACCATCACAGATGCAAACCTTCAGCCAATTCACTCTGTATGGCACTAAGAAATAGTACAGTGCTCTGGACACAAAGGTTCTAGATCTTAACATCTCTACTACATTCCTGAATTCCAATATTCCTGATGTGGCTTTTATTCCAATAGAGCTGCAACAGTGGTACTCACCTGATAATGTAATACATCCCATGCGGAAAATGTAGGACAAATCTAACACGAATAAATTATGCTTTATTGGCCTACTTTCAATCATCAACAAATTAATACAAGGATGGATCATAAGTACAACAGTTACTCATCAAAAATCTTCTCACCGATGCTCAGTTTGTGTTCTGATAGCACCATTGAATTTCAGAGCTCTTTACAGCTTTGGCCCATGTATAAGCATAAATGCCCTAGATTTTGTCTAGGATACAGGATGGGGAGAAATCTCAGCTACAAGAACAAAATCTTTAAAAATAGCAACCTGCATTTCCAATTTTTGATCTGAGTGCAGACTAGACCAGGTTATCCAGGAAGATTGAGAAGCTGTGTAGTTCCAGAAATGGGTGGGTGGAAAACCTACCTAAGGACTCTGCCACTATATGCAAAGTTTAAAAGTAAGGATTAAAACAGAAAACACCTCTCTTGCTCTCGTCCCTGCATTCTCCACACTCTGTATGCCTAATCTAGTGTAATTTATGCCCATGTACCTCTCCAACCCCTCATGCCCTCCAGTTTTTATCAACCGACCTACTCCTAGCTCCTCCTGCCTCTTGTACCACACCAAGCCTTCATACAATCTGCAATGTGTCCACATGAAGACATTCCCACAGCCCCTCATATCTCCAATGTTATTCTATGTCCATTATAATGTCTTGTCATACCTTATATGCCTCCAACCATCCTCATGACTTTTTATAGCCCAGTATTAATAACCTTTTCACTCCATGTCAACATATCTATTATCCAGCATGGGCATTAGTCACAAAGCATCAATGACAGAAAATAAAATTATCAGTCTATTGTTTTCATTTTTGAATGCAACATACTCATTAATATAGAACAAATATCCAAAACAGCGAAAAAACAAAAAAAAACTGCTTCGGTAAGCAAACATTTTGTTTAAATGGCTAATACCTTTGTCAATAAATATCTTCCCCATGTGCTTATAATTTTAACAAACATTTCATTTCAAAAAGAATGTGGAGCTATCCATTTATTAGCACTCCAATTTCAAGATCACAGTGTAAGAAAAAAAATCAGTCATGAAGTACAAATTCTCCAATAAAAGATAGAATTGAACACAGGTTGCTGGCGCTGTGAGGCAATCGTGCTCACCACTGAGCCACCAGAATAACAAGACTTTACCACACGCTCTAATTGCTTCTTTTTTCAAACACCACATTTCTTTTGGGAAGTTTCTTGACAACATTGCTAGTCCCGATGGGATTCTGCAGTTTTTACACAGATGCATACCTTGCATCATCACAAAAGGAGCCTTACTTCTGAGACCAGAACCAGAGGGATACAAACCTTACCAAAAGAGGAGAAATATAAAATAATTCTGCAGCCTTAACTCCCCCTCATTTCATATACTATCCATTCTCCACCCTTGCAATTGAATGCCCTCTGCACACATTTCGTTCGAACTCCTATGGCAACACAGTGCGTACTTGATCTCACCACCCTTTCCCATTTCACTTACAATGCTGATTCATCGATTATTTTGAATGAACACAGCTCCATTAACACTCAAGAAGCTTGACACTATTGAGGGCAACGCTGTCTGCTTCATTGGCACCCCATCCAACACCTTCAACACTCAGTCCTTCCACCAAGAGGTTGCTATGGTAGTCCTGTGTACAATCTACAAAACACATCACAGCAATTTGCCAAGACTCATTCAACAGCACATCCCGAACCCACAACCTCTACCACCTAGAAGGACAAGGGCTGCAGGTGCGTAGAATCACCGCCACCTGCAAATTCCCCTATAAACCACTCATATTCCTGACTTTGAACAATATTGCATTCTTTCACAAAATAAAAACCAAAAGAACTGTGGATGCTGTAAATGAGGAACAAAAACAAAGTTGCTGGAAAAGCTCAGCCGGTCTGGCAGCATCTGTGGAGGAGTAATCGTTTCGGTTCTGGTGACCCTTCCTCAGAACTCGATTGCATTCTTTCATTGTTGCTGGTAAAAATCTTGGAGCTCTGTCCTCAGTGGCACTGTGGGTAGTCCTACATCACAAGGAGTACAACAGCTTAAGGAGCACGATGAGCACCAAATTTGTTTGGGCAGTTAGGGGTTGGCAATAAATACTGGCTAAGACAGTAATGCCTACATCCCACAAATGAGTAAAATTAACCTACCATTTTTGCTGCATAGAGGAGAAAAAAATTAGCTCTGTCATTTAAATTTCTATATTTGCCATAAGACTATAAAATATAAGAGGAGAATTAGGCCATTCAGCTTGTCGAGTCTGGTCAGCCGTTCCATCATGACTGACATATTTTACAACTCCTTTCTCCTGATGTCTCCACGTAACTCTTGAGTCCTTTACTAATCAAGAATCTCCATCTTAATTAGACTCAAAGACTCAGTCTTCACAGCCTTCTGTGGTGACGATTTCCACAGATTCACCACCCACTAGCTGAAGAAATTCCTCCTCATCTCCGTCCTAAAAGGTCTTGTTTTCACTATGAAGAGTGCCCCAGGTCCGAGTCATACCTGCTCGTGGATTCTGGATTCTGGATTCTGAATCTCAGGATTCTGAGGGCTCCAATCAGATGCCCCTCATCCTTCTAAACTCCAGCAAGTACAGGCTAAGAATCCTCAATTACTCCTCTCATGACAAGTGCTTCATCCCTGGAATCATTCTTGTCAACCTCCTCCGAACCCTCTCCAACACAGCGCATCCTTCCTTAGATACAGTGTCTAAAACTGCTCACAATATTCCAAATGCAGTTTGACCAGAGCCTTACAGCATCAGTAGTATATCTTTGTTCTTGTAAACTAGCTCTCTTGAAATGAATAATAACATTGCACTTGCCTTCCTAGCTGTCAATTGAACCTGCATATAAACCTGAAGATAATTCTGCACTAGGGCGCCCAAGTTCCTTTGTGCTTTGCATTTCTGAAGCATTTCCCTGTTTCGAAAAGAGTCTACACCTCTTTTCTTCCTACCAAAGCACATAATCTCACATTTTCCCCACATTGTATTTCATCTGACACTTCTTTGCCTATTGTCCTATCCTGTCCATGCCCTGCTGTGCCTCCCCACTTCCTCAATGTTACTTGTTGCTCCACCTATCCTTTTGCATTCTGCAAACTTAGCAACAATGTCCTCGGTTCCTTTGTCCAGATTGTTAAATGCATAATATGAATAGTTGTGGTCCAATCACTGACCCCTGTGGAACTCCACTAATCACTGGCTGCCATCGTTAAAAAGACCCTTTAATGTCTATTCTCTGCCCGTCAGCCAATCCTGTACCCATGCTAATATCTTGCCCCAACACAGACAGCTCATATCTTGTCTTATTTAACAGCTTTCTGTGAAGCACCCTGTCAGTAAATAAAATAAATTATGCCCACTCTTTCTCTTTTGTCTAATTTGCTTGTTATCTCCTCAAAGAATTCTAACAGATTTGCCAGGCTTGACCTCCGTTTATCCTCCCCATGCTGATTCAGCCCTAGGTTATCATGCACTTCCAAGCATTCCACAATATCATCCTTATTAATGAGCTCGAAAATCTTACTAATGACCGAGGTCAGACTTACTAGCCTACAGTTTCCTGCCTTCTACCCCCCTTCACAAACAGGAGCATTACTTTAGCCATTTTCCAGTTCTCCGGGTCTGTTCTTTCAGGAACCACTGGAGTCAAGATCACCACTAATGCCTCTCCAATCTCCTCAGTTATCCCTTTTGGAATTCTGGGATGTAGTTCATTGGTCCAAGTGAACTATCCACCGTCAGATCTTTCAGTTGCCCCAGCACCTTCTCCTTACTGATGGCCACTACACTCACCTCTGCACCTGGACTTTCTTGAAGTTTTGGTGTGCTGCTGGTATCTTCCGTGAAGACTGAATGTAAAGCACCTATTCAGTTCTTCCAGCATTTCTTGGTTTCCCACTACTACTTTTCCAGCGTCATTTTCTATTAGACCAATGTTCATTCTTATCCCTCTCTTACCTTTTAGATATCTTTAAAAGAAAACTTGCAATCTTCTTTTGTATTACTAGCTAGCATACTCTCATTTCATCACCTTCCCCCTTTATTGCTTGGAACTATCTTCTACTGCTTTTTAAAGACTTCTCACTCCTCTGGCTTCCTACTAATCTTTACCACATGATACACATTTTTTGTATTTATGCTGTCTCTAACTTCCCTTGTCAGTCATGGTTGCCTTTATCCTCCTCTTTAGTATGTTTCTTCTTCGTTGGAATGAATTTCTGCTATGCTTCTTGAATTAGCCTCAAACCCCGGCCATTGATGCTTCACCATCTTCCCTGCTAGGCTTCTCTTTCAATCAACTCTGGCCAGCTCCTCCGTCATGTCTTTGTAGTTACCGTTACTCAGTTAGAATACTGTTACATCTGATTCCAGCTTCTTCCCCTAAAACTGCAGGGTAAATTCTGTCATATTATAGTCACTGTCACCAAGGAGAGTTTTCACCTTAAGCTCACTCAGGTCTTCCTCAAAACACATCACCAAATCCAAAATTGCTTGTTCCCTATTAAGCACTACCACAAGCTGCTCCAGAAAAAAAAAACATCTCACAGAATTCCTTTTCTTGAGGTCCACAACCAATTTTATTTTCCCAGCCCACCTGCATAATGAAGTCCCCCATGATTATAGTAATAGTGTTTTCTTTCACGTCTTCTCTATTTTCAATTTCGTTTTCTTCCCCAAATCCTGACTATTGCTAGGAGTCCTGTACGCAGCTCCTATGGGGCTTTTTTTTCTCCTTGTGCTTCCTTAACTCGACCAACACAGATCCTTCGAATCTACAGCATTTCTTGATTTTGATTTACTTCCACTTCTTACTAAGGGTCAAACCTGTCCCCTCTGCCCATCTGGCCATTCTGTTGATAGGGCACATATTATTGTATATTTAGTTCTCAGTCCTGATCCTCTTGTAGCCAACTCTCTGGTATCCACAAGATCATATGTGCCAATTTCAATCTGCACTACAAGCTCATTGACCTTTTTTCATATTCTGCACGCATTTATGTACCACACCCTCAGTCCTGTGAGGACTGCCCCTTCATATTGTTGTCCCCTTACTTGCTGTGCCTGAAATTAACTTCCTGAACCTTTTCATACTCCGTCCTATTCCTTGTTCTGGAATCTTTAATAAACTCTGTTGAGGCCTTCCCCTTTTAACTTTTTCCATAATTTTGCATACATCTGAACCCCACAATATTTGCTTTAAAGCCCTATGTCTCTAGCCTTTGTCATAACTTTTGCCAGGACTCTGGTCCCAGCATAATTCAGGTAGAACTCAGTCCATTCCAGTACTGATGCCAATGTCCTGTGAATTCAAAGCTGTTTCTCCCACACCAAACATTGAGCCATGCATTTACATCTTCAATAATTCTGTTGATCTTGTGTCAATTTTCTCATGGGTCAGGTAGTAATCCAGAGATTACCATTTTTTGCATCTGCTTTTTAATTTAGCCCTTTACTGCTCATATTCCCTCAGCAGAACCTCTTTCTACCTAGATCGCTAGTACCTATGACAACTGGAGGGTTCTCATCTCACTCCAAATCCCCTGCAGCCCAGAGAAAGTTTTTATATCTATTCCTTTGTGGGAAGTGGGCTTTGCTAGCTCATCAGCATTTCTTGCCCCTCCCTAGTTGCCCTGTAGAAGGTGGTGGTGAGCTGCCTTCTTGAACCACTGCAGCCCTCCTGCTGTGGGTTGACCCACAATGCCATTAGGGAGAGAATTCCAGGATTTTGACACAGTGACAGTGAAGGAACACTGAACATAGGCCAAGTATCCTGAACCCAGGCGCCAGTCAGGCATCACAGCTTTCAGGGCTCAATGCTGGCCACAGAGAATAGTGTCTATTCCCCTCATCATACTATCCCCAATTACAGCCACATTTCTCTCTTCTCCCCCACCCCTTGAATGTCTCCCTGTATGACCGTGCTATGGTCAGTTTGCGCATCATCCCTGCAGCCCTCACTCTCACCTACGCAGGGAACAAGAATCTCTAACCTGTTACATAGGCTCAAGGACTGAGGTTCCTTTTATCACTACCTCCTCGATCTGTCTACCTGCCTTGCTGGTAGTCACACTCTCCTGTCCCTCACCACTGATCAAATTTGAGTTAGTTAATGTAAAAGGGTGTGACTGCCTCCTGGAACACAGCGTCCAGATAACTCTTCCTTTACCTATGTGCCATCATATTCAAAGCTCTGACTCCAACTCATCAACTCTGAGCTGGAGTTCCTCAAGCAACCACACTTGTTACAGATGTGGTCACTGGGAACAACAATGGGGTCCATCGGGTCCCACATTATGTAGTTATTTGCAGACTACACTCTATCGAGAAAGGTGTAGTCATTTCTTTTTTTTAATTCATTCATGGGATGAATGAATCCAAGAAATCTTGATTAAATGAATTCAGTAGGAATCAGGAGAAAAGCTCTCCAGTGAGTGAAGTCATAGATCGCACTACAGAGGTGATTGTGCTGGTTGAGATGGATCATCTCTGCTTGGACTACTGTTGCAGGAGGCACTCCAAACAGCATTTTTTGCTCATGTTTTATACAGTAAAATGCACTGCTGACAGTTGCTACAAAATCTCAACTGAAACAGACAAATGCTCTGATTGCAACAACAATGACGCTAAACTCATTGTTGTTTTGTCAATAAATTCGGGGCCAGTATTTTTCTCCAGGACATAAAAGTGAACCAAATAATTGAAAAGAATGCAATGTTTTTCTCTCCTTTCAGATTTCTTGCTATTGTGGGATGTCCAAGACTCAACAATAGAATAGGCTCTCAAGCATTTACTTAGTTCCTTTTCTCAAAAGAAAAAGAAAACAACTGTGGATTGAATTGGATGAAAATGCATTTTCATTTAACTGCCTTTGTTAAGCCTGAGCATCTTTTTCAGCAACAAGCACTTGATTCAGTGCTTAATTTATCTATGTGCACTATTTGAGCTTACTTTAAGATTTTAAAGTGCAGTACAACAGTTATTACTGATGGGACTCAATGAGCAAAATCTTTACTAGTTTTCGGTGGGCTATTTTTAAGATTAATGTTGTTTTAGCCATACTATTTAAATAAATTAGCACCAACCGCCATGACATTCTCCCTTTTGAACCTTTCATATTCAGCTGAAATGGGGCTTAAGCAATTGCAGTGCTCTGCCGTATAAAAAGCATTAGTTTCCCTTTATTAGTCAGAGAACTTTCAATCGTGATTTTTATTCCTGCTGCTGGAAGTAAACAATGTAAATCACATCTGATTGCTCAATAGGCATACTGGAACAAGGGTAACATTAGCAGAGAGAGAGAAAAAAAACACTTTCTTATTGTCTCAAGTCATTTAACAATCAATCCCACTTTTATGGCTACTCATTTCAATTTCAACAGTTTTACTTCCAAATTATACTTGCAGTGCTTATGTTGCTATAATATCTTGCATATCATTTATAGCTAAATAACTAAACTTATTGGAATTTAAAGAAAAGTTGGCGCTTGCACTGAACCTGGTTGGAAGCCAAGGATGAAGGAGGTAGAACTTGCAAGATTGAGATAGAGCTCCATCAATGTTGGAAGAGTGTAATTACAGCACGGGGAAACAGACCACAGGAGCAGGAGTATGCCAATTCACCCCATGAGCCCGAGAAGTCTTGGACAGTTCACGATGTGAAAAAAATTACCAGGACTTTATCGATGTATACCCTTTCATTGGTAATTAAGCTTCAACAATAACAATTCTATCTGCAAATAAAAACAAATTGCTTTAAAAACTCAGTAGGTCTGGCAGCAGCTGTGGAGAGAAAATAGCGTTAACATTTTGAGTCCAGTGATCCTTCTTCAGAATGTGTTCGGGGTTACAAAGCCTTTCTTTCACAGTTGAAACATAATTACAAAATAGTGTGAGATAACAAGGTGTAGAGCTGGATGAACACAGCAGGCCCAGCAGCATCAGAGGAGCAGGAAAGCTGACGTTTCAGGTCTGGGCCCTTCATCAGTAAAAAAAGGGTCCACACACACAATAGGTCAGCTTTCCTGCTCTTCTGATGCTGCGTGGTCTGCTGTGCTCACCCAGCTCTTCACCTTGTTATCTCAGATTCTCCAACATCGGCAGTTCCTACTATCTCTACAAAATGGTCTGTTTCATTTAGCCATAGAGAGACACATTACAGGAGGATGCCATTTGGCCTAACGGAGCTCTGCAAGCATTTTAGAGCAAGCGAAACTGCTCACTCTCCAAAGCCATGCAATTCTTTTTTATTCCCGTAAGTATAGGTCCAATTCCCTTTTTCAAAGTTACTATTGAATCTGCTTCTATCAACCTTTCAGCCACTAAATTACAGATCACTACAACACATTGTGGAAACTAATACTTCAAGACATCTCTTCTGCCAATTGCCTTAAATTTATACCCTCTGGTTACTGAGTCTAGCTGGAATTTATCCAGTGTTGTATAAAGGTGTAACATACCCTCCTAAGTTGCATAAAAGTAAAATACTGTGTGATGGAAAACTGAAAAACAAACACAGAACATGCTGCAGAAACTCAGCAGGCCTAGCAGCATCTATGGTCAGAGAAACAGAGATAATGTTTTAGGTTCGATATAGCTCACAATTCTGAAGCATAGTCATATCAGTCTCAAAACACTATCTGTCTGCCCCTCTCTCTTTCCACTGATGCTGCCAGACCTGCTGAGCTTTTCCAGCATTTTCTGTTTTAATTCCTCCATTTTATAATTTATCCTGTTTAATCATGTATCCCATATGCTCTTTTTATGAGTTTTGAGTGCCCATCTTTAAAAAGTGTGCGCTTAATGAACCAGGACTGCCTGTTCCTGTATCCCTTTCCAGGTTCTATCATTATTGAACATTGCTTCTCCTCTTTCTTCCTACCAAAATGTATCACTTAACTATTGTTACATTTCATCTATTTTGCTTCGACTTGTTTTACCGGTTTCTTCTGACCTCACTTTCTATTCTCTTCACCATTTAGACAAAGTCTGAATCTTATTTCACCTGCAAGATTTGTAATTATGCACAATATGTATGGGTCCAGATTATTAATATATTTGAAAAAGGACAATGGTTCTAATGCTGACCCATGAGGAACTCCAGTGTTTCTGTCACTCGAGTGTGTCAAATAATACTTTACCATGACTATTTGTTTTAGGTGCCTTAGTCAATTTTGTTGCCATTTTCTCTCCAATCTATGGCCTACAAGCTTGCTAACAATTTAAGTAGGTGATTTTTATTCAAACACCTTTCATCAACCCACTGTTATTTCAAAGATTTCAAACAACTTAGTTGAATATAATTTGACTTTAAAACCTGAGTAGTAGTCTTGTGTGGAGTTGAAGAAGAGCTTCTGTAGTCGGGTCTCAACCCAAAACGTCAACTTTCCTGTTCCTCTGATGCTGCCTGGCCTGCTGTGCTCCTCCAGCTCCACACTGTGTTGTCTCTGACTCCAATTGCAGTTCTTGCTATCTCTTAGTAATAATCTTTCCTTTCAAAAAAGCCAGTTTTATTGGAATTTATTTTGAATCTTTCCCCACCACTGATATTAGACTGACTGGTCTGTAATTGTTAAGGTTAAACTTGTCCCTCCTTTATTAAACAAGGCTGTAACATTTCCAGTCCTCCATCGTAAAATACCTACTATTTTATTTTATTCAGGAAATCAGATACCTGGAGAACTATCCATAATTATAGAAACAGGATCAAGGCCATTTGCCCCTGCATACTTTTGCTGTCTCCACTTGGGAACAAAAAGAAGAATTTTGGCTCATTTAAAAAA
The DNA here is from genome assembly GCF_030684315.1 of Stegostoma tigrinum. Classification (NCBI taxonomy): domain Eukaryota; kingdom Metazoa; phylum Chordata; class Chondrichthyes; order Orectolobiformes; family Stegostomatidae; genus Stegostoma; species Stegostoma tigrinum. The sequence goes on from NC_081385.1 coordinate 14,443,698, forward strand.
AATAAGATTGAAAGATTTGCAATATTGATTATTTATGTTTTATGAGCTTCTGAAACGTATTAATGAAATCAGGGAAACATTAATCAGCCCACTCCAAGACTGAATGCATCATAGCATAAGAAGATATCCGTAAGGGTGAAATGAGAACTGATAAGGGGCATAACCTAAGATTTAAAGTGATGAAAGGCTTGGGCAACATAGATTTGGATAATACATTTAAGCTAGTTGTTACAATCTTAAAGTAAACCTACAGATCTTGTGCTAAAGCTAATAAACATAGATATCTTTCCTCTGACGGTTAGTGGAAATTTACTTCAGGCTCTTAATAAGTCAACAATATGATTCTATTCTTTCAGAAATAACTGGATACAAATCTAATAAATGAAAGATTGAAGACATCATGATAAGTATAGGTCTGGGTGGCTACATTTTTGATGGAATATGACAGCTCTTGTGCTGTTAGGATGATGGATGAGTCACCTGTGGAACTCAGCACACCTTCTAATCCCTGAGATAGGTAGAATAATATCCTTGAGTTTTGTTCAATTATCTTTGAGGGTCAGAGAGGAATTTAACACGGTTTTATCTTTCTGGAGCTTTTGACCTGTGGCAAGGTGCTTTTCTTAGAGAACTCATAGCTAACAGCACGTGGATTGATGAGAGGTATGGGTCAGGTAGGTTCGAGAGCACTTGCTCATTCCTGACTTGTGCAAGGATGCAAACTTACCACTGCTTCTGTAACTGGAAATTTTGTTATGGTGGATAAAGAATTCATGCTCTTGCAGTTTCCTAGCCAAGATAAACTGAATGTCAGCAATCCATAGAATTTATAGAATCCCTACAGTTTGGAGACAGGCCATTCAGCCCAACAAGTCCACACTGACATTCTGAAGACTATCCCATCTAGACCCATGCTATCCCTGTAACCCTGCATCTCCCATGGCTAACATACCTTACCTACACATCTCTGGACACAATAGGTAATTTAGCCTGGCCAATCCACTTAATTAGCACATTTTTGGACTGTGAGAGGAAACCCATGCAGACATGTGGAGAATGTGTAAACTTCATATAGACAGTTGCCTGAGGGTGGAATTGAACCCCCAGTTTCCATAAAAATATTTTATTCCTGTGCACCTTAGATATTCTATTGGCAGAATGAATCTGCGAATCTCACCTGAGTTGATGTTTTGTGGTAATCTGGGTTGAATTTGAGCAGCACTATTCAGTTAAATTTGATTTGAGAAGTGTGCAGACAATATATTTGCAAACCAGTTGGCATCCTTCTCAGCTAGGCTGCTATTTTTGCATTTTGGGGTTCTGCACTTTAATAAGTAAAACCTTTATTTGGTAAATGCTACAGTCCAGGTTCAGTAAATCAGCAAATAGAAATGTCTTGTGAAGCAGGTTTACAATTGATTTGCTTGCAGACAAGGGCCCCTAGCACAAAAGAATAACCACTATAGCTGCAATTAGAACTTAGGTGGCAATGTCACTCAAGGAGACATTCCAGTTGTATCAAGTTGAGCTATACCTGAATGCCTGAAGCAACATCAATGTCCGAGGTGAAAAACACTGTATTTCCATAAACATCTCTCAACTTTATGACTGAACACAAAAGAAAAATAAAATTTCAATTCACAAAATCAAAATTGTTATGAAGCAGAAGAGGCCATTTGGTTCATTGTGACTGGCTCTCCAAATGATATTCATGACTTTGTACCATTTTCCGACAATTTCTCCATAAATCTGCACACTATTTCTATTTAAATACTCACCGAACATCCTCTTTAATGCCTTGAATCTGTCTTCACAATTCCATGAAGTCATTCCAGATCTGAACTATTCACTACCAGAATTTATCTACCTAATTCATGTCCACATCTTTGGAAAATCATTTTAAACCTGGACCCTCTCAATGTTGGTCTGCTAATGAACAGGAATAGATTCTCCTTATTTATTCTCTCCAAACATCAGAAATGCCAATCACATTTCTTAGCATTTCCCTCTAAAAACGGAAATATTCTCAACTTGTCCAATTGGTTCCCATAACTGAAGTTTCTAACAGCTGGAACCATTCTCAGAGGCATATTTTCTCAATTTTTTCAAGGTATTCACATACTTTCTACAATATAACATTCAGAATACTCTAGCTGAGGTCTCCCTAGTATCTTATACAGGTTCAGCATAATTTCCTGTCTCTTGTTCTCTCTGCTCCAGTTAATTAAACCAAGGACACAGTATGCTTTACTAACAGTTCAATCCCCCTGTCCTGTCAACTTGAAGTGACCCATCCACAATGATGTCTTTCTTTTTCTTAATTTTACTGCCCCTCTATGTTCTTTGTGCCAAAAGGTATCACCTCACATTTCCATACTAAACTTCATTTGCCACCTCCATTAACTTGTAAATGATTTTTTTTCAAAGTTCTACGCTGCCCTTATCCCAAATGCCATTGAGTTTTGCATTGTCTGCAAATTTGAAATCATCCCTTCACACCAAGTTCTAAGTAATTTTTATCGTCAGGACAAGCAAACATCCTAATGGTAACCATTTCAAACTTCTAGCCTGAAAAATATCCATTAAAAATTACTCTGTTCCCCATTGCTCAGTCAATTTTATATCCATGTTGCTACTGTTCTTTTTCTTCCATCAACTTTAATTTTTCTTACAAGTCTACTGTGCAGCACTATCAAACACCTTTTGGAAGTCCATGTAGACCACACCAGCAGCTTCATCCTCAATCCTCTCTCTTACCTCTTCAAAGAGCTCAGCAAGTTAGTTAAATAACACATTTTAATCCATGTGATTATTCATTCAACCTGAGTAATTGTTTCTAGAAGGTGTTCCACCTCTGAACATTAACTATCGCTGGGCATTTCCTATTGCCTTCACAGATAACAAGGTATAGAGCAGGCCAAGCGGCATCATAAGAGCAGGAAAGCTGACGTTTTGGACCTAGACCCTTCATCATGCTGTGTTCATCCAGCTCTACACCTTGTTATCTCAGATTCTCCAGCATCTGCACTTCCTATTATCTCTCCTATAACCTTCAGATGGCTGGATGGCAGGTTTGCAATGCACAGTGATCTGACAGTATGGCTTCAATTCCCATACCAGCTGAAGTTACCATGAAGGATTTTCCTTTTCAACCTCTCCCCTCACCGGCCAAAAGTCCTCAGGTTAAACCACCACTAGTCACTTGTCTCTCTTTAATGAGAGTGCAGTCCTATGGCCTGGTAAGACTTTACCTTTCCTTGAACAAAGGAGTAATGCTTGCAATGCTCCAAGCTTCTGGCGCCACTCCCTCAGTTCGAGGAAGACTGAAGTACTATGGATAATGTCTCTATAATTTCCACTCTCACATCCAGCAATATCTTTGGATGATTCTCATCTGACCCTGGTGATTTGTCAATTTTAAGTACCAACAGCTTATCCAATATCTTCTCCTTGTCAATTTTGAACGCCTACTGTGACAGAGTTTCACTCTTGGTCCCCATGGCCCGGCTAACATCTGCTTCCTGAGTAAAGACAGATGTACAATGTTCATTTAATATCTCAGTCTCGTCAGCCATAATGTGATTTGATGTTAGAATTAGATTTAGATCTTTTTTGTTGCATGTAGTCAAGTACAATATTACAGAAATATAGTGCAAAGCGTATGAAGTCACCATTCCACAGCCCCACCTTAAAATACAAAATACAAAACCAGAATTTAAAAAGGAGTAAAAGAAACAGAGCAAAAACAGAAAAGAATAAAATATCCAGACCTTAAATCCCTTATCCAAAACGAAAAGGAAATATTCAGATTTTAAAGTCTTTACTCCCTAGGCCTGATCTTGGAATGTCAGTTGGGATCGTCCTGGGACATGCTCCATCAATTCTCTTTGCTGTCATCACTGTCGGCTCCGATCGCTGAAACGGGCCACCTTTGTTACCACTACTGCCAGGCCCACACTTGTCCTGCCGAAGATGGCTAAAAGGAAAAAAAAGCTATAAAGGAAGACAGCCAAATAGAAAAAGAGCAAAAAAAAAACTATAAAGCAAAGGAGCTTAAAAGAAAACAAAGAGCTAAGCAGAAAAAAAACTAAAAAGAAAAGAAAGCTCTAAAAAAAAGCTAAAAAGGTAAAAAAGCTATTAAGAGAAAGAGCCAAAAACAAAAGAAAGCTAAAAAGAAAAAAGAGCGAAAAACAAAAAGATTTAAAAATCAAAAAAAAAGCTGAAAGGAAAAACAAAGCCTAAAAAGAAGAAAACACTCAAAACAGAAAACAAAGAACTAAAAGGATACAGAAACAAAGAAAGCAGACGGAAGCTGGAACTGGTTGAGCACAGGCCAGGAGCCTGAACTTGGCATCGCTACTCCGCTGCCATCTTGAGGTAATTGCAGTTACACTATGAGTTGGGTTTTTTTTAACGTCTAAATGAAGAAAAGGCAAAGTCAAGAACTGCCTTCAGCCTTCACCTTCAAAGTAACACTATTAATTATGCATCAACACTAAACTCTGAATCATGATAGTCATAGGCTATGATATTAGATACAGACTAATCCATCTTCTCTGTGAGTTCATGTCTGAGTGCTCTGTGTTTCTTTCAAAGCCTGGTGTAGTTTCTTCTAGAGTGTTCTAACTCTGCCGACTTTATCCTTTTATACCAGCGATATTCAATTATGACATCTTTGCAACATTGCTCCTAGGTCCTAATTCCTTGGCACAATGCCTTGGCCTTTGCCTCTGTGTAAATCTCCTTTTTCATCCATTATCACTCTTACTTTTCCTTTTATCAACTTTTCACTATTTAGTTGCCTCGAGAAGACCGCAGCTCAAGCAAAATAGATCCTATCCTTGAACCCTCTGAAAAATTCTGTATCACTCATACTGTAATGCTGTACTTAACCAACACCACTGCCCTTCATAGTTTTCTTCCTTTCCCATTTTTCCTACATACTGTTTGGCCAGAAATATTTAACAAACAGTCCTGTTCTTCACTTGGCCAAGCTTCTTACCACAATATCATAATTCTATTTGATACGCTGTTCCTGAGACACACCTATCTTATTTACTATGCCTTATGCATTTATCTAAGTGCAGTGTAACCCTAATTTAGACTTTGCTGTATCCTCTTACTTTGACTCCACATATTAACTTGTTCATATTATTTAGTCTGTTTCAGGTTTTTTGTACACTCTAGGGGCGGCACGGTGGCTCAGTGGTTAGCACTGCAGCCTCACAGCACCAGGGACCCAGGTTCAATTCCAGCCTCAGGCAACTGTCTGTGTGGAGTTTGCACATTCTCCCTGTGTCTGTGTGGGTTTCCTCCAGGTCCTCTGGTTTCCTCCCGCAGGCTAGGTGGATTAGCCATGCTAAATTGCCCATAGTGTTCAGGGGGATGGGCCTGGGTGGGATGTTTCAAGGGGCAATGTGGACTTGTTGGGCCAAAGGGCCTGTTTCCACACTGTAGGGAATCTAATCTAGCATTAATTTCCGCACTCCCTTCTGTTTCCCATAGAATTAAGTTGAAATCACTGTAACAGCACTGTTCAAGTGCAACTTGTTCAGCTTTTACAGACAGCAGCTTCCTAAAATGCAGTTCTAGTGTCCCAGGAATTTGAGTCCCTCCCAGCTACGAACTTTTCAAGCCACACTCTCATTTGTCTTATCCTCCTATACCTATTCTTGGCCCCCAGCGGGCAATACTGGGAGTGATATGGAGAATACAGCTTTTGAGGTCCTGCTTGCCAGTTTTCTGCCTACCTACCTAAATTCCGACAGCAGGACAATAGTCCTCTTCCTACTTACGTATCTCATAATAAAACAACTCTAAAATTTAGCAAATGGAGTAAACTAAATTGAATGAAATGTGCCTTGGTATTTGTAAAATTGGTTCATTGCAGCCTCTGAAGAAGCTGAAGTATTCACACTGAAAAAATGTTTGAACACATGCTTGCTCCTCCCGTTTGCCCACTGGGTGTAATAATGAACTTAAAGTCATCATTAAAGTCATCCAGAATTGATTGGATATAAATTAATAAAAATGTGTATTCATAATTTATCATTTTGACAGCGAACCTGCAATCACTTTGATGAACTGTAATCTTCACTTGTTGAAACTAATCATGTCAAAATTGATTTGAAGTTCTAGTTTACATGAAAAGAATCATTAAATCATTTTTTGCACCACCTTTGAGGCAACATTTGCCAGTTTATTCAGATTTTTTTTGACAATCATACCCCTCCCCCTCTTTTGAATGTTAGCAGGTCCCTTCTCTCCAAGTGCTGAGTAATGTATATCATTTGATCACCAAGCAGGTAGAAAGTATATTTACTTCTTTTTAAAACAGATGCTGCTGATAGATGCTCGAATTCTGTACAAATCCCTTCCCTGGTGTCAATTGTACGATCTGGTCATGCCGCTGAGTCAAATTTCACACCAAGAAGCTAAGCACAGAATCAAGTTTGATGCTCCAGGGTAGTACCAAGGGAGAGCAGGAAGAGATTTTGCCCACAGCTTAGCATGGCCAAGCAGCTAAGGACAGTTGTGTACTTCAGACACCCGGGTCTAATTGTGGACTTGATTATGTATTGCATTACTGATCCCTGTTTTGTCCATTGGTTTCCAAAATGTGTGGCTACATTCACGATTACAGTAATGCTTGTTGTTAAAGGTAAACTCACTTTCACCTTCTTTCCTTTCCAATGTAAACTTTCTCCCCAACAGGGATCTCAAATTTTACCGCTGAAACTTTTGGGTTTAAAGACATCCAAATTCTTTTACCCTCAGAATTTACTAGGTTCTCACTTTTTAACAGCAATTCTGTTTTACCTTTCATTCCACCAAAGGCCCCATGTAATTCTCTGTTGGCCACCATTTTGCCTGATAAATGTCCTTTTCCATTAAAGACACAGAAAATGGTGGAGAAACAGCAGATTTTTAGCAGTATTGGAGTCAGGAACAGTTAAGATTTCAAGTCCAAAGAGTCTTCTTGAGAATGGTTCATATTTCTTTCGAGTCTAGTTTTAAGTACAGTTTGTACAACTGTTCACTCAGTCCCACACCTAAGTCATTGATATGGATTGTAAATGGATGATTTCCATGCACACACCCTTCAAGCATTCCAATGGAAACACTTGCCATCTTTAAAGTAACCCAGTCATTCCTAGTTTCTTCATTCTTCTGTAAACCAACCCTCAATCCATGCTCATATTCTTCCTTATAGCAGCATGGTATCTTTAAAAATACTGGGGAGGTATATTGTGCCATGAATCCTTACACCGCAGCAAAACTAAAATGAAGAAAATTTTATTTGAATTAATAATATGACCTATTATATATTTTGTTTCAAATCAATGAGTAGAAGTGGAGTTAATAGTAGAATATAACAATTGTGAAGATAACCAGTTGAAATAAGAAGATTTCAGTCCTGTAATTCTGTGAAATGTAAGATGGCCAAACAGTTGTGGCCTCTTCTGACTTCCATTTTGTTTGAAGATCAATAAAACACACAAATTTGTTTCCACAGGATGAATTATTATGTAATCAAGGATCTGCCTTACTGGGACTGAAATGGTGTACTGTTTGCCCAATGGCTGCATGGATAGTCTTAAATATATTGGTTATATTTCTTAATGAAAGATCTTACTGACTAGGTCCCTTTCTCCCAGCGCTTCATAACTAAGCCAATTTGCCATGATTTTGTCACTGCATTACGATTTCTTTTGAAGAATACAGGGTGAACCATCCTAATATTCTCAATCACACTCAAAACATAGGTATTGTTGAAGACAGACAGCCTCAAAATTTCTGCTTGTAGACAGCAATGAGTTATGTTTCTAGGAGCTCCGCGATATATGAAACACTGCAATTTTGCACGAACAGTTTCAGAGCAGATTATATATTAGCCGACAGTTGCTACGGCAACTTGCCTCTCTCCATTTGTATCTCTAAGGCTGCAGCAACACACTTGGTTTATGACAGTGAAAAGAAAATTACATCTGCATATCAACAACATTGTTTTACTTCAACAAAACATTTCTCTGAAAACTTAAATTCTTCCTACATTAAGCATTACAGTTTGATGGTTTGACTAAGAATTATTTTTCTAAACATTTGATATTTATTTTATAACACTTGACGTCCAAAGATAAATTCAGGATAATACTTAAACGTAGCATGCCTGAGATTTTAACATTGCATCAGAAGCATTTCTTTCCGAAAGAACAATCTCTTTCTATGGCTAATTATACCATCATCTCCAGAATGCAATCCCACTTACAGCTATGACCCATGACTGCACACCTACTTGGCCTCTTCCACTAAAGCGCAATGAGAACATGTGATTAGTAAAGAACACTTCTGGAACAAAACACTTGCCAGTGACCTTAGAAATACTGACAGAATATTAATACTGTAGGATCACACAGTGCCATCAGTAGAAATATTTCAAATATAAACAATGGTGCAGATAACTTAGAAAACACATCAAAGCATAAATCCAGCATTTGGAAAAAATTGCCTTTTGAGAAGATTTGTAGCTCAGGTTGAGGTCCTAGATGTGAGTTTGCTTGCTGAGCTGGAAGGTTCGTTTTCAGACGTTTCGTCACCATTCTAGGTAACATTATCAGTGAGCCTCTGACGAAGCGCTGGTGTAAGCGGGACATAACACCAGCGCTTCGTCGGAGGCTCACTGATGATGTTACCTAGAATGGTAACGAAACATCTGAAAACGAACATTCCAGCTCAGCGAGCAAACTCACATCCAAAATTGCCTTTGCTGTATTACAATCTTATCTCCCCTGGCTATCTTTCCCTTGAATCTCAGGTGCTCCACAGGACTTAGTCAGTTCAATGTAACATCACAAATATGAATTTGACTCTCTGTTCCCTTTCCTGTCTATGTATCACAGAAGTTCTGGTTTATATGTCAAGCCTACTGATTAAAATTGTCAAAAAATGAACACAATATCCATGGCTAATATTAAGCTGGCATTTTCATAACTGTGAGATCATGTGTCATGTACAAACACAGATTTTTATTTTAAAAGGCATCCATCAATAAGTACAAAATAGACTCATTTGTGTACAAACTAAGTAGAGGTGTCATCAACATATGCACTTAAAACCAAACCAAGGAATCATACCAGCAATGAAAATTGGAAGTTGTGCAATGAAGCTCGATTCAAACACAATTAGAAAGTAGGAAGACATAGTGGCTCATGGCTCTACTATATTTACTTCCCAGCAAGGTAATATTTTTTAGTTTAAATTATTAGGCTGCAAAAGAAATGTGTTCCATATTAGGAGTTTTCAGACTGCTACACTAATCTCTGGATATTACATATTCATAAAGGAACGGTACAGCAAAAACAACTCATCTGAATAAAGCAATATCAGAACATGGAACGTTGAATTAAGAATTTGAGTGTTTTTATTTGTTGGTTTTTGATGTACTACGTGTGAGTCGACAATTTTTAAGAATTCCTTAACACTTTGTCTGGGACTATATTATGGTAATGATTACAACGTTATGGAGTATAGGAAAATTAAAATCAATTTATCCAGAAATAAACATTGCATACTGAATCTACCAACTGATTATGTTAGTCATGTATATTCACATAAAAAGAAAGAAAAAGTAACAATTCTACTGAGAAGTGTAACACAATTCAAGTTCACCGAAAACTGAAGATACACTCACAAATCACACGAAAACTATACTTACCTTCCCACTATAAGTTTGTAGACTTTTTAATCTTCTCTTAACTTTTTAGAGAAGTTCTTTTAGAGGGTTTTAGATGACCAAACTAAAGTTTAATTTTTAAAGCGATTTTTACTGCTGTCAGAGAAACAGTTCCTTGTTTCATTTGTTTTTCTTTGCTGTTTGAAAGAAATCTCAAAGATCAAAATATTGTTTTCTTTTGTGTGTTAATCTACCTGCAAGTGTTTTGATTGTTTCAAGGCTGTCTATATCTTTCTGTGCTCAAACTTATGTGCGAGTTTGTTCTTGACAACAATTCATGTTCTCCATATGCTTATTAAAAATTGTATTTCCATCATTATTTAATTCTATGTCAAGGTGACGTTTTAATTTCTGCATTAACCCAGCGGTTTACTTCACAGACCAGCAGGTCCACCTGGGCTTAAGCGAAAAAAGAGGTACACTGAGTGTGGTGTGCCATAGTAACAGAACTGAGTTGCATAAAGGGTGCAAGAGAGAGAAAGAGGGAGAGGTTGTGACTTATCAGTAAGGAAACGATGAGCAGCCTAAGTGTTTTTCTTGCCCCTTTTCGAGCAGTGAAGCTAACCGATTCTGATGTGGGTGCAATATTCCAGGGATGAGTAGATTTAGACTTAAATAAACAATTAAAAGAAAAAGAAGATTTGTAAAATAAAATTGAGCCTTAAAGGCATGAATACCTAAAGACCTTTGCTATTTTATGTGTTTTAATATCCAGGAACATGTTGAGAAAATAAAAATATTCCAATTAATATACATGAGGTTGCATATAAGCTCCCACTTTGAGGTTTATTTTTATCTAAGGGATTTATTTTTATGATTTGCATTGCTTCTCCTGATCAATCTCTCTACATCGTTACCCTTTAGGAGTGCTTCAGACATCTCCTGACAGGGCTGGGTGGGTGAGCAATTGAATGAACCATCTGTGGCCGTCTCCATGACAGCAATGTCATTGCAAAATGTCAGGCAGTTCTGGAACCAAACTGAAGCCCCAGGGGTGTGAAATAAACCTCATCAACTCTCTGCATCATCTGCTTCCCCACATTTTGAGTTCAAACGTCAACGACTTAAGCATTGCAATGTAAACAAGCTTTACTTGAAATTTTTCGGAGTTGTTGAGGCTTCAATTGCAATCCCCGGCAAGATTGACTGGGTCTTCTCCACTGCCACTCATAGAGGTGCTGCTTACTTACTGGACTGGCCTCAAGCCTTGGAGTGAAAACTCACTCATGTGAATAAATTGACTTGTATTTTTTTGTTTGTTTTGATTTGATTTGCCACTTGCTATTTGTTCAGTTATCAGTTGATTTACTTGGTGAATAGAGGGAGACATTGTTGTGGCCATAATATGGATTAGTAATTCAGAGCGTCATAATAATGCTCCGACAGTGCAGGTTCAAATCCTACCACTGCATCCAAAAAGAAAGCTCAGTGAAATTTGTGGATAACTTATATTGGTCAGACCAAATTTCACAAAATTTTCTTTCTGGATGAGTTGACCAGTATACTTCAAAGTAAAGCTCCAATTCATTCACCTCCAAGCGGTACTGATTTCTCCGTTTGGGCAGGTGGTAAAATTTCAATTTAATCAAAAATCTGGAATTGAAAGCTCATACACCAATTTTGGGACTATAATTATTGCTTCAGCATATACGGTAGGGGAGCCCAGGTTCAAATCCATGCATGGGCCTTCTTTTTAAAAGTAATTCGATCATAAAAGTTGACCACAAGTTGTGTGAAAACTCATTGGGTTTACAAATGTCCTTTAAGGAAAGAAATCTGCCATGTTTGCCTGGTCTGGGCTAAAAGACACTCCAGACCCACATTCATATTGATATTTAGCTGATGTTTGAATTGGATGAGCAAGCCACTCATTAGGAATGGGCTACAAATGATGGCCTTACTAGCAATGTTCAGGTCTCATGAAAGTTTTTAAAAAAAATTCTCAGGCTGAATGCGTTAATCAAATATTCCATCACAAGTAGTCAACAACTGCCTACTGGTTCTATATATGCAGTATTAGAAATCTCAAACCTTGTAAAAAGTCAATACAAGAAGCATTCCAAACTAAATACTTTAATAGTGGAGTATCCTGGTCTTTGATGCCTTTTAACTGAATCAACTGATGTAAAAGATGAAAGAATGTTAATTGTAAGTGTCTGTAGATAAATACTCAGTTGAGACACTGGGATAAAAGGCAGCAAAACATAAAACAACACATAAGTAAGCAAGACAGAAATGCTGCAACCAGTAACATTTATCAAAAAGGATCACATTTTTCATCCACTATTGTAGATTACTCAGATCAATGTATGAAGCTTCACACCACAGATGGTTCAGGACTAATTTACTTTAATGTCTCTCATTACCATTGGCAGGAGCAAAAAAATGAGAATGAAATAAACTCAATATTTCCAAGCAACTCAACACCTTGACCATCAGTTTTAGCTCTGTTGTTAGTAAGGCATACTAAGTCAAGGAGATATCTGAGAGTTAACTGTCAGGAAGATTTCCATTGATATCTTATCAGCATGCATCTTGAAACAACTTCCACTGAATATCAAAGTTTATCCTTCCACTCTCAGTATTCTTCTCACCCTTTCTCCAACAATGTCAGCTCCCTTCCTGAGAAACGTTTTCAGCACCAGTTATCTTTCAGTATCCTACTAAACTGAATGTTTTCATGTGACCTGACACGATGCACATCAATAAGCTACTGGGGAAAGACATCTCAGCTGTGACCTATCTTGTCCTCAACTAAAACTTACAAATTCACACTTAACCAGAAATGCTGGTTATAAAGAGCTCTGGCCAATTCTCCCTTCCTAACTTTGGAGTATAAAAGTTTAATCTACTGCAACTGCTCCTGAGATCAATGAATTACAAACTAATGGCCATCAATACAACAACTGCTGAGCACTTCAAAGAGGAGTTAATTTGGACTCAAAACTTCAATACTTTTTTTCCGTCTCCACAGATGCTGCCAGCCCTTCTGACCTTCTCCAGCATTTCTTTTAAAATTTTGGATCTCCAACATTAATAATTTTGCTTTTATTTTAGCTCCTTGATCTACGTTGCTTGGATGCACACTTCTTTAACCAGCTCAGGCATTGAACTGTTTACAACAAAATCTTGACTGCCATTTGAAAGGAAGCATTCTGTCTCAGGAGCAACCAGGATTCCAAGTCATGGTCAACAACTGTTCACAGAATTTGAAGCAGTTGAGACATTAAGATTAGTTTTGATTAGTAATGTTACACTTTACTGTCAATCCTCAGATGTCAGTTGTATTTGCTCCACTCTTAAATGAGTAGCTTTATCTAAATTTCCTCAGTAAAGTGACAATCGTATATCTGATATTTTATAGTATTTGAAATGGTTTCACTTTAGCCCTGCTTGGGTCATTTCACATTGAATGTTTCATGGCAAAAATGTGAAAGATAGAAACTAGTTCACGATTACCAATCATAACCAGTTGTGACGAGGATTCTTTCTGGATTAATTAAAGCTTGCTGAAGTCTTTATTGGGAGATTATGGTGGTAGATTTGGGATTCCCTTTTAAGAAATCTTAGATGGCAGCAGTGAAGGTTTCTTTTCTGTTAGAACTTTGTGAGATCTCCGATGAGATTTAAGCTCAAAATTTAATGATAGCTGTTTCAGAAAAAAAAAGAGATAATGAGGGATAGAGCAGAGGCTGTTGCTCCAGATAGGATCTCTTGCTGACTTTGTTCAAATTCAATATCTTTGATATGCCAATAAACCGGGTTCTGTGTCCTCTTTCTCAAAATATTGCAGTTGCAGACTTGCTATTTCCAGCCAAGCAGCTTCTGTCCTTTTCAACACACAGCATTGTAAAATGAAGGAGACTGGCCTCTGCTGTGACCAAAGGTCCTTTCCAAACAATCCAAGGTATAGGCATATGTTCAGGCAACAATATCAATTTGTAACATTTCAGGCAATATATCTTCAAAGTTTAAAAATCTAAAATCAAATGGCAGATCTTTTTTCTTTCAAAATTCATGCACAGGATTTGGGCATTGCTGGCTAGACCCAGCATTTATCCCAGAAAGCAATTAAGAGTCAACCACATTGCTGTGGGCCTGAAGTCACTCTAGGCCAGACCAGATTAGAACAGTCGTTTCCTTCTTCAAAGGGCAACTGTTTCATGGTAATTATTAAGCTGTTAACTGCACAGTTTTGTCGAATCCAAATTTCAATATCTGCCACAGCAGGATTCGAAGCCAGGATTTGACAGGTGCAGACTCAATGGGCCAAATGGCCTTATTCTGTGCTGTAGACCTCTGAGACTCTGGAAAGGCCAAAGAAACTGAGGTTGTACTTAGAGCAGATTTAACAGAGGTGTTTAGAATTACATGGGGTTTTGGCAAGAATGAATCGTTTGAAGCTGGTTCTGTTGACAGGAGGATCGATAACCAGAGAACATAAGTTTTAGATAATTAGTGAATGAGGAAAGGTAACAATTTTTATGGAGCAAGTTGTTCTCTGCATTTGAAAAAGAAGTATATCTGCAGAGATCTGGGTAAGTGCAAAACATAGGGTGAATTGAATATTTCTTTCAGTCAGCTTGAATATGTGGGCCAAGCAGGAAGATGCCGTAATGTATCATTCTATCTTTCAGAAAGACTTAGGTTTTTGTAAGTGCTTCCCAAGTTTCTGAAAATTTGCTTCATATAATGACTTGCTGTGTATGCAAACATGTGTGTACATCTTTTTAAAAGTAGTGAGATGAATCGCCATTTATATATGGGCATTGACATCTGACGTCTTTGATCCATTTTCGGTCTGCTTTTGTACGTCAGTGCTGAATCCCAGGATGCATTGGGGACTATCATAATAATACCATAACGAGGATACTTTGCGCACAGACACATGCAGCCAGTGCATCAATCGGACTAGGCTGCATCAGCAGGGCACTCACTTACTCTCGTACTGTTCATTTCCATAATGGTTGTAAAGAGGTCAGTCAGGTGGACTTCACAGAATACAAATACCTTGCCTGTGACTGATATCCTGGTCTAATCAGAGCTCTGGCTGACAAATATAAACATAAGTGTCAGAGGTTCTGTTCACTCACAGCTGGCTCTGAGGAAACTAGATCACTATACTATAAATGCGTAAATAAAGAGTGGATGGAGTGATGGGATGGCCCCAGTGGAGTTATTTCAGTTTTGATCTAACCTTAATGTTCACAATGTCTCCACATAGCCTTGCCTTGCTATGCATTTCAGACATGAAGTAAAGATGTTTGTTATGATTGGCAGCAAGAGCTATCACGTCAAGAAAAGCAGCTTTTGGTCAAGGATTTCCCATTAAATTAAGTCAAGGGTACCATCCACTACTAGTCCATGGGTTTGGACTTGCTCAGTCAGCTATTTGGGGTGGAATATTTGGAATCAGGATCTTCTCCTTATGAGGGGTCAGGAGTCAAATGCTGGGCAGGTCCCCACCTGTCCCGACTGGTTCTGAAACTTCTTTTATTCATTTGTGGGATGTGGCCATCGTTGGCTGAGTTAGCATTTATTGACTGCCCCTAGTTGCCCTTGGTTGGTGGTGAGCTGCCTTCTTCAACTGCTGCAGGCCATGTGCTGTAGGTTGGCCCACAATGCCTTTAGGGAGGGAATTCCAGTTGAGGGCTGCTTTCTTTCTGAAAGAGAGCAGAGGCAGGCATTATAGGCAGCGGAGTGGTGTCTTGAGCAAGTGAGTAGGCATCAGAGGGCATGCAGGATGAATGATGTTGGGATTTGGGATAGGAAAGAGCATGTGTGGATAGGTGGTGCAGCCAATGGTGAGAATCGTATAGCATGAATCTTGTTGGGCTGTAGGTATTAGTGGATAGAGTGAGTCTGAAGAATCAGGGAGAAGACGGTGGCACTTAGGCTGGTGGCAAGGAGAAAGTCATTGACCTCCTTCCAACAGTGCTGGGCATTCCTTCAGATGGCTGAGATATGTGGTAACCATGGCCCAGGCTGGGCATAGTCTTGGCCTTCTCTGCTGGTCCTGGGGAGTAAGGAAATCCCATGTCCACAACACCCAATTCACCCACACCTTCTAGTCATTGCCTGCAAAGCAGACAATCAAATTATCCTTCTCAGTCATGCCCAAGACAAATGGGATAGCTCCAGATTGACAATGCTTGTCTTGGTGCACATGGCCTTTGAAAAATGGCCCTGGCAGCAGGGATGCTATTCAATTCTGGAATATTATGACAGTGATGGCATTTGCTGGGTAAAGTTAGTGGTAGAAAGAGGCCAGAATCAGACAAGAGTGGCACCAGGACAAATAGCGAATGATGTAAGTTTGTTAAGGTGTGGCAAGGTAACTCTTTAGACTTCATGGTGAGAAAAATTCAAGGAAGCTTGAAGAACCTGAGAGTTAGCCAATAAAAGTAAGGTCCAGCGCAGAGTCTTTCTTGATTAAATATTTCATTACTATTTAAAACATAATAACATGAGAAGAAAAGTCATTCTTTCATTGCCTAAAGTAAGATAGAACATGCACGAAATAAACTGGTTTGAGTTGGCACATTTGGGCCTGCACCCAAAATATTGAACAATCTTTTCACTTTTGGTATGATTACAGAGACTAGTCCATTTTACTTTTAAGCAATCTCAGTTCAACTGTCCCCAGCTATAAAATAACCTCAACTTATTGTTCTCTATTAAATGCCCCCTCCCCCATTAGAAGAAATCAGATGCTTCAGAACATTAGAGTGATGCTGATCATATAGTCATAGAGTCATAGAGATGTACAGCATAGAAACAGACTCTTCAGTCCAACTTGTCCATGCTGATCAGAAATCCTAAATTAATCTAGTCCCATTTGCCAGTATTTGGCCCATGTTCCGCTAAACTGTTTCTATTCGTATACCCATCCAGATGACATTTAAATGTTGTAATTGTACTACTCTCACCACACCTGGCAGCTTATTCCATACGCGCACCACTCTCTGCGTGAAAACATTGCCCATTAGGTCCCTTTTAAATATTTCCCCTCTCACCTTCAGCCTATGCCGTCTAGTTTTGGGGGACACCCCCTACCCGGGGGAAATGACTTTGACTATTCACCCTATCTATGCCTTTCATGATTTTATGAACTTCGATAAAATTCACCCCTCAGCCTCTGACACTCCAGAGAAAATAGCCGCAGCCTCCTCAGCCTCTCCCTATAGCTCAAACCCTCCAACCCTGGCAACATCCTTGTAATTCTTTTGAATGCTTTCAAGTTTCACAGCATCTTACCTATAGCAAAGAGAACAGAATTGAACATAATGTTCCAAAGTCGGCCTAACCAATGTCCTGTACAGCCACAACATGAGCTCCCAACACTTAAAATCAATGCACTAACCATCAAAAGGCAAGTATACCAAATACCTTCTTCACCATTCTGTGACTCCACTTTCAAGGAACTATACACCTGCAACACTTCCCATTACCTTACCATTAAAGGTGCATAAGTCCTGCCCCGATTTACCCTACCAAAATGCAGCACCTCACAATAATCTAAATTAAACTCCATCTGCCAGTCCTCAGTTTATCGGATTAAGATCGCATTGTACTACAAGTTAATCTCATTCACTATCTACCACACCTCTGATTTTGGTGTCATCTGTAACCATATCACCTTTATTCATACCCAATATCCAAGTAAAGTTGTGCGTAAAGGTGAGCTGAGAGAAAATCCTTATTTTTGCAAGTTTAGCTAACTATTTATGTCACCTTCAGAAACTCTTCCTATATTAGTTATTTTCTTCATATTTGTATCGGTGCATGTTTTCATGGTCACCCGATTAAGGAAACAATAAAAAGAAAGAATAAAATCCAAATTCACCAACAGAGGTTGTGTGAAAAGTAACTTCTGCTCTCCAGCAGAAAGCATTGGTCAAATCTCTAATTATGTAAGTACAAACTTTATATTTCTCAAAGCATCCACCCTTATGGCTTTTGGAATTGAAATGACCAACCTGATATCATTAGATGGTGTGATTAAGATACAAAGTATTATTGTATTTATTTAGAATCTTACAAATTAAGGTGAAGTAAAATTGGATTTTACGTTACAGTGCTGTGAATATCGGATCTATTTTTCTATAAAAATGATCAGAAAGTAATTTTTGAACAGTGAGCAACACTTCCAATGAATTGTGCGCTTTTATAAATATGATTTGTTAGTCACCATCTCCCAGTATTTTAGCAGTAAAAGTGTTCAATCTTTCTTTCTATTAATTTTTATGAGTTTCTTCCAATTGTCACTGTGTGATATCATGCATGTTGTTTGTTTAAGAGTATATTGACAGCCTCAAGAAAGAAAGAATAAAACTTCTGGCATATCAAACCAGGTCTCATTCTTGGATCTGAACTGCCCAGTATGAGCTGGGATAATAAAAATGGGCGGCTTTATAACCTGTACCAACAGCTATTAGGAACCGAACAACTTCAACAGTGCTAATCTCAATTTGCAAACTAATTTGCTCAAATTTACCACACACCTAATGCATTTTTAAAATTGTGCCTTTACCATGTGTCCTGCATATGATGCTGATATTACCATACTTCATGATAAAGCAATGTTATTTTGTTTATATTTATGTAGCAGAAGGGGACGTTGTTGAGCGTTAAAAGTTTTTGGCAGTTTCAGATTTTGTTCCACCTTCAGCCACATCTGAATGAATCAAACAACTGTTTCATGTTGTCATCCATTCTCATAACGTTAAAACAGCTAGGGCAAAGTCAATGAATTTGACTTTTTGCTTACACAGGCACACCCTAGTGAAAGGCTGAAAATGTTTTCATGAACAGGCGTCTTTTTATTTTTAATTGCTGCTTTCATACTGGTACCTTGTTTTTAGCTTATGTTGTGGCTAGAGGGACATTCTTATTAGTTTACAACAAAACTGCTGTGTTGTTATCAGTTGTCCTGCAGCACTTTTTCCAGAGAAGTTTGCAATCCTACGCTTGTTAAGTGTTGTTAGTCACTCATTTGCTGGTGTGTGACACAAACTGTTTAAAGGTTCATATTCCCAAACATTGTGATATTCTGCCTGAGGAATATCTTCCCTTGGAAAAGAAACTCAAGAAAAGATCAATGCATTGGCCTTTATTTGCACCAATCTAATATTGTTCCATCTGTTGTTTTAGTAGATTATTTGTCCCCACTGCCTCCCTGGATTACAGAATTCATCATAAAGCAAAATACTATGGAAGCCACAACCCTTTAATTTTGTGCACCAAACAGTTCACCATGAGTGTAAAATAACTTAATTGATCAACCTGTTGAATTATTAATAAAGAAAGTGCTCTTGATTAATGCAGTCACCATTCAGATGTTTTATCTAAGAAATTAATGTTTTTTTTTCTGTTTATAAACTGAGGCTCATCAAGATGATGGTTATGAATGGTGAGGAACATTCCTTCATAGAGGGTCAGTACTAAGCACTTTCATTTCAGCTATTATATGCCTGAACAACTATATGCATTTACAGAGCAATTAAAGTGGTAAGTGTATTGTTGTTGAATTCCAAGCTGCTGTTTATGGTTAGTGATGGTCATTAAATCTGGCGAAATGCATTTCAGTTCAATCAGGATGGGATTTTCTTTCCATTCTCGGACTCATAAAGTCACCAAGGGGCATACACACTTGACATTTTTTAAAAATCATGAAACGTATTCTAACCTTTTAAATCTCAAGCGGTGAATTTAAAATCTCACATCAAAGTCAATTAATCATTAGTTGTCTCAAAGCTGTCCAACTGAGCTCAAATCTTCTGCTGAATAATTGAAGCTTTTGAAAGTCAGACAAGCATTCATCATAAAGCCCTAGCCCCTGGGTAAATAATCAACTAAGGCCTAGACTGGAACTGCACAACCAGATTGTTTTCTATTTTACTTGCATCAGATATCCAATTAATAATATTATCCCTTGATACCCTTAACATCAGGGCAGCTTTTGACCAAGTGTTATATCAGGAATGCCTAGCAATACTGGTGGTCAATGTAAACTGGGGTGGGCCATGATGGGAACTGCTCACTGTTCAATGTGGTAGGTATGCCTCTAATCAGAGGCATACAGAAACAGAGCACATGGCTCCACTGTAGTGATACTTGGCGATGGTTGCACAACATTCAGCACGATATGTTATTCTTTGAACACAAAGCAATTCAGTATATAAGTATAGCAGGACCTAGCTGGACAATTATCAGGCTTGGCATAATGCATGGAAAGTAACATTCATGCCACACAAGAGCCAAGTAGTGTGCGTCTCCAATAAAAGAATCAATCACCCCCTGTCATTCAATGGCATTATGGTTGGTGACCTTTCCACCATCAATGACCAGGGTGTTATCACTCAAAGGAAGCCACACTGGATAAGCCATATAAATACTGTGACTACAAAAGCAGATCAGTGGCTGGGATTTCTATATTGAGTAACTGACCTCCTGACTCCACAAACTCAACCAACTACAAGGCACAGGTCATGAGTGTGTCAAACCCAACAACATTCAAGATTCTCGTCACCTCCCAGAACAAAGCAGCCCTCTTGATAGGCTCCTTATTAACTACCGTCAACATTCACTTGTTTCACCACTAATGCTCAGTGGCAGGAGCTTGTACCATTCACAAGTAGCATCGCTACAACAGTCTAAGGCTCCTTAGACAGCACAACCCAACCTATGACCAATTCCACTTAGAAGGGCAAGAGCAGCAGATGCATTGCAAATCTGCCACCTGCGAGTTCCCCTCCAAACTGCACACCAATCGAGACAGAGCTCTAAGACAGTAGCGGTGAAGGAAGAGAATTAGACTCCTCCCCACCACACCAAACCCCACCCCTTACCCCCACCCCCACCCACAAAAGAACTGTATCATGGGTGGGCCCACACCACAAAATTTGTAGAAGCTCACGAGGGAGTTTACTGCTGCTCTCTTCAGGGAAAAGAAGGATGAAGCATTTAGTGCTGGCCTTGCCAGCTATGACTAAACCTATCAAATTATTTTTTAAAAAATCACAGTTCAAGAATGTTCCCTTATGTCTGACCTGTGTTCTACACTGAATGAATAAATCAAAAAAAAATCAGCAGCTTACTAATCCCTAATGATAATTGTGGCTGGAATGAAATTTGAGAAATATTTTACTCTGAAAATGGAAAAACCTTGCCTCTTGATTTTGAAATAAGGTTGATTGTGGCTTTTCGCTTCATACTTCAGGCTTAATTCACAAGGCCTTAGATAACATTAAAATCTTCACCTCTGCTCAATCCAATAATAATGAATCCAAGCTTCCTGTTTCCGTAAAATGGAGTTTTGGGCAGGACTATGCAGCAGAATTGTAGACGTGGCCTTCATTTTCTTACTGTACTATGTGGGCTGAATAGAAGAATGTAATTATTCAAAACTAATATTACAAAAGCAAAAAATTAAAACCAGGGTTTATTATGAAGAAATATGCTGGACTTGAAGGTTCAGTAATTTTCCCTATGAAGTACTTGAAATTCATCCAGTTGTGAATTCTCTTGCATTAATTTATCAGGAGAATGAATTGCTACCCTCTTAGAAGTGGTAATGAGCAGACACATTTCTGTAAAGTGCACGTCCATGCCAGGATGTGTAGAGGAGAATTGTATAACTAAGCCACGTTGGAGGTTCAGCTAGAGTCAGCCACATAGTTGAAATATTTAATTCTAATGGAGGAGAAGTTTCCAGTGTAAATGAATTTCCTGGTTTTGTGACTGGAATTTTTTCACTGGCATATTCTTTATTTTGTTTAACATTGTTCTTTTGTGTCATTACTCTCGGCCTTTCTGCCTAGACACTGCCCCTCTAACTGATTGGAAGGGAAGCTCTGCCGTCAAAAGTTGCCCAACAATCAATGCAGAAAAATGCACTTTGAAGGGCTGGGTTAGAACCTTGCCAATCTCTCCTACCGAAAACAAAGACTCACCTTCAGCACAGTGCTTTTCATCCACTCACTGTACTGTGAAGTGCTGTCAATCAACAAGAGAAGCTAGACAAGTTCAACGAGAAATGAAACCAAGGATTTCAACATCAATAGGAACGTAATCCTCTCTGCAAGAGCTAATGGGTTGTTTTCTGTCAGATATGATTTCTGGCAGGTATTCCTGGCTTTGCCGATATCCCAAGGAAACTATTTGGTGTATCTTGAGAATGTAAGTATTTATATTTTGTATTTCAATCGCGGGGTGGAAATGTCAATAGGAAGGCCAGTATTTATTATCCACTTCTAAATGCCCTTGAAAGATCCTGATGAATCACCTTCTTGAGTCACTGCAGTCCATTTGGCGAAAGTGTTCCCACAGTACTTTTGTAGAGTTCTAATGTTTTGACATTTTATGAAGAATAAAGGACCAGCAATACATATTGTGGTGATAG
This sequence comes from Stegostoma tigrinum, assembly GCF_030684315.1. Classification (NCBI taxonomy): domain Eukaryota; kingdom Metazoa; phylum Chordata; class Chondrichthyes; order Orectolobiformes; family Stegostomatidae; genus Stegostoma; species Stegostoma tigrinum. The sequence continues at coordinate 14,465,834 of NC_081385.1, forward strand.
CGGTGAAGGACTTGGAGGGAACAAGCAGGTGGTGATACTCCTGTGTGCTTGATGTCCTTGTCCTTCTGGCTAATAGTATCCAATGTTTGGGTTTGTTGTAGAGGAGACTTGGAGAATGGTTGTACTGTATCTTTGTTATAACCCATTTGAACCCTCTTTCAAACAATTGCAATAAATATGTTTATTTTCTGTTTTAGAAGGCTGTTATCTTACTTCAATTAGGAGTTCGTTAACTCAGCCAAAATAAAGAAGAGCTAATTCTGAAGTAACAATATACTCATTAGGTCTTCCATCATCTGTGGAGAGAGAAACATAGTTAATGCTTTGAGTCCAATTTTACTCTGGTTCAGACTTTAAACGTCAACTCTACTTCTCGCTCCAAAGGTGCTCCCAGACCAGTTAATTTTCCTTAGCCCTTCCTATTTTTATTCCCCGTTTCCAATATGCCCAGTATTTTGTTTTATTTGAGTTAAATCCAAAATTGAGTGAAAAGGAGCTGAGATTAACTAATCTGAGATAACTTTTAAAAAAGCTTACTGAGCGTACGTACAATAAAAGTGATAAGCTGGTAAAAAAAGAGGGTGGAGAGTGTCTATTACAAGCAAGAAGATAAAGGCAGTTACTGTTCAAAGCTTTCTAAGTCGGAGTTAGAGGGTAGAAGTTGACCCAGAATAATGTAGCCACTGTCTTGTTTCTTCAGAAGTAGCTGAAATAGCAGAGATGACGAACAGTTGTTTTTCCAAGACTTTTTTCTTCCCCATTGGCAATGGCTTCTGAGATTGAAAGAGGGGAACAGAAGAGCTTTCAGTATGCTTTCTTTATCAGTCCATGTTGCTTACTCTTTCTATTGCTCAAAGAATGCTGTTGATATGCAGTTCTCTTGTAGATTCTTGTGTTTGTGTCATTATTTTATTCCACGCTAGATAATTTTAAGGAAGCCTTTTAATCTCTCAATCCATAAGTTCATCATGCAAGTGTGCATGGAACAAGGATTGCAAATTTCTTGGTATTTCACTGAGTTCAGGAGTCCTTGATTCAAATGGTCATTTGGATATAGCAGATTAGCATTTTTGATTTGAGTGCCTGGGATTATTAGGTGATTACAGTCATTTTAGGTCAACAGTTTTCTTCTTGAAACCATTATGAGACCAAAGGTCACGGGTATCAAATTCAAAATGATGGGAATTGAATATTGATAGCCCATTTCCATGATGATCACAACCTAACACATTGTTAGCGTTATGTACCCAGTTGTCAAATGGTGTTTGTGGAAGTGGATGGCATACTGATTCAGGGAGCTGTTTTGTCCAGCGTGTCATATGGAGAGGAGAGAATAGCGGCAGAATATGGTCCTTTCCTCGTAGCAGGATTAGATTAGATTCCCTACAGTGTGGAAACAGGCCCTTTGGCCCAACAAGTCCACACTGCCCCTTGAAGCATCCCAAACAGACCCATCCCCCTATAACCCACACACACGTGCAATTTAGCATGGCTGATCCACCGAGCCTGCACACCTTTGGACGGTGGGAGGAAACCAGAGCACCCGAAGGAAACCCACACAGACAGAAGGAGAATGTGCAATCTCCACACAGACAGTAACCCAAGGCTGGAATTGAACCCGGGTTCCTGATGCTGTGAGGCTGCAGTGCTAACCACTGAGCCACTGTGCCACCCTTTAAAAAATTGGAAATGGTGCTTTTAGCAGATTAGATCATTGCAGGCTAGGTGGATCGGCCATGTTAAATTATCCATAGTATCCAAGGATATGCAGGCTAGGTGGATTAGGCATTGGAATAAACAGAAAACACTGTCATTTGCAGAAATAATATTCTTTATGATCCTCTGTCTGATGTATCTAAGAGTTGCACTCATAAGTTGCTAATTTCTGCCAGATTCTGAAGAAACTTTACTGAATAGCAAAACTAAAATACAGTAATAGTATTATGCTACTGTTACTCAAGCTTTTAAACTGAACTTCTCTCAGAACAGATCATAGAATCCCTGCAGTGTGGAAACAGGCCCTTCAGCCCAACAAGTGCACTCCAAACCTCAAAGCATCCCACCCAGACCCACCCCACTATAACCCACCTCAGCTACACATCCCTGAATGTGCTGGGCAACTTCGCATGGCCAATCCACCTAGTATGCACATCTTTGGACTCAGGGAGGAAACTGGAGCACCTGGAGGAAACCCAAGCAGATACAGGGAGAACGTGCAAACTCCATACAGACAGTCGCCAGCAGGTGGAATCAAACCCAGGTCCCTGGTGCTGTGAGGCAGTCATGCTACCCACTGAGCCACTATTCAGCTATGGAACAGAGCTTGGCCAGGAAGAAACTGAATCTACAAGATTCAGTTTTCTTTTGCCATAAGTATCATTAGAATGTTTCCCCCAAGTAAGTAGGTGATAACATATTAGGAAGTGGAAAAAAATGTTGATATTTAAATAATATTTTTATAGTTTCCATTGCTGATAACAATTACCAGAAGCCCAAAGGACAAGCCATGATCTGCCAAAAGGACAATTTCAAATTTTTTAAACAGGCAATCTGAAGATGCAGATGATCAAGAACCATTTATATGAGTGCGCAGTTTATGCCTTTTGAGTCAGGCCTGTCAGTAATTCAGTTTTTATGAGGTAATTGGGATTGCCAAGTGCACCATTTTCATCAGTTATTGTCCTGTACTAAACAAATCACTGACTATATGGTTTCTTCGAAGTCCCACAGCAAATATAATGTTAACTGATTGAGTAAAGAGTTACATTACAATATAGCACCAACTATTGCTGCAGATCACAGCCCAAGGGTACTGTTTTGCTGTAATACACTTGCAATTTGCTGAATGATTGGATTCAGAAATTGTTTAGGACCCAATTTTATTCAAATCCAAATAGGTATTAACAAATTAGGGAGCAGTCAGGTGGGTGCAAACACCTTCATATGTTGTTAAGTTGCTTTGGGTTTCTGCAAGTATAGTAGGTAGTACAATGTTTACCTTCATTATACTTACCTTCAGAAGGGGAACCACAGTCCTCCCAGGACTCTTGATCCTGATAGTATCCAGTAATCACTGCTGGAAGGATGCTTTGTAGCCATATGGTTGAGGCAATATTTGAGCGCTATTACAGGCTGACCCATGATTAATCTGTCTGGCCATTTCGTCAATGGAAATTCATTCATTAAGAAAGCCAGTCGTTGGAGATACCAAAGGTTTTCAAACAATTCTCTGAGATTCAATTGGTAAGTAATGCATTTCATGGCCCATACCAAGATAACACAAGAGCTATGAAAACAGAAGAAAATGATTGCTGTTACTACGCAGTGTAGCCAAGAAGAGCCATTGGTGAAAGTATGCACCCTTGCTAATATTCTAAAGAAAAGATCTTTATAAATATTACTTAATTCTCAAAAGCAGTTAAACATGTCTCCACAATGTTGTACCGATTACGGCTGAAATCTATTTGATTCTTTCCACAGTTGGAAGTTCTGCCACTGTAGACTGTATTTCAGTGCAATGGCATTTTTGATCATTGGAACCTATGTTTATCCTTAAAGTCTGCACTCTCTCTTATTAATAAGATAAATACGTATCTCTCTTTGAAGGGAGTAATCAGGACATCGACTATATCTGCAGAGGCTGTTTGTTGTTGACATACCCACTGCTATTGAAGGAAAATAAAATAATTTCTTAAATAAATAAATTCCACACCACATTTCTTTCTGGAAACCAGTCATTCAAATGTTTTTTCAATCTGTGATCAACGAAACAATAGTCACGATGAACTAATAATTAAATAAGCCACTATATGAAATGGGATATATTTTTATCTTTGATCGACGTTAATCTGCTAGCTTTCCGTTAATTACCAACTCTGCAAATGCAAATTTCCCGTCAGTTTAAATGCTGAGTTAACAGTTGTAAATAAACTTGGTTACTGCTTTATTTCAATCTTGGCTATACTCACATTATACAAAGAACAGCCAACTTCTTGGTTGAACCACTCATTAAAAAAAAGTTACATACTTTAGGGATGGCACAGTTGCTCAGTGATTGTCACTGCTGTGTCAGTGCCAGGGACTTGGGTTCAATTCCAGCCTCAGGTGACTGTCTGTGTAGAGTTTGTTTGTTTTCCATGTGTCAGGGTTGGTTTCCTCTGGGTGCTCTGGCTTTCCTCCAACAGTCCAAAGAAGTGCAGGTTAGGTGAATCAGCAATGTTAAGTTATCCATAGTATCCAAGGATATGCAGGCTAGGTGGATTAGGCATTGGAAATATGGGATTTTCTGTATGATATGCTCTGAAGGTTGGTCTGGACTTATGGGCCAAATGGCCTGATACCATGCTGTAGGGGTTCTGTGATTTCTTTGGGCTAACAGAGAGTTTCATTTTTAGGTGCTGCGTTAAGCAGAGTAGCAGCTGATATGTTAATTGGCCATCATTGGTTTGAAGTTTAAATCTATCATCTGTTCTTAGGGAATGCTACATTTAGAGAATGTAAAACTTTTGAAATTGTAGACATTTAGAAATCACAAAACAACCTGCTGGTGAGCAGTGCTGGAAGGAAGAACAGGTTAGAGAAGGTGGACAGAAAGTGTTGTGAATTATTGTGTGGGTGCAATACAAGTATGATGATGTGATAATTTAGCTGTAGGACAGATCCACATTAGCAGAAACATTCAAGCCACTGCCTGGTCAGTATTTGGAGTGAGTTCTTAAAACAAATGATAAGTCCACTTTAAGAGAATGAAGAGGTTGAATGGCTGTTAGGACCATTCTGAGAAATTAGTTGACACAGCCCGGAGCCACAGTCAAGTTATGTCTATAAGAGCAGAAGAAATAGGAACAGAAGACGGCCATTTGCGCCCCCCCCCCCCCGCCCCCCCACACCCCAAGCTATACCACCATTCAATAGAGTCATTGTACATCTGACATTCCGCATGTTCACTCTCTTGTTCTTTCCCTGTAACCTTTGCTTCCTCTACAAAACTGAGATATCTATCTCAGTTTGAAATATACACAGGGCTTCCACCCAGACCTCTCTGTGCCAATACATTCCAAATACTCACAACTTTCAGAGAAGAAATTCCTCCTCATCTGTTTTAAGTTAGTACCTCTTAATTTTGCGACTGCACCCTTTGGTCCTAGACACTCCTGTGAGGAGAAACATCGTCTCAACATTTACCCTGCCAACCCCCTCAAGAATGCCATGTCCCAACGAGATCACCTTTTATTCATCTAACCTCTGAATAGAGCCCCAACCTGTTTAGCCTTTGATCATAAGGCAATACTTTCATATCAGGGATCGTCCTGGGGAACCTTCTCTGAACTGAATCCAATGAAATGATATATATCCTGAAATAAGGGGACCAGAACTGCTTATAGGACATCAGAGGTTGTCTCACCAGTGGTTGCAATAAGACTTACCTGTTCTTACTCTCAATCCTCCTCAAAATAAGGGCCAATGTTCCAATAGCCTTCCTGATTACCTGTTGTATCTGTGTGCTTCCTCTGTGTTTCATGTACAAGTCCCACTAAGTCCCTTCACGTTGCAGTTTCTGGAGTTTTTCTCCAATTACATAATATTCTGTTCTTTCGTGCTCTCCTCCAAATTGAACAACCTCACATTTTCCCTACATTATAACTCCATTTGCCAACTTTTTTGCTGTCAGGATTCTTCAGCATATGGCATCAAAATATGCAAACATAAGATATTTGTGGTGGCAGGAGCAGCATGGATCCAAATTTCAGCTCCCCGTGCCTTGTGATAGGTGACTTCCCCTTTCTAGGGCTCTCTCCGGCTGTTGTTGAGACAACAAAGCTGGAACATTGTGGCCTGTAAGTATTTGTTATGACAGGCTTCAATAGCTCAGTTAGTAAGGCCAAATATGAGGCCTACCTCATGCTTCCTAATTTAAGTGCATTCTATCAGTGCACCATTGATTGTACACCAAATCACAAACCATAAACAGTTTCTATCCCCAGGCTATTGATGTTGAAATGTTGATTGCTTTGATCTGTACTTCCTTCAGATGTGGCTTCCCACTGGCATGGAAGCTTGAAGATAAGCAGATATGTCATCTGGATTGGAGTTAAGTTCTTAAGTTACCTTAAAATGTTGCTAAAAGTGAAAGAGGTTTAGAAACATTAAAGGATCAAAAGATTTATCTTTCAAACATGGTGGTAGAAAATTGTTTCTTTTGGATTTGAAGGCCCTTTTGTCAAAATTGACTGATTCAACCATCACTTCCACATATGACTAATGCCAAGTTTATTATTTGGAATAAATATGGGAAGAACTTCAAGTGTGCTTTCTTATAGTTCCCTTTGTACATAAAAAAAATGCAGAAATGAGAAATAATCTACTGTCAGTAGTCCATGGTCAACTCAAAGTTGAGAATAATTTTGCATTTCCAGATTTCTGGAAACACGCATGATGAAAATACTAAAAGTTACATTAACAATGACAAGGTACATGGTAATCACATTTCTATGGTTACAGCAGCAGAATCACAGAATGAAAGGATACGTTTTTGTAGTTGTTATGTTTCTGGACTCCTATTCCAGGGAACAATTTAAGGTAATTGGCAAATGAACCAGAGGGGATAAGGGAAGAAGAATAAGTTCAAGCAGCGAGTTGTTCCAACTGGAATTCACTGCCTGAAAGGATAGTGGAAGCCGATTCAGTAATAACTTTCAAAAAAGAAATAGATGAATATGTGAAGGATGTGCAGGGCTGTGGGGAAAGAACAGAGACATGGTGATAATTAGATAACTCTTTCAAAGAATTGGCACAAAAGTGACAGTTCAAATGGCCTCTGTGTATTACTTCTATAATCTTATCAACATTGAGTTCAATTCCTTTTGAAACAGTTCGAATTCAGCTTTTCTTTTTATAAGATGCTAGAAAACAATGAGGTGATCAAATTGATATAAAAATCTAACTGGTCCACTCACGGACCTTAGTGCCATTCTTACCCACACTTGTGTATCATACATACCAATGCAGTTGGCTCATTACTGTGTTCTGACATGGCCTAAGACACCACGCAAATTTTCCAGAAGTCCCACCTTTATCTTCACAAGGCAACAAATACTAGTATTGTCAATCAAAGCCACACTGAGTATGAACTTGCACACAAGGGTAGGGTGGCATAGTGTTAAATCTAGCTGCCTCTAGTCAGAATAGTGGCTGTGCTATTTGGTCTGGGAAATTGAGGTATTTTTCTGAAAGCATTGCTACTAAAGTAAACTCAGATCACTAAGGAACTTAAGCCAAGTGTCACTACATTTAACATAGACTAGAATGGAGATGAAGTAGCAATTAAAAATAATGTTAACTATATACCAAATTAGTTTGGGATGATGGGGGTTCACACTGTTTTATGGACAGGATAGGGATATTTCCTGATGATTGTGCTGAGTGTTAATTTCAAGTCTTATAATGAAGTTCCCATCATGGGAGCATCAAAGGCTCAGAGAGGGTCCACTACTTCCCAAAGCAACTGGAGGTAGGCAATAACTATGGCATTTGCAGTATCATGCACATCCTGCATACAAATATAAAATCTGTAGTGGAATAGAATGTTCTGTGTTTCATAGTTGCATTCAAAAATTCTTCTGAATCATTCATTGACTTGAGTACAAAATATTGAAATTAAAAAAAACAAAACTATGAAAGATATATTTTTGTATGGTAATGGTTATTTACGGTTACAGACTCATGCCAAATAAATGAAGACAAGATACAAATCAGCTAAGATCTAATTGAATGGTGGAAAAGATGTGAAGCGTTCAATAGCCTCATGTCCCAACAAAAAATCATTTGAAACTCTCTGGCTTTAATGGTTACTATCAGATGCAGCACTATTCCCATTTTATACATCTCCTGATCTTAACTGAGGCTATAATGAGTCAATAAAGACCGCAGAAGGGAAAAATCAGCCCATTTCCTACCTCTGATATGTATATATTCATGAATCAAGCTCTGCCATGTTGGCTTCTACATTGAATAGAACCATGAGACACTCTGTTTATGTGCACACAGAAGCAACAAACACAAGTCAAAATGTGTTTTATGTGTTGTGGAGGAAAGATGTCAGCATTGGAATTTGGGCTAAATAACGGGCTGGTGACTTGATTGTCTTTGAACAGCTTTCTGAAAGTGGTAGGAAATGAAGCAGAAAGAATTGGGAAATAATTCGTGAAAGCAGGTTTCAAGGATTATTGTTGGATAGGAGTTGCGTTCTCATTCTTGCTTTCAAATTCTTTCATGGCCTTTGTCTCCTTCTATTGATAACCGCATGCAGCCCACCTCACTCCCCCACCCCCCAAGACTCAATACTCCTCTAAACCTGGCGTCCAAGGTATTCCTAATTTAGAAACATGGAGGTAGCTCATCTATTAGTGTGCTACAGCAAAAGACCTAGGATTCTCTTTAAATCTCCCCATTGACCTGTCTGCCAAATCCACTTGGTTATCTATTCTAATGTCGATTCATGTGACTTGATGTCAAGTTTGGTTTTGGCACTGCATACGTTTGGAAAGGATTTCGGTCTAAGGTGCAAGTGATAATCAGTGGTCTTGGCTAGAACAAGGTGAGCAGGACTTCCATTGTTATTAAGTGTGAGCACAAGAGATTATGAAGGGTGACTGCATGTGGGTGACTGTGAGAGAGAGCATCTACAGGGAACAAGTGAGAAAAGTTAATAGGGGAGAATAATGGCCCTCAATTGCTATTGTTGTTAACTGCCTGTTATCGCTGCCAAACAAATTGAAATAAAGTGGGTTCAAACCTGATGCACATCTGATTCTAGATGGCTTTCACTGGACATTCATTATGAATGAAATTACTTCTTTTGGAAGGGTTATATTTAATCCATTTTGAAGATTTACCTAGCCTCTGTGTTTGTAGATTTTGTGAAAATAGAGAACGACTGGATATTTCTCTAGTAAGTCATGGAATTTTTGAAATCTATAATGAAATCAGTAAAGTTAAAAATCAGGGAGGGGGATTGAAATGGGCATTACAAGCACATCAGCACCCTGCCCTTACGAGCACTCTCAATCCACTTCAGAATTACAATATTTAACTTAAGCTTCCTGTTTGGGATGCAATTTATATTATCTAAAATTTTCAAGTACAGTGACAACATTTCACTTACGAGTTCTTAAATTAGGGCCTTTGAGGAAGAGCTGTTCTCATACGGCCAATGAGTTTGAAGTGAAATAAAAGATTCAATATTCGGCAAGTTATCAGCTAAAGTATTGACTTCTCTCGGCAGAATTTTCTCAGACTCAGATAGGTGGTTTTGGAGGGCATGAAGGGTGAAGAGGAGCTGCCTGAGAAAAATGTAAAAGGTACACTTCAACTCACTATCCCAATGCATTCATCCTTCCTAGTGCATTTCCTTTCCCAAAGCTGCACCACCACGGTCAATTGACACCTCCTGGAAACAAAGGGAATTCCTTGAAGGATGGTAACATCTGACATTTCAATCTTTCAGGCCACTGGAGATTTTCCTGCACTTCTGTCATATTATGGGTTCTGAGATCTCCGTTAATACTCATGCATCTTCATTGTGGGAGACAATGATGTAATGATCAAGCCATTTGCTCCTAATTCAGCAGCCCAGGCTAATGCTGTGGAGATATAGGCTCAAACCTCGCCATGGTAACTGGTAGTATTTGGATTTAATTAATCAATCTGGAATAAAAATGTTAGTTTCAGTAATGGTGACTATTATGACTACCTTGTTTCTTTTGTTGAAGAGTACTACAACTATCATCTCTTGTTAAATCCACTTGTGCCTCTGCAGGGCACTAACCTTACCTGGTCTGGCCTACAAGTCACTCCAGGCTCACATTGCTGGTTAACTTTCAACTGGGCTCTGCAATGGGCAAAGAAGCAACTATTTCAAGAGCAAATAAGGATGGACAACAAACATTGGTCTTGCCAGCACTGCCAGTGCAACTATGAAATAAAAATATTAGGCCCCCTCCTGTGACTAGTGGCATCTCTGGCCTTGCTCCCCTTCCTGCTGGTGGGCCAGGCCAGGTATCATTCACAATGCCAGGGTGTCTGGAAACCCATAGACCATGCTGATTCAATTTCCTGATGCTGGGAGATCTCCAGGCCACCATCCCTTATCAGACTAGGTTATTAAAGGTGACTTCTAAATTGACTGGCACTGGGAAGACTGTTCCTGCATCCTCCCAATCACCAGTTCTAGGGTTCAGACCCAGAATTCATTCAAACATCAAGAGCCCCATGGGGAAATTCAGCTCTCTGTATTCAGATTAAAGGTGCTGTTTCATATTTACATAGCAACAACACAACGGAGATGGAGCATAAAATCAGCCAGGGTGAAGCAAAATTAGTATTTATTTTTAATAACTCGATTTCAATGGTTTTGAACATTTTCAATGATGAACTTCTCACAATCATTAAAGTCTTTCAGGATTACAACTGTTTGATCTTGGTTAATTCCATTGTCCACTGATTCTCAATGATGAGTTCTGAGAAAGGGAATGCAGTGAAGTTCAGAATAAATCATATCAAACTATTTCACATCATTCCCAGACAGAAAGACTTGGAGAAATTAAATCAGGGTCCTCACAGACAGATACAAATGTTCAAATTTTATTTCTGCATCAACAGCCCAAATGGCACAATTCTGACTCTTTTTTTAATGAACTGCAGTAGGGAAAGGCAAAGTCCCATGTAACAATACAAAAGAGAGAAGGAAGAGGTTATAAAATGGGAAAGTGACAGGTAAAGCATCATTTAAACATTACTGCATGTCATTTTGCATTCAGGTGCAACTGGATTAACATGGGCTGCAACATTCCTTTTGAGGTCAGGTTTTAATGCTAGCAATTCTTGTGGTGTTGCATTGGTGTAAACACTGTACTATGTCACTACTTCAAAGGCATCTTTCTCATATCGCAAAACATGGACTCTGGCCTCTAGTATTTTAATGCAATTCATGACTGTGTGTGGTTTTGAACTATATGAGGAAGAGGTGTATTGTCTCTAGTTACATATTGCCACCATGTTCCATAATTGGAAATTTATAGGATTTTCAAGAACACAAATGCCACCTGCAACCACCCAATACCCTACAACACACAGAATTACCTGAAGTATTACACATCTTCAATTTTACAGTTGCAAAGGGGTTAAATGAAAGAAATCCATGGCACTCACTTTATAAGCAAGAAGTTGCAATTTATTCATCTAATTCTGAACAGCAAAGAAATGAACAAAACTAATAAAGTGAACAATTCCCCCTTAACTATTAACTGTTTCCAACTAAAACATAATTCTAGTGATATGCAATAAATATAAGACCCACTTATACAAACCAAATTAATAAAAAATCTTAATCTCTCAAAATTACAGCCAGGATAAGTCTTCAAGAATGTTTGTTTTTGCCTTCTGTGCTGTCTTCCATTCAGGAACACCTTTCTCCATCAAATTTTTGTGTCAAGAATATTAGCCAAGAGTGCCTTGGCACCTTTATTTAGAAAGCGCTAGCTGTGAGATCTTAGAGTTTTCTTTAAGAGCCAATTATTTCTCTCCTGCTTTAGAGCCAATAGCTTTTGAGCAATGTTATCTTAACAGATAGCACTTTGCTCTCGCACCAATATTCAAATGCCTTCTTCTTTTATACCTTTGATTTTATACCCTTGATTTCTTACAATAGGATTGCTCCAAGGTTGTCAAAACCATCAGATTTAAATTGAATTGGGCTTTGGTATCATGGGCCTGATTTAAATAAATTGGCTAAATTCAAAAACCTGTTTTTTTGCTAAAAAAAATGTTGCTTTGCTTGTTCACTGTATGGCCTTTTGATGTAATGATTCAATTTTAAGAACTCTGTGCGTCTGCTGCAGCCCACAGACTTTTTAAAATCTCCAAGCCGAAAAAAACACATGTTTTAAAGGGGCCACTCACTCCTCCCCCCAACATTTTACAAATAAATTCTAATGGCCTGCCTTCCAATCCACAAATACTATACAAAATTCGCAACACCTCCCCCCTTCAGAAAACAAAATGAAACCTCATTATGAAATGATGGCCTCATTTTTTTCTTTAAATTTTAACATCTCTATTACTAGATACATAGGTCATTAATCTAGAGTTAGACAATTCATACTAATTCCATATACATATATAACATTGTACACCACACTGTCTATCTTATTTTTCTTTTAAATCCACGATAACATATTCACAACATCACTTTCACAACCACATCATGTAAAATCCACAAAGTAAATGCTTGGAATATAAGCATCCAACAAAATAGTCTGGTGTTCTTGTCTTTAATTCTTCCCAGAAACGTCAAACAGTTGTGATCAGTATACACAACTGTCTCCAATATATAGATACAGCGTGGAGCTGAAGCAGCATCAGAGGAGCAGGAAAGTTAATGTTTTGGGTTGGGACAATCTCCTTTGGGACCTACTATCTCTGTTTCCAATATAGTATTTGCAACATGAGCATTAAAGTATTGTATGGCCACTACTAAACTTAATAACTCCTTTTCAATGGTTGAACACTTCCCCTGGTGAATACTGAATTTCTTTGAAAATAACTGATTGGCCTTTATATTCCACAATCATCCTCCTGCGAATACACATCTCCAACCCCTTCATTGCCTCTGTCGAAGGCGACTTTAAAGAGTTTCAAGAAATCTGGCATGGCTAAAACTGGTGTGATGGTTGCCAATGCTTTTATACTCTCATATACCTCCTGGAATTGGTCTGTCCACAAGAAGTTCATGTTCTTCTTTGGCAAATCCATCAGTGGTGCCACCAAGCTATTAAAGTTTGGTAACAAATTTCTTGTAGAATCCAGTTAGTCCCAAAAATCATTGCACCTCCTTCTTCAAGGATGGTCTCAGAAATTCCTCGATGGTCTTCATCTTCACATTCCTTGATGTCATCCTTCCAAGTATGATGTTGAGTCCTAAAAACGTCACTTACACCTTCGCGAACTTACCACCAACTTTTTTCTCCACAGTCTCTCAAAGAGCTGTGCTAAATGTACCATATGATCTGTCCACAAATGGCTAAAGATCACTAACTCATCTATATAGATGGCACAATTCGTCAATCCTGCCACAACTCTGTTCATATGTGTTTGAAATGTGACTAGCACATTCTTCAACCCAAAGGGGATTTACTAAAATTGATAGAGCCCATTTGGGCTTACAAAAACAGAGAATTCTTTTGCTCTGTCCGACAAAGGCACTTGGCAGTAACCGCAAAATAAGTCCAACTTTGTGATGCAAGTCATTTGTCCAACTTTTTTTACACAGTCCTTCAGTCTTGGAATTGAGTATGAGTCTGATTTAGTCATGACATTGACCTTCTGATAGTCTATGCAGAATGATTGAGTACTATCAGGTTTGGGAAACAACACAATTGGCGAACTCCGCTCGCTCAGACTTGGCTCAATGATATCTTCTTGGAGAATCGTTTCCATTTCCTTCTCTACCTGTGCTGTTTTAAGAGGATTAAGTCTGAAAGGGTGCTATTTTATCAGAACAAAATTTCTACATCAACCTCATCTACTAAGGTATTAGTCCTCCCCATCCTACTTTTACACATGTCCTCATAGCGCTGCAATAAGCCTTTTAATTCAATTTTCTGTTCCTGGGACAGATAGCTCACTCTCCTATCCCATTCTTTCAGGTCCTCCTCATTATTCAATTTATTCTGAGGCACATCAAAATCCAAATCATCTAGATTTGATTCCTCACTCTGAGTGACAGTAACAAATACTTGCTTCTCCAGCTCCCTTTCCCTGTCATAGTAAGGTTTCAGCATGTTCACATGACACACCTGATAATTTTTTTTTCAATCTGGCATCTTTACCAGATAATTCACTTGACTCAATTTCTTCTCAATCTGATAGGGGCCACTAAACCTTGCTTTGAAGGGATCTCCTACCACATGTAACAGCACTAATACTTTATTCCCACAAGCAAACGTAAGAGGATTAAGTCTAAAAGGGTGTTATTTAACCAGAACAAAATTCAGTTCTCTGTTCCTGGGACAGATAGCTTACTCTCCTTTCCCATTCTTTCAGGTCCTCCTCATTATTCAACTTATCCTGAGGCTCAGTGGTTAGCACTGCAGCCTCACAGCAACAGGGACCCAGGTTCGATTCCAACTTCGGGCGAGTGTCTGTGTGGAGTTTGCACATTCTCCCTGTGTCTGTGTGGGTTTCGCACATTCTCCCCGTGTCTGTGTGGGTTTCCTTCGGGTGCTCCGGTTTCCTCCCACAGTTCAAAGATGTGCAGGCTAGGTGGATTGGCCATGCTAAATTGCCCGTAGTGTTCAGGGGTGTGTCGGTTATAGGGAGATGGGTCTGGGTGGGATGCTTGAAGGGGCAGTGTGGACTTGTTGGGCTGAAGGGCCTGTTCCCACACTGTAGGGAATCTAATCTAATCTAATTTTAAATTTCTTATCATTCATAGCTTCATTGTCTGGCCTTATTGCCAGGATTACCCAAATGATTGGTATTAAGGTATCCAATATATATTATTTGCCAATAGAGATGTTTCAAATGAATTGACTCAGTTTACTACATTTGAATTAATATTCGGACACAGAAGTTAAGAGAACTTTTAAAAGTAATTAATGGAAAGTTGACAGTTCCGAAGTCAGAGATCTCACAGTTGGATTACGTATTGGTGGTGAGAGAAAGATTAAACAGAATAGGTGAATTAGATAGACAACATTTGAATGTGGCACACATTCAATGACAACCTCCCACAGCCCAAAAGATGTGCAGGCTAGGTGGATTGGCCATGCTAAATTGCCTGTAGTGTTCAGGGGTGTGTGAGTTATAGGGGTGAGTCTGGGTGAGATACTACAAAGGGCGGTGTGGACTTGTTGGGCCAAAGGGCCTGTTTCCACACTGTAGGGAATCTAATCTAATCTGTTAAGATCCCATACATGAACCAGCCAGATCCCAGACCCGAGCTCTGACTCTGTTATGGAGGGAGCATGGCTAAATGAAAGAAATCCCTGATACTCACTTTATAAGCAACAGATAATTTATTTATCTAACTCTAACAGTGAACAAATTAAAAGAACTTGTAACAAAACGAACAATCCCCCCTTTAACTATTAACTATTCCCAAATGAAACTAAATTCTAATGGTACACCGTTCTAATAAATACACGCCCCACTTACATAAACCAAAGTAATAATAAGAAAAAGTAAATTAAAACTTAGCCACTTCAAATTACAGCCAGGATAAGTCTTCCAGAATGTTCTTTACCTTTTCCACAGTTTTCCATGCAGGATTGCCTTTCTCCATTGAAATTTTGTGTCAGAAGTATTAGCTAAGAATGCTGAAATATCTTTATTTAGATAATGCTTGCTGTGAGATTTTAGAGATTTCTGTGAAAGCCAGTGATTTTCTCTTTCTTTTGGCCCAATTGCTGTTGAGAGCTGCTGTCTTAACAGATGACAGTTTGTTCTCACACCAACTTTCAAATGTCCTCTTCTTTTATACCCTTGATGACCCATTAATTTCTAACAATAACATTGGCCCAAATTTGCCAAAACCATCAGAGTTAAATTGAATTGGGGTTTGGTCTCTAGGTCCTGGTTTAAATTAATTGGCTAAATTCAAAAACCTGTTGCCTTGGTACAAATGTTGCTTTGCATGTTAATAATATAGCCTTTTGACAGACTGTTTCAATTTTAAGAACTCTCTGTGCCTCTGCTGCTGCCTGCAGACTTTTTAAAATCTCCAAGCCTAAAAAAACACATTTTTTAAAGGGACCACTCACTCCTCCCCCCAACACTTTACAAACAAATTCTAATGCCCTGCCTTCCAATCCACAAGTACTATACCCAACTTGGCAACAACTCTCTGCATTCTATTGCCACTACCACCACTACTCCAACGTTCTGTGATTCTCTCACAAAACCATACTGCCTCTCTCGTCTCCTTTCACTCCTCCTGAAAACCAACTTCTTCATTATCAAATTTTTGGTTATGTGGGCAATTATCATGTTATGTGAAAACCAAAAGAACTGCAGACGTTGTAAATCGGGAACAAAAACAAAGTTGATGGAAAAGCTCAGCCAATCTAGCAGAACCTGTGAATGAAAAAAACAGAGTTAATGTCTCAGATCAGTTCTGAGGAAGGTTCACTGGACCTGAAACGTTAACTCGGTTTTTTCCTTCATAGATCCTGCCAGACCTGCTGAGCTTTTCCAGCAACTTTGTTTTTGATCATATTATGTGATTTGGTTGTGAAAATTTGATTTGATAATGCTCCTGTTAAGTGCCTGGGGATGGTTTACTATGATCATAAGGAAAGTGTAAAAATTCTAGTTGTTTACAGTAGCAAGACCCAATAGTCTGGGAAGTTAGCAACGCTTCTACCAGTTTTGCTGATTAACCCACAATATCTTGGTCCAACTAGACCTCATTATGAAAACGTGGAACTGAAAACATTATTGCAAGAGGAGTATTGGGAAATACAAGTAACTGAACTATAATTTATTTAAAGTCACTATCAGTGAAAATTAATTAAAGCTGACATGCTGCCGAAGTGATGAACATATTCATTCATGGCATTGAGTCAAAGGCCTGAAAATGCATGGTGAGACTAATGGACAAGATAATTTTCTCCCATCCAACGTTTCTCTACTATTGAAACAAAAGCTTAATTTGATCATTTCTTTTGAGGAGCCTAGACCCTATTTACATATAAATAGGAGACATCTCTATGCCAGTGACTTATTTTTGAATGGCTTAAAATCAAGGATAAAATGTTCATTTTGAATTATTGACAATACTTCAAAAATGGAATTCTGGATATTATAAGGCAACTGCTTTTGGAACAGTTGACAAGGATAATATTCATGAAACAACTTTTGTACTTTTACATTCTGCATAGACACATATATTGTGATCATTACAGGGGGACTCATGCCTCAACTCCAAACTTAAATTCTTCCAAGCCAATATTATCACTGTGGTAATCAGAAAAGCTGTTCTGCATGGAACCTAACCTTAGTGTCAGCTCTACCATCCCTGCCAGGCAAGACAAGAACTTTTGATCTGATTTCACTTTTGAGCTGAACCCCACCTGGATGAACATTAAAGCAGGTTTTATTTCATATTTTATTATTTCTTCATGTTGTTTCCAGTTTATCTTTTAATTCATGCATAAAAAATTCCCTGAAACCATGCCTGGGGCAGAATCTGTGGGCTGTGTGATTAATTCATGTCAAGGACACTGTTGCAGAGCATAATTTAAATACACATATGAATTATTAGATGCAACTACATCCAACCCCTCTGTCTTTCCTCTCTCTGCTTCGTCAGCTATCTCTCTATCGTCGACCCTTCACAAATTTAAATGAATCCGAGATTCACACTGTCACTGTCTCCTAATAAGTAAATAATTGCTTCACTCTGCTGTGTCTGAGCAATCTTTCCCTTTGATAATTTCTAACACTCACCACTTTCAGGGCTGTTTATAATAGAGCTGACAGGGTCTTAGAGAGCTGGTAAGAAAACAGCATTGCTTCATTCAGAAAAAGTGCAGCACATTAAGTGCCAGCCCGGCGCTGAGCTGGGCAGGGGCAGGATCAAGGAACTGGGGAATATACCCTTTGGGCTGAAAACTGCTGACCAATCAGGGGTTGAAGCAGCAAGGATAGAGAGTGGCTTCCAGCAGGTCAGTCCTTTCTAACATTGGGATCTTTGATCAGACACACATGCCTTTGAACAAGGGATCAACACCACTGGCCATCCGCCACAAGCCCTCCTCGCTCCAGTGTAATTACATAAACAATCCAATGTTTTTTGTTTTTTCCACATGGCAAGCCCCCCATCTGTGGTTGGGCGAATACCAGCAGTGGTAGCATGCAACGCTGAAGTTGACATCAATCATCCACCTCTGCAAAGCATGGCAGGAAGTTCATCTACAGGTCTTCCTCACATCTCATTAAGGTTCCAAACATGGCCTGTAGGAAGGCTCAAGGTTCCACCCTTGATTTCTCTGACTCACTTCTTGTCCTTTCCTTCAACTTTCTTCCACAATGAAAAGCCAATCCTCTAGCCATTTCTTCCAACTCACTAGGATTCCCTCTCAGAAATATTTTCACTTTGTTGCTTCTGTCTCTCTCTCTCTCTGTGTTCAATTGGACGCATGAACGTCCAGATCTCTGATCATGCCTTTAGCCTCTCACCAATATCTTCCTTTCCTACTGACTCTCCACCCCTGCCTTTTTAAAGATGAGAATGGTACACCGTGCACATCCCTATTCTCTTTTCTTTTTTATGATTTCGCCCTCTGGGAGAATTGCTTGATGACCACAAATCCAGGAGGCAGAGACACAAGTCATCATGTCTCACTAGCAGCCCACGCAATTCTTTGGCAATTAAACCTAAAGATTGCATGACTGTGTGGGTTGTGTTGGATACAAACTGAACCTTTGCATCTTGCATCACAAGATGTGTTTCCATTGCGTGCAGTTCCATGGCAATAACCTTGAATCATAATGTTTAATCCTTTGTTACTTTCTACTTGCAAGCATAAATGTGAATGCCCCAGGACTGATATGGGTAAAATAAAGAACATGCTCGCTTATTGTGTGCATTATCCAAACAACCAGTGCATGTTGTACAATATTAGTTTAAAAATGAGCTTAAGGTAACCTCGTGGGGAGCAGGTCCCTTTGTATTTTATTAAAGGAATCAAAATTCAAGCCAAATGCCTTTTTAATTACCTGGGAGTTTAAGATGTCTAGGACCCTGTTGCTTTCTCTGTGTCAATGCCATAGCCAGAGTCAATTTATACTGGATTAACATAGTTTTTCCTGATGTATAAATTGTTGTCATTGTTTGAAATTTAGTAACCTGGTATTTGGATTCAAAAGTAAATGCTGGTTTTGTTTTAGGTATTCTAATAATATGTGAACAGACAGAACTTTAAAATAAAACTTTAGTCTATTTGTCATAGCGAGAAGCTCCCAGCACTTACTTTGCCTGAGGGCAACACAGCACTTAGTTTTACGACACTGAGCCAGAGGACAAGCAAAGGATGAGCAGAAAGTTGACAGATGATTCAACTTATGACCTGCAAAGCTATTGGTGTGTTTCTTAAAAGTAGTTCAGTGGTTGCACTTTTCCGTTTGAGTCAGAAGGCCATTGCTCTTTGTAAAATGTGACCCAATTGATGTCCTTTGTTAAAGGAACCCTCTTTTTGAAATGGCACCCAACCAAGCCACTGTGTACATGTTCAGATGAATGTAAGCCATCCAGCGGTACTACCTGAGAAGGAGCAGCAGTTTGTGTGGCTGGTATTTATCCTTCATCAAATATAGCCAACAAAAAAGACAAATCAACCAAACACATCCACAGTTGCTCTTTATAAGAGCTTCCTATTTCCAAATTGCTGTTGAGGTTTACTAACGTAACAACCATGACAATGTTGCACAAAGCAATTGAAACGCTTTTGAATATCTTGAGGAGATAGAGAGCAGGATGGGGGTTGGGGGTGCAAAAAGGGGATGTCAATGTCTCACATCAGCTCGCAAGGCATTTAATTCCATTTTGAACTCAATTAGTCTAGGACTACTCATACATGTAGTCTGCATGTTCTACTCTGCAGGTTCTGCCCCCAAAAGTTACCAGAGAGAGTAATGAAGATAGTGGCTGGGGAGCAAAGTTTGGACAGTGTTTGGAGGCAGTACTTTGGCCCTCTCAATATTTATTTGGAGTAAATGCCTGTTCATCTATACTGGATGCCAGACAAATAGTCCTCCTTCAGAAACAGCAGAGGCTTTGGGCAAGGTGAAAGTGAGGGAGAGGTGGTTCATGTCAGCATTCATGTGGAAACTGCTGCTTTCTTTTGGATACTATCACAGACAGTCAACATATTAATGAGAAATAGGAAGACCAAGATAGGTCTTTGGGAGAATATCAGAGGCTATATTGCAGGAGCAGGACGCGAAGCATTGCAGATGATTCTCTGGCTATAATTAGGTCAATAAGAAGGCAAAATAATGCTGTACAGAGGCAATGTTCATTAATTTGACTATCTTGAAACTCTACTCAATAAGAAAACTTCTACCTGAGAGGTACTGCAATTTCAGTTTGAACTGCCATATTTAAGAATATCCAATTAAACATTGATTCACTGCACATTGTAAACAATCTGGTTAGTTTGGGGCAATTATGCTTGATTGATGTGCAGTTTGTCAGTGCACTATTTGCTTGGGTTGCCACAATAGATTTGTTAAAGCTCAATTGAAGAAGAATGATACCAAAGTGAGAATCAAGGTTGCACTGAATATCCTCCAAGGGTTTAACCATATGCTTAGTATGGCTTGTCATATTTACAGAGGATCAAAGAGTAAGGAGACTTCAATCACAAAACTTTTAGGAGATTGTCTAACAGACACCATAGAGACAATTGTACTAAAGTGTATCATTTTGTCAGGTGAAAATCAAAGGAAAATTCAGAACCTTATTAGGTCTGCAAACTAAATGCCTTGATAGAACTGGATGAACACAGCAGGCCAAGCAGCATCAGAAGAGCAGAAAGGCTGATGTTTCGGGTCTAGACCCTTCTTCAGAACTGAAATCATGGTGCTGATTCATACTATAATGAGTTGAAGCACTGACACATTCTAACATTGTGAGATACATATGATGAATTACATTAATTCCAAGACATCATGGACAAACTCTCAAAGAGAACCACCCAGATTCATTGTTAGTGGCATGTTTTGAGAGGTCCTGGCTACACTACAGAATGAATTTGCCAAAGGAATCAAAGCAGTGCATTGTAAAAACAAAGATCAGAAATTTCTATTAGTTTGACACATTTATCAAGGAGAAGTCAAGGGCCAGAACTCTCGGTGCCTGTAAAACATATTGATACAAAGTGCCACAGTGTACAGTGATAAAGGGTAGAGGCAGTAGTTAGTGATCATTAGAAACTGTGTGCTTTTCTGTAGATGGTCTGTAACTTTCTCTTCTATTTGTTGAACTGTAATATTGACGTTACTTAATCATGTGAATTGCTGAAGCAATTTGCCAACTGCTTCATTTTTATTTTGCAGCTGAGATATGTTCAAAATCTTACAAACATTTAAAGCAATTTGCTGATGTAAACTTACAGCTAGTGAGTCTTTAAAATTCAGTATTGCAAAATTCAAAAGACTCAGGAATTTGCCTCATGACTTTTGTTATGTTAACTATTCAGCTAAATGGCATTAAAATATTGATGCTCTAGGAATGCTGCAGGCACTTTCTCAGGCTAGTTGCAACCTAACGTTCTTTTAATATCCTCTGTTTCATATCTTCAGAGTGAAGGAAAGGGAGAAAATATATTCATTTACCTTATAGATACAGGCCAAGATTAATGTTATAGATATTTTCAAATCAACCTGTTCAGAGATATTACGATACACATCTGGGGTATGTGCAAAGTGAAAATGTTCAAGATCCTTGAAGTTGTCCAACTTAATGTCAGACATTACTGAGGTATATTTGTTACAGTTCTGCTTCCTGGGTGCAAACTACAAGAAACAATCAGATAAGGACGAATGAACACCCATAAGGATTCCTGTCCAAATCCACTCAGTGATTTTCCTGTATTTATCAGACAAGGGAATTCTATAGACCTCATTTTGTTATTTTACTTCTTTGGTTGAGTAGTGATATGAATAATCACTATCAAATATAACATGCAACGCAATTATGATCCACAGAAATATAGGGAATTGAACTGTTGAGATTATCAAGATGAACGGTGTAAGTGGGTCATGAAAATATTCTCTAATGGACATCAGAAGCTGAAAACATGGAAAAGGAGCTCAAAAATTCATTATTTGCATTATTATAATTATTTCACATCAAATGAATGATGAAATAATTTGAAATATTAGTGGTGTCTGGACAGAGGAGAAAGTTGAAGTTGATATTCAAGAATATCATGCTGTTGAGCAGGCTGATATAACAAGAGAATGATTTGTGCTTTGTACAAACAGTGACCAGAGCATGACGCAATGTCTGGTTTCTAGCTTTTACTCTGTTGAGAGACACATTCTACATTGGAAACACTGTAATTGCCAAAGGCCAATAAAAAAAATACGAAACCCAGACTCTTCCAGTAAATAGAACAGACAGATTTTATGATAAGACGATTTACATATTTTGAAAGCTGAAATGGTCCTTAGATAGCCCAAGGGGATTATTCTGAGTAACAAATGACAGGGAATTTTTAAAATTAACTTCTATAAAAGGCATTCTTTTGTTGAACTGAAAAGCTACCTCAAACCTAAGGAATGAAGCAAAGATAAAATTCTTTTGTTTTAGTACAATAAAGTTACTGAACTTAAACTTGTGATATATTTCAATAATTTGAAATAAAAAGTGCACAAAGCTTTTCAGCTGAATGAGTTTCCTTTCCGAGACAATGCTGAAATAAAGATCTAAAGTCTGATTGTTGGCTGAGAAGCTGAGGGAAAGAAAAGCAGTATTCAACAGACTAGGCCCTTGTCTTTCTTCATGAAATGTGAAGATCCCTTCAATGCTGCAACCTTCTTCTCAATCTTATTCTTATGACTGCCTTGGTTACTATGAATAAAATATAATTATTTTAATATGATATCATAGTTTGTCACTACATACTGTTGAAGTTGTTAGTTCCATGTTATTGACAAGAACTTTTATTCGTTCATGTAATGTGCACATCACTGATTATGCCTGTATTAGTTGTGCACCCCGGTTGACCTTGAGAAGGTGGTGGTGAGCTCCCTTCTTCAACCGCTACAGTCCTTTTGATGTAGGTTTTGACCCAGCAACACTGAAAGAGTAGCAATGTAATTCCAGGTCAGGATTGCATGTAGCTTGGAGAGGAATATACCAATTGTGGTGCTTCCATATATCAACTACCCCTGTCCTTCTAAAAGGTAGAGGTTGTGAGTTAGAAAGGTGCACCTTGTAGATACCACTGCCGTTCTATATTAGCAACGGAGGGATTGTATCTGGTACATGTTAGGTGGAGTGCTAATCAAACATGTTGCTGTGGCCCGGATAGTGGTGAGCTTCTTGGATGATTTGAGAGCTATACCTATCTAGGCAAATGTAGAATATTCCACTGGACTCCCGATTTCTGCCTTTTAAATGGTCAACATACCTTGTGTAATCAAAAGCTGTGATACTTGCCACAGAATTCATAGTCTCTGATTTGGTCCTACGGCAGTAATATTTCTGTGGGTGGCCCAGTTCAGTTTCTGGTCAGTAATAACCCCAGGGTGTTGACAGGAGAGGATTTTAGTGCCCATTTTAAAAGTGCCAAATTAGGTTGATAAAAGATTTAATTTTAACTTTAACTTTTTAAAAAAACTCTCAAATCTCAGTTCCAATATAATAGTTACATTTGACGACTGTGATATAAGATGTGATTAAAAAATATTTGTGTCACATTTTAAGAGTCTTTAAAACTATTGACATATAGGTGTTTGTGTGTATGAAAGTGTTTAATAATTAATTGAGTCAGTCTTTCTGGAACCATGGTTTTAAACTAGTACATATCAGAGAGCAGGTGACTGATGGCATCCCAGAGTATAAATGGAAGTGTATTTATGTTAGATAACAAAGTGTAGAGCTGGATGAACACAGCAGGCCAAGTAGCATCTCAGAAGCACAAAAGCTGACGTTTCGGGCCTAGACCCTTCATCAGCTTATTTATGTTGTTGGGATGTAGGAGAGAGAAAAATTTCAAAGACATTTGCTTTCTTTTGGCTTTAAAGTAGTTAGGGACTAATTTTAGTTTAGACAAACCAAGAGATTTAGAGAAAAGAAGACCTCACTAGATTTAAATATAAGCATAGTTTCTCGCACTCAAAAAGGAGATTGTGCAGTTAAGGAAATAAGTTACTTCAGTAAATAAATTAGTTTGAGGAACATCCAGATCAGGAGTTTCTAGCTGGAAACATGCATAGGTTATTCAAAGCTGAGAAAGGCCAAGATGTCAATTGCCTGAGGATTTTAGGAAAATATTTCACAGATTATAGAACTGAAACTGAGATGAAACAATTAAGTCAAAGTGAAAAAGTCAATAAGGAAGGAATTCATTTTTTTGAATAACTGTGAAGTGTTGAGTAGATATGATTTTGTTTTGCCATATGTTTCAAAATCTTTCAAGCTACATGGTATGTAGGTACCATGGTTTGATTCATTTTTGTATTATTAGCTGTTATATTAATAAAACCAAATCTGCACCCTGGTGTCCAACACGTTTCATTGAAAGAAAGCCATGTTAAGTTAAAAATCATAAAATATGATCTATCAGGCTGCATTTTTTTCTGCGATCTGACTTGTCAAATAAAACATTAGCTGGGATAATTTAAAAAAAACTTCTGCTCTTTTTTTTGAGTGAAATTTCCATTCTCAAAATAGTCTCTTAAATGACTTGTAAATAAGTGCCAATAGCTCCATAGAAAAAAAAGTTTTCAAATATATCCAATACCACGTTCAATGCAGTCTTAAATATTCTCCCTTAGTTTTTAAAGTTAGTCATCATAGAATACGGAATAATCTTCTTAAGCTGGTTAATATTTAAAGAAAAAACTGAAAGATCTACTAATATACACTGAATTCTGGGATAGCTAAGTATATGAATAAGAAATATTTGAAGGATTATAGGCCAAGTGGGACTAGTTTAGTTTGGGAAAATGATCGGCATAGACTGGTTGGACTGAAGGGCCTGCTTCCATGATGCATGACTCTCAGGTGCTATGACTGACTTCTGAAGAGAGACTGGATCGGTAAGGATTATGCTCACTAAGGTTTGTAAGAGTGACAGGGATCTCATAGAGGAACCTGTAGAATTCTATCAGGACTAAAGAAGGTAGATGTATGAAGAATGTTCCCAATGACTCGGCAGTCCAGAACCAGGTCACAGTTTAAGTATATGGTGGGTGCCATTTAGGACTGCGAAGTGGAAATGTTTCTTCTCCCAGAGAGTGTTTAGCCTGTGGAATTCTCTTTCACAGAAAGTGGTTAAGGCCAAAATATTTAATATTTTCAAAAAAGGATATAGTTCTTAGGCCTAAAGAGGTCAAAGAGTATGGGGAGGAAGTTGAAACTGGATACATAGTTGAATGCTTAACTACAATCATTTGAATGGTGGAGCAGGCTCAAAGGGCTGAATGGCCTATTCTTGCTCCTATTTTCAACATTTCTGTGTTTTGATGGAGGATCAACATCAAAGGAGTATCAGATTCATTGCTGCATGGATGGCACGGTGGCTCAGTGGTGAGCACTGCCGCCTCACAGAACCAGGGACCCAGGTTCAATTCCACCCTTGGGCGACTGCTTGTGTGCAGTTTGCACATTCTCCCTGTGTCTGACGGTTTTCCTCCGGGTGCTCCAGTTTCCTCCCACAGTCCAAAGATGTGCAGGTTAGGTGGATTGGCTAAGCTAAATTGCCTGTAGTGTTAGGGGTGTGTAGATTACGTGGGTTACAGGGGAATGGATCTGGATGGGATGTTCCAAGTTTTGGTGTGGACATGCTGGGCCAAAGGCCCTGTTTCTGCAACATAGGGATTCTATGGTGTGTTACGAATCAGATCCTCGAGGCTCCAAGTCTGGAGTTGCCACTTACTATTTTGGTTAGAGTCAGAGGTCGCTGATTATTGATAACAGTAGAATAAAACTAATTCAATGCATTTGAGTCATTGCCATTTAATCACACCACAAAGAAGAAAATTTATTGGAAATCTGTCATAAATTAAAAGACTAAGAACCAGCTGTGAGCAAATATGTTAATATTTTAGTTATGACTTGAATTTTCCAATTTTCCAAGTGCTTTCCCATGTGGCTTCAAAGAATAATTTTATTTTACTATGGAGTTTTAAGTGCAACTTCTAGTCGACTAAAGTTCGAGCTGGAGTGTACCTTTCAGCCACACTGAGCCTGCCCCAACATTCTAGAACTTGGGTGTTCAATGCTATTTTCTGCATTATTTTCATATCCCGTAATGTGATAGATCCCAGAATACTATCAAGTTTTATTTGAATTGCCCAGTCAATGAACTTCTGCAGCTCTCTGTGTTAGAGAATTCCAGAGATTCACTCCCCTCTAAAGTGAAGAATTTCCTTATTTCAGTCTTAAGTGATCTTTAACACAGAATAAGTCCCCTGTTTCTATATTCACCAGTCAAGGGAAACATCCTAACCAAATACCACTTTGTCAGGCCTTGTACAAACTTTGTAAGCGTCAATGGGATTGCCTCTTTTCTTTGAAACTCTAGAGAATAAAGAACCAGTTTCCTCAATCTCTCTTCTTAAAACAATCCTGCCACCCCAGGGAATAAAAAAAATGTACCTTTGTTGCAAACTCGGTGGCAAGTATTTCTTTCCTTGAATATGGAGACTGCTATAATATACTCAGGGTAAAGAAATTTCCCTTCATCTCACTCCAAAGTTACTTGCCCTATTTTCTTGTACTTCAAACCTCAGTTCTGGGCTCCCTGATTGTCTGCAACAAGCTTTTTACATATATCTTATCTAGTTTTATTAGAATGGTATAGGGTTTCTATGAGACTCCCCCACCATTCTTCCAAACTCCAGTGAATATCATCCTAACTGATCCAACAACTCTGAGTACATCAGTCGTGCTATCTCAGGAATGCCAGTGTAAGTTGTGTAAGTTATTGTATTTGTTGAGAAAAGGAAGTTATAGCTGCTTCAGTGCTCTTTCATTACAGAGAGATGACTTGTGGTGAGTTGGGCCTGAGGGAGTGGGAGTCCTTAAAAGTAGAGAGAGAGTGAAGAACAATGGCAGCAAATCCAGGGAATTCTGGGTATCAATGGATATTGAGAGTATGATAAAGAAAAGGAAGGAAGTAAATATTAGGTACGGAGCATTAAAAGCAGGGAAATCCCTTAAAGGTGTGTAGAAAGTGTAGTGGGGTGTACTTAAAAATGAAATTAGGAAGGCAAAGAAAATTTTTGGCAGATAGGATTTAAGAAAACTCCAAGACATTTTTTAAAGTGTTCTAAGAGCAAGAGATTACCACAGAAAAAAATGAGGATAATTAGAGAGCAAAGGGGCAACATGTGTGGAGCTAGATGGTGTAGGTGACGTCTTAAATGAATATTAAACCTCTATATTCACAAAAAGAGAAAGAAATTGTAGCTGGAGATTTCAGTCGGAAGATGAGGTTGTAAAAGTATATTAAGATTAATATGGAGAAGGTGTGAGATGTTTTAATGGGCATAAAGGGGCATGAATCTCCAAAGCCTGATGAGATGTATCCCATTTGTTTTGGGAGGCAAGTAAGGAGATTGCTGGTGTCTTGGCAGAGATATTTAATACTTTGGTTGGTCACAGATGAAGTGTCACATAGAGTCATAGAGTCAAAGAGTCATACCTAATGGAAACAGGCCCTTCAGCCCAAACTGGCCCATGCTGACCATGGTGCCCACTCAGCTAGTTCCAATTGTCTGCATTTGGTCCATATCCCTCTAAACCCTTCCTATCCATGTATCTATCCAGATATTTTTTAAATGTTGCTATGTTATCTGACTCAATCACTTTCTCTGGCAGCTCATTCCATATACACATAACTCTCTGCGTGAAGAAGTTGCTCCTCAGGTCCTTCTTAAATCTTTCACCTCTCACCTTTAACCTATTCTCTGTAGTTTTCAATTCCCCATCCCCGGGGGAAAAGACTATAAGCATTCGTCCTATCTATGCCCCTCATGATTTCATACACTTCCATTGCTCCAAGGAGTAAAGTCCTATCCTGGCCAACCTCTCCCTATAACTCAGGCCTACCAATCCTGGCAACGTCATTGTAAACCTTCTTTACACTCTTTCCAGTTTCACTGTGCCTTCCCTATAACAGACTGACCAAAACTGCATACAATTCTGCTCCAAGTGTGGCCTCACCAACAACTTATACAACTGTAACGTTACGTCCCAACTTCTACACTCAATGCTTCGACCAATGCTGGCCAGCATGCTAAGTGACTTCTTTACCACCCTGTCTGTCTGTGATGCCACTTTTAACAAACTATGTACTTGTATTCCGAGGTCCCTCTGTTCTACAGCATTCCTCAGGGCCATACCATTTACTGTAAATTTCCTACCTTGGCTTGACTTTCCAAAGTATAACACCTCACACTCATTTGTATTGAATTGCATTTTCCAGTCTTCAGCCCACTTCCCCATCTGAAAAAGATCCTACTGTAATTTTTGATAACCTTCCTCGCTCTCAACGATACCTCCTAATATTGTATCATTCACAGACTTAATAATTATGCCTAGTATGTTCACATCCAGATCATTTGTGTATATTTCAAATGTTGGTTAATCCTGCCCCTCAGTATCCTCTCCAATAAATCGCCTACCACTGATGTCAGGCTCGCTGGCCTGTAGTTCCCTGGCTTGTCTTTGCTACCTTTCTTAAACAATGGAATAGTATTAGATACCCTCCAGTCTTCCAGAACTTCACCAGTGTCTAAAGTTGAAGCAAAAATCTCTGCAAGGGTGCTGCAATTTCTTCCCTAACCTCCCACAATGTCTGAGGATGAATTTGATCAGGCCCAGGGGATTTATCCACCTTCATGAGCTTTAAGGCTGAAAGCACCTCCTCTCTGGTTATATGTATGCAGTTCCAAACATTCCCAATTGTTTCCTTAGCATCCATGATTCTGTCTTCAGTAAACACTGAGGATAAAATTCATTAAACGTCTCCCCCAACTCCTGTTACTCCACTCATAGATGGCTATGCTGATCTTTAAGGGGATCTATTTCTCCTGAGCCACCCTCTTACTCTTAATATAGCTATAGAATTTCTTGGGATTATCTTTATCTGACAGACACATTTCATACCCTCTTTTTGCTCTTCTGATTTTCCTCTTATGTGTGCTCCTATACATTTTATAGTCACCGAGGGCTTCATTTGAGCCTGATAGCTTAAACCCAATGTATGCCTTCCTCTTTTTCCTGACGAGAGACTCAATATCCCTCTCCAGCAAGGAATCCCTAACCCTGCCAGCTTTTCCCTTCACCCATACTGTCCCTGGACTCTTGATATCACACTTTTAAAAGCCTCCCGTTTACCAGTCGTTCCTTTTCCTTCAAACAGACTCATCCAATGGGCCTTAGCGAGATCCTGCTTAATGGCCCCAAAATTAGCCCTGCTCCAGTTTAGCACCTTAACCTGTGGATGTGTCCTATTGTTTTCCATAACTATATTAAAGCTAGAAGAGTTATGGCCACTGGGCCCAAAGTGCTCTCCGACTGACACTTCAGCCACTTGTCTGACTGCGTTTCCAAAGAGGAGGTCCAGTGTTGCACGCTCCTAAGCCGCGCCATCTACATATTGATGCAGGAAACTTTCTTGGACACTTTTGACAAATTCCACCCTATCCAAGCCTTTTACACTCTGGGTGGCTCAGTCAATACAGGGGAAGTTAAAATCTCCCACCAATACTACTCTATTATTCCTGCAGGTATCTGCAATCTCTTGACACATCTGCTCCTCTAATACCCAATGATTATTTGGGAGTCTATAATACAGTCCTAACACAGTGACCATTTCTTCTTGTTTCTAGGTTTTAACCATATAGGCTCATTTGATGACCCCAAAAAAAAATCCTCTCTAAGCACTGTTGTTATGTCGCCCCTTATCAAAAGGGCAACTCCCCCTGACATTTACTTGTACTTCTGTCACACCTGTAGCTTCTGTATCCTGGAATATTGAGCTACCCGTCCTGCCCTCCTCTCAATCATGTTTCTGTTATGGCTGTAATATCCCAAGAGGCAATCCATGCTCTGAGCTAATCTTCCTTACCAGTTGGGCCTTGTGCGTTGAAATAAATGCACTTTAAATCAGAAATCTTTTTCTTCCCCACTCGATGGTTGATACATTTTCCCCTGACTTCTCTATAGCCCCTCTCTTTATCAGTGTTCCATGCCCCTGCCAAACCAATTCAAACCCTCCTAGGTAACATTAGTCATCTAGATGTCGACCTGATAAGCAGAGATGAATCAGGGGTAGTCAGCACAGATTTGTTGGAGGGAGATTCAATATGACTAATTCAATTGAGTTTTTTTGAAAACTTGACTCAATATATTGATGATGATAGTGAAGTTGATGTGGCTTACATGAACTTTAGTAAGCCCTTTGAAAGGTCCCACATGAAAGGCTGACCAAAAGGTAAGAGCCTATGGGATACAAAGTTGGTGAACCGGATTCAAAACTTGCTTAGCAATAAAAGGCAAAGCGAAATGGCAGAACGTTGCCTTTGCTATTGGAAGCCTGTGACCGATGGCATACCACTGGGATTGGTGCTGGGGCCCTTGTTGCTAGCTGTGTACATTAATAATTTGGATGTGAATGCAAAAGGTATAATTAGTAAGTTTGTAGATGACAGGAAAATTAGTGGTGTTGTTGATCATAAGGAGGCTAAAGTCTGGGCAGAACAATGACAGAAGGAATTTAGTCTTGATACATGTGAGTTGATTCATTTTGGAATGTCTAATAAGAGAAAGATTTACACAATGAATGGTAGGTCCCTAGTGAATACTGAGGAACAAAGGGATCTTGATGCACAGGTCCATAGATCCCTGATGGTGTCAACACAAGTGGACAGAGTGGTGAAGAAGGTATGTCGGATAACAAGGTGTAGAGTTGGACGAACACAGCAGGCCACACAGCATCATAGGAGCAGGAAGGCTGATGTTTCGGGCCTAGACCCTTCTGATGAAGGGTCTAGGCCTGAAACGTCAGCCTTCCTGCTCCTATGATGCTGCTTGCCTGCCGTGTTCATCCAGTTCTCCACCTTGTTATCTTGGATTCTCCAGCATCTGCAGTTCATATTATCTCTCTCCAAGGTATGTAGGATGCTTGCTTTTGTTGACTGAGGCATGGAATGTAGTCTTGTTGCAACTTTATAAAGCATTTGTTAGAACACAGGTAGAATACAATGTGCAGTTCTGGTCACCACACAATTAGAAGGATGTGGCTGGACTGGAGAGGATACAGAGGAAATTCATGAGGGTATTGTCCAGGACAATAAGTCTCAGTTCTGAGGAAATATTGAATAGACTGGGCTTGCTTTCCTTCGTGCAAAGGATATTAATGGGTGATCTGATCTAGGCATAGTAAATTATGACAGGCTTAGATAGGGTTGATAGTGAGAATCTTTTCCCTACAGCAAATTTGTCTAAGACCAGAGGACATAAGTTTAAAATGAAGAGCCAATGGTTTAGAAGGGATCTGAGGATTTGTTTTTACCTGAAGTATGACTGAGAGGGTGGTAGTGGCAGTTAATTTCACTGTAATTAAGAAGTGCCTGGACAGGCACTTAAAATGGTGAGTAGGCTATGAACCAAGTGCACAGAAATGGGAGTAATGCAGTTTGGTGTTTGTTGGCTGGCATGGATATGGTGGGCCAAAGGGCCTGTTTCTTTGCTGTATCACCACCCAGGCTAAGAAGGCAGGGATATCATGGTGATCTCAGCTAGTCTGGGAATTGAGTTCATGCTGGCGGTGTCAATCTGCATCACAAAACAGCCAACTAAGCTAACTGATTAACTATCATTGGCCGGGATCCATTAATTTAATTACACAAATTTTATGAAAAGATTCCTAGCTAATTAGGATTGGAACAATATCTTGCTAGTGGAGCTTCAATTGCAAACAAGACTTTATATCTTACTTTGATGGACTTTTTTCTTAATTGTTGATCAATTAGGACTTCATTGTATTGACTGATTATTTAAAATTAATTGAAGGCTTTTCTCTCATATATATACGAGCAGACAGACAGGATTTTATGAAGAGAACATTCTGTAATGTGTGCCACATCATACGTTACTTTTTCAACAATTGGCAATCCATGTTTCTATATTCTTGCATACTCCCTGAACTCAAAATGTTAATGCAGGTTAAAGAGTGTTGGGGCACCATTACAAACAAAAAAAAATCAGATGGTCAACAGAAACTTACAGAACTGGAATAGAAATTTATCACAACCAAATCAAAAGAAAATCATTCAGGATGATGATGCATCCCAACTATCTTATTTCCTAGACATTTACAGTCAAGCTGCTCATCTGCCATTTTTCTGCCCATGCCTCCAACTGATCTATATCCTGCTGTATCCTCTGACAATCCTCCTCACTATCCACAACTCCACCAATCTTTGTAGTGTCTGCCAACTTTCTAATTAGACTACCAATGTTTTCCTACAAATCAGTTATGTAGACTACAAACAGCAGAGATCCCAGCACTGGTCACTGTGGAACACCACGAGTCACAGCCCCCTGCTCCGAAAATCATCTCTCTATCGCGACCCTCTATCTTCTATGATTAAGCGAGCTCTGTATCCATCTTGCCAGCTCATCCTTGATACCATATGACTTCATCTTTTGTATCAGTCTGCCAGTCACATGGCATCGGGGTGAGCTGGCAAGATGGATACAGAACTGGCTTAGTCATAGAATACAGAGAATAGTGCTGGAATGATGATTTTCGGAATGGAGAGGTGTGACTAATGGTGTTCCACAGAGATCGGTGCTGGGACCTCTGCTGACTATAATCTGCAAAAATGATTTGGAGCCTGCCCCCTTGACCTGTTTGACCTGTCTGTCCTCCCTGGACTGACCTATCCCCTCCCTACCTCCCCACCTACACTCACCTCTACTGGCTCCTTCACCGCCTCTTTAACTTGTATGTCTCCTCTCCACCTATCTTCTCCTCTATCCATTCAAAATTGGCTGCCCCCCTCTCTCCCTATTTATTTCAGAACGCTCTCCCCCTCCCCCTTTTCTGATGTCAGCTTTTTTGCTCCGAAGATGCTGCTTGGCCTGTTGTGTTCATCCAGCTCCACACTTTGTTATTTTGGAGTAAAAAATAGCTGGACGAATTACTGCATTTGCAGACCTGTGAGCAATTTCACCCTTAGACAAATGCCTGTGTGGAGTTTGCTTGTTCTCCTTGTGTCTGCGTGAGTTTCAGCCAGGTTCTCTGGTTTCCTCCAACATTCCAAAGATGCACAGACTAAGTGGATTGGCCAAGCTAAATTGCCCTTAGTGTCCAGGCATGTGTAGATTAGGTGCATCTCAGGAGCACAAAAGCTGACGTTTCGGGCTTAGACCCTTCATCAGAGCTCTGATGAAGGGTCTAGGCCCAAAACGTCAGCTTTTGTGCTCCTCAGATGCTGCTTGGCCTGCTGTGTTCATCCAGCCTCACATTTTATTATCTTGGAATTCTCCAGCATCTGCAGTTCCCATTATCTCTGTAGATTAGATGCGTTAGCCATAGGAAATGTAAGAGTTACAAGGAATGGGTAGAGGGATGGGTCTGGATAGGATGGTCTTCAGAGGGTCAGTGGTTATGTTGGGCCAAATGGCCTGTTTCCACACAGTAGAGATTCTATGGATCTGTTATGACAACTCTGGAACAGGTGAGATTGAATTACAGGTGTCCTGGCTCAGAGATAGGAATGCTATCACTGTACAACAAGAGCCTTTAAACCGCCTTTTTCTTCTCTTAAAACAGAACATTAGCCTGATTAAACAGCCACGGTGAGACATTGTAACAGAAACAAACTTAAACAGTTAATAAAAACTTAAAGGAATAGAATGGAAACTCATCAAATCAAAATAACTTTGTTAGGGTGATGATAAAGACTCCCTAATCAACCTCTTCACTCACCTCTGCTTCAGGTGAGATTTGAACCCAGGCTTCATTGTACTGAGGTAGGAATTATTTTCAGTGCACCACAACAAGTTTCAAAATTGATTGCAGTGGGATCTGAACTAATGATATTCTGATAACAGCACAAATCATGTCTAAGTCAGAAACTTTATCTATTATGTCATGACAACTTCTTGTCATTATTTTTAATCAACTCATTTGGACAAACTACAACAGATCTCTGGTGCATGGGGGATTTGAACCTGGACCTTCCAGCTCAGAGGTAAGAGGACTGCCATCTCCCACAAGAACCCCTCTGGGTTGATGATAGATATTCTTAATCAACTTGTTCAGAATGTTATACCGTATAACTAGAGCAAGCAAAATTGAGCACAGGCCTCCTGGCTCAGAAGTGGAAATATAATCACAGTAGCTACAAGAGCCCTGGCATGTCTAAATGCCTATCAAATTTGCAGTACTGGAAGATAAACTTATCCTATGCTTTAAAAGAAAAAATGAACTTACACTGAGGTTTAACCAGGAGAGAAACCTGTCTTACATCAACGCATAATAGCAATAAATACAAGTTACACAAATTTACCAATCTTACATCAAACGTTTGTCCTGTTTATTGTAGGATTGCTCAGTCAGCAGATTTATGATACAGTTTGAGAATTTTTGCTGAAGGAAAGCACAGCTGCAAATTTCTGACCCAGCTGTCAGATAGACTGTACTACCACAGATGGTCACATGCTGTACATCCTGGTTTTTCACTCAATAGCACATTTCTCCTGAAAGAGATATCGCACAGTGGGAAACATGAGAAACAGCATTTGTTATCACAAGTTCAATGGGTCTTGTAGCACCTGTGGAGAGATAAACATCTTCAGGGTGAATGAGATCATCAAGAACCATTGAATCTCCACAGAGAAGGAGCTGCCTCTTTTCTTTGTATTAAAATTCACCCTAAGAATCAGTACAGTGTGGAAACAAGCCCTTCAGCCCAACAAACTGAACCTTCGAGCATCCCACCCAGACCCATTCCCCTATAACCCACTTAATCTATACATCCCTGAACACTGCAGGCAATTTAGCACGGCCAATCCACCTAACCTGCACGTCTTTGGACTGTGGGAGGAAACCAGAGCACCCGGAGGGGATCCACTCAGACAATGTGCAAACACCACACAGACAGTCACCTGAGGGTAGAATTGAAACTGGGTCCCTGGCACTGAGAGGCAGCAGTGCTAACCACTGAGCCACAGTGTCACCGAGAAAAAGTATGCTTCTTTCTGCCCCAGCAGTTGCTCTAAGTTGAGTCCCTTAACCAGTATGTCGGAGATTGAACCACCTACTCTGGACCTTCTGTAAACAAGTGAAAGGATCTGGGAGAATAAGAATCAAGGAGCAGCGCATCTTGTCAAGCTAAAGGTACCATTTCAGCAAATTCTATGAATAGGGAACATTGAACAGTCTTACTGGTCCTTCCCTCCACACAGAACACCCATATTTCCCACTTGTCTGTACGTGTATGTAAGGGAGAGTTTATCAGAGGGTTGAATTTAACCATATGTTAGTGATAAATAATTGTACATCAGTAACTAGAATCCATTTATTTGTAATATGCATTACGAAAACCTAATCCATGGCTTCTGTCATCATGGGCCTAAAAGCCAGGTACATTGGAGAATTCTGTGAAGTTCATAAAATCTTTAATTTCTGTTCTGACTCTTGGAATAGTAGGGCTTGATTTCCAATGTGCTGCCCCATGAGGTGTAATATAATCAAAATAGACAGCAATGCAGAAGGAAAACGCAGTGAAACTAGTGAATAAGATGCAAAAGCAGAAATTGTTGGTAAAGCTCAGCAGGTCTGACAGCATCTGCAGAGAGAGGTGGGAGTTAACGTATCAGATCGAGTGACCTTTCGTCAGAACATTTGATTAGGATTTCTCTCCACCTGTGCTTTTCCAGCAATTTTTGTTTTTGATTCTGATTTATAGAATCTGCAGTTCTTTAGGTTTTTATTAGGTGAATGAGACATACCAACCCAACTCATTTAGCATACTTCAAAATGTAAACCAGCACCTTTATTTCCAAATATTAATGTTCCCTGTTTACTGGATTTTCCCTCTGGCAGCATTTCTTCCCCAGTATCTGTCTCCTCTTCTATTTTGCTCTGTGTGGATTGGTTTGCGCTACTGCTTGTGATAAGTTTGTTTCATTTCCCGCTATCCTAACCAATCCCTCCCCACTTTCTGTTA
Source organism: Stegostoma tigrinum (assembly GCF_030684315.1). Lineage (NCBI taxonomy): Eukaryota > Metazoa > Chordata > Chondrichthyes > Orectolobiformes > Stegostomatidae > Stegostoma > Stegostoma tigrinum. Next base: position 14,501,819 of record NC_081385.1, read on the forward strand.
AATTGTGTCTGGTGATCTCACCAGAGACGATCATGCATGTAAGTTTGCATCTTATGCCATTAGGCAAAGTATTGCTCATCAAAATTGAGTTGATTTTCTGCCAAAGGGTTTGCCTATACATCCTTCCACCTCCATGGTATCAATATCTCAGTCTAATAACTGAAAGGAAGCTTAGGACAGTGAAGTTACCCTAAGGATCCCAGCAGAATCACAACAAAGTTGTTACAGCACAGAAAGAGGCCTTTCAGCCATCGTGCCTGCATCGATTATATTACCTTGTGCCAATCTCTGCCTCATATTCTTGCACACCATTTCTACCCATATATCCATCCAATAACCTTTTGAATGTCTCAACTGAACCTGCCTCCATCACATTTCCAGTCAGTGCATTCCATACCCAACTACTCGCTGTGTGAAACAGTATTTTCTCACATTGCCCTTGCTTCCCAGAAGCCAATGTGTACCAGAGAATACATCAGTAAATATGAAATTGAGAGAAGGTTCATGTGGATTGATGTTCAAAAATAACTTAATTATTGAACCTTTCTGATAGGTTCACATCTGCCACATGTAGTGCCTGCAAACGATCTGCTGATACCGGCAGAAAGAGAGAAAAATTCAGGTTCTTTGGCTCTGAAATAGAATGTGACTAAATGAAGTAGTACTTGTTTTGTTAAAAACATGAAACTATCAACAAAACAAGTTGTGAGCTTTACCAGGATCTAGGGTTTAACATGAAGGAGCTGTACATGGTCATTGGCTTGAACATCAAAGGGATCACCACCTCCACCAGCCTAGGAGGCTAGCACTAGATGTTACTGCCATTAGATTGCACAAGAATGTGGCTTCTCTGTCACATAGCAGGATGTGCTGCTCACAAGAGCTGCTGGCCATTAAGCTGATTAATGCTCATCTGAAAGGACGCAAAGAACAAAAAGTTTTGGTCATTAAAAAGTACCTACGTATAGCTAATAGGTGTGGACAAATAATTGTTTGATTAGCTTATATACTCATATGAACATGGTATGATTTGAGTGAACATTATAATCATGTGAATATCAGAATCATTTGGGAAGGCATGGTGGCTCAGTTGCTAGCACTGCTGACTCACTGCACCAAGAACCTGGATTTGATTCCACCCTTGGTTGACTCAGTGTGGAGTTTGCACATTCTTCCCGTATCTGCGTGGGTTTCCTTTAGGCATACTCCCACAATCCAAATACATGCGGGTTAGGTGGATTGGCCATAGCAAGTGCAGGGTTGCAAGATAGCGTCAGTGTGGATGCAACAGGCTGAATGGCCTGCTTCCACGCTGTATAGGTTCTATGTACAAATTTAAATGCAATCAGTTAATATAATAATATGTATAACAACAGATGTAAGTAAAATGAACACTGTTAGGCAGAGATGAATATATAAATGTGTAGCCTTATTATTACGAAACTGTTATCTGTGAAATAGTATAAAACCATTCTTTGCAACAAACTGAAGGGTTTGTGCCATCCTTGATGGGTGCATCTCCCAGGCTTGCACAAATAAACTCTTAGACAAAGACGCCTGTTTGGTTTTTAAGGGATCAAAGGATTAAAAACTTTCCCTTTCAGAGGTAGCGACGGAAGTCAGGTGGCCGAGAACTGAAAGAGGAAATGGTGGATGATTTCAGTTTGGGCTGGCTAACCCCATTGTAGGGACCCAAAAAGATGCCTCCCTTCCCACCTCCACCCTCTTTTGTATCTACAGTCTGGAAGCCAGTCTAAATGTGGCTGTCTCGTCAAGTAAGATACCTTTCTTCACAACCCATGAAGAAACACTCAAATGGCTATTTCTCTCACCAAGGTTGTGGGGACCACCTGATATCTCTCTCACGGCCAGTGAAATTCCAGCATAAATAGGTAACAAGTGAGAAAAGGGACAGTTTTGTGCCATGGCAATGTGTACTTAGGCTTAACTTCCCTTGGATATCTGACTAAAGAGAATTGCTTTCAGGTACAAAGTGCAAAAATATTAATATTTATCTATATTCCCTGCCTGGATGGATTGGTATATTTAAAACTGCGTGAATAAAGTCTGCGTGTTAGGAAATAGAATAATCTTAGTTTCATTATTTATAGCAAATCTGGAAGACTAGCAAGCGAAATACTTGTACAGTGTGCAGCACTCAGACTCACAGGTCTAAAATGTAGCAACATCTTTGAGGATTTTGCATGGAAAAGCTTATTTCAAATTCAGCAGGTTGCACATCAGTTGGTTGGTTTTATTAGCACCTTGCCCATTGAAATCAATACAGTTTACTGACAAGTTATTGATTCAAAAGGCCAATTAAACCCGACTCAGATGTAATTTGCTGCAGATTAGCAGTCATTAACAAATCAGAGTTTAGATTAGGTTTCTGAGAGGTTCTTAACGTAATGAGTCAAAGCACTGTGGCAGGTCAAGAGACGTTGACTTTTGCCTTCTAGGTCATTTTTCAAAAGCAAGCATTATCATTTGTACCAGTGGATAATCCTCTTCTGACTAAGCATGTGCTGCAATTACAACAGAGCCTCTGAAATGGTTAGTGCTTTTCAATAGTGCTCTGTTTTGTTCACCATTTTATTAGATATCCACAGAGGCCTATTGAAGGCGGACAATGCATTCAAATTCAGAATCTGTATTAACCAAAATGTGTTCCTGAAAATTATAACAGATCTGGAGATGAGATCAAAATGTCAGGTTTCGAGTCAAAGCTGTTCAGTTTGAAGTGTATCCATTTTCTTTTCCCATGTTTGAACTATTTTGTGCCTGAAGATTGAGAAAGGTATTTTTGATTTAATTTGTCAATAAATCCTAAATCAGAACACATCAAATTTCACAAGCATCCACACCCCAAGACGTATGGGAACCGGGGGAGATGTAAACTTCACATAGATGTCTATATTCCAATATTGAAGTTCCCCAGGCACAGAAGTGAGGTTTTGGTGCTCTGAATAAGTGTTGGTGCAGTGAGCTTATGAGTTATTATCTCCCTATCCCCACCATCAAGAGACGTACTAAATCAAGCAACAAGTTGGGAATTAGGTCCAATCTATCTGTTGCTTGTCCATTTATCAGTCTCACCACTGACTTAGATTGCTAGACAATCAAATGCTATCAGTCAGCCCAGGAAGCTAAAGAACATCACTGGAGGCCAAGGGAATGCAGCCATGAAGAACCATATCAGCGAGCAGTTAAGTATTTTTGATGAGGAACTCATGGGATGGAATTTACAAGAAGAGAGGTGTCAGTATTTGTTGGGGGATATCAGAGGCAACGCCAAATTGGTGACAATAGAAGCTCCCCCAAAACATAGCAGGTGGGTCACCCTGGTCTCTCTGTTAGGAAAGCAACTGACTCTCACGCCTTCCATGACTAAGGGTAATCAAATCTGTAACAGGTTGATGCCTTATTGACCACATAACAATGTTAACTGGGCATGAGATGACAATGTCCACTACTCACCCAGAACTTAACTGCTGAGATGCAGGAAGGGAACAATAATCTCAGGTGCCAAATTCCTAATTATTTACCTTTCTTGTCACCCTCCTCCCCAGCTCCATGGACAGGTAAACTGTCCCTAAAAAGCCTGGGCGCAGAATTGATGGGAATTGATGGCAGCTGAAAGAAGATATTCTCATTAGCTCAGATACTTCTCTCAGGCCCTGAGTGACTTTCAGATTCTGAGAATCACAACATTCTAGAACATAAAAGGAGGCCATGATGTCCAACATGTACTGCCAGCTTTTCGAGGGGTTGAACCATCGGTCTATTCCAGAAAGATCGCAAGAAATGCCGATGCTGGAGTTAGAGATAACACTGTGGAGCTGGAGAAACACAGCAGGCCAGGAAGCATCAGAGGAGCTGGAAAGTTGATGTTTCGAGTGGGGACCCTTCTTCAGAGAAAAAACCCTTCTGAGAAGGGCCCCGGCATGAAACGTTAGGTTTCCTTTTCCTCTGATGCTGCCTGGCCTGTTGTATTCTTCTAGCTCTACTTTAGGACAATTCCAGTACTTTTTCTTTTCCTTAGATTTGTTAAATTTATCTTTCTCTAGTATGTATCCATTTTTCTTTTGACAATTATTATAAATTTACTTCCATCATCCTTTCATGCAGTGCAACATTAGAATAATTTGCTGTTTCAAAAAAAAACTCAGGCTCTTTAACAGTTATCCTAAATTTGGGATCTTTGGTTGCCAACACAAAAAACAACAGAAACAATTTCATCTTACACATTCCATCAAAATTTCTGTCACGGGTTTGAAAACCTCCATTCAATTGCAGTTTAAACTTCTCTATTCTTAGCAATCCCACATTCTCTTATCTTTCCGCATAACCGAGGTCTCCATCTCTAGGATGAGATTATGCTGTAGGTGCCTGCTCCTCAAGCGTTTAAGGAAGGGAAAAATACCAATCCATTTCTATCCTGATTTCATTGTTTAAGTAAGTGTGTGTAATTCCCTAATATAAGTAGCCAGATGGCAAGATTCTCAAATAGCATGATCTGAAAAACTAGCCCACATTGTTTTCACTGTAATGAACTAATGCCAATTATGCAATAAAACCTGCAAAACAAATTAAACTTTAAAATTTGACATGATTGCCTTTGAAGGTTTTAATGCTGAGCATGATATTAAATGCTGCCCACTGTAAGAATGTCATCAGGACTTGGGTGAGAAGATCTGCTCTAGATCACAAACGAGATACCATCTGACTTTGTTCATAGTCTTAGTAAACAATACTTATGATGCTAATGTAACTTGTACCTGATTTTTATCATGCAGTAAGTCGCATCCTGTTTTAAATAAGAATATCTTCTTGTTAGATTACCTAGTCACTTCCTCTATTGGTGAGACAAATGAGAACCTGTAAGGCCCAAACTGACAGGAGAATAGTGCCTGCACAGCTATAGTCTGTTTAACTAATGTCCATCTAGCTTCTACAACATGACGCATAGTGGTGAGGATTTATTATACAGTATAATATGAGGAGGTGATGACCAACTGGTACTAGGCTCTTAATTTCAGACCTTTAAAAAAGAATTGAATTCAAATCTGCTATGTTGAGATTGCACTCAGGTTCCTAGAACGTTACCTGCATCTCTTGATTATTAATGGTCTAATGATGACCATATAAACCTTTGTTAATTGTCGGGAAAAACCATCTGGTTCGCTAATGTTCGTTGGAGAAAGGAACCGTCATCCTTATCTGGTCTGACTTACATGCGACTCTGGACTCACAACAATGGGTTGCCTCTTAGCTGCTCTCTGGACAATTAGTAATGTGATATAACAAATGCTGGCCTAGCCAGTAGTTTTTTAAATGGAGAGAAAATTCAGAAGGCTGAAGCTTTATAAAGCTCTGCTCAGGCCATGTTTGGAGTATTGTGTGTAGCTTTGGTCCCAATATCTCAGGATATACTGGCCCTGAGAGGTTTAGAGGAGGTTCACAAGAATGGCCCCAAAAATGGAAAGTTTAACATATGAGGAAAATTTGAGGACCCTGGGGCTATACTCATTGAGTTTAGAAGGATGATGATGGATCAAATTGAAACTTACAGAATACTGAATGGCCTGGACAGGATGGATATTGGGAAGAAGCTTTCATGGGTAGAAGAGGCTGGGGCCTGAGGGCACAGCCTTAGAGTAAAGGGAAGACATTTTAGAATGGAGATAAGGAGAAACTTATTCAGCCAGAGAGTGGTGAATCTATGGAATTCACTGCCACAGAGGGCTGTGGAGGCCAGGTCATTGAGTACATTTAAGATGGAGATAGATAGGTTCTTGATTGTCAAGGGGATCAAGGGTTATGGGGAGAAAGCGGGAGAATGGGGTTGAGGAACTCACCAGCCATGATTGAATGGTGGAGCAGACTCAATGGGCTGAATGGCCTAATCTCTGCTCCTATATCTTATGGTCTTATGGTCTGATGGCCAACAACAGCGACATACAGTAAATTATTTGTTTTAAAATAGCGACCATGATGGGCATCTATTTGGCTTATAATATAATTAGATTGAAAAGGAAACACCCCCAAAATCTATTTGTATTAAATATTGATGATAGGTTGATAAACAGAATTACAGCACCGGTTTCTGAACTTAATTTATACTGTTCAGGTCAAATTGAAATCATTCAGCATTCTGCACATTTTGGAACAATTACTTTGTTTTTACATTAACACAAGTCAAAGGAAGCATTTCCTTTTCTCTTCACAAGATGTTTTCGACAGTTAATGCCCTTTCCTTTCCACTCAATATAATAACAAAACAAAGAATCATGTTTGAACAGCAACGCTTCAGTTTTCTAAGAATCTTGAAGAACTTAATTATATTTCTACCATGGCCTTTTAACAACTTCTATTTGCCTCATGAAAATGAAATTGGTTTGAAAGATTAAACAAAGGTCCATCAAAAATGTAATATGATTTCCCGGCATTTTTAGCATTCTATTTTTTAATTTTGATTTTAATCCTATTGGAACCATATGATAAAAAGTGAAAGGTTATTTGGATCTCAAAAATCCAAAGGGTATTAAATCTGAATAAAATGGCAATTGGTAGAAAAGTTGATTAATGTGTAATTTACACATTAGTCCTTTATGATCAGGGTAAATGCTATGAGGTGGTATTCTCTTGCGAGTGAATCTAGAATTAGGAGGCACAATTTCAGAATAAGCAATCACCCACATCAGATGGAAATGAAGAAGATTGCTTATCTTTGCAATTTTCCACGCATGGGAGCAGTAAATATTGACTCATTATGTGCCTTTGTGTGAATGGCCATGTGTAATTTCACTGTAACCATTATCCTGCCCCCACACCTCCTCCCTCACCCCCATCCCAGGCCCCAAGAAGATTTTCCACATCAAGCAGATGCTCACCTGCACATCTGCTAATGTGGTATACTGCATCCGCTGTTCCCATTGTGGCCTGCTCTACTTCAGGGAAACCAAGCAGAGGCTTGCGGACCGCTTTGCAGAACACTTACACTCGGTTCATACTGAACAACTGCGCCTCCCAGTCGCAAACCATTTCAACTCCCCCTCCCATTCCTCAGATGACATGTCCATCCTGGGCCTCCTGCAGTGCCACAACGATGCCACCCAAAGGTTGAAGGAACAGCAATTCATATTCCGCTTGGGAACCCTGCAACCCAATGGTATCGATGTGGATTTCACAATCTTCAAAATCTCCCCTCCCCCTACTGTATCCCACAACTAGCTCAGCTTGTTCCCACCTCCCTACCCTGTCTTTCCTCCCACCTATTCCTTCCTCCCACCTCAAGACCCACCCCCATCTCCTACCTACTAATCTCATCCTGCCCCCTTGACCTGTCCGTCCTCCCTAGACTGACCTATCTCCTCCCTACCTCCCCACCTACACTCACCTTTACTGGCTCCATCCCCGCCTCTTTGACCTGTCAGTCTCCTCTCCAGCTATCTTCTCCTCTATCGATCTTCTATCCGCCTCCCCCTCTCTCCCTATTTATTTCAGAATCCCCTTACCCTCCCCCATTTCTGAAGAAGAGTCTAGGCCTGAAACATCAACTTTCCTGCTCCTCTGATGCTGCTTGGCCTGCTGTGTTCATCCAGCTCCACACCTTGTTATCCGATCAACCAAGATCTTTTGAATGACAAATCAGATGGGAGAATTCAAAAAATCTATTCCAGCTGTATTTCACATGTATATATTTCCTGAATCTATAACATTCCCAATGAAAACAGGGTAGTTTTTAATGTTACAACCCCTTCAGAATCTGTGGATTAACATTTTAAGTTCTAACCATACAAATGATTACTTTGTCAATTATCATGCCAAAGCATTGACCAGTCTGAGTCAACATGCTGCACTATTAGCATCCTGTTTCTCAGTAAAGATTGTTGTTCCCATTAAAATTTGATATTCTTCTGTCCATCCTGATGAGTGAAAATTGATAAGCTTTAAATATATGTCCTTTTTTCAGCAATATCAAAAAAAAATTCTATCACATTGGCTTTGGCTATTGGGTATATAATGGAAATTGGTTAGTATATTGCAAGCTTTAGGTGCTTATTTTATTAGCTGTGACTCCTCCACCTGAAGAAGCCAAATAGTAATTATGTACATAATGGACCTTGCAGACTAATGTATATATTTGATAAGAGCTTTAAGAAAATGGTAATACTATGTCAATCTTTCAGCTGAGGTATTTGAGTTTGTGAGTGATGAAACTGCATCAAGAAACACTTTGGGTCAACAATAATATTTTCCCTTTCATTCTATCAAGTAATGTGAGTGTCACAGACAAGGTTGGCTGCAAATGTCCATTCCTAAATGCCCTTGAATTGAATGGCTTCCTAGGCTTTTACAGAAGATAGTTAGCAGCGAACAACATCAGTTTGATCTGGAGTTACATGAGGGCAGATTTCATTTTTCTGAACCTGAAAGGTTTTTATTACAATCAGTCATGAACCGTATTCAAATCCTACCAGAATCCATGTCCCCCTTGACTGATTACAGGTCCATTGATGTTGAGACCGTACAATCACTCTCTCTAACTCTTCTACATTTAACTTACAACCCCCTTTCCCATTTTCAGTTGAAGACTCTTTTTTTGTCATTAATATTTTTAAAACCAGTGAAGCCAAAAAAAGGTGCAAGTATTCTTATGTCCGCTCACTGTAGTTAAATCAGCATAGGTTTTGATGTGTCAATGGCTCCAACAATCTGCAATTAGCTTCCTATTTTCTCAGGATCACAAAACAAATATAGTTGAATAATGTCAGAGATAATGGGAACTGAATAATGTTGTTCATCACACCTCAGTTCATCTATCCAGAAATTTCTTACAGTCCTTTCAATGCAACATCCAATTGTTTCGTAGAAATAATTTCAGGGGCTTTTAGTCTCCACTTCTCAATTTAGAAGTCCATTTCATGTGTTGATTACCTTTTCAGTGAAAAGCATTTTCTAAAGTCAGTTCCAAATTTATCTTTTAATGATTATATCAGCCATATCCTTTCAATTTACGGTGAAGTAATTTTCTGAAGCTACTTTTTCCATGTCATTTACCCTCTCAGAAACCTCTGTTGCCCTCTTTGAGGCCAGAAAACCAAGGTTTCTCTGCTATTTCCTCACACCTTGTACCCTTACCATTGGCAATAAAGATATCTCTTCATAAATGCAAAAGGGTGCTAGAAATCGGAAATGAAAACAGAAAATGCTGGGAGTGTTCAGCTGATCAAGTAGCATTTTTGGAAAGGAAATAGAGTTGATGCTTCAGGTCTTGGGCCTTTTTATGGGGAAATCCCTGTTCGTGGATTTTGGGAAGAAAGGAGAAGTGGACTGAATGGCAGTTGGCATGCTGAGTTTGAAGCCTGTAGAGGGAGGTTTGACAGAGATAATTCAGTGACAGTGTTATGCAATAGCTTAAGGCTTGGTCATCAGGTTTATATTTATCTTGTCTCCAGTTGTCCCAGTTAATACCTGGTGTGATCCAACTCCTAGGTATCTCCTCAGACAAGTCACATTTCATACAGTACAGTTATGAACTGACAGTCAAAACATTTCAGTGTTCTGATGAACAACTTTTAACAAATGGACCATGCTTTATAATTATGTTGATCTGAATCCAAGATTGCAACCAAGTTTAATCCAATTCTCAGCCAATGACGAATGCTCAATCTGTCCCAGCTTTCCTGAACTACAACTCAAGGGACCACTGTGCTTTGTTACTTTTAAGATTCATTTTACTAATAATTGCTCAAGTACATGCAGCATAAATTATCCACGTTTTAACTGCTAATGTTTGACCCTTCGACTTCACTCATTAATCAAAAGAAATGTAAGTTGAGAAGTTCGTTTATAATGCTCATACATTTGGCTCTGAATGGAGTTTCCTGTCAGATATAAATACAAAGCAAAATCAACTAGATACACATAAACCTCAACGCTTATGCATTAACAAGGAAGGCACAACACATGAAAATGCCAAGGCTTCTCAAACCTGTGGTGCACGATTCCACGGAGATTTTGGGATTGTGAACTCCAAGGCAACTAAGGCTGCCATAGATGTTGGACTGAATATCAATAAATTGTGCGGCCCCTTTTAACAATTATGGTTCTTTTTTAACTCATTGGTGGAAATGGCCTCACGGACAGAACTCAGAGGTCTGGTTGCTAGTATAAGAAAAGCCTGAGAAAAGGGAGGTGTTCTTTGCATTTATATAAATACTAGTTTAAGCAGTTCCTACCATGCTGAACTTCACTGCATTTCCACCCTGGGCCAAGTACTGAAGAAAATCCACCTGCACCATGTAACATGCTAAACCCCTTCCCTACTCCTTTCAAATGAGTCATTCCTACTACTGTACAGCCAGCTACTCACTCCTTCCCAAAACCACAAACAAAGCTTCCCGCATAAAAAGGCCAAAGACCTGAAACATCAATTGTGTTCTCTCCAAAGATGCTGCCTGATCTACTGAGTATTTCTAGCATTTTCTGTTTTCAGTTCAGCTGTTCTTTTCATCCGAGCATCCAAACTTTCCCAAGTCAGTAGTTGGAACTATCCTCCCATTTTCATGCATGCCCCTCTACCTCTAACATGTCATATGGAGTTATGAATGTATTCAAGGCAGATATAGACAGATTTTTAATCAGTAAGGAAATCAAGTATTATGGGGAAAAGGCAGGAGATTGGAGATGAGGATTATCAGATCAGCCATGGCATTGTTGAATTTTGGAGCAGAATTGATGGGCTGAATGGCCTACTTCTCCTTCCTACATGTTATGCTTTTTTAAAAAAAAGGTCGTATAGTGTCTGAGGATTAAAATGAGCACAGTGGAAGAGAGTTTGAGAAACATTAGCACATGTCATTATATTCTCACTAAGACACAATTGCTGCTCGGTACTATTGCTGAACAAACAATAGAGAATATATGCATACCATATCTATAAATTAAACTGTACACATTACTTGCAGAGTGTAATCACATCAGCTGTGAAATGACTTAAATTCAAAATATGAAATTACCTAACTTGAGTTAGGATAGTTAAATTTGAAAACATGTTTCTGCTACCCAACACCTTGGGAAAATAATGCTGGCTGTCTTCAGTAAATTAGATGTAATATGTGTACAGCTATTTGGAAGTAAGGCAACAGAATATGAACGATAAAATCTAGCACAGTCATTTTCTAACCCAATACAGTGTACAATCGCTTAATTGATATTTTAAAGATGAATTAAAAGATCACATTCAGCATTCAGATGAAATGATGGGCAGAACCTGGTGTCCTCCTGTGCGCTGAGTTTGGACATTAACCTAGTTGGGATCATGGTGGCTGGTATTTCCATCCTGATTGTATGTGGGGAGGGACGTCCAGTGGACAGCATTCAGGTCTAGTATTAATTGACAGCTTATGTTGGTAATTAATATCCACTCAATCTTACCACCACTGATATTGTTTGTTAATGGACTCTTGGATAGCAATGGGTCACCCCTCATTCTTGTTAGTAAGGCAGACCTGATGGTGAAGGATAATAAAATGTGAGGCTGGATGAACACAGCAGGCCCAGCAGCATCTCAGGACCACAAAAGCTGACGTTTCGGGCCTAGACCCTTCATCAGAGTGGGGGATGGGGTGAGGGTTCTGGAATAAATAGGGAGAGAGGGGGAGGAGGACCGAAGATGGAGAGAAAAGAAGATAGGTGGAGAGACTATAGGTGGCACTGCAGGAGGCCCATGATGGACATGTCATCTAAAGAATGGGAGGGGGAGTGGAAATGGTTTGCGACTGGGAGGTGCCGCTCCTGCAGTGCCACAATGATGCCACCCGAAGGTTGCAGGAACAGCAACTCATATTCCGCTTGGGAACCCTGCAGCCCAATGGTATCAATGTGGACTTCACCAGCTTCAAAATCTCCCCTTCCCCCACCACATCCCAAAACCAGCCCAGTTTGTTCCCTCCCCCCACTGCACCACACAACCAGCCCAGCTCTTCCCCCCCACCCACTGCATCCCAAAACCAGTCCAACCTGTCTCTGCCTCCCTAACCTGTTCTTCCTCTCACCCATCCCTTCCTCCCACCCCAAGCTGCACCCCCATCTACCTACTAACCTCATCCCACCTCCTTGACCTGTCCGTCTTCCCTGGACTGACCTATCCCCTCCCTACCTCCCCACCTATACTCTCTCCACCTATCTTCTTTTCTCTCCATCTTCGGTCCGCCTCCCCCCTCTCCCTATTTATTCCAGAACCCTCACCCCATCCCCCTCTCTGATGAAGGGTCTAGGCCCAAAACATCAGCTTTTGTGCTCCTGAGATGCTGCTGGGCCTGCTGTGTTCATCCAGCCTCACACTTTATTATCTTGGATTCTCCAGCATCTGCTGTTCCCACTATCCCTGATGGTGAAGGAGTAGGGTTTTAAAATGGAACTCATCCGATCTGCCCATTTCTTTTCTTCATTTTTATCTTTTTCATTTTTATTTCCTGCTTCTTCCTTTTTTTTTCTCTCTATTTATCTCCATTCTTCAGACAACATCAGTGATGGAAAGTTCAGCTAGTGCAGATCTGAGGGATTCCCAGCCTCAAGATAAAGACCAGTAAGGACTTCCGGCCTCAAGGTAACGCGCAGTGAGGGACTCCTGGTTGTGGAAAGCTCAGTGAGGACTCCCAGCCTCAAGGTAAAGCCCGACAAGGATTCCTGATCTCCGGAAAGCCCAGTGAGGGACGCCTGGCCTTGGGAAAGGCTAATGCAGACTCCCAGCCTCAGGAAAGCCCAGTGAGGGACTCCAGGCCCTAGGAAAGCCCATTGCAGACTCCTGGCCTCAGGAAAGCCCGGTGAGGGACTCTCAGCCTCAGGAAAGCCCAGTTTAGACTCCCAGCTTCAGGAAAGCCTAGTGAGGCACTCCCAGCCTTGGGAAAACCCAGTGAGGGACTCCCAGCCTCGAGAAAGCTGAGTATTTTCCCCTTCAGTATTCTACAGTTTAGTAGGCAAGGGTACTGTTAGTTTGCACACCAAGTGACAGGAAACTGGTCTACCTTGGGTGTTTTCTCACCACTTTCCAGTGGCTTCTAGAAGATGACAAGTGACAGCAGGGAATGCAGCTCATGGTGAACATCACCAGCATCTGGCTCTACATGGTTGCCAGGGCCCCTCAAACACCACCCCATCACCTTCAAGAGCTTCTAAGTCCCCTTTTACCTCATATTACCCCAACAATCCATTTCCGCCTATTCCCCTCCCCAATCTGGAGATCCACCATATTGATTGCTAACATACAAAAGGTGCAGTGAGTTGTTCCCAATAATGAGATAGGCCTTGTTGGATTCCTCATCAACTTCTGCTACAAATCTCACCATATTCCTCATACCCTATAACATTCCACCTAATGTGTGCAAGTTCGTGACACTGTAACCTTGTAAATAGTCAGTGTTTCCAATTCAAGCTGTCTAATTCAACATCTGACGCTTGGTGCTATATGTTAAGTGGGTTAAGATTTAGGAAAACATTAAGTGCATTATAGTAGCAGTTCATGGGCGGCAAAAACTGGCTGTAATTATCAGTTCGTGTCTGGAAAGGATGAAAAGGGTGAAAGGCTGGTAGTGCCAGATACTGAAATATTTCTTTCCTAATGGCCTCATCAGTTATTGCAAGTTCAAAACTGAAGATACAACAACAAATACGACAAAGTATCACAAGCCAAACAGAAAAACTGACATGTACTGAGGTACAATTTGTTTTCTCTCATATATTATATGCAAACACAAGAGTTAATAATCCAAGTAATAAAGAATATCGTTGTTTAGAGGGCTAAAAAACAACTACAACCTAAGAAAATGCTCCGAGAACAAAATACAGGCAAAAATACTAAAAAAATGTTCTCTATTCTAAAGGGCCCTACCTGTGTCTGTACGTCTATCAATTCTGCCATTTTTATTCTCCAAACCATCACTAAAAGAAATGTCATGCATGAGGTTACCATTGTTTATTTTTAGGTGTGAATTCTATCTACAGGTACAAACTTGCAACTTCTAAAGGAACAGTATATTTTAAAGCAACAACAGCAGGCAACAATGTAAAAGAGAAGCTTAGCAAAAGAACAGAAAATGCACTACACTGCAATATAAATTCTTACATTGACATTTTTAGAGGTATAAACTTTCAAACGAGAGACATAAAGCTAGCAGTCAAGCATGGATTGGTATATCTTTGAATTCTGTCAGAAATCCAGTTAAAGAAAGACTTAACAATCAGCAGGTAATTGACATAGAACAGCAAGGTCAACAGCAAAATTGCATATTTTGGGAATTGAAAAACTAAGAACAAAATCCTCAGTATTTCTGATGAAGAGTGCAAAGATTCTGTTCACTCTTTTAGATTTTAGAAGATCAATATAAAGTCTGCATCAATTTCAAGATATACAGGAATAGTAGGGACTGCCGATGCTAGAGAATCTGAGGTAACACAGCGTGAAGCTGGATGAACACAGCAGGCCAAGCAGCATCAGAGCAGCAGGAAAATTTCTGAAGAATGGTCTCAACCTGAAACGTCAACTTTCCTGCTCCTCTGATGCTGTTTGGCCCGTTGTGTTCATCCAGCTTCACACCTTGTTATCACAAGATATGCAGGCTTGGGTTTATGCCATAATGCCAACAGCAGATGAAACAGTTGCCAATTGCATATACAGGTAACATTGCAAAGTACTGAAAGTGATTTCACAAAGTTTTCTTCAATGAAAGGCTTACAGAACTCCTCACTGCATCTACATGAACGAAGTCATTCAGAAAACATGTCTGGACAAACCTAAGGAATTAATTCATTGCAAAAGAAGGGGATTTGAATAGCTGGTGGTATCATCCAAGGACTACGAATTCAAAGTCCCACATAATGTTCTCGGGACCAGGGTTTAAATCCCACCATGGCAGATGAATTTAATAAAAATCAGGGAATAAGGCTCTCGTGATGGGAGCCCTCTTCTGGCATAATGGTAGTGTCCCTTCATTTGCACTAAGATGCCCATGTTCAAGTCCAACCAGATATGTGTAGTAACATCTCTGAACACAGTGATTAGAAAAGTATATTTTTTAAAAATTCTACTAACTAGGGCCCTCGTGTGGACCAGTGGTAGTGCCCCTACCTCTGGACCAAGAGGCCAAGGTTCAAATCCCATGTGAGAAAAGGAGCAATCATTCAAGGAGAAAGATTGAGCTGCAAATGATGGAGCTCAGCTTCAGTGGATGCTGCAAGGCAGACAAAGGAGATATGAACTAGATGCACAATATTAGTCTTGACAGTCAAGCTCAAGATGCCAGCAGTAAGTTGGCGGGATGAACTGCAGCCTGTGTTCATTTTCTTTTTGTCTCTTTTGCTAGTGGTGAATAAAACCTTACGTTTGGAGATGCTCAATTGCTCCCAGATATGTGATACTGCACTACTTGATAATGAGAAGATGTGGATGACCACTGAATATCAAAGTAATAGTATCAAGGGATCAGAGAGGGTCTTCATATGGGAAGTATCTAGAATAGGTAAGTTGTGTGGTTTGGTGGTTAAACAGTGGCTAAGTGAGAGAAGAGGTTTGTATGTGCCGTTATCAGTGTGGACATGTGGCTGCTGTTCCACAAGGGTGCTGGCGAGGGGCAACACCAGATTGCCAACGCTCATCTGGGTGCACAGCATCCTGTCAAAATAATTAATGCAAGGGATGCCAGCCTTTCGTCAAATATCAACTGAGTGGCAAGATCTTCTGGCAACGTTGTGCGGTAAGTGAAGAAAGAATTAGATGTAAGATATACTGTAGGGGCAGGTAGGTAGTTAATTAGGTGCATTTACTAAGACACAACAAGAAATCTCCTTGGGTCTCACAGGCAAGAATCCCTCCCCTGACGCTTGCAGTGATTTTCCCTTCGTTAACTAATATGTAAAGTACAGCCCATAGTGTGTGTTCTGTGTCAACTGATATTGTTACATCCTATACAATACTGACTATTAATACAATACTACGCACAACTGTCTGACTGAAGACACAACACTGACTCCATGACAGAGAAACTGAAGACACAACACTGACTCCATGACAGAGAAAGTGACCAAAGGTGAGGCAAGCTCCTTTATATTGGAACACCACGTGTCATAATGTCATGTAGCTGTCTTATTACGATGAAGGAAAAACCTATTGATGAAGCCATTGAAGGTAGGCACTTCTCATACACTAACCTGATGTAGTCCTACCTTGAATTCTGGGACAATGAATACGATTTGCTGAATGTGTTGTGGAATCAATGACCTAACACAACTATTTCCTTTCAACATTAAGAACTGTGCATTTAAAGACTGGGGAGTTGTGCCGTTAGAACTGCAATGGTTGAAAGCGCACCATTTTGTCAAAGGCAACGAAGGATGGATAAATACTGTTTTTTGCAGTGACATTTACATCCTGTGATTGTGTGAAGAAAGTATTGCTGATAGGATCTGTGTATAGATCAGCCAAATTATAAATGAATGACCAAACAGTGTCAATGGTTTATTTCTCTTACTGTCTTCTTGTTTTCCTGAAAACCTTTGCTGTCTGGCCAGCTGTCTCTCAGGATCCCTAGGAAATAGATGAACCTGCCAGATTCTTGGGACAATGCATTAGTCAGATTCCGAATACAGGTGGATGTGGTGCATTGAATAATGCTAGCCAAAGCACCTCCTGTTGCCTACAACAACCCTGTAGCAAAGAAACGTATGGCTGCTGTCAATTTAACAGCCACAGGCAAAGCAGCTGAAGTCACTAAGGGCCTCCAAATCAGCTGCTATTAATTGGTACAGCTCAGTCATGATTTCCCTACTGAGCCTGCATCTCCTTAGGCCGTGCTTCTTTGAAACATCCTTATGATTTATTCTAGATCTGTGAACTTTTCCCAAGGCTAAAACTAGATCCTGACTATTTTTCCCTCTTCCTGTACTGATACACCAACTTTTCATTTCTTGCTCCAAAATGTGCTTCAAAACCTAATTCTTTATTATAATGAGATAGGTTAATCTTGTGCCAGTAATAAAACAGAATGTATTGCTCAGGTTTTGATAACCTTTTATAAGACAAATACAGACCTCACTGCTTAACAATAAAATCTTCTTTCCTTTAATCACCTTAACAGGCTTCACAATGCTGATTGAAAAGCAGGAAAGCTTCCTGGCAAATACTTATCCCTCAAACAGATTATCTTATCCACAGCACTTTGCTGTTGGCAAGACCTTGCCATGAGCAAATTTCCTACAGATTGTCTTACTTTTAACAGTGACTACATATCATGAGTACTTTGTCATCTGTAAAGTGCTTTGAGGTGTTCTAAGGTTATTGAAATTGTTAAATGGATTGAAGTCTTTAATTTCCCATCTGGAGACGTTTTTCCTTTGAAATAACTTACAGGTGAATTAAAAGGCACCCTGCAAATCTGCCACATTTGTTTTTTTTAAATTGAAGTATACTTTCAAGAAAATTATTAATCCAGGCTGCTAAAAATCAATACACTGGAGCTATGAATTAATTCCTCGTGATATAATCGGTTGGCTGATAGAATCCATGCAGTAAAAGTCTCCACACAGGACTCAAATGTAGTCTGAATCTCTCAGTGGTGATGATACTAATAGTCTGAAAACAGCAGAGATGTGTGATCTGGACTTGAAGAATAGAAGACTAGAAACATGACTATTAAGCGAAAATCAGTATTATGTATATTAGAATATTTATGTGTGTTAGAGTGGAAGCAAAGAGTTTACCAGACTTCGTGAGGGAGAATTGCTCCAGACCAGGATAAGATACAAATGCAACAAATATTGGCCAGGACACCATGGAGAACTGTTAATCATCTTCAAAATTGGTCCATTGAATGCTCACCTGAAACCGCAGACACAATATTGATCAAGTATTTCCTTTAAGTGTGGTCTGTACTCATATTGGTACATGTTGATAAAATGTGTTAGATAAATCCAAACCTGTTTCTCCACCAGTGTCTCCTGCCTGCAAATATAATGAATTTTATGTTTTTGAAGTCACAGAGTCTCACAGCACAGAAATGGACCCTTCAGCCTCACAATTCCACGCCAACCATAATTCCAAACTAAACTAGTTCCACCTGCCTGTGCTTGGAGCATATTCCTCCAAACACTTCTTCCTCATGTATCTATCTAAATGTCTCTTAAACATTTTAATTAAACCCACATCCATCACTTCCCTGGAAAGTTCATTCCACATATGAACCACGTTCTGCTAAAAAGGAAATTGCTCCTCATGTTTTTTTTTAATCTTTCCCCACTCACTTTAAAGATATGCCCCATTGTCTTGAAATCCCCCACCTGAGGGAATAGACACCTGCCATTCACCTTATCTATATCCCTCATTATTTATAAATCTTTATAAGGCCACCTCTCAACCTCCTAAACTCCAGTGGAACATGTCCCAGCTGTTCAGCTTCTCTTTATAACCCAAACCCTCTGACTCTAGGAGCATACTGGTAAATCTCTCTAAACCCTCCCCAGCTTAATAATATCTTTCCTATAACAGGGCGACTGGAATTTGACACAGTACTCCACATGTGGTCCCACCAAAATCCTGTACAAACTCAACATAACATCACAGCTCATACTAAAGGTTTGAGAAATGAAGGAAAGCATGCTAAATGCACTCTTAACCACCCTATCTATATGTGATGCAAACTTCAAAGAATTATGTGCCTAAACCCCTAAATCTCTCTGTTCTACAACACTGTCCAAGGTCCCATCATTAATTGTATAAGTCTGGCCTTTGTTTGTTTTACTAAAATGCAATAGCTTGCATTTATCCAAATTAACCTCCACCTGCCCATTTACCTAATGGATCAAGATCTCTTTGTAACCTGAGATAACCTTTGTCACTGCCCGCTCTACTGCCAATCCTCTGTTATCATCTGCAAACTTCTGCAAACATCCTCAAACGTGATTTCTACATTCCTATCTAAACCATTTAAATAAATGGCAAACAAAAGTGAACCCCAACACTGATCCCTGTGGAACATCGTTGGCCACAGACCACCAGTCTTAAAAACAACCATCTACCATCACACTCTGTCTCCTGTCAATAAACCAATTTTGTACTCGATTGGCAAGCTCATCATAAATCCAATGTGATTTAATTTTTCTCAAGTCTGGGTCATTAAGCATATTCAAGGCTGACATTGCCAATTTTTTAATCTGCGGGGACATTAAGAGGTAAGACACACAAGTAAGGTTAAAAATGATCAGGTCAATGATAGTCTAAGTTGATAATGGAGCAGACAGGATGGGGCTAATGGCTTACTTCTGCTCCCATATCTTATGATCGTATGTTTATTTATGTCCACACTGAAGATTATAAGGTAGTTATGGAGAAGGTCTGATTGGTTTCACAAACATTCATTACCGTGTTAAATAGATGGACTGGTATCTTTTCATAATTCTTCAAATTGTTGCAACAGGTGCTGAAACACACAAAGTTCCTCCACCTGCACCCATATCTCCACAACTACTGATAAGAAACACTGCCGTCAAAGGCCATTGGACACCTATGTGCTTATCCAGCTGGCATTTTGTTGGATCACTTCCTGGGATGGAGATGCCCACCCTGTCAGTAGCTGGTGGCATATCAAAGACTGACACCCTCCCCTGTGAGTCATAGTGCTGTCTCAGAGGCTGAGGTTGCTAGCGACACTGCAACATCAAAGTCCCGGAGCAGTGGGCAAGCTGGGTGATTATTTTGGCTGGGGAGGCATATTGCTAGGTGTAGTGGCAGGGTGTAAGCGGGTTGGAAGCAAGGATAGCGGTTGTTTCAATTACCCACACTCATGGCATCTCTCCATGCTCCCACTCAAACCTAGAGAACGCATTCACACTCCTTTCTCCCAAACCCAGCAAGCTGTCTGTTCTGTTTTAGTTATCAGAAATACTGCTATTGTACAGTTAACTGCAGCAGTAGTGTGAAGAGCCCCTTAGGTGATCATTAATCAAACACTTAAGGACCTTAACTGGCGACAAGTTGGGCAGGTTGACCATAGAGAATTTCCCAGCCACAGCTCAATTTTTGAGGTAGCAAGAGGAGGGCAGGTACTTTCCCATTGCTGACCCATCCGATTATTTACTTTTCGCATTACCTTCCCCACCGCTTCTCAGGACAGAAAAGATCCACCCAAGGAGTTCATTTTTAAGCTCAACCAACATTTAAGCAAATTCACTGAGGAGCTTCAAACCTGTAAAAGATAACTTAATAGTAATTACACACACCCACATTGACTGGATGTTGAATGACATGGCCTTGCAATTACACACTCAACTTTGCATCTATGATTACATTTTTGATGGTGCCCGCAGGCCAAAATTCTCCTGCCAAACCATTAGCTTGCTTGGTAATGCACAGTGCAAGAACATAGACATTCTAGATAATAAAGTGTGAAGCTGGATGAACACAGCAGGCCAAGCAGCATCTCAGGAGCACAAAAACTGATGTTTCAGGCCTAGGCCCTTCATCAGAGCTCTGATGAAGGGTCTAGGCCTGAAACGTCAGCTTTTGTGCCCCTGAGATGCTGCTTGGCCTGCTGTGTTCATCCAGCTTCACACTTTATTATCTTGGATTCTCCAGCATCTGCAGTTCCCACTATCTCTGATACAACATAGACATTCTCACTGAATGAAACTCTGAACAACACAGCGAGATATTTTACTGGGAAGTAAGGCTAAACTGAGCTTTATTTACCTCTGAGCAACATAATATTGTTCAGCCTGATTCATTCTACGATCAAGGTAATGGCACATCTGTTAATTCTTGCCTTAAATAAGTGACATGAAACAACAGAAAGCCAGTAGCTCTGAATGTAATGGTTAGAGGCGAGTGGATAAGTAAATAAATTACCCCTCACTGAAGATAAGTGAATATACTTGGAATGTTTGTGCAATGGTTATTAAACTTGCTTTCTCCCTTATAAAAATATTCATCATGTTGATTCAATATCACCTTTCAGTGGAAAATATGTTGAGAAATTATGATCCATCATCTGACTGGGTCTATCATCTGATTTCTGTTTTCCCATTTGAGGCTCAATGTCAGTTACAATGATTGAAGAAGTCATGTAGAAAAACAGCTGCGAGGAAGTCTGCCTTAACTACAATGCCTAGACCTTATTCTGAGGGTTGAACTAACTGTAAGGGGAAACAAATTTTACAGAGATAACAGATGAGCTTGACGTGACTGAATGTTTTATGGGGATCGATGTGTATTCTGAACTTTGTGAGCCTGAAGCTAAGCTTCAGTTCTGATCCACCTTGTGACTCATACCCTTCCATTGTTATGTTCTCTGTGATTCAGGTGCCAAATGCTGTACAATGAGATGTGAGTTACATTACTGTACTGCAACACAACTTTAACTGCGTCATTGAAAAATTGAGAGAAAAAAATGTGAAATTCAAGAATACAAATAATACTCTCATAATGGCCTCATCTTCGTATTGTGCAGCACTCATTTCTCAGTCACAGTGTGGACATTTTGACCTAAAATAATGGGCAAGGAATGCATATATAAATCCCATTCAATTTCTGCCCAGTCAATGGTCTATTATGATGAAATCTGAGGTCCAATATCTCAGGTGTCTGGAACATCCTCATTCTGATGCAAAGAACTTGCCTTTCTTGCGTGCATTATGCTCATGTTTCATTCACTAATTCACAAGAGAAGCCAACATTCATTTTAAATGTGTCTTATTGTTAAGAATCTTTTCTAGCTCTGCTACTGTTGAATGATATAAGCACAGCTCCTCAACTCCAATAGTGGATTGTGTTCCATATAAATGTGTGCACATAAGTGGTTTTGAATTTTTTGTATTTAGAACTAATGGCTGAGCCTGTTATAGCTGCTTATTACACAGTATAATTTCTGAGCAAAGTTTATGTGTATATACAGTTTATTGTTAATAATTTTGTGGCAAAACATACCACACGGTACCACAATGTTTATGTACATCAATTTTACACATTGTTATGCAGATTGAGGATATTATTTGGATGTTTCACTTGAACTAATATAAATAGACATTATCTGTACCTGTTACAGAGATAGTAGGAACTGCCGATGCTGGAGAATCTGAGATAACAAGGTGTAGAGCTGGAGGAACACAGCAGGCCAAGCAGCATCAAAGAAGCAGGAAAGCTGACGTTTTGGGTCAAGATCCTTCTTCAAAAAGTAACTGTACCTGTGATGTGTTTGAATTGGAGTGCATGCTTGCAGTATTTCACATCATAAACAGACGTAAGATTAAGTAAAGGTTGCCTGCAGTACTTCCATCAACAAATAAATTGCCAGAATGGAACAACTCTTCAGAGAAATTGATTTCAACAATTCTTCAGTGGTAACAGTGCCATTTTGGTACCCTCTTTCAGCCTCATGATTAGGGATTAGACTACTTTCTGAATTGCTAACGTTGTGAAGTGTGTTTTAAGATGGGATTAACTGCTCAGATAAGCTTTCACAAGATCTCAAAGCATTTCCTCAAATAGTAGTAAAACTATATAATGACGATCATACAATAGACATCACTGCCTGTCCCAACTCTCCAGCAGTGTGACCTCTTGAGTTACCTTTCTGCATTGATCGGTATTTGTGATACATTAAAAGGTCCACCTACAGGATCCTCAATGAGTAGAAATTGAGATTCTAACTCTGATGCTGTAATAAATTTTAATCAAGTACTTCAGTAAAGATTGTCACTGGGGATTTCCAGGCTGAAGAATCTCTACTTAATCTAAACTGGCCCACATTTTGGATTTATAGGGAAGATTACTTTTAACGCAAATAATATGCAAATTCAGAATAAACTATATTTGTAGTTTAAAGAGAACTCAATTGGAGGATTCCGCATTCACGGTTGTTCATCATTTATATAAACGAGTTAGATGAGAATATAGGAGGCTTTGTTAATATGTTTGTAGATGTCAGCAAAATTGGTAGATCTGTGGACCGTGATGAAGGTTGTTGAAAGGATCTCAATCAACTAGGCCAGTGGGCTGAGAAATAGCAGATGGAATTTAATTTAGATTAATGTAATGTGTTGCATTTTGGTAAAGCAAATCAGGGCGGGACTTACACGGTTAATGGTAGGATCCTGGGGAGGATTGTCAAACAAAGAGACCTTGAGGTGCAGGCACAAAATTCCTTGAAAGTGATGTCATATGTAGACAGGATGGTGTAGAATGCATTTGACATGCTTACCTTCATTGTTCAGAGCACTGAGTGCAGGAGCTGTGACATCATGTTACAGCTGATCTACAATAGCTTACAAGATATTGGTATGGCCACGTTTAGAATACTGTGTACAGTTCCAGTCACCCTGCTATAGGAAGGATATTATTAAAATGGAAAGTGTGCAAACAAAATTTACAAGGATTCTACCAAGGCTGGAAGGTTTGAGTTTGAGGAGAGGTTAGATAGACTGGGGCTTTTTATCCCTGGAGTGTAGGGTGCTGAGGGGTGGCCATATATAAAGTGAATAGCAGCTGTTTTTGTCCCAGGGTAGGAGAGTCCAAAACTAGAGGGCATTAGTTTAAGGTGAGAGGTAAAAGATTTAAAAGAGACCTGAAAGACAACTTTTTCACACAGGGGTTGGTGTGTGTATTGAGCGAGCTGCTAGAGGAAGTGGTAGAGATGTGGACGATTACAATATTGAAAAGACATTTGGACAGGTTCATAGATAAGAAAGATATAGAGGGGTATGGGCCAAAGAGAGTCAAATGGCATTAGTGATAATGGGGACTGCAGATGCTGGAGAATCCAAGATAACAAAGTGTGAAGCTGGATGAACACAGCAGGCCAAGCAGCATCTCAGGAGCACAAAAGTTGATGTTTCAGGCCTAGACCCTTCATCAGAGATCTCTGATGAAGGGTCTAGGCCCGAAACGGCATGTTTTGTGCTCCTGAGATGCTGCTTGACCTGCTGTGTTCATCCAGCTTCACACTTTGTTATCTCAAATGGCATTAGTTCAGCTTAGGAAGCTTGGCCAGCATCAATAAATTGGGTTGAAGGGTCTGTTTCCCTGCCGTATGACTCTATGGCCAAGCAAATCAATATTGTTCATTGATGAAGGGCCTAGACCTGAAACGTCAGCTTTATTGCTCCTGAGATGCTGCTTGGCCTGCTGTGTTCACCCAGCTCCACACTTTGTTATCCTGGATTCTCCAGCATCTGCAGTTCCCATTATCACATTATCATTGCTCATTAGATGCTTTCATTGAGAATTATGTCTCTTTATAGTATTTTATATTCATAAAATTACTGGTAGCAATTGGTTTGCCCGGAATTGATTTGATAAATATTCAGTTTAAGTGTTAAGTTGTGAAACCGCCCATATAAGTTTGAACTTCTTTGTTCATCTTGGTGTAAAAGATCAAAGGACAACATTGTATCTTTAACTGACACCACCAAAATAGAGAGTCAGGGTACACCTTTACTTGCAGTATGTGTGATGTTTCAAATGAAAATCAATTGTCTTTCTTTTTATTTTCAATTATGAAATGTAGGCATCATTGGGATTTATTGCTAATTTCCTAGTTGTGTTTGAGAAGGTAAGAGTGAGCCACCTTCTTGGAACTATTGTATTGCAAGGGGGTGCAGTGGGAGGTATATGCAGGTGCAGCTAGGAAGGGGGTTTCAGGAGTTTGACAGTGCAACAATGAGGGAAAGTTGATACACTGCCAAGTCAGGATGGTGTTTGGTTTGGAGGGAAACTTGCAGGTGGTGCTGGTGTTTCCATGCAACTTCTGCACTTGCCATTCTGCGTGATACAGTTAGCAGGTTTGGAAGGTGCTATGTAAAGACACTTGTCCTACTGTGCTGGTTGTGGTTGGCTGCAGTTGCCGTGAATGTGGTGGAAGGAATGAATGGTTAAGGCAGTGAATAGAATGCAAATCAAGCAGCAGCTTTGTCTAGAATAGCGTTGAGCTTGCTGCACTCTTACAGGTAATTGGAGAATATTCCATCATATTCCTGACTTATAGATGGCAGACACTTTTTGCAATTATGGAGTGGGATATTCATTACAAAATGTCAAATCTTTGATCTGCTTTTTATGTTGCTGGTTCAATTCAGTCTCTCGTTAATAGTAACCTCCAGGATATTGATTGTGAGACTTTCAGCAATGAACTGCCATTGAATGTCAAAGGGAGGTGGCTAGCATCATACTGCAGATGAAAAAAAAATCATATTTGAAGTCACAACTTTAATTTTTAAAACAAAGATTTAACCAGCTTTTTTGGATGCTGCTTCTCTTTATTCTGGCACACACTATCAGCTTTCTGTGTGGTACAATCAGGTCAGATGTTCCCCATGAAGTGCAGGGTGATCCTTACAGTAGGCAGTGCCTGGGTTGTGGTCAGGTTCCATTCTTGAGCCCATTCTCAAGTGGATTTGTACACAAGTTGGAACATAATTCAGGACAATATGAAGTAGCTGTTTGTAAGTACAGGAAAAGTTCATATGTTAGATCTTTACAATTGTACTCTCGATGGCATTACATTCATAAGCTCAAGCACTTTTAAGTTGGACATTTGTAGATCATATGCCTCCTGTACTGCATAATATCTTATACTCAAAGCATAACCGTAACAGTTAGATTCTCTCTTGTTTGAGAGAGTCATTGCCTGACATTTGCATGGTGCAAATGTTAATTGTCATTTCTCAGCTCAAGCCTGAATATTATGCAAATCTTGCTGTACGTGTATGGGCACCTTCGAAGTTGAGGAGTCACAAATAGTGCTGAACATTGTGTAATCATCAGTGAACAATCCACAGTTTTGATCTAATGATGGAAGGAAGCTCAATGGAGAGCTGAAAATAATTGGATCTGGGGTATGTTCCTAAGGAATTCCTGCAGTGATGTTCTAGAACTAAGGGATGTATCTCCAACAACCACAATGAGTTTCCAATGTGGTATGATTCTAGCTAGCAGACAGATTCTCCGTGAGGCCCATGGACTTCAGTTTTCCTGGACCTCCTCGATGATATATTCAGTCAAATGTGGTCTTGATGTCATGATTCTTCCTCACATCACAGCTTGCTTGTCAATGCTTGAACCAAGGCTTAAGGAGGTCAGGAACTGAGCAACCCTGGAGGAATACAAAATGAACATCAGTGAATAAGTTATTATTGAACAACTGCCACTTGATCATTACTGTTGATAACACTTTATATCACTTTGTTGATGATTGAGAGTAGAATGGCAGCAAAAGTAGAATGAAAGTCGAATGGATGTATTAAATTTATCTTGTTTTTTTGTGGAAAGGACAAACCTGTGCAATTTTTCACCTAGCATCAATGTCGGTGTTATTGCTGTCTGAGAATAGCTTGACCAGGGGTATCGTAAATTCTTGCATACAAGTCTTCAGTACTATTTCTGGAGTGATGTCAGAGCCCATAACCTTAGGGGTATCCAGTGCCTTGTCATTTCTTTATTTCATGCTAAATGAATGGAATGGTTTGAAAACTGGCATCTGTAATGCTGGGGGCCTTTGAAGGAGGAGGAGGTCAAGATGGATCATCCAGATGGCATTTCTGGCTGACATGAATACAAATGCTTCAAATTTGTCTTTGGCACTGTTGTGCTCTGATTCCCTGTCACTGAGGATGAGGGTATTTGTGCAATCTCCTCTTCCTGTTAATTGTTTATCATTCATCAGTATTCATGATGGGATGTGTTCGGATTGCAAAACTTAGATGTGATTCATTGGGTGAGGAATCGTTGGACTTTGTTGATCTCATTCAGCTTCTGCTTTGACTTGCAAGCAGGCATCTGTTGTAGCCTCACCATGTTGACACGTCATTTTCAGTGATGTGTTATGCAGCTACTGATGTACTTCCTACATTCTTTGTTGAACCAGGGTTGGCCCCCAGTTTGAGGGTAATGGTGAACAAGATATACTAAATCATGAAGTTGCACATTGTGGTTGGCTACAACTTTGTTACTTGGTTAATTAGTCTGTGGGACAGGTCTCCCAATTTTGGCAAAACCCCAGGTGTGAGAAATTGGCAGGATCATCAGGGGTGCAGTTGTTGATACTGGTGCCTAGGTCAATATTGGATAGTCAGCAAGCTTCATTCCTTATTGACTTATCAGGAGCAGTTTCATACAACTGCCTAGTTTGCCCCATCATTTCAGAGGCCAATCACATTGCTGTTAGCCTTGGTCACATGTAGGTCAGACCTGAAAACTAAATAATAGATTTCCTTTTCTAAAAGACATTAGTAAATCTGACCTTTGGTTTCTCAGATACTATTTGATTTGCAATGTATTCATCAAATTCAAATTGCGCAGCGACCATGGTCAGATTTAAGCCCTTGGTCCCTCGAGAATTAGTTGTGGCCAGTAGATTAGTAACCTATTGACATTACCACCACAGATCTGTCTTCCTAATAATTTGCCAAGCTAACAGTGATGAATGTGTTTCAATAAATTTAATTGATGGTAAAACATCTGGGTCAAGGACAATGGAGACCGAGGAGTTGACAGCATTTCAGATATTTAGGGTGGCATACTTCGAGCTATCTGGATCTAATATGGGTCTACTATCTCGTGTGGTTGAATTTTTATTGCTACCACTGGATTTGACCAAATTGCCTTTTCCTGTACAATCTTTTTGACATAACAAGTGCACATTAGACAGATGATATATCATGCCAATAAAAATTGTAATAACTTTGAAGAAGTTGGATATTTCATGATAAGTGGTAAACAATAAAGACAAGCTGAACTAAGATATAGATTTGAGAAAACAATTACGAATCTTCACTGTTTCTACTGTCTTCTGAAATAAAATATGTTACCTAGAATTATTAAATGGATCAGTTGCAGCAAAATATAATTTATTAAGCCGAACTTATGAGTGCATTAATATATTTTCCAATGACAATGCACATTTGCCAACAAACACTTGTAGGTGTGCGAGAGATGCTGGACAACCTTGAAAAGCTTTTTGGGTCATAAAAGTCTTGGGAAATTTCAACAAATGGCTGTGTCTTTGTAAATTAGAAAAATTCTGATGTTCCAGTAGGTAATTGCATACGTGGCATTGAACCATGCAGTTTGTAATAATTCCAGACTTGATGCCAAGTCTGCTAATTATCCAACTCCTACCAACACAGCCTTTGGGCAACAACAACCAATATCACGGTGCTGAGCTAGAAATTGAGAAAAAAATATGGGAGTGGGCACAAGGGTGTATGCCAGTAAAAGCAGGGATGGATGTGGCACACTTGATGAGTCACATAAACGTATATTAGGTGTAGGTCGTAAAAAAACTTGGTCTAAGTACAATGTTTTTTGGAGCATTAACAGTGGAGGGAGATGTGAAGAGGTTTAAGGAGGGAATTCCAGAGTTTATTTTCAAGGCAACCAAAGACACAGTGCCAACAGTGAATTCCCCAGAGGCTAGAATTGGAGAAGTCTTAACATGAAATTTTATTCAATTTCAAAAAGAACAGGACAGGTTCTTGGCAACAAATGGGTTTCAAGGTCATTAGAAACATCATGAGAAAATTCTATTTTTGATCAGTGAGATGGACCCATGATCTTCTGTTAAAACTGTTTCCATGTTATTTTGTCTCAAAGAACTACACCTCTGTGGAGTAGGACAACATTAATCTAAAGTTGCATTGTACTCTAAATTGATTGAATGTGCACTTTTATATTATGCCAATTGTAACATTGAGGAGATTTTAACTCTTAAAATGTGTCACTGGTAATGGCTGGTAAAATATTATGTTTATTTTGGCTGAGTATTTGTGACATCAATGGCTCAATATAAATTCTTGAAAGGTGCTGGGACATTTAGGTAAACCTATCAGTATTCCACTGCTTTAAACTACTAGTCAATGTTAACTACCTTGTTAACCTATTTAATCACTTTCCAAATTATTGTTACCATAACTTATCAAATTATACATTCTTAATTCCAATCAATACTAATTTAGGATGTGCATAAAATTGTTCTCTTTTTATGGGAAGAAGGAAATAAATGAAAAATTTTTAAAATCTTTAATTACATCAATGCTGGAAGATTTTGTTACTTGCAGGAGATAAAATCAGAAAGTTATTGAAGCAAAAAATGACTTGTTTACCATTTAACATTAGTGCCATAGACATTAAAAATAAAGTTCATTAGAAAGTGCAGCAATTTCTGCTTCCAATTGTGCATTTAATCTTGAGTTCATTTAGAGAAAGTTTAATTAGAATGTGCTGTTAAACTCTCATCTTTTATGTGACCTCAAGGGAGATGATTTGGAACTACATAACTAATAGGCACTCCATCTTCATTCTTCTGCACTGATTGCAACAGGGAAGCTTCAGATATTCTCATTTAAATGTAAAAATTCTAAACTTTGTATGTAACTTCTATCCTTTTGTAAAATGATGAAGGCAACTTGTTCCTCTTCAGTGAAAGAGCTACCTGCAATTTTGTGTCAAATAAATTGGTACACTGTTATCATCTGATGAGTGTAGTAGCAGTATGTTGGTGCATATGGAAACACACCAGCACAAAATTGAAGCAAGGCAATGCATTTTCCACATGAAAACTTTCATGTTTGAGATGTTTTAAAATAAATACAGGGCTCCACTTAGTCAAATATTAAGTCATGAAAGTGAAAACATGTAAGGCAAATTTCCTTTAAATATTATTTGCATTGTATAAAAATGGAGATTAATAACGGCCTTTGACAGTATTAGAGATGCGAATAACCATCACATATCTGTTTTACAGAAGGTCATAGCAGTAATCTTGAGAAGCAACAGAGGAAAGTGGATGTTAATAACTATCGGATGAATCTTACTTTTATATTTGGCAATGTGTCAGTTTTATTTAGTTTCATGCAGGGTGTCTCACATTGAAGGCTAGCAAGATCTCTCGCTGCATCTCAACAAACATGTCTTAATAACCATCTACCCCTCCCCTCTTGCACCCTTCACAACTGATTCTAGCCCCATTCTACCACATGCTTTACTCAGAATAACTTGCCATTACTGGGATATCCCAGAATGGACCTGCATCCTGGGCACTGGCTTTGAATAGCTCTTGTGTATGCAGACAAACACTGATAGGATCCATGCAGGGTGGCTGCAGACTAACATTTGTCATGGATGTGGAAGGGAAAGTTGGAGCTCCACATTCCAGGGAGTGAGCTGGAGGTCTTGGTGGGCAAAGTGGTGCACAAGCATATTGCCTCAGGAACAACAATAGAGCCAGCCAGTTCTCTCCCCAGCCTCATCCCCAACCCACCCTGTCTATCCCTCCAGGTCAGTGTAGTCTCAACCCTCTGGAGGGATGCCAAGCACTGTAGGAAGAAGATCAATAACCTTCTCCATTCTGCCAGAGCAAATGCCAAAAATGTTTGTCTGTTACCTCATACTGACTCTACTGTACTCACCTCCTACTAAGGTTTGTTCTTCACCACTCTGACTTGCAATATCGTCCCTCACTTGTTAGCTGTCACAAACCATAATCCCTGACATCACTCACCCTGCATGGCCTCCTCACTGCCTACTAACTCATCCAGGCCACTTCCCTTAGTACCTGAGAGATTGGGACATGGCAGATGCCAATGTTGGTGGACTTGGCATCATGTGACCAGTGCCCATGGACCATGTCCTGAGATGTTGCTGCTTGGAGTGTAACATGGAAACCCTTTGGAACAAATGGTGAGCTGAAGTCACCAGGTACCTAGTCTTTTCTCCATGTCAAGAATTCACAGTATCAAATTTGTTTTGCAGTGCCTGATATGATAAGGTCAAAAATCACATGACACCAGGTTATAGTCCGACAGGTTTATTTGAAGCCATATAAGCTTTTGGAGTATTGCCCCTTCCTCAATTGTAATGAGAGAGGAGGCATCAAGACACAGAATTTATAAGTAAAATATCAAAGGATCATTTAACTGATGCAAATGTATTGAATAAACCCAAAATGGCTTGCTGACACCTGTTATTATTTAATATATTTGCATCAGTTGTATGATCCTTTGACCAATTACTCATAAATTCTGTGTCTTGATACCTCCTCTCTCACTACACCTGAGGAAGGAGCAAAGCTTTGAACGCTAGTATTTTCAAATAAATCTGTTGGACTATAACTTGGTGTTACATGAATTTTGACTCCCTCCAACCCAGTCCAACACTGACATCTTCACTTCTTCACTGATATGATAGGGAAGCTGCTTATTAATGAATTGGGATTTGCAGTTAACAAAAACAGAAACTGCTGGAAAACTCGGTGGACAGAAAACAATGTTAACGTTTTGAGTCCAGTGACCCTTCTTCAGAATAAGTTAGTTAAAAAGCAACAATCTGCCTTAATAGGCAACTCACCACTGCCTAACAAGAATGTGATCTCAATACCTGAAACTTAGTTAATAGATGCAACAAGTTGTTCCAGTCATTGAAATAGGTTTCATTGGATTTCCTGTGTGCTTCGGCCATATTTTTTGCATATCCACATGATTCAGACCTCTCTAAGATCCCATCCAATAATTCCTAAACTTACCTTAAACACTAAGACAGGAAATAATAATGATTGAAAATAAAAGGTTTACTGTCATGATGAAAAGAGACCACCTTAAAATCTCTTCATTACCTTTCCCATCTATAATTATCACAGATGTATTTTGGAAAATAGAGTCATATAGTTGACATGCAATTTATTTTTGTCTGAATGAGAACGATGATGTAAAATTGATTCCACGCTTGTCTCATTGTCACTTGAGAAAATGCTTAGTCACACGAAATATATTTTTTCTAGTTCTTGGCAGCACAGAGAAAAATATTTAGCAAAAATAATCAAGAATTCTACAGGAGACAAATGATCAGCATTAAGAATATTAAAAAGCATATAGATTGGAAAAGTTCACTTTTCAACTATTGTGGTTTACATGGGCAAAATGGGAACATAATTAAACGCCATCTTGGGATACTGGCAGAGAATGATACACAAGATTTCATTTTTTGCCAATCCAAGACTAAGAAAAACAACTTAGAAATTCAATAGGATTTCAGAAAGTATCCTTGAGATGACTTCTCCAGAGCCTTCTCCAGTGAGCTTCAATTGAAAATTGGTTATCAATTGTATAGCCTCGTTTGGCAAACCTACTTCAAAGAGCAAATGTCAGGGACTCTCAGAACTATCTAATCTCTCATCATTTTACTCCTTGCAATTTTAGCTGTCAGCTGACAATGATTGGTGTTTAAAGTTTGGATTGACAAAATACGTTGAATTTGAAATAACTCCACAGATGTCGGTATCCTGTCACCGAGTCACTCTCTACTTATACATGGAAAATACTTGATACTGATCCTGCTTCCTCAAAGCCAGCTTTCAAAGTGAACAGAACCTCTGATATTCTTGTTTATATCTGTCATCCAGGGCTCCTTGATTGGGGCTATTTATCTGGCCCAATTAGGAATCATATTCTATGAGGTCCACCTGGTTGACCTGGTTACAAACAGTGTCAGTTATAGTGCAGAAATGAGCCTTATGGCTAGTCTTTACGTTCCACGTAAACCTTCTTCCTACCCCCTACTTCATATATCCCTAGTATTCTAGCTTTATATACTTTCTCCCATATGTACTTGCCTTCAAATATATCAATGTTTGTGCAACTTCTCCTCAAGGTATCAATTCAATATGATAGAAAATTATTAAATCAGTATATCAGAATCAAACTGCCAATTTGAAATTGAAAAGTGTGAGTCCACTGACAATTATTTGATCAACCTCCTGAATTTGTTTCAGGCTGAAAAGACTGCAAAGTACAAAAATCAACTCCAGTTAGGAAGGCCAATATATTTTTCTCCAAGGAGATGGTTTACCTATGTACTGCAAAAAGGTTTTGCAGCGAAGCATGTACAGGAAATTCAGAAAACGTGTTTATAGTGAACAGCTCTTTTTTTGTGGATTTTTACTCAAACAGAATACATTCTCCTCTGGCCTGTGAGCAACATTGTGATGGTTCTAATGGTTTTGTTAAAATTTTCACTTCTTTCTTCCAGTAAAAAGAGTGGTGATGTCATAAAAATCACTACCACAAGGAGCAGTTGAAGCAAATGGTAACGGTGCATTTACGAGAAAGCTGGATAAGCATGTGAGTGAGAAAAATTGGAAAGCTAGATTGACAGATCAGATGAAGAAGAATGAGATGAGCATAATCACTGACACAGAAAAAATGTTTTCTTATGTCTCCTTGAAGTTATTACTTCTGCATTAAATATATCAATGTTATGTATGTTGTGATAACAGGAGGAAGGAAGATGGTGACAATGGTAATATACTCACTGAACTATTAATCCAGGTGAAGATTAGTGCTGTAGGGACATGAAGTCAAATTGAATAAACTGCAGGTATTTAAACATGTTGTCTACTATTTCTCAGTATCATAGAATGTTGTTAAAACCCCATCTGGTTCATTAATATTCTAGAAGGAAATCTGCCTTACTGTGCCTGTCTGGCCTACATGTCACTTCAGATCCACTGCAATGTGGTTGACTCTTATTTGCTCTCTGGAATGACCTAGGACACTATTCAGTTCAAGGGGAAATAGGATTATATAAGAAAAGCTGGCCTTGTTAGCCATTCTCATATCACACAAAAGCTTAAGGAAACAAATGCTCTTTAATTTTTATTACAGGGTCTCACACTTATACAGTCAAGTGAAGGGTAATTAGAGGCTGGGAAATTGGAGTTTATTTTTGTCATTTCCCCACTGTTTGCATCCATACAAATCTTCTGAAAGATGAAGAGTGATTACAAAAGCCCATTTCTATCATGAGGACAAAGCCTGCATGTTTTCGTAGACATTGAACTCTGCTCCCAAGTATTCATTGTAAAAGTTCCCTGAAGATGAAGATTTTGCTGCCATACATGCATTCTTATGAATAGCTGATTGTGCATGCTTGCTATTTATAAGCAACAAACCAGATTTGTCTGGACAAAATGTTCAAATGTCTTTGGCCTCCAAAATTTTAAATCATTGGGGGGAAATTCTGATAATGGGTAAACAAAAAGAAAGCGACCTAGAGTTACAAATACTGTTGGAAAGGTTGATAAAGGATCAGATATAATTTGAAAGAAGTCACTATATTAGCAGTTTTGAGAAAGATAGTGTTGACTTTTTTTTGTTTCGGATTTCCAGCATCTGCAGTATTTTACCTTGACTAGGTCTGTTGAGTTCTAGTTCTTGCAGTTTAAATTTGGTGAAGAAGGTAAAAATACTTTTTTCTTCTGCCTAAGTAACAACCTGATACTTCCATGAAAGAAAATTTTTAAAAAGTATAGATTTTTCTACGCATCTTTGGGCATTAAAGTGAAAGGCTGGGATGCAGAAGCTGCAGCTCCAAGTTTCTGAGATGATTTGCAGTCTTGTGTGGAGACTATTCTCGAGCTGTCATCTATTATTAAAGTCCAGATCACTGCAAAAGTTCTGTAATATCACTAACCTTGAAACCACTGATAAATGAGATTCATATTTATAAATAGAAAAGGGAAATCCAGGGTTCTGTCGCTCTGAACCTTTGTGGCTGTTCTCAGCTCTGCAAGAAGCTAGTTTTCAAACAATGAGATTCAGACTAAGAGCTGTTTAAAACAAAACAAAAAAGACTGTGTTGTGGTCAAACATATCAGAAACAATGTGAAAGCCTGTAACATAGATTTTTCAGAACAGATGCAAGCCCATTTGTTCTATAGCAGTAGTTGAGAGATATAGAGAAGAAAATCAGACCTGCAGTAACTGAGGATATTGATACAGAAAGATATATGGAGCACCAACTCAAAAGAACTCCAGAAATGGCTCAGAATCTCAAAACAGCATGAAAAAATTATGGAATAAGGCCGGAGAAGAGAAATCACAGTAAAATTAAAATAAGCAAAAAAGCAGATCTGAACACAAGTGCTGCTTGCATCAAAGTATCATAAGAATTTAAATAGATTGATGTGAGGTCAAGTGAAATAATCAAACAGAGATACTTGGATTTTATTAAGCAAGGTTATTAAAGAATTTGGAGCAAAAATAGATACATGGAGTTGAGGTACAGATCAGACATGATCTAATTAAATGGTGGAGTGACTCAAGGGGATAAACTCCTGCTTGTATGTTCCTAATTAAAGCTAAAAGCTGAGAGGAATAAAAACAATTGGATAAATGGCCAGTGCAAGGGAGCAGAGGATTATGCCAAAGAAAACAAAGCACAGGAGCATATTGAAGAGATTGAAATGGATGTCATAAATTTAATATAGCAACAGTTAAAGACTAAATAAAATAACTGAGGAGCAACAAGCCAAGGAGCCAGGAAGGGCAAAAATAATTTGAAGGTTGATTCATTGTATGAAACATTGTAGGTGAATCCTATGCAAATGGAAAAGATTTGTTGCTGGTTTTCTTGGAAGGTAAGGTAAATGTCTTGATCAGTAGTTTGAAACATATTAAGCTATGTGGGATTCATAATTTGATTCTATTGTCTTTACATTTTATAGTAGGCAAGTGAGGGACATACTGTAAAGACTATGAACAAAATTTGTGACAAAGTACAAGAAGGTTGGGAAAGTTGAAAGTAAAACCAATTTTCAAACAAAAAAGACAAAAATCAAAACTTGTGAAGTGATGGTTATGTCCAACATTACTACATGTCTGAGTGCTCTCTCTTATCATATTACAGCTGTAGTATTCAAAGACTTTTCTCCTGGCATGTTGGCTCAGTATTTATTTAGCACTGTTGTCTGGCAGCACCGGGGATCTGGGTTTGATTCCACTGTCATGTGACTGTGTAGAGTTTGTAGTTTCTCCATTTGTCTGCATTGGTTCCCTCTGGACGCTCTGGTTTCCTCCCACAATCCAAAGCTGTGCAGGTTAGGTGGATTGACTGTGTTAATTTGCCCAAGCGTGTGCAGGCTAGATGGATTGGAAGGGGAAACGTGGCATTACAGGGTTAGGGTAGGGGATGGATCTGGGTTAAGTGGAGGTCTGAATGGCCTGCTTCCACACTGTAGGGATTCTATGAATCTGTGATAATCACATCTCAGTGCACATACTTGCTCGATATTACCTTTACCCTGTAAACCTGAAATACTGCATTGAAACATTGGCCTGTACATTTTGCCCTTTGTCCTAATTAGGGCCTGTATTGACCCGGGATCCCAATATACAAATCTCTTGTGATGGCCATTTGGACAGGCATGCTTCAACTGCACTCTCATGCTTTGTTGGTTAGCAAATTCAAATCCCAAAATCTAAGTAATATCCTTCTCACTTGCTGAGTTTAAGGTGATTAATCCACCACTTAATCTGTAGAAGAAACACTCCTTGGTAAAGTCTGGCACTGTTCTTGTCATTCCACAGCTGTGTAAAAGGGTTTTTACTGAAGTTCCAATAGTGGAGATTGACTACACGCTGTCCTGGCTTGTCTGAACCTGCTTAGAAAGAGCCTCTTTCAACATGGCAGTTCAAGGCCCATTATTCAACAAATTGTCTTTGTGAGAAGGAATTTGTTAGTGAGTTTCTGTTTGGCATGCATTGATCCAAAGGATGTCGACAGTTAGATCCTTCTCAGGAATGTTGATTCTTATGGGCACTGGGATAGAAGTTGATTTGAACAGGACATCATGAAGCACTAAGTAGAAATCACAAACACTGGCTCCTCTTTGCATATACTCCCATGACCTCTCTACTGCCAGTCTTCATCTTCAGTGCATGTCTTTAATGCTTGTTCATTCCTCAAAGATGTAGTTTTCCCTGATGCAGTACATCCCTTCAAAATAACGTGTACGTTAAAATGTAGTGAAGTCGGCAAAAAAATATCAGCTAGGTATTAAAATCCTTGAGAACTTCATTCACCATACCTGAATTGTCAGTTTGGCTACTGCAGTGAAAAGAAAAGTCATGTAATGGACAAGGTCAGAAATCACACAACACTAGGTCATGGGCCAACAGGTTTATTTGAAAACACCAGCTTTCGGCGTCTTACTCCTTCTTCAGGTGTTAGTGAGAGAGGTAGTATCAAACACAGAATTTATAAATAAAAGATCAGTAATGGAAGAATACAGTTCAAACAACTACACAGGAGAAAAGAATAGCAAATGCGATGGATTATGATTCATGCTAGCCATCTTTGGAAAAGAGAAAGGACAAGTATGGGTCTATTCCAATGTCATAATACAAAGCATCATTGTATAGCCTTTCTGCTCACTACATTGTTTGCTGATTAAGGAGGTTGTTGCCATCATTCTCTTTCAAAGCAGTAAATTACAGGGCCTGTTTCATCCAGTGTGGTGGAGGAAAACTGCTTTCTGGTCTAACTAAAAGAAACTCTTGCAGTTAATAGGACATAGCTTAATGCAGATTAACAAGGAGTTGCAGGTACATTGATATAATGAACATGGTTACCGAGATTTTCAGGTGTGCTAGATGTTTGGTCTCACTTCTTCAAGATCCTATGCCATTCTGCTGTCAAATCCATATGACATAATCAATTGGTATTTAAAGAAAACCTCACTCTTCACACTCTCATTCTCATAAACAACCAGATTCAAATACACTGCCTTCTGAATCAGAGGAGGATACATATTTAAGCCTTAAATCAGTGATGTCACCCCCATTATTAGCCAGAGGGTATCAGTTTAAGTCCCAATCCAGGCCATCTTTCTGTCTCACTACTTGACAAAATAAAATTGGACCCAGTTTGATAAACTCTACTAAACCAACTGAAATAACTTCCATGATAACAAGGTGTGGAGCTGGATGAACACAGCAGGCCGAGCAGCATCTTTCCTGTTCCTACTTGACTTGCTGTGTTCATTCCAGCTCCACATCTTGTTATCTCGGATTCTCCAGCATCTGCAGTTCCTATCATCTCTGAAATAATTTCCGTGTCCACATTCCTCCACCATTCTCTTCTAAATAGAGCACTGCTTGGCAATGGGTCCCAGGGAGCGATACATTTGTATTATCTTCTGTCCAAGCCACAGTCAGACTGCAAAACCATCTCTAATGCTATTCTTAAAGGTGATCAATGCAAGTTATTCTTCTGTCAACTTCTCACTATTCAAATGCCAAGCTGAAGCGAAAAATGGAGCAAGAACATACCAGTGCAACATGACCTCATATGACATTTGCAGCAGTGAACACGTCATCCATCTTCGGGTGTCACGTATGTGTCAGACCTTTGTATGTGCTAATTGAATGCTACACTTCACACTCGGTTGACTGGAAGAGATTTTGTATCAGAAATAAGCACTGAAACACAACTGAAAAAGAAGGGAAACATAATGTATGTGGAAAAGCGGAAAAACAATCTTCAAGTTAAAGAATACTTTAGAAGATTTCAGAAGATTTTTTATAAAGGTTGCCATTTAATGAAATTAAAAAGAAAAAATGTGAATTAAATCACAGAATATTTTTAAGATTCGTTGACAATCATTTTGATTGATTATGTAGACAGATTTGCCTGGAAATAAACCATCAAAGGAAGATTTGCATTTATATAGCACTTTTCGTGATCACTAGATGTCTCCATAAACCAAGTATTTCTCAATTGCAGCTATTTCTGTACTATAGAAGATAAGCCAGCCACTCTTCGTGCAGTAAACTCCCACAATGATCAATGAGGGAATGGAGTCAAAATGTGTTTTGTGTTGATTGAAGAAGAAATATTGACTAGGGCACAGTGGAGAGCTCCATTGCTTTTCTTGAGAACAGAATATAGAATCCTTTAGTCCATTAGGAAAGGATATCTGCCATCTTTATGCGGTCTGGCCGACTTGTGATTCCAGAACCAAAATAGTGTGGGTTGTCTCAAATTTCCTCTAAAATAGTAGAGCAAGCCACATGACCCAAGGGCCAACAGGAATGGGCAACAATTATACGTGACTCAAGTCGGAATTTTTTAAAAATTCTGTCCAAGCTGGACAGGTTCAACGTTTTACCTCAAAGACAGTATCTCTAATAACACCTCCACCCACAATATTGCATGGGAGTGTCTAGCTTGATTTTTGTGTTTGAAAGCCCTTCAGTAAGGCTGAACACAGAAGTTTGCAACTCAAAGGCAATACTGCTACCACTGAGTCACATTGATACCATGACATAGTATCTTAGAAGTCTGAATATTGACAAAATAATTATAAACTTCATTATTTGTTATCATTTGTGAAAGCAGAATGTGACTAATGTTGTGTTCAGTCGGAGGCCTGGGTCTACAAAACCCTGCAGCTTAAATTCATCAGGCTTTTTATTGTGGCTTCCATCACTTTGAGAGATATATCGTGCTCCCACAGCAATTCCAAGCAGACAACAGCTTGTAAATTGCACTAGTGCACTTGTGCATGCAGTATTTAGAGGCAACACCCAATATCTGACTTGAGGCTGCAGTACTCTGAGTTTAATCGAAGTCATGACATTCTGAAATGGAGGAGAAGCTTTTCAAAGGTTAGCTATAGGAAACAGCATGCTAAGTATACACTGGTTTGGCAACTCCTATTGCTATGCACAAGCAATGGAAATGGAAATATTGTCAAGGAACAGCATTATCAATGGGCCAGAGAAGTTTGCTAATTGGTTCAATGTATAATGTATAAAAGGGAGTTGCAAGCCTGCTTATTTTATAATGACTCTACACCAAAGAATTAGACCACTCAGACCAGCTAGTTGATGCTGACTGTCTGTTCTATTGCAGCGTCATATGTCAATGTTACGAGCACATTGTATCCTCTGGGATATCTTGTGTATTTTTGCCTCCACCAAACCCTTGTGCTGACATTAGTTGAGCTGTTGATATCATGTGGAGAAGGATGCTCACACAATGTTTTCCTCGGAAGATAAGCTCAATCTTAATTAAACAAGAAAGTTTTATAAAGTATTGCTTTCTAGCAAGTTACATTACAGCTACCACACGTGATTGGCTCTTATGAGCCATTGGGCTCAACTTCGGAGCAAATACACATTGCTACTTTACTTATTAACTGTCAACAGAAAGTACAATCACTGAAGCAGAAACTGGAGACTGTGAGATCCTTTTATCTTCTCCCAGGATCAGTCTGATGGGTGGAGGTTAACTTGTGATATTAGTCAATCCTTTCAAATACAAACTGCCCTGTACAATCTGCTCCATGTTAGCACTCCCATTTTTCATTGATTAGCCATCTCAGAATATCCCTTTATTGCTTTATTAATTATATGTTTATCGAGCATGTGTTATTTGCCTCAATTACTCTTCAAAAGTAACATCCTCATTTTCCAAGGGTTGCTCACCATAACATGGAATCGTACATGGTTCAGTAAGTAGCACTCATGCTAGGACATCAGTCTGGGGCAAGGTAAAGTGGTAACCCAAGAAGAACAGCTACAAGTTTAGGGGTTAAACCCATGCTGTTTGCATTATTTGACACCACAATTTAACCATTTAGCCACCTGGCCCCCAGCTTCAATTTTTATTTATTCTATAAGGAAATCTGTCATCCTTACCTGCTCAGGCTGACAGGAGATTCTAGACTCACAGCGAAGTGCTCAACTCCTAAGTGACCACAGAAATTTGTAAACAGCCATTTTGTTAACTCTGTCCTTTAGAGAAGGAACTCTGCCAACCTTACCAAAATGTTCTATCCATCTATGTGACTCCAGATCCACAACAATGTGACTGACTCTTAACTGGCCTCGGAAATTATTCAGAAAGCCTTTCATTTCAAAAGTGAATGTGGATGGGCATAAAAAAATACAAACATTATAAGTTGAAAAAGCTTTAAAGCACACTTTAGGAAATCTTGTTGCAACAATTATGTCCAGAGGGTTGTTCTTGCAAAAACAGCTGCTCAATATATAGATTTAACTATCTAATAGGCATTCATCAGAGGCATTTGTAATCTACGTGCAATTGGTAAAAAAAACACAGTTGAAAGTTGGCCTCGAATAAAAGTCAGATAAGTCTGGATGGCAGAAAAGAAAATGCACCCTCAAATATAAAGATGATGAGAGAATGTGGAACAATGAGAAAATGCATCAGTTCTGATTTATCAGAATCTGACAGACTGAAAACATTGTCAGTTGAGTGACATTCCAGCAATATTGATTTATTGCTCTTCGTGAGCGAATGGATATCATCTTTTAAAACAGGATTGCTCTGCTTTTAATCCTGCCAGTTTGAAACAAGATGACCTGAAAAGGTCCAAGCAAAAATGAGTCAAACCCAGACAACATTGGACTTCAAGTATTCACTAATTTACACAAATTTTATATCTTCATACTTCATTTTGTCGAGGTATAAGGTTAAATAGTTTACCATTTAAAATACAGAAACATAAAACCCCAGCTGCAATATTAAGAATTCAAAGCCAAGTGGTCTCAGAGGCACTTGCTTTCAATTATATAAAGTTAGGAGAGACTACCTGAGATTCAAGAGGGAGAAAGTGTTGATTCCTAGTTTGCATGAAGAAGCAATTTAAGAGCTGTTTTCTCTCATACATAACAATTCCATTGGTACTAGATAGTCGTGTGGTTATAACAGCTACATTATTGTGGGAATTTACACTGTATAAATACAGGACTGCCCAAAGAGAGCAATAGAAAATTAGGACTGTTACTATCTGTGGTTACATCTGTTCACTCCCAACAGATAGTTATAGAGTAGGAAATAAAAACATTGGGTCCAATAATTTACCTACCACTGCAATTTCTGTAGCTCGTAAACCAAAGCAAAATACTTAATTAATCGTCTCTTCTGTCTGTTAATGATTGCTTCCCTTCCCGTAACATTTCATGTACCAGGCCTGTCTCTTAGCAAACTCATTAATATTAATCTATTCTGCTCAAAATTCAGATAACCAAGAGGGGAGAAACTCATTCTCTTCCACTTGCTCTATGCTTTTAACTTCAGCTGGACTTTGCACAAAGGTAGTGACCTGTTTCCTTCAGCAGTAGTTCCAAATAAAATACTATCAAGAGACTGGCCCTACGTTTCTTTCATTACATATCAAATCCTGGATAATTTCAAGTTGGGAATAATGATGCCAAAATGTTATCAAAAACCTGAAAATACAGTGAAATACTCTCAACATTGTAGCATCTTGAGGCCATATGGATAAGCATTGAATTTCTATGGATTGCAAGACCAACAATTCATTATTAACTGTTTCCACATTGTAAACATGTTTACTGTTTCCAGCTGCCTTTTCAAAAAAAGAACTTAGTAGCCCCAATTTAAATGATGCAGTCATTTATATTTAGTGACAATAAGTTAATTAATTTAAATGATAAAATACCTCATTCATTCTTACAAAGTTGTAGGATCTGTGTCAGCTGTGTCTTAGACTTTGACATTATCACCAGTATTAGATGAATATGAAAGTCCTAACATTATGAAAATTTAGCCTGGCATTGTAAGCTCAGGGAGGACTGCACTGTCACTGTCACTGTCTTTAGGATGAGATGTTGTCAGAATTAGAGTTAAGTAGCTACAAATTAACCCATGACCCTACTCAAAGAGGAGCAACAAAGTCTCCTGGTTTTGTGATCAACCTTAATCCAGCAACAAATGGCACTTTTTCTGAAAAAAGAGAAATATTATAGATGCTGGAAATCTGAAACAAAAACAGTAAATGTTGGCTGGAAAAACTCAGCATGTCTGGCAGCATTTGAGGAGAAACTTACACGAAAGCAAAGGT
Source organism: Stegostoma tigrinum (assembly GCF_030684315.1). NCBI lineage: Eukaryota > Metazoa > Chordata > Chondrichthyes > Orectolobiformes > Stegostomatidae > Stegostoma > Stegostoma tigrinum. The sequence goes on from NC_081385.1 coordinate 14,544,529, forward strand.
TATCTAGTCACTTTCAGATTGTTTTCTATAATACAACAAAACTACACCTCAATGCACTTATTAGCTCTAAACCACTTTAGAGCCCCAGATTGTGAAAAGCATAGCCTAAATGAAAGGGCTTTTATTTTTGAATTGGTATCGTTCGAAGCTCTACCTGTAAAAGGTAGATTGTGTCAATTAATTTCTTTCATGTGGTGTATGAATGTGTACAAATTTTATGCTGATGTGTATAATTTCAGATCTTCGCAGATTGAGACCTATGACCCAACTGTAAAGGCATGTGGATATTACAATTTTTAAATATTATATTCCTCTTTAAAAATGATGAATTATCAAGATGGCTGCCAATAGCTCAGGAGACCTGCTACAATTCCAACAGAATATTAACCTCCTGGTGTGTTCTGAATTTAAATATAATAGGCGCAGGTCGCCCCCTTGAATGGGCATGCCTGTGAGACACTTTATGCCAGGTATTGCTAAAGGTTATTCCAAAACACAGATGCAACAGATTTGAACACTCTATGATTGTGTGTTTACCGTGTAATAAAGAAAAGCTATCAAGAGCAGCTGCTCAAAAGTGAATTGTGAAAGAGTTTTAATTGTTGACCAACACAGAGGCAATGGGCTGAACGACCTCTTTCTGTGTCCTAACTTTCCCCTGGTTCTTCGCTGAGTTTGTGATATTAAAAAGTAAGGTAAAGTTTCTATCATCTTTCTAGACCATAGAGCTGGTCTTTCTTCAAAGAGCGATGACTAATAGCGGTTTAGCCTGAGTGTTTAACCACAAGAGAGGAGAGAAGTTGAGAAAGACAGTCCATCATAGTAACTCGTGTTAAACCTGAACCAACACTGTTAGGTGTCAGTCTGAATTGCAAGCTACCCATCCAGCCAACTGAACTAACCAAGCTCCCACGACATGGGACTGATGTATTGGTAAAAATTTCAGGGTGAGGTGTGTGAATGAATATTCCTCTTTTTTAGACTATGAAAATCAGCTTCTGCTAACTTTTAAATCTGCATCCTAATGGGGGTTTGGGAACGCACATCGGCCTTTCAAAAATAAATCTATCCATCCATAAATCTATTATAGGCAAGAAGGAATGGGAATTGAGTGTTTTATCTCACTCCTGGTTCATAATATCTGGCCATAATATAATACTGAATAGGGATTACCACTTGATAATGGCTCTCAATAGGCATCGAGTTTCCAGTATGTGCTATGTAACCTAATTTAAGTAAAGCATGTATAAAGTGAAGTACCTTTGGAGTAAAGTATGTATAGAATTAACTAACTATCGAGTTAAGAACCTAAGGAAATACCTATACCAAATAAATAGTGAAACTAACTCTGCTGAGTTGGCTATGTGCTTAAGATGCCTGTGTTCTATCGATCAAAGCTAAACATCTTTTCCCAGCTCAAAGCAGGCACTTAAATGAGAAGATGATAAATGAAGTGTTTTGAAGATTCCCTGAAGTCTTCCACTAAGAATGCCCCAGAGACGTCAATGCCTCATTCAGAAGAAACCAACTTGGTGGAACCTCCTGGATGATGGGACACAATTCTTTGAGAACACCTGCCAATAAAAGGAAGTACAGGAAAGGAACCTGAGAAAGGAATGCCAGCATGTTCGAGATCAAGGACCCAATTCACCTCCTGGGAACACCAACCAAATGTGTGGTGGGAGATGCAGCTCTTGGATCAGGTTTGTCAACTACATAGGGACCTACAGAATCCATGGCCAGTGACATGATGTTCCCTAGGTGGACAATCATAGTCATTACTGAATGATTGCTGACAAAATGAATTAGCACAGGTGACTAATATGTGGGGATTCAAATCAGGCTAATAGTATTCATATATGGATTCAGTCACTGCTCATTCCAAAACTCACTGTTGTACCCTGAGCTCTAGATAATCTACAATATTTATGACTTTCTCATTAAAATTCAATTAATATAAAATAATCTCTGAAGGAAAAATCTCCATTGTAACACTATGATCCTTTCAAGGCTCTGGACCATGAGATAATGACAGGTCTACACAACAAGACACATAACTATCAGTGACATTAACACTAGGAAGGATTTCACCACAAGGTCAAATCATGTGGAGCAGAACCATGATTTTAACATATTGTCACAACAGTCAACTCTACATCCCAGTGAGAGATCCCATTGAAGGCCCCAATTATCAACCAAATGGACCCTCCAGATCATAATATCTCTTGCTATTAGTTAGAATAAACAACCTTCTATTATACATAACAAAAACATTGGAAAGCAGATGTGAATAAAGCTAGGCCATGAATGTATATTACCTGCCTCCAGGATTTAAAGAATGCAGAATGGCTAGTTGTCTTTCATCTGGGGCATTCACTCATTGATGATTGGTTATGGAGCTGTTGTGTACACCAATGAGCAATCAGAACCACATTCCCCATTGAGGAGAAGGTCTATGGCACTCTACTTGTAGATCCAAACTGATAACGTATATATTTCTCAAGCATTGAACAAGTCAGTTTAAAGCATAAGTAAGCAAACCAGACTTAGAAACGCAAACTTAAGGAGCTTTTTCACATTAGAAAAGGCAAGCACAGGAAGAGGTCAAATACAATTTAAAGAAAAATAATTGCAAAATACTTTTCTTTGTCAAGCAATATTCTGACATATATTTATTACATTGGATTTGTATTTTTGAACTTTTTTCTTCAATCCCTGTTTGAAGTATTCGCTTAAGAATCTACAAAATGGGAAGCAGGCCCAGTTTTTTAAAATTAATTTGCAAAGCAAACACAGCTAGAAAGGCCGATATTTGTAAGCCTTTCATAATGCCCTTGAAGCATAATAGTAGTCATCATAGCCCCAGAGAACTAGTCAATTATTAGAAAAAGATGACTGGTTCAGAGATAGCGGGAACTGCAGATGCTGGAGAATCTGAGATAACAAGGTATAGAGCTGGATGAACACAGCAGGCCAAGCAGCATCAGAGGAGCAGGAAAACTGATGTTTCAGGCCTAGACTCTAAGAAGGGTCTAGACCTGAAACATCAGCTTTCCTGCTCCTCTGATGCTGCTTGGCCTGCTGTGTTCATCCAGCTCGACACCTTGTTATCTGAAGAGATGACTGGTTGTTTGTTTAATTTGAGGGTTACTATGGCTTAGGTTAGGGACATAGTTGAGAAGATGGGATCTTTGTGGTGACATGAACAGGTGTGGGAATTAAACCCTGTTGCCATAATCCTGCATTGCAAACCAGCTGTTCAGCCAATTAAATTAACTGACCCTCTAACCCATATGAGAGTGGGCTGCCTCCTACAGTCCATCTCATAGTGTATCATACGTATGAATTATGTTGATAAATTTATATTTCTGCTAGGGAGGGAGTTCCAGGATATTGAATCCATGACAGTGAATGAACAATAATATGGCGCCAAATCAGATAGCGTGTGGCCTGAAAGGGAATTTGGAGGTGCAGGTGTTCCCTTCTATTTGTTTCTGAATACAATATCTCCCGTTGTATCCTTTCAGAAAAGTTTGTCCAGAAATTTGTTGGAACTGGAGGGACGAGAAGATCTGGATCTGGTGAAGAGGCCAATGATATATCTTCTTAACAAATGAGATCAAATGATTGAGAGATAAAATAGGAAAGGTGAAGGAGTAGAGTGAACTAGATAGGATAGAAAGAAAAATAATGAGAGCGAGGATAAGTTTCGATTGAAGGAGAAAAGTTAATATAATTTAAAACTTATGTTTTTAACACCTCCAATAACAATTCACACTTTATGAGTCCTTACCTAGCAGTCTTCACTTTCAGTGCAAGTGAGGAAAATTTCTAATCATTAAAAAATGTCACATCATTTAATATGTGCTTGAACCTTTAATTATTATGTTAACTTTGTGATTGGCCTAATAAATATTTAATGCAAAATTTCCAATTGCATGAAACTCAAGGTGAAATGGAAGGGGAGATATTGTTTGGACAGTGCTAATGGTAAAGGGTACAAATCATCTGTAACCTTTTGCAAGTTGAAATTCATGGAGTATGTCTTCCCTGCCAATTCGGACATTAATAATTGTTCACATGCCATTAAATTTAGTAAATTCTAAACTTTAGTCAATGGATACAATCTAAATCCCAAATTACTCATCACCTACACCCAGCAAAGTGAGGTTTAACGTTGGAAACAAATCCATTGGATTACTCTTACTCAATACATTTTGTTGGATTTTAAGCTCTAAATTGGGCTTAAAGGTGGGAGGAGATCCCATGTTCAACAAATGGCCACCCACCCCTAACGTGTCTAAAATTTTATGATGGGAACAGGTGATCATGGAGTCATCATGCAACCTGCCCAAACTGGGACCATTGAGCTCCTTAGTGCCCCTTAAGAGCCTCATCCCAATGCTGCCATTTTATCTGCAGCAGGATTATTATGGCTAACGTACAAATCAAGTGGCAATCTGACAGCTTTTTCTGTTTGTTCTGCTGTTGAAGAAGAGGGAATGAATATGCCTCAGCACTTATTGGAAGATGTTAACGTTGACAGGTGACTTCAGAAACCAAGCAAGATGCAATCCCATGTGCTTGTGATATTACAGATTGTGAAGATTGCTTTAGTGCACTGACTAGTTCACTTTTGATTCATCCCTTAACTATGTCTTTTTTTCTGCCTGTCTTGTGTGAGTAGGGCTAAAATCAAAGAAGATTGGATTTAAATTATGGACAATGATTAGATTACTTTGTTGTTTAACTTTTCTCTGCTAAAGCTACTGTATCATTCATAAATTGTTCATTCTTTCATTTAAACTGTAAACTTGGTGTCTGGTAATTGTTTACCACAAAGTCTAGTATTGGTTATTTAAAATGTCTATTCAGGAATCATTGGAGAAATTTCAGGGTCATTGAGTATTTTAGTTTTACTGTGTTGCAAGTACAGGGGCACGGCGGCTGATTTGGTTTGGTTGTCTGCCTTCATGTTGTAACATCTGAAAGCAGTAAACACTTCTCCCAGCATTAAGTTACTGAAGGACAGCTGTCAGGATGGTGGGTGGGTTTACCACCTATTGTTTTTTGCTGGGATGAGGTGTTGGGGTACAAGGGCCATCACACAGTGCCCAACTCATGATGCTAGATATTTAAATAACCATGCAATAAAAACAATCAATAAGCACAGAATAGCTAACTAACATCTAAGTCAAGGAAACAACATTGTGTTTAACCATTCTATTGAAAAATCAGCGACGCATCGAGGACAAACCTGTTCAGGTTAGCAGGTTAGTCGCAAGAGAATTTGGATCTTATAAGTCTTCTTTGTAGCTGTAAAACAGTATCACAAAGAGTTTTATTCCAATCTCTGGAGATAATTGTTTAAAATTTCCTTGAAAGAGTAGATGGTCTCCGATCTTGAATGGAATGACTATGGAGCAGCAATAGATAGGGTTCTAATCTGCTATGTGTTTTAAATTTCGCAATCATTAACAACTTCAATGATATGACAATTTCAGCCATTTGCTCCGTGGATTGCTTGGTAGCTCAGCAAGTGAGATGAAGCAGTCGTTTTGCTACATAGCAGAAGGCCAATGGGATTGTGGCATTGAGATTAAGTGGACAAAAAAAACGCGCATTAAGGCAAACGTTATCTCACAGCAAAATAAATTTAACAGTTTCATGTAGAATTCCCTCTGCCCTCTGTCAATTTGAAAATGTTAAGGTAGATAGTAATTTAATAAGGACGAAATACGGATTGTAGATAATAAAACCTTAAGTGGAACTAGCCCATTCATCCACTTTAATAGTGCTAATGTCAGTGATACTTCATACAATGGTCAGCAACCCATGACTGCAGCCTGAATGGGTATTAATTTCAACTTTTGATTTTAGTAATTAATTACTTTCTTCAAGATAATGCTTAGAGAACAACCAAAATAAAGTTTACAGGCTGAATCTTTGACCTGCTAGTGTGCTTTGTTTCTAAACAAACGTCAAGTTATAATGTTAGAAACTATCAGTGTGTTAGGATCTCAGCAGAAACCTGCTGACCTCCATATTTTGGTAAATAACACCACCATGGCACAAGCATGACTGATACTAATAAATGTTAACTGTTCTTAATCACAGTTTTAAACCTGGAAGAGCTTTACATCTACGTGCAGGTGTTGGTTTAGCTGTATAATTAGTTTGCAAAGTAACATAACGCTAACAGCATGTGTTCAATCCCTGCACAAGCTGAAGTTATCATGAAAGACTATCCTTCTCATCTTCTCCCCTCAGTTGAGATATGGTGGCCCTCAGGTTAAGTGACCATCCGTTGTCACTCTGTAATAAGAGAGTGGCCCTATGGATTGGTAAGACAATGGTGACTTGACTTGACCTCTAAGTGTGCAGGTTTCAGGAGCTTCCAGGAGTTTTCCAGATTGTAAAATGTAAATGAAGTTGATTGGCCTGACCCTGTGCAAACATAAGGCAGGCAAGCCTTTAAATAATGAAATATGGCAGTGCCATCATGGTTCAAGTGCAAAAGCTTTGCTCATTGTACATGCTCCAAGAGTGTTTTCTCTGCTTCAGAAGTGATCTCCAACATTTATATTAATGTGGAATTCCTTTGCCTTTGATCTTCACTTCTCAGCTGTCAGGTTTCAGCGGAGCATAGACACTGCTTATACAGCTGTACTTTAGACTTCTGACGATGAATAAAAGGAGCTGGAGGATTCTTCTCTCCAACCACTTGCAGTTCCACATCACAGAGGTCACAAACACAGAGCACAAGTGTTTATTCGATAAACACTAAAGAAATGTGACTATTCGACACTGAAGTGAATATTCTGTTGCATCTACTATTATGGTTTTAAAAATGCAGATAAAAGCAGTTAAAATGTCATACTTGGAAATAAATATACTGGTCGTATAGGAGTTCTATTTTGAGGTATACAAGATGTGTTGATTCAGTACTCATTATTAGCCAATTGCAGTGGTTCTCCTTCTGGTAATACTTCTGTGTAAAGCAACTCCTGTGACTTCAGTGAATCAAAAAGCGTGCCCCTCCTTGAGCTGCTTTATGTATCTGTTCAGGTGCCTTGATTAATATCCTCTGGGTTTTGCAGGCTCAGAGGATAAAACCAAGGGCTGTTTCATCTACATCAAGTGCAGGAGTCAACTCACCAACATGGAGACAAAAAGACATGTGAGATCTGCCTTTGAGAGGTGTGTTTGGGGTAGTTTTTTTAAAATTTCATTCTTGGGACATTGGTGTTGCTGGCTTGGTGAACATTTATTGTCCATCTCTAATTATCCAAAGGACAGTTAAGAATCATTTCAAACGGCATTGATCTTGTGTCCAAGGTTCCCATTCTTCTCCTATCCACAGGGAGCAGAATCTCCCTGTGTTTAAAGTTGAGGGAAAAACAATGTTTCAAGCAGAACTGATGCTGTTAAAGCATGCCATTCGGGAACATTATCTGTGGACCGCAATGAAACCTTTGTGCATGGACCTTGTTATCGCCTGCTTGTTCGCTAAGTTCAGGAAGGCTTGAATTCTTCTGTTCAAGACCTCACAAGGTCCCCTTTAGTAATGAAGCTGAAACAGAGTGCAAAGGATCCTCATGCCTAACACTTAAATTGCTCATGAAATGTGGAATCAGATGCACAGCTTAAAAGTCAACTGACAAAGGCATTGATGACACCTTTGGGTTCCCTTTGGGCAACTAATTTCCCACATTGCTAGCCAAGATTCAGAGATCAAAGGTAATTTTTTTTCATAAGTGAAGGAATAAAGTCTATTTAATAAGACATAATGTTAGTGTTTCACATTCACATGATTCAATCTTGAAACTAAATTTGACTGAACAGAAAATAATAGAATCAGCACAATCACAATTGCAAACACTCCTGGTATATCATTAACCAAACTGGGAGAAAAGTAATGGATGAGTGTCGGTCATGATTGAAGGCTGGAAATTCTGATTTAAATGTCTGTTGTAGATGGATCTGACCAAAAGAATTTATGTAAAACAGGACTTAAAAGCAAAGAATTTAATCAAGGTTTGTAGGATTAATAAAATTGAAAGCAAATACAAGTCAAGAAAGGTTAAAGCACAACTAATTTGCCTCATTTCAGCTTTGATGGCTTTAGCTTTCGTTAAATTGAGAAACAAATGTGATGGATGAAGTGTCAATGTTTGTGAGGCAAGATAAAGTTAAAAGTAGCAATAGAAGTAGCAGGATAAACTCAAAGCTGTTGGGCTTTCTGCCTTCAGAATGTGACATCACCAAACTGGATTGAAGAGGTGAAGGGGAAGATTTCTATTCACCCTATACCTCAAGTCCCCAAACAGTCAGAGGAATTCTGAATTCTCCGGGAATTCTACTTGTAGGGCATACATGTAATTCAGTGGAAACCTAGTTCACAGAGACTTAAGTGTGAGCATCCTGTTATGGACTGAATAAAAGCCTAAAAAAAAGACTGCAATCAAAATCATTAGTTAATAGGAATTATCATGGAATCTTGGAAAGTTGGCAAAATGCTTCATTTCCTTGATCTTAGAGATATTGACTCTTTGATTGCTGTCAGACAGTTTAGGTGAGGATTTCTGCTCTTTCTGAGAATTATTGACATTCTTCTAATGCCGGGTGGTTGATCTCGAAAATGCTCAATTTTCATTTCCCCAGTGGTCAAGAACAGTTTGAGTAAATGAACTTTGAAGCCCAGAGGATAAATTTTCTAGACCTCCCCCTCCCTGTCCTCTCTGACATGCAGAACTACCACACTCCTTTGCTGAGAGATATGTGACCCTTCTTTTAATGAACCTGCTATTCTAATAAACAAAGGTAGCAATTTTTAAAAAAAAGTTTACAGACAAGGGTGTCACAGGCAAGGCCAGTATTTATTCTCTATTTCTAACTCAGCTTGAGAAGTTAGTGGTGACCAACTACTAGAGCAGCTGTGACCTGTGGGGAGAACCCACCATGCTGTCAGGAAGAGATTTCTGCAATTTTGACCTTGAGACAGTGAACAAAAGGCAACATAATTCCAAGTCAGGAATGGGAACCAGCAATTTGCAATGTCCACAAGCATTTCACATTCTCACACTGACACCTCACACTCACGAACTGCTTTGCTCAGCATGAAACTGTGCTACACCACCCAGGAAAGTCTGAAGTTTAATTGTCACTGTGAACTCACTAAAGGTGTATAGGATGGTCTGAAGGGCTAAAATTTTCAATGATATTCAACTGCTGTAAGACCTCGAATGATTCCTGTGAGTATTCCTTTTCATGCCGCAGATGGCACAATCAAAACTTTTTTCCTGAACTTGCAAGCAGCTTGTATTCTCCATCTACTTTTCTGTGCTGGCTGTTTGTTACACCGTATGAGAGGGAGAGTTTCTTTCTGAGTTTTTGGACTTCACCTTGGACCAGGATCATGAGCAGTGCCAGAAACAAACCTAAACCTCCAGACCAGCCATTGATTGATGGGTCCTCAACCTGCAGGAGAGCGTAAGGCTCATTGCTTTCTTTTCCTTATATTTTCTTTTTTTATAAATTACTTAATAGATGGTCATACTTCAATCTTATTTTCTTTTTCTTTTTCACTTTTTATTATTACTTAATAAATGTTCATATTGAAGTGAATGGCTATTGTTAGTCTTCTCTTAACTACGTTTAAACAAATCAAAAAAGAACCATATGGAATATACCCTGTGATCCAAGACATAAGGTCAAGTGAATAGCGTAGCAAATCCATAGGAAAACAAGCCTATCAGCTAAAGTCCTTGACTAATATCAACGTCCAATGGTCTCTGTTGGGAGCAATGTCTGTTCGTAGATCAGGTGAGGCGAGATTCAGGTCTGGTCATGGGAAATCTCTACAGCTAAACAATGGCCGTTCAACAACAGACAGTTATAAACTTGGCACTCCTGAATGTTTCCACAATAATAGTATGAAGGTGAGCATTTTGGTCTCTCTGTCAAGTATATATGAGTGGGATAAGCTTAATGATCACATGAGTGACATTCAGGCCTATCTTGGAGAAGGCAGGCTGTAAAGCCATATCCAGATCACTTAGCAACAGCTGTGATATGAAGCACTTATTTGTACTTTTTAGGAAATATATCTTAAAATGTTGCAATGATTCCTCGACTCAAGCCAGGACTTGAAGTATTAGATACATGTCTCTGTACACAGACTGCAACAGCAGTGTCAAAGATCAGACATGTCTACAACGCCTCCCAGTTAACATTCTATGTATATAATCTTGTTTTCAGATAAAGAACCTGCATTATTGTTTAACCAATCGTTGACATGTCATTGCCACTTGTGCAATAGATAGATACATTTAACAGCAAGTGTTAGTGTAGCAACCAAGAATACTATGGAGTAGTAGGAGCTGTTCCAGGTAATTAATTGACTGACACAGAACTTCACACTAGCGATAGTGAGAAAAATATAGAGCTGCAGGCCTTTTTTACATTGTTGGTGTTGGAATTGTTAAAACTGAGTTCCACTGTCAGAATTTTAAAAAATACATCAATTTGCATTCCTGTTAGGTCGATGTTGCTAGATAGGTCAAACCACTTGGATTCCTTCGATTCTGACCTCTTAGAAGACCCTGATTTCCTTTGCTCCATCACTGGCAGCTCTTCTTTCAAAACATGCTGTAAGCTCTATAATTTCCACTCAACCCTTCCCCTAAAAGTTCTCTCTGATACCCACTATTTAGAAACAGTCCACAGTATACGCCACCTGCCATACATTCTATTTAACCTTTCCTTAGCATCCAGTTTTCATACTTGATCTAGAGAAAAGTGAGACAATAGTGAAACTCAGAAGCAAACTGCCAACTTGTGAAGTAAGCTCCAATTCACTGAATACTTCAACTAAGAGTTGTAAATATTTTTCAGTGGGATTTTGATGCTTTTAAAAATGTGGGAACAGCAAGGTATTCAGGTCCACAGGTTTTTTGATTACTTCCCTCATGGGATGTAGGCATAGCTAGCTGGGCCAGCATTTGTGGTCATCTTTTGTTGCCTTTGAGAAGGTGGTGGATTGCTGCAGTCCATGTGCTGTTGGCAGACCACAATGCTATTAGGGGGGGAATTCCAGGATTTTAACCCAGCAACAATGAAAAAAATATGTTTCCATATGTCAGGATAGTTATGTGAGTATTACCAAGAATCTTCGACTTTGTTCTTCCGGATGGAAGTGGTTGTGAGTTTGGAAGGCTGTCTAAGAAGCCTTAACAAATGATAAATATAGTGGACAAATGTTGTTCAACTGTAGGTGATTTCCAAATTTCTTTCCCAAAATTTTTACTTGTTCTTCATCTCCCCCAGGAGCTTGGAGAATCATGGGAGTCATAGAATCATACAGCACAGAAGCAGGCAGTTTTGTCCAATCAAACCATGCCAACCGTAATCAAAAACAAACTAGCCTCACCTGCCTGCAGTTGCTCCATATCTGTCCAAACATTTCTTATTCATGCACTTATCCAAATGTCTTTTAACTATTGTAACTGCACTGCATCCATCACTTCCATTGGAGCTTCATTGCACACATGAACCACAGTCTGTGTAAAAAAGTTGACTGTCAAGTCATTATTAAATCTTTCTCGTCTCACTTTAAAAATAAGTACCCTAGTCATGAAATTCCTTACCCCAGGGAAAAGACACCTTGTTATTCAGCTTATCTATACTCCTCATGATTTTACAAATCTCTATAAGGTCACCTCCTCATCCTCCTCCGCTCCAGTGAAAAGAAGTCCCAGACTATCCAGCCACTCCTTATAACTTAAACCTTAAAATAATACCAACTAAATCCTGGTAAATATTTTCTGAGCCCTCTTCAGCTTAATAATATCTTTCCTATAACAGGGCAATCAGAACTGCACATAGTACTGAAGAAGAGGCTTCACCAACGTCTTGAGCAATCTCAACATGATGTCCCAACTCAAAGGTCTGAGCTCAGAGATAGTAGGAACTGCCGATGCTGGAGAATCTGAGATAACAAGGTGCAGAGCTGGTTGAACACAGCAGGCCAAGCAGCATCAGAGGAGCATGAAAGCTTCAGTTTCAGGCTTAGCCCCTTCTTCAGAAGACACTTCCTAATGTCCTAGGGCTTCCACCCTATAACTGCAACTTAGAAAAACAAGAGAACATTGGGCACTGGCCAATAGTCCATCATTATCACTAGCAGCAGGTAGAAGAGAAAGTTAGTGTCAATGATTGCATCATTCTGGACTATTGACAAATGCAGTGTAGCACTAATACAAAAAAAACTTGTATTCGTATTGCATTCTTAATGTGGTAAAATATTCTTTCTTTCTTAATACTCTACCTTAATCTATCTCAGGAACAAAACATATTATATTAAAGAGATAGCTTTCAGATCAGTTTTACTACTCATACATTATTCTTACACATCTATATGTAAAATATGATCATTTCTTTCTTCATCACTCTGTTGTCACAAGCAGGGAAGAGGAGTTTTATCAATCATGTCTATCAAAATGAAATTTTCTGGTGTTATGGAAAGGAACACTTCCTGCTGATGACCACAAATCATTCACAGATTGTCAGAGGGGATTGAAGACTCATGCCACTAGTCGAACATCAGAAACTGGAAGTCAGGTTCCAGTCAAGCAGAACCTTCTTGTAAAATGCAACCAATGCTGACGCTGACAAAATTTGAAAATATTCCATAAGTCAGGCAGCAGCAAAGGACGAATTCTGAGGGCATTCACAGGTGGGGACTTCAGCAAGACAAAGGGCAATTTTTAGAACTTTTGAGAATTCCACACAGAGAGAAAAAAAAACTCTGTAAACTGTAATCTGACTTAAATCCTGAATTTGTCCAGGTAAAACAGTTTACCACCAACAGAATCAAATACTAATGCAACCAGGGAATAGTTGAGGCTAATTTGCATAATAAGTAAATGCCATTGTCAGGTGGATTTTGTGGCGATATTTGATGCTTTAAACACAGTTCAAAAGCAGTATAATCAAATGGTTTGCTGTTTAAATTTACATAAAAATATTCTCTTGGGGATACTGTAGTTTAAGCACACCAGCGTTAAATGTATTTTTGGAGCCAAATACAAATTAATAAGATCCATCTGCTTATCTTTCATCTTTGTTTCTGTGGAAATACAATTCCACAGATGATTCTTTTTTTTTTAAAAAAGCAGTCTCTACCCTTGGGCCTTTTCATGAGTCAAAAGAAAAATGATTTTAAAAATTGGACAGCTGACGAGAAATTCTTACCACATTATTGATAAAACCCAAATGGTGGGAAAATTTACTTCCAAATTCAAGGATAATGTGAAAGACTTCAAGAAAACTCGGAGCAAAAATTGTAAGTAAAATGAGGAAAGAAAATCAGATGGATAGAACAGACAATAGGATAGGATCTAAAATGAGGTACAGCTTGACAAACAAGTATGGTGAACTATGGGTGGTAGGAGAAATCTTCAGGCGAGAATGCTTTCAGAACATCAAACCCATGATCTGAAAATGAGAAAGTTTTTCAGGAGAGTTTTTGTTTTGAGAAGGAAGGGAGATGAATAATTGATTCCAACTATTTTCCTTAAAATATTATTTTTAGAATGTGTTTGTAAAATCAATAATGACACTAAATTTTGCTTTTTCACAAATTCATGTATTAAATGCTACAATATCTTGGTAAAGATTTATTTGTGAGATTACAATAGATCCAAGATTAAGAAGCCACAGGTTTTTAATTATTTGCTACAATGAAATCAAATATACAAGTGCAAAGAATTAAAAATTAGATAACAAAATCTCCGAATTGTCGGAGTAGATATAATAGGAATAATCTTATCTCACAAAATTACTGGAATTAAGATAAATAACTTCATTTCTACAAATCAATAATTTAATCCCTCTCCAGTGTGTGCTCCTAATGTAACTGCAGAAGATATTCAGCCTGGAGAAATGAGTGTACTTGTTATGACAGGGAAGGTTAACAGCAAACATTTAGAAGCAACATGTTAGGCATGTATGTGCATCAAGGTCAAGGCTGATAGGTGTCCGCCAGGAGAAATAAATCATACATAAATTCATACACAAACAAAGGTTTCAGATGTTCAAGTAAATCTGGCCATCTGGTCAATTGTCTCACCTGAAATTTGTCTTTTCTCTGGATTGGGTTTCAAATCACATCAATACCATAATGTGCACACTGTTTTTCGGTATGCAAGACGTAGAATCAGTTGCAAACAGTAATTACTAACAGTGATTACTCCCACTCTTATACTGTCCTTGGATATCAATAATGGTATATTTGACCAATTGAGTAAGAGAGAGAAAGAGTCAACATTAACGCTGTAGCAATCACCTTTCCGCATACAGGAATCAGCATTTGTGTGAGACTAATGTACTTAGCTGTACAATTCTACTCATTTGAAACAGAGCAAATGTTGCAACATAGTAACAGTTCAATTGTCCTACTAGCGAGCTAGTCTCTCATTTAAGTGAGACAATGGGGTGGTGGTTTAACCTGACAGTTGCACACCTCAGGCGAGGGTAATGTTGACAAGGAGAGTTCTTTGTGATAACCTCAGCTAGTGCTGCAATTGAAACCATACTGTTAGCTCCACAAACCAGCCATCTAGGTAACTGAGCTAACCAACTCCTCACAATATAGCATTCTAAGTTTGAAGTGTGGAACTTTCTGTTTCTGTCAAGTAGAAACCATTGCTGAACTTTGACTTGACATTGTTCTCCAGCTGTATTCCCTACTTATACTCGCAATCAGTTGGAGACACATTTCACTTGTGAAGCTTCTTCTGGAGCTGCTGATCCGTTAAACTCTGTCTCTTCAGGAAACAATTGGAGGCACCATACGCAATGGGTGACCTGTGGCACCATTAGAGGAAGCAACAGGTATTTATCTAAATTTTACTTCCAATGCTTTTGCAGCACAGAACTGAACATGTGTTCATTTTTACACAATTAGCATCAAGAGGATATAAATCATTGTTTATATTAATATCGGTAATTCGCCAAAAACTTACTAAAGAGAAAGAGAATTTGCAAATTCTGTCTACTTTGTCCTATTTTATTTTATTTTTAAATGACAAACGGATTGGAATGCTGGGAGGGAACAGTGGAAATAAACAAAAGTGTCATATTATATCTAGTTGCCATGGGATACTGCTGTCTCTACTCACAGGTTGATTTACAACCACAGACACCCTTCGTATAGGGTTAATCCATTTCATTTGAAGAGGTGTGTGTTTTAAATGGACTGAAAAGGTTTTCCTTTTGAGCAAGCCATTTAACTGTGGTGATAGCTGTGACAATCAAGGTTATTATTTGAATTTACTGCACTATCTTTACTGACAAAACAATAAACTAATGGAAGTAAGGAGGAACATTGGATCAGGTGTAAATAACAGAACCTGATTCATAGGCACGTACCATAAATACAACACTGCTGCAAATCTTTGTTGCACTTCAGGACAACAAGTGTCGACTATATAAAAGCAAATAGGCTGAAAGAAAATTCTTAACACTTTAATGTGTGAACAAGGTACTCTGGTCCAATTGTCTCTTGCGTGCAATTTGAGTGGATCATTGTCTTGAAAAGTGAGCAGAGCTCATCGATCTTTGGTATCTTCCGTTTACTGCACTCTAGTGGAGAGATTGCATGTAAAATCATAATCAAAACCATAAGCAATGCTCAAAGGTTCGGGTTTCAAATTACACCAAGACCGTGATGAGTGCAGACACCACTTATTGCAGAATTTTAACTGAAAACAGACTGGTATTATTTTTCCACTGGTCCTTACTATGACGACTAGTAGTATCTAAAGGGGAGCAGATCGTTACACCTGTTATTTATAGTTTAGCAGAGTGAGATAAGATCACATGAGGGATGTTCAAGTCTGTAAGGAACAAAGAGGGTTAATAAGTGGTAATTGTTCTATTAAAAAATAACCATATCAGAATATCTTGCAACTACTAGGGCAACAAGTAGCTGTAGGATAAAGTTGTAGAAGATTTCTATGCTCATTAATAAGACATAGGTGCCACTCGCTAGGTTAGCATCTGTTGGCCAGCCCTAACTGTCCTCAAGAAAGTGGGGATGAGCCACCTTCTTGAATTGCTGTAGTTCAAGAGATGTAGGTACATTCACAATGCTGATACGGAGCGGGGTTCAAGATATTGACTCTGCAACAGTGAAGGAATACAATATAGTTTCAAACCAAGGTGGTGCGCGGCTTGGAGAAGAACTTACAGGTGCTGGTGTTCCATGCACTGGCTGTCCTTGTCCTTTTAGGTGCTAGATTTGTGGTTTGGAAGGTGCTGTTGATGTTTCTCAAGTCAATCTCATAGATAATACACACCGTTGTGTATTGCTGGTGAAGGAGTGAATGTTGAAAGTTGTTGATGCAGTGTCAGTCAAGTTGACTGTTTTATCTTGAATGGTGACCAGCTTCTTAAGTTTTGTTGGAGCTGCACCCATCCAGGCAAGTGAGGAGTGTTCCATCATGCTCTTAATTTATGACTCGTAGATGGTGGATAAGGTTTGAAAAATCAACAAGTGAGTTATTCACCTGAAGTTTCTCAAATTCTGACCTGTCCTTATCGCCATAGTATTTATACAGTTGGTTCAGTGCAGTTTTTGGTTAGTTGTATGATATGAATGTTCCTTGCCACATACCAGCATGACTATTGTCCAGGTCTTTCTGTGTTTAAAAGTGGAAAGTTTCAGTATCTAAGGAGCAACAATTGATGCTAAACTTTGCACAAACTGAGCTTACGATGAAGTATTAATGAAGCAGCTGAAGTGGAAGATGAAGCACTGTGGCTCAGCGGTTAGCTCTTCTGCCTCATAGTACCAGAGACCCAGGCTCAATTCCAACCTTAGCTGACTATCATGCTCTCCTTGTGTCTGTGTGGGTTTCTGCGAAGTGTTCCAGATTTCTCCCCCAGTCCAAAGGTGCGTACATTAAGTGGATTGGTCATGCTAAATATAGGGTTACAGGAATAGGATGGGAGATTGGGTCTGGGTGGGATGCTGTTCAGAGGATCAATGCAGGTTTGATGAGCCAAGTGGCTTCTTTCTGCACTGTAGGGATTCTACAATGGTTGATCCTAGAATACAGCTCATACAGTGACACCCTGCAGCTAGGTAGCTGACCACCACAATAATCTTCTTTGTGCCAGGTTTAATTCCAACTAGCCAAAAGTTTTCCCCTTGATTCCAATATCTTGCAGATCCTTTGATGTTTCTTCAAATTCAAAATCTGCTTTGATATCAAGAGCAGCCTCCCTCAGTTAACTCTTGAGCTTAGCTCGTTGCTTGGGCCCAGGCTGTAATGTAGCAGGAACCCAAACAGAGCAGCAGTGAGATGTATTGATAGGGTAGTAATTGGCCATTTGGATTTGTCTTGCTTGTTCTGGAAAAATAATTAAGGTGACTAGCTAACCATCTTGGAGCTTGATGTTAGGGATAACCTGTAGGTCTATCTTATATGGTTAATGCTAACATTGAGATACTGTTATCAGAAAATGTCTTTTAAAATATATGTAACTGATATACCTTTTTTTAATGAAAGGATGCATTAGCATTCCTGTTAGCCCAACTATTGCAGAATAGGCTTAGTTACCTTTTACTGCTCCAATTCAGGGCTATTGAACATCGTTGATTTTCTTAGTTAATTGTTGTTGGTTAGGTTTTTACCTGTCTTGTCTTAAGCTCACATATTCAGACCCCACCTTCTCAGAGCACACATTTTAAACATTCTCTACCTCTCTCCTTTAACATGTTTTTTTGTAGAAACCTACATCTTTTGCCAGGTTTTTATCCAATATTTTACGTGGATTAGTGTCAGATATTGTTTAAAACCGTTCCTATGAAGCATGGATTCTTGATGATGTCAAATGAGCTTTATGTAGGCACGCTGATTTTGTTAATGAGCCAGTAAAGCAAACTGCTTTCTCAAATGCCCACTCAGTCTGTCATAGCAGGTGCTGCCACACAGGGAGAGTCCAGTACACAGTCTCTATCATGAATGCACTGCTTACAGCTTCAACAGAGTTTCTGACCATCCTGGGCTCTTCAGGGAGGGACACCAAACAAAGTGGAAAAAGAACTGAGGGCAGCAGCTGAATGGTTCTGCCAACCTCCTGGCTTTGCAAACAGGTTCAATCCTTTCCAATGCCCCAGGGCTTCCACTCTACAACTGCAACTTAGAAAAACAGGAGAACATTGGGCACTGGCCAATGGTCCATCATTATCACTAGCAGCAGGTAGAAGAGAAAGTTAGTGTCAATGATTGCATCATTCTGGATGACTGACAAATGCAGTGTAGCACTAATACAAAAAAAACTTGTATTCGTATTGCATTCTTAATGTGGTAAAATATTCTTTCTTTCTTAATACTCTACCTTAACCTATCTCAGGAACAAAACACTATCTTAAAGAGATAGCTTTCAGATCCGTTTCACTACTCATACATTATTCTTACACATCTATATGTAAAATATGATCATTTCTTTCTTCATCACTCTGTTGTCACAAGCAGGGAAGAGGTGTTTTATCATTCATGTCAATCAAGTTCAAAATTTTCTGGTGTTATGGAAAGGAACACTTCCTGTTGATCACCACAAATCATTCACAGATTGTCGGAGGGGATTAAGACACATGTCACTAGTCTAACATCAGAAACTGGAAGTCAGGTTCCAGCCAGGCAGAACCTTCCTGTAAAATGCAACCAATGCTGACAAAATTTGAAAACATTCCATAAGTCAGGCAACTTCTGTGAAGAAACATGGGTCAATGAAATGCTGCCACTTCTGTTGAAAAGAATCCTATTTGCATTGTGGGTCTTGTTTAGTAACTGCAACACTAATGATCCACTTTAAGAATTCAACCAATATGGGCAAGAGACAAACTCCCAGCCGTAAGACACTCAAATGTTAACAGATGGGGAAATCAAACTGAATTTGCATTTCATGCATTCTCAAAACTAAAACAGTGTGATGTTCAACCTCTGCAACTTACAGTATGCTTTATTCTGGAATAGATCAAGCCCTGACTCTGGATGACACCAGGAGTTACCATATGCATTGATACCCACCTTGTGGTGGGTGCTACAATAATAGCACCCCCCACACCTGTTAGAAATACCAAAGCCATTCAGAACACATCAAATCATGGTTGGCCATGTCAATGGCAATACATACTAAAATTGGTGTGGAACAATGCCATAGCTACAAACGTCATAACAGAAGAGAGCATTTTTGTGAAATTGGCCAGTTGAGAGAGTGGAATTTTAACAAATCAGATATAATATAACACTGTAGCTGGTGAAAATGTCTAATTTCCAAACTTGGAACTGAAAAAGATTATTTATTATGGGAAGAAAACAACTTAATCAAGGATATTTCATAAACTGTGAATTCCTTTGAGCTTCAAAATACATTGAGTATTTCAGAGAATTTCTCAATTTCGCATTTTCTATACCTCCTTAGGTGTGGCATAATTGCAAAGAACAGTGGTGAAAATTAATCTCTGGAAGTGAATATAAGATAACAAGTAGAAGAGGCAGCTGATCCAATACCATCTGCTTTGTACCATCACCAAGAGGAATTTCTAACTCGATGTGTTGCTGATGATACTGAATATTTGATGACAATTATTGCCTGTCTTGATAAAGGTTTATGATTGAAGTTTATGGGCATCTCGCTAATCAGATTTCAGAGCTGAAATTTTCTTTTTATAAAAAAAAATCAAAAAGAAAAATAATTTTGAAATGATATTGGAATCTTTTAACAGATTTATTTCTCGAAATCGTATATCAAAATTTAATACATTCAAATGATTTTCCGCAGTGTGCAGAATTCCTCGGGTAAGGCACTTCTCCTCTTCATCTACTTAAATTAATTAGCTACTTTTGCTCTGGAAATGGTTATTCAGCTTTGTGATCTCTGACTACTTCATAGTTCACATGCAAGCTTCGTATAATTTAAGGACAGGATGTTTCTCTCTATGAGAAACTGTCTTTCCAAAAAACAGAGACTGTGTTTTGTATGGTCCTAACATAGATGGTTATTTCTAAGCTTTCTACTAGTTGCTTGCAAAAATAAAACTTAACTCACAACGTCCCCGGTTTAAAATCTGTTTAAGTTAGCCGTTGCTCATTTATCAATTTGACAAGGCTATGGAAACTTTCCCCTTCGAGGCTATGGGCAGAATCTTGTGTGCCCAGAGGTGGCTTGTTAGGAGGCAGAAAGGCAATGTGACTCATTGCAGTGTTGGAAGAACCTGATTGAGGGGCTGGACATAAGGTGGTTGCTATGGAAAACCATACCCTTCCAACCCCCCGCTCTGTGACCCCACACCCCCACTTCATGAAAATCACTCCTCTGCCCACCCATCTCCCAACCCACACAAATCAATTACCTTTCTCTTGGAATTTTCTTTTCTCCATACTCATTAGCTGGTAGCTCCTGGAAGATGCTCCTGGGCACTAATTCTAGAGGAAGGTTCATCAGTATCCTCAGAACTGTCTGTTTGGCAGAGGTTTTGGTAAGTTTCATAGACTATAGAACATAGAACATAGAACAATACAGCGCAGAACAGGCCCTTTGGCCCTCAATGTTGTGCCGAACTGTGAACTAATCTAAGCCCCTCCCCTATACTATCCCAACATTATCCATATGCTTATCCAAGGACTGTTTAAATGCCCCTCATGTGGCTGAGTTAACTACACTGACAGGCAGGGTGTTCCACGCCCTTACCACTCCTTCCTTAAAAGATGCAGATGGATCTCTTGCTGGCTTTCTGGACAGCAAATACTTTACACTACCAATAGAAGATTCTGCCTTAAGAATTATTACAGCAATATTTTCAGATACATGAATATTGCTCAAGTTCAGCATCAGTACAATTTTGTGCCGGTTCTAAGTTAGCTTGTTCAGCACAAGCTCATCAGGAGGTAAAGGACGTCTCATTTATCTTTCTCATGGTTTCAGGATCAAGTTTGGCTGATGTTTGTTTCAAGATGAAGTTGACAGTATATTTCAGGAAGCCAGTTCATCAGAAAGCTGACTTTCATAAATGTTTAAGGAGTTATACATGATAAGTATGCAGTTCCAAACCTAACATTTACAGTTTTAGTCTGTGTATCTATTGTGGTACAGGTGAAGGCTGAGTTAATCAACCTGTGCACAGGGATTTTGTACTGCAGAATATCTGGGTTCAAGTCCCACCTCAAGATATAAAAGCCATGAACGTTCAAAACAGGTTGTTGTAAAAACAAAAATCACTTCTACTCAATTAATATAAAATTAACAGCTGTTGCACCATTGACGTAAAGTAAAACACATGAACTGATGTTGCTCCTCTGATGCAAATGCAACTTGACGTATTCTGAACTCAAAATAAAATCAACCAAGAGAGATTGCAACCTTGATTTCCAAGCGAAAATTATTTTTTGGGAGTGATATTTATTGTCAGTTTTGATGCAAACTGATGATGTGAAGCAGCAGGAATAGAATACAAAAGAAGCAAGATAATGATCAATTTATATAAGCCTTGGTCTGACCACACTTCAAATGCTATGTGCATTTCTGGTCTCCATACTATGAAAAAGAGAGGTATTGAACACCAGAGAAACATGCAGGAAAGATTTAAAATGATGTTATCAGAGAACCATGAATCATCGCCAGAGGCCAATTAGGCCACTTTGTCAATACAAACTCTTGGAAGACCCAATTAGCTCAATTTCCCCGCTCTTTGCTTGTCCCTAAAATTTCTGCTTTTCAAGATTTCATCTAGTTCTTATTTGGAAGCAACTGAAACTGCTTCCACAACTCATTCTGACAACACACCCAGATCATAGTAGCGCGCTGCTTAGAAGTGCTGATCCCCGTCACCATTTGGACTCCTTTGTTGTTATTTTAACTCAACTATTCTGCTTCTGTTCTATTAAGCCTTCCCCCTCATTCTAAACACCTCCATTAAATCTTCTCTTAACCTTTTGTCCTCTCAGGAGAAGGAGCGTTTCGTGTTGGATTATCATATCTGTTGGCAAGGGTATGTTACCAGTGAGGTGTCTTAGCTGCTCTCATGTTTGAGTAGGTGATGGAAAGTTGTCCATACTTTGGTCAGGGAACATCAACTGCTTTATTATGTAAATTAAGTACAAGGGAGGGTCAGGGAGATCATCTCTGGAAGCTTCCTCACTCTGGTCCCAGTTGCATGTGATCTGATATCATGGTGACATTGTTATTTACACACATTCTCACTAGTTATCATTAGGATAAAGGCATAGTTAAAAGTTTAGTCTACATCTATTCCCAAGACTTCATCTTTTTGTATTATTTATTCTGTTTACCTAAAGTCTTTGATCTTCACCAGGAAGATCTGCAGACCAGCTTCAACAACTTCCTCAAAAGGTATATGAAGTTCATTTAGAGTTGTGGAAGGTCAATGGTTTCCAAGTTCCATCTGTGAGGATCTTCATCTCTTATCTCAGGGTGACTGTGCTGTCATAATTTCCACTTTGAATCTGGTATGAAGCTTATCCAACTAAAGGCTTCTCTATTACTGAATCTGAGATTTCTTTGGTTGAAGCCATTCGCTACTTGGGCAAGGTGTGATTTTAATTATTGCAGGTTTACAATCACAATGTCATATTTGTGCTAACTTCTGAATACTCTCCCCTCTCCTTTCCAAGAGGGGAAGGTCATTAACAGAATGTTCTATCTGAAGCTTTGAACTTGGCCTAGAGATCTTCTTTTTGTCCTGCTTGTCCATTGTCCTCCATCCAAACTTTCATCTGCAGTCCTGAAGTGTTACTGTTGTTCACAGTATTGCTGTAGGATGGAGTTCCTAGGGATACATTCTAGCCAGAAATCAAGGCAAAACATGTGAATCTGCACATTTGAGTCGCATGAAAATTCTGCAACTTTTCCCTATGACTGACACTTAGTGAGTAGTTAAGTCTGCAAAAGCCACAGTTTCTTGAAAAAAAACGGTGGTCTTCCTTCCCTGGGCAGTCGATAGGAATCCTTCATAGAATGTTAATAGTACGCTACAAGCTGCACATACTCTATAGCCACTTCTTTACAGCCAGACTCTGGGTGAGGGTGTCCAATTCACCAAGGCTCTAGGTAAGATATCTCCAATCTGCTAAGCTCCCAGTCGAGGGGAGATAGATTGGCTCACCTTCTTTATTCACTCACCATCTTGGGTGATTGCAACATGGTTAATTTGAAAAGCATCCCATTCCTTGTAGACATCTTTCTCCCAGAACCAAAGGAACTTATATTTTAGGAGAAGCCAATTTAAGCAGGTTTCTTGGGTTAACTAAGAGTGTGTCAATTTATTAAAAACTGTGAGGAAAAAATAATAAACCAACACACGTACACAATGGTTAGAAATAAGGGACAAGTTCAAAAGTTAAAGGAATAAAAATTTATACTTAAAAATTCCAGCCAAGTACGCACATGAGCACTCAGTCCCGGTAGTCCATTCCAGTCGAGGTAAAACTATCTTTTAAACCCTATCCCTGACTATTCCTGGTCAGTAAACTGGACATATGTGTAACTAGTAGCTTTCCGCTGAGAGGAGATAAATAGTCACCTCCCCCACCCCCGACCTTATCTCTTCTTGTTAAGTCTCTCCTTTTTTGATGTTTCCTGACAATTTCCATGGGCACCATTCCATTGGCTTTGCACAGTACTTTCCCAGACAGTCACTGACTTAAGTCGACTGTTTTTTCAGTGGAAGTTCTCCCTTCAGAAACAATACATTTTGGGATTAAAAGTGAAAACAAGCCTATAAATATACAGGGTTCTAATTAGTTATTCCAATCAAATAAGATGCATTTGAAATCTTTGGATCCTGGGTGACATCTTTGTGTTCTCCATTCCTTTCAACAAGGTTTTGAATGAATTGTGGCTAATTTCAACCTTAACCAGTAGAACTAAGACATAATAAGAAAATTCCTCACTCTCCAAAGTCACCATATGAACTTCTTTCTCAATTTCCCATCAGTGCGAGTTCTTAAAGTATGATAGTCAAAACTAATTCTTACAAATCTAAAACAAGGTTGCTCGCAGACATGTGGCTAATGCATCTACCACTCTAATAGTCAGAAATTAAGGATCATATGCATTAGGACCTCTGATTTGGTCAATCTTTAATTTGATCAAATGATTGCAGTTGATATTCAGACTAACTGATTCCTGGTCCAGCTTCAAAGGTAGTCTTAAATGTTTGTTAACATGGACCAGGTAGGATAAGAATTTCTTCCCACCAAGGTTCCTACCCATAAAACTTTGGAGTTCCGTCATATGCATAGATGTTGGAAATGTCCTGATGGCTTCCATTTTCTGTGGGACTCACATGATCTCAGTTGCTTGGACATTGTATCCTAAATATATATTCATTAGTTTTGGAAATTAATACGTGTCCTTAAGTATCAACACAATGTCATGTAATCTTGTGAAGATTCTCAGACTGTTTCATCATGTTGTGTTTTTGTGGTCGATGGATCAGATGTGGTAGCATACGATATTTCCATATCTTGTAATTTGTTAAATGTTATGGCAGGCCAAACGCAGGTCTGGACTTAATTTAAAAAAACAAACAGTGAAAATGATACAGTCAGAGAATGTTGTGAATGCAGTTAGCTGTTTGGACTATTCAGTTTCCAATTTACTGAAGATTGTGTTGTTTACAAGGTCAACATGCATCAATTGACAATTGGAACAATTTAATTGTACTGCCTTCCTCAAACATGTTACATCAAGTATCTAATGGTGCTTTTGAGTTTAGGATCTGGCTCCATAATACAGCCTCACATGATCAGCTGTGTGAAAGGTGAATTAACCCACTTTTAGAGCATGGCCTTAATCTCAGTTTGTGTTTTTGTTGGATGAGGGCATGAACGTTCCTAGGTGTGAAAGCAGATGAGTTTGCTGACATTGTGATGAGTAACAAAGTATTCAGTTTCCTCAGGCACATAAGTAGTTTTGGAAACTGTTGAGTGGGGGACTCAGGTACCAGGAGTCATGAGTTCAAAGTGAGAGGAGGAAAGTTTAAGGGAGATATGCGTGGAAAGTTCTTTACACAGAGGGTGGTGGGTGCCTGGAACACGTTGCCAGTGGAGGTGGTAGACGCAGACACGTTAGTGTCTTTTAAGATGTATTTGGACAGGTCCATGGATGGGCAGGGAGCAAATGGACACAGACCGTTAGAAAATAGATGACAGGTTAGACAGAGGATCTTGATCGGCGCAAGCTTCAAGGGCCGAAGGGCCTGTTCCTGTGCTGTAGGTTTCTTTGTTCTTTGTTCTTTGAAATGCATTTGCTGGTTTCTGTTTAAGAAAGTGTGGGGCTGGATGAACACAGCAGGCCAAGCAGGATCTTAGGAGCACAAAGGCTGACATTTCGGGCTTAGACCCTTCATCAGAAAAGGAGGATGGGGAGACGGTTCTGAAATAAATAGGGAGAGAGGGGGAGGTGGATTGAAGGTGGATAGAGGAGAAGACAAGTGGTGATGAGACACACAAGTTAAAGGGGTGGGGATGGACCCAGTAGAGGTGAGTATAGGTGGGGAGGTAGGGAGGGGATAGGTCAGTCCGGGGAGGATGGACAGGTCAAGGGGGTGGGATGAGGTTAGGAGGTAGGGAATGGAGGTGAGGCTTGAGGTGGGAGGAGGGCATAGGTGAGAGCAAGAACAGGTTAGGGAGGCGGTGATGAGCTGGGCTGGTTTTGGGATGCAGTGGGGGGAGGGAGATTTTGAAGCTTGTGAAATCCACATTGATGCCTTTGGGCTGCAGGGATCCCAAGCGGAATATGAGTCGCAACAAACAACTGCACCTCCCAGTCACGTACCATTTCAACTCCCCTTTACATTCCTTAAACGACACCTCCATCCTGGGTCTCCTGCAGTGCCACAATGATGCCACCCAAAGGTTGCAGGAACAGCTCCGCACTTTGTTATCTCGGATTCTCCAGCATCTGCAGTTCCCTTTTTCTCTGCTGGTTCCTGTTTGTTAATTGCTTCCATTTTAATGATGTGGTTGAGTGCTATTCAGGCTCTCCTGCTTAGCAGTAGACATGGATGAGTGTGGATAATAACAGTGTCCCCATTATTTCTTTGCCTTTCATGTTTTACACTGCGTGAAGCTGATATTTGACTTTGAGACTGCTAAGTTCTGGGGCACGAAGTGTGAATGATGAGAGTTGTAGGGTGATATTTCACAGCCATTTAAGGTCATCTGTCAGAACAATGGCTCTAGTTCCTGTGTCCAATAAAAAGTACAGTTGATGAACATTGCCTTCAATGTTAGTACTCCAATATCTACTGTCCTTGTTTACAAATTCCCAAGGAAAACAGTTTCCTGGGTAGTGCTGTGCTTAAAGATAACAGGCCTGCATTCTTTGAAGCAATCTGCTGTTGCCAAGGGATGGTTGTCCTTGCAATGCTGGTTTTGTGAGATGTGGCCAGGGCTTTCCACCTGCCTGTGAATCTTCTTTGCATCATTCAGGGAAGGTTGCAAATTGGTGTTCCGTGCCTCTTCCACACTGTTTCCCCGTTGATGACATAGTGCTCTTTTTGTTCTATGGTAAAAGGATTGAAAGATCTTGCCCACACTTATAGGCCCCTAGGTAGGCTAAGTTTCAAGAAAATCTTGTATGGGACAGAGTGAAAATTATCTATGTCCCAATTTGAAGTCTGTGTTTCCTGCAGAGCAGTCTATGGTCATCACTATTTGAGGCCAACGAAGTGCAGTGACTTGGTTGGCCTCAAAACCATTTTCTTGCTTGTCCTTGACATTGCAGGGCTTCTCATCAGGCCCAGCCTCCCTTTTGCAGTCAGATTGTTGAACTTGCCTCATGTCACACCTGCTGTTAATTATCTCCTGCATCATTTACCATCATGGAGCAATTACAGCACAGAACGAAGCCATTCGACTCGTCAGATCTGTGCCAGCTAGTAAACTAGCCTCTGATCCCATCATACTTTTCAGTACCTCTTCCTCAGCCTTGTACAACATGGCAAAAGTAGATCCAAATTCTTTTCAAATGAGTTGGGAGTTTCTACCTCAACCATCAAACTGCGCAATGAATTCCATTCATCCCCACGCTCTGGGAGAAAAACCTTTACCTTGTGTCAGCTCCAATGCTTCTACCAGTCAGTTGAAATATGTTCAGAGATAATGGGAACTGCAGATGCTGGAGAATTCCAAGATAATAAAATGTGAGGCTGGATGAACACAGCAGGCCAAGCAGCATCTCAGGAGCACAAAAGCTGACGTTTCGGGCCTAGACCCTTCATCAGAGAGGGGGATGGGGAGAGGGAACTGGAATAAATAGGGAGAGAGGGGGAGGCGGACCGAAGATGGAAAGAAAAGAAGATAGGTGGAGAGAGTATAGGTGGGGAGGTAGGGAGGGGATAGGTCAGTCCAGGGAAGATGGACAGGTCAAGGAGGTGGGATGAGGTTAGTAGGTAGATCGGGGTGCGGCTTGGGATGGGAGGAAGGGATGGGTGAGAGGAAGAACAGGCTAGGGAGGCAGAGACAGGTTGGACTGGTTTTGGGATGCAGTGGGTGGGGGGGAAGAGCTGGCCTGGTTGTGTGGTGCAGTGGGGGGAGGGGACGAACTGGGCTGGTTTAGGGATGCAGTTGGGGAAGGGGAGATTTTGAAACTGGTGAAGTCCACATTGATACCATTAGGCTGCAGGGTTCCCAAGCGGAAAATGAGTTGCTGTTCCTGCAACCTTCGGGTGGCATCATTGTGGCACTGCAGGAGGCCCATGACGGACATGTCATCTAGAGAATAGGAGGGGGAGTGGAAATGGTTTGCGACTGGGAGGTGCAGTTGTTTGTTGCGAACTGAGCGGAGGTGTTCTGCAAAGCGGTCCCCAAGCCTCCGCTTGGTTTCCCCAATATAGAGGAAGCCACACCGGGTACAGTGGATGCAGTATACCACATTGGCAGATGTGCAGGTGAACCTCTGCTTAATGTGGAATGTCATCTTGGGGCCTGGGATAGGGGTGAGGGAGGAGGTGTGGGGGCAAGTGTAGCATTTCCTGCGGTTGCAGGGGAAGGTGCCGGGTGTGGTGGGGTTGGAGGGTAGTGTGGAGTGAACAAGGGAGTCATGGAGAGAGTGGTCTCTCCGGAAAGCAGACAGGGGTGGGGATGGAAAAATGTCTTGGGTGGTGGGGTCGGATTGTAAATGGCGGAAGTGTCGGAGGATGATGCGTTGTATCCGGAGGTTGGTAGGGTGGTGTGTGAGAACGAGGGGGATCCTCTTTGGGCGGTTGTGGAGGGGGCGGGGTGTGAGGGATGAGTTGCGGGAAATACAGGAGACGCGGTCAAGGGCGTTCTCGATCACTGTGGGGGGAAAGTTGCGGTCCTTGAAGAACTTGGACATCTGGGATGTGCGGGAGTGGAATGTCTTATCGTGGGAGCAGATGCGGCGGAGGCGGAGGAATTGGGAATAGGGGATGGAATTTTTGCAGGAGGGTGGGTGGGAGGAGGTGTATTCTAGGTAGCTGTGGGAGTCGGTGGGCTTGAAATGGACATCAGTTACAAGCTGGTTGCCTGAGATGGAGACTGAGAGGTCCAGGAAGGTGAGGGATGTGCTGGAGATGGCCCAGGTGAACTGAAGGTTGGGGTGGAAGGTGTTGGTGAAGTGGATGAACTGTTCGAGCTCCTCTGGGGAGCAAGAGGCGGCAGCGATACAGTCATCAATGTACCGGAGGAAGAGGTGGGGTTTAGGGCCTGTGTAGGTGCGGAAGAGGGACTGTTCCACGTAACCTACAAAGAGGCAGGCATAGCTGGGGCCCATGCGGGTGCCCATGGCCACCCCCTTAGTCTGTAGGAAGTGGGAGGATTCAAAAGAGAAGTTGTTGAGGGTGAGGACGAGTTCAGCTAGGCGGATGAGGGTGTCGGTGGAGGGGGACTGGTCGGGCCTGCGGGACAGGAAGAAGCGGAGGGCCTTGAGGCCATCTGCATGCGGAATTCCACATTTCAAGCCCACTGACTCCCACAGCTACCTAGAATACACCTCCTCCCACCCAACATCCTGCAAAAATTCCATCCCCTATTCCCAATTCCTCCGCCTCCGCCGCATCTGCTCCCAAGATAAGACATTGCACTCTCGCACATCCCAGATGTCCAAGTTCTTCAAGGACCCGCAACTTTCCCCCCACAGTGGTCGAGAACGCCCTTGACCGCGTCTCCCATATTTCCCGCAACACATCCCTCACACCCCGCCCCCTCCCACAACCGCCCAAAGAGGATCCCCCTCATTCTCACACACCACCCTACCAACCTCCGGATACAACGCATCATCCTCCGACACTTCCGCCATTTACAATCCGACCCCACCACCCAAGACATTTTTCCATCCCCACCCCTGTCTGCTTTCCGGAGAGACCACTCTCTCCATGACTCCCTTGTTCACTCCACACTGCCCTCCAACCCCACCACACCCGGCACCTTCCCCTGCAACCGCAGGAAATGCTACACTTGCCCCCACACCTCCTCCCTCACCCCTATCCCAGGCCCCAAGATGACATTCCACATTAAGCAGAGGTTCACCTGCACATCTGCCAATGTGGTATACTGCATCCACTGTACCCGGTGTGGCTTCCTCTATATTGGGGAAAACAAGCGGAGGCTTGGAGACCGCTTTGCAGAACACCTCCGCTCGGTTCGCAACAAACAACTGCACCTCCCAGTCGCAAACCATTTCCACTCCCCCTCCCATTCTCTAGATGACATGTCCATCATGGGCCTCCTGCAGTGCCACAATGATGCCACCCGAAGGTTGCAGGAACAGCAACTCATATTCCGCCTGGGAACCCTGCAGCCTAATGGTATCAATGTGGACTTCAACAGTTTCAAAGTCTCCGCTTCCCCTACTGCATCCCTAAACCAGCCCAGTTCGTCCCCTCCCCCCACTGCACCACACAACCAGGCCAGCTCTTCCCCCCCACCCACTGCATCCCAAAACCAGTCCAACCTGTCTCTGCCTCCCTAACCGGTTCTTCCTCTCACCCATCCCTTCCTCCCACCCCAAGCTGCACCCCCATCTACCTACTAACCTCATCCCACCTCCCTGACCTGTCCGTCTTCCCTGGACTGACCTATCCCCTCCCTTCCTCCCCACCTATACTCTCTCCACCTATCTTCTTTTCTTTCCATCTTCGGTCCGCCTCCCCCTCTCTCCCTATTTATTCCAGTTCCCTCTCCCCATCCCCCTCTCTGATGAAGGGTCTAGGCCCAAAACATCAGCTTTTGTGCTCCTGAGATGCTGCTTGGCCTGCTGTGTTCATCCAGCCTCACATTTTATTATCTTAGTTTAAATATGTTCCCTGTTTTAATTGACCTTTCCATATGAGAAACACACTTTTCCTGACCACTTTCATCAACTCCCACATTATTTAGTTTATTCTAATTAAGTCCCTTGTTACCCTTCTCTGTTTTAAGGAAACAATCCTAGACTAGCCAATCCATACTCATAGCTGCAATTTTCATTTGGTATTTCGCAACATTTTTGTAAAAATTATACTGTCTTGAGAGAGACTAATGTGATGACTAGAACTGTGCATAAAACTCCAATGCCTTATATAGTTCCAGCATTAAAGGTGAAGTTACCATAGTTTTACCAGACCATAGGGAGGCTCCCACATAACAGAGGAACAACTAGTGGTGGTTTAAACTGGAGGCTCACCATGCTTCAGCTGAGGGGAGATGTTGAGAAGGAGAATCCTTCATGGTAACCTCAGCCAGTGTTGGAATTGAACCCACACTTTCTTTTAAAATCACTTTACATTGCAAGCCAGCTAAGCCAATAGAGCCCCAATATAGTATTACACTAAATAAAACAGCAGGGATATCTCACTCAATGAAGAAAATCATCCCACATGCCTCCCCTAGCACCTTATCGACCTGTCCTGCCACGCGTGGACATGCACTCCAAGGTCTGTTGCTTCCTCCAGTGCTCTCAGTATTCCCTTTGTTTATTGTACATTCCCTTGTATTGTTTGTCCTGCCCAAATGCAAAACCAAACATTTCTCTGGACTGAATTTCCTCTGTGCTTTTCACACTGAGTATCTCAAGTCCACAATTATTACTACCTCCTATTCCCAGCTATGAACTTGTTCACAGTTTATCATCACCTGTAAATCTGGTTTAAATTCTCCCCAATAGAACTGCACATATCCCTGCATTTATCCTAGTCCTATTTCAATGTAATATATTAGGTAGGTCAGACATTCCCCAAACTCAGTCCCAATGTCCCAGAAATCTAATGCCACCCTCCTACCCTAGTTTTCCAGTCTTGTGCTCAATTGTTTCTATACTGACTAGTGCATAGGACTGGAAGTAATCCTGAAATTATGCTTTAGAGTTCCTGTCATTAAGTTTCCTACCTGGTTCCCTGAAATCTGCTAATAGAACCACATAGCTATTCCTACTTAAGCCATTGATTCAAGCATAGACCATGTTCACTAGCTGATCAACATCTTGTAAAACAGCAGTTCTGAAGAAATGCCTATCTAATCAACTGACTATGGAATCTCCTATCACTATTGCTCTGGCATTTTTCTTCTCTACTCAATCCTATGCAGCAAAACCATTTCTGATGTCACTGGCATAGCTTTGGTTACATTCTCCTGGGAACCATCTTCCTCACCAGAACTTAAAATAGAACACTGATTAGCAAGGATGGACTAGTAGGGACTCCTGCATTAACTGGCTGGCAGTAACCCATTCCCTCACTGATCTTCACCTCTGGTGTGACCATCTCCTTAAACATAGACTTCTGTCTTGTGGGCGTGTAACAATAACTTAAATGGCCACTCAAGTTCTGATACCCAGAACACAAGCTTGTGTAGCTGATGGCAATTCCTGCAGGTATGTTCATCTGGAGCATGTGCTGTGTTCATGATTTCCAAATCCACGCTGTGACACATGTGTTTAGCTGATTTATCAGTCGAGAAATTAACTATTCATTTTTTAAAAGTACCTCACAACATTCCAAAAGAACAGTATCTGCAATGAGATACAATAACTTCTCTTACTTTTGTTCTTTTGTCTATATTTGTAAAGGCAAAATTTCCTGTACACTTTCTAATCAGCTCATCAACTTGGTCTGCCATCTTTAAAAAAAAAGTCTGTGAATTTATTGCTGCATTTCCTTATTTTAAAAGAAATCATTTTGAGAAGTTGTTAGTGAGCTGCCTTCTTGAACCGCTGCAGTCCACCTGCTGTGGGTTGACCCACAATGCCATTAGGAAGGGAATTCCAGGAGTTTGACCCAGTGACAGTGAAGGAACAATGATATATTTCCAAGTCAGGATGATGCGTGGTTTGGAGGGGAACTTGGAGGTAGCGTGTTCCCATATTTCTGCTTATCAATTAAATCAGTCAATTTTTATTGTCTCCTCCTGAATGTCCTTCCAATCCATATCACTTCATATGTCGCTGCATTAAACTTCATCTACCATGTTTTTACCCATTTCTTCAGGATGACTTTGCTCTCCTGATGTTTTCAATTGCATTTACTAATTCTCCTGCAGTTGAATTCCTAGTTATACATGGTTCTCTGCTAGAAGGCAGGATGAGGAGGTTATCCCATGTCTACTTCAACTAGAACAGGGATTAAACCCTAAGCCATTGGTATTACTCAGAACCACACTCTAACCATCTAGACAAATGAGCTAACTGGCGCTCCACATTTACGACAGATAAATACTGTAAAATAGGTTATTTACAAAACTGATGGTAATAATCTGTAAACCTGTGCTATGGAGTAGCTAAATATGATTTGATGATTTTAGTAGGTGATGGCCTATTGGTATTATCGCTAGACTATTAATCCAGAAACCCAGCTGATGTTCTGGGGACCCAGGTTCGAATTCCATCATGGCAGATGGTGGAAACTGAATTCAATAATTAAAAAATAAGTCTTGAATTAAGAATCTACTGATCACCATGAAGTCATTGCCAATTGTGGGAAAAACACATCTGGTTCACGAATGCCCTTCAGGGGAGGAAATCTGCCACCCTCACCTGGTCTGGCCTACATGTGATTCCAGACCCACAGCAATGTGGTTGATTCTCAGCTGCCCTCTGAAATTGCCTAGCAAGCCATTCAGACGTACCAATTACTACAAAGACTCAAAGAAATGAAACTGAACGGATCACCAGATATTGACCAAGGCACCAGAAAAGACAATGGCAGAAATAGCTCTGTTGACCCTGGAAAGCCCTCCTCACTACCTTCTGGGGGTTAGTGCTAAAATTGGGGGAGCTATCTCACAGGCTAGTCAAGCAACAGCCTGATATAGTCACGCTCACATATAAACAATGTCCCAGGCACCATTACTGTCCCTGGATATGTCCTGTCCCACTGGCAGAACAGTCCCAGCAGAGGGGGCGGCACAGTGGGATACAATCGGAAGGCAGTTGCGCTAGGAGTCCTAATCATTGATTCCAGATCTCATGGCTTCAGGTTAAACTTGGGCAAGGAAACCTCCTGCTGATTACCACATAACGTCCTCCTGCGGCTGATGAATCAGTACTCAATGTTGAACAACACTTAGAGGAAGCACTGAGCATGGCAAGGACATAAAATGTACTCTGGGTGAGGTATTTCAACATCCACCAACAAGAGTGGCTCGGCAGCTGTGCTACTAATTGAGCTGGTCGGGTCCTAAAGGACATAGCTGCTAGGCTGGGTCTGTGGCAGGTAGTGAGGGATCCAGGAGGGAGAAGCATACTTGGCCTCATCCTCACCAATCAGCCAACTGCAGTTGCATCTGTCCATGGCAGTATTGGTAAGAGTGACCATTGCACAGTCCTTGTGGAGACGAAGTCCTGCCTTCACATTGAGAATAACTTCCACCATGTTGTGTTGCACTGTCACCGTGCTAAATGGGACAGACTTCACACAGATCTAGCAACTCAAGACTGGGCATCCATGAGGAGCTGTTGGCCATCAACAGCAGCAGAATTGTACTCCAGCACAATCTGCAACCTCACGGCCTGGCATATCCCCCACTCAACCATTACCATCAAGCTAGGGAATCAACCCTGCTTCAACAGAGAGTGTAGGAGGGCAGGCCAGGAGCAGTACCAGACATACCTGAAGACACGGTATCAACCTGGTGAAGCCACCAAACAAGGCAACTTGCACACCAAACAGCAAAAGTAACAAGTGATGGACAGAGCTCAGCGATCCCACAACCAAGGGATCAGATCTAAGTTCTGCAGCCCTGCCACATCCAGTTGTGAATGGTGGTGGACAATTAAACAACTCACTGGAGGAGGAAGCTCCACAATATCCCCATCCTCACTGATGGAAGAGCCCAGCACATCAGTGCAAAAGATAATGCTGAAGCATTCGCAGCAATCTTCAGCCACAAGTGCCAAGTGAACGATTCATCTCAGGTCTCCTCCAGTAGTCCCCTACATTAATGATACCAGTCTTCAACCAAGTTGGTTCACTCCATGTGATATCACAAAGTGGTTGAAGACACTGGGCAGAGCAAAGGATTCGGACCTGACAACATTCCGGCAATAGTGCTGAAGACTTGTGCTCTGGAATTTGCCACTCCCCTAGCCAAGCTGTTCCAGCACAGTTACAACACCGGTATCTACCCAACAAGGTGGAAAATTGCCCAAATATGTCCTGTACACAAAAAGCAGGACAAATCCAACCCATCCAATTACCGTCCCATCAGTCTACTCGCAATCAGCAGTAATGTGGTGGAAGGTGTTATCAACAGTGCTATCAAGCAGTACCTGTTCCGAAATAACCTGCTCAATGATGCCTAGTTTGCATTCTGTCAGGGCCACTCTGATCCTGATCTCATTACAGCCTTGGTTCAAACTTGGGCAAAGCAGCTGAATCCCAGATGGGAGGTGACAGTGACATCAAGGCTACATTTGACCAAGTATAGCATCGAGGATCCCGAGAAAAACTGGAATCAATGGGTATTAAGGGGCAAACACTTTGGTGATTGGAGTCATACCTGACACATTGGAAGATGGTCACGGTCATGGAAGGTCATGCATCTCAGCTCCAGGGCATCTCTGCAGGAGTTCCTTAGGGCAGTGTCCTAGGCCTAACCATCTTCAGCTGCTTCGTCAATGACCTTCTCTCCATCGTAAGGTCAGAAGTGGGGATGTTCGCTAATGACTGCACAATGTTCAGCACCATTCATGGCTGCTCAGATACTGAAGCAGTCCATGCTCAAATGCAGGCTTGGGCTGTCAATTGGCAAGTGAAATTTGCACCACACAAATGCCAGTCTATGACCATCACCAATAAGAGACAATCTAACCACACTATTTCAAGGGTGTTACCATCAGCAAATCTCCCACTATCAACATCCTGGGGGTTATCCTTAATGAGAAACTCAACTGGACTCACCACATAAAACACAATGGTTACAAGAGCAGGCCAGAACCTGGGAACACTGCAGCAAGTAACTCACCTCCTGACTCCTCAAAACCTGTCCACCATCTACAAGGCACAAGTCAGGCATGTGATGGAATACTCCAAACTTGCCTGGATCAGTGCAGCCCAAAAACACTCAAGAAGCTTGACACCATTTGGGACAAAGCAGCCCACTTGACTGGCACTACATCCACAAGCATTCACTCCCTCCACCACCGACACTCAGTAGCAGCAGTGTGTTCTGATTAGATTCCCTACAGTGTGGAAACAGGCCCTTTGGCCCAGCAAGTCCACACTGCCCCTTGAAACATCCCACCCAGACACATCCCCCTATAACCCACACACCCCTGAACACTACGGGCAATTTAGCATGGCCAGTCCACCTAACCTGCACATCTTTGGACTGTGGGAGGAAACCGGAGCACCCGGAGGAAACCCACGCAGACACGGGGAGAACGTGCAAACTCCGCACAGACAGTTACCTGAGGCTGGAATCGAATCCAGGTCCCCGGCGCTGTGAGGCTGCAGTACTAACCACTGAGCCACCGTGAAAGCACCGCAGAAATTCACCAAAGATCCTCAGACAGCAGCTTCCAAAGCCATGACCACTTCCATCTAGAAGGACAAAGGCAGCAGACATAAGGGAACGCCACCACCTCCAAGACACTCATCACCCTGACTTGGAAATATATCACTATTCCTTCACTGCTGCTGGGTCAAAATCCTGGAATTCCCTCCCTAATAGCTTTATGGGTCATACTACAGCAGGAGGATACAGCGGTTCAAGAAGACAGCTCACTATTACCTTCTCAAGGGCAACTAGGGATGGGCAAGAAATGCTGGCCAGCCAGCGATGCCCACATCCCACAACTACATAGAAAAACATGTTGCTGCTTATACTGGAAAAGTGAGAAGACGGACATGGGAGCTTGGTTGGAGAATATAACTGGAGTAGAGTGATGTTTAGTGTAAATTTATTTGATACTTTGACTGCCTACCTTTTACGTTACAGCTTTGTTCTCTATTGTCCAATCAATTCATTAGAGAGCTGTGTCCTTTGTCAAAGTTGCCAAAGTTTTAAATTTATTTTTCTCTCTCGACTATATCTTTAATCCCACAAATGTGGTATACTGCAGTTTGTTTGCCTTCAATAAAGAAGCTTTTCCCGATTGAACACACTCACTTTATGTTAAATCCGATAAATGAAAAAATATATATACCATGATCAAAGCCTTCAGATCAAAGATGTATGCAGTTCCCTGAACTGCAGGTAGCTGTTGGAATCTGTGGCTTCATAAAATACATTTTCAGTATTATGTTGCCTCAGATAAAGGTACAAATTTTGTAGCGCTCAACATTATTCGTCATGTTTCAAAGTTTGTCAACTGCTTTCATTATTTGTGTGGACTCATGTACTTCTGCAGGTTTACGAAGCTGTAAGGATTTGTGTAGCTCTCTGACCGCAGCATTTTTAGTTTCTAATCTTGGTCAAGATATTGCCAAGTTTAATGTATAGCTGCAGCTGCTTTTTGAGCAACTCCAAACCTGTGGTAGCTCAATTGCCCTAATTCAAATGTTTCTTTCTGTTTTATTACAACGGTGGCTTTTGCTGGCAACCATTTACCAGTGTGACACCAGTAATGATGCAGGTTGAGACTGAAGATAAAAGGACT
This sequence comes from Stegostoma tigrinum, assembly GCF_030684315.1. NCBI lineage: Eukaryota > Metazoa > Chordata > Chondrichthyes > Orectolobiformes > Stegostomatidae > Stegostoma > Stegostoma tigrinum. Next base: position 14,581,657 of record NC_081385.1, read on the forward strand.
TATTTTCATTGGAGTGGAAGGGCTAAGAGTTTTTGACAGACTTAATTGGGAAAGGCTATTTCTTCTGATTGAACAGTGACAGAGGGGTGAAAATGGCTCTATGATGAAAGCCATCATGTGGAAGTGATAAACAAACAGAGAAACATTGAAGCTGTACGAGAAAGTGATTTATTTACACAGGAATAATGGAAACTGCAGATGCTGGAGAATCCACGATAACAAAGTGTGGAGCTGGATGAACACAGCAGGCCAAGCAGCATCTCAGGAGCACAAAAGCTGACGTTTCGAGCCTCGACCCTTCATCGGAGGGGGGCCCCCCTCTGATGAAAGGTCTCGGCCCGAAACGTCAGTTTTTGTGCTCCTGAGATGCTGCTTGGCCTGCTGTGTTCATCCAGCTCCACACTTTGTTATCTTTATTTACACAGGGACCTGTTAAGGCTTGGGATGCTATGTTTCAGGAAATGAAGCAAACATAACCAATTGCCTTGAGGACAGAATTGAAGTATGCATGGAGAAAGAATTGGCTAATGGACTTTATTTTCGATAACAGGGAGTTGGGTGGAGGGTGCAAGGTGGTTTCTCAAATTTGAACAAAACAGCTCTTACAGTGGCAAAATGACACATGTTTGGACGAGGCAATTGCACAGCCAGAAGGCACTTTGGAAGTTACAGATCAAGTCTGTCAGGAAAAGAATACAGCCTCTGACTGACTAAATTAATTTTAAATATAAAATTAAACAGTTAATTTGAAATAACTGAGAAATTATTCTTACATTTTCAAAGTACATAAACTGTTTGCATTTCTAGTATGAGTGTATGTATTTTTCATATACCCTGCTTATATATAAAACAGGTAATATCAAAATACAAGTTTCCTCTTATCACTAATTTTCAGAAGGGAAGACCAGGGATGATTTGTGTTTTCATTATGGGAAACTCCATTCACTCAGATACTCACTATAATAATGTTATTTTGATTGAAATATTAATTTGAAGCATTCATATCAATATTTTTAAAAACTGGGTTATTGAGTTATGCTGAGGCATGAGGGCCAAACAGCTTGAGATGATATATCTAGAAGAGTGAATACTTTCTGTCTTACCCAAAAATTATGTACTGTTTTAGTTCAAAGACATTATGTATGAAATAATCTTCACGTGTTAAGTCTACAACCCTGACAACTGATCTTTATTTGTATTAGTAGCTACAGTACAGAAACAGGCTATTTGGCGCCATAGGTCCAAATAAATGTCTTCATCCAAGCCAATTAGCATAAGCTACTATTGCATTCTCATTTTCATTAAAAACATTATTGATTTCCCCTAAATCACTGCCTGTGGTAGCAAGTTCCACATTCTCCCCACTCACCTAGAAAAGAGGTCTCTCCTGAACTCTCCATTGTATTTGCTCGGGGTTACATAATATCTATGACACATACTTCTGGTCTTGTCCATCAGTGGAAACCATTCGTTCTGTCAAAAAACATCTAACTCCTGTGGAGGAGCTTGTAATCCAGACACAAACATATGAATCAAAAGAAAATGTATCTGTGACACCAAGAGTTAAGAGAGGAGATCGCAATCAAATTATAATTAAGCCCCAAATTAGTTAATGATATAAAGCCAAATATACTTTCTTCTTCAGACATGCCCATACAAGAAACAGTTGAGTTGATGTTGCAAGTGCCCAATTGTTGATGTGGTACCTTATATTCAGAATACTATTACAGTACCTCCTCAGTTACCAGGGAGGAAAATTGCAGCGTATACCATTAGAGAACTTCTACTCAGGTTATAAGCTCCACATTCAGGTATGCATTAGACAATGTTGTACAAATGCAATATTGCCAGTGAACCAAAAAGTGCAAACTAAGTAATTCATTAGGTTTATGAATATTAGTTTGTCATCTTCTATCGCATGAAATCAAAAATTACAGATTTCCAAATCCTTAAAACAGAAGAGCAAGGTCTTGTTACTGTCCACTCCAATCAATAGGTTGATCTTTGTTTTCAAAATTTTGACAGAGTTTGCAGTAAGGATTTATGCTTGAAGCTGAGAATTGCAATTCTCTCATCATGAAGAAATACTAATGTTTTCTGACATTGTTGCACAATCTGATAAGTGCAACAAACCTGTTAGCATCGCTTTATATGACTGCCTTACTGAGAATGGACACTGGGGAAATATGTTAAAATGTAATACTTCTTAAGAAGAAATTGATTGACATATTTCATCTGGCACAAGCCAAATGGCCTTCTAGATGAATACTGATGAAAATAGAAATCAAAATGTAGAAAGCATACTTGATAGAAAATGCAAGGAGTTCAAGAGACAGCAAAATAAAATTCTTTTGTGTCCCTAATTGGCACCTTCTCACTTGAGATTGTTAGAACCAATTTTCATGGGATAGCCTAAATTATCACAAGTAGCACGTTGTGAGGAGTTCTCATGTTTGGTATGTTACATGTTGATAGAAGTTTGGAATTATCATTCAAAATTGACAATTTGATGTTAATTTTAAACCTGAGATTGATTTTGTTGTGTAATCTAAATTTATTGACAGATGTGAAGCAAAGGGGATATATGAAGTTGGATGACATGTCAGCTATAATCTTGCTCAACGGCAAAACAGGCTTGAAGGGCATGCTTCTTTTTCTTTTCTTCTCAATGAGGACTAATTGAATATCATTAGTGCTGGGTTTAAATGTTGAGGTGGCTTGCACAATATTTGAGAAGATATCTTCACATTTACAGGAGAGTTACATGAATTATTGAGTATAAGGTTCTTAGTATAACTAATCCAGTCAACAAAACCAAACTGGTGTCATAAACTGAGCACACATCTACCAGAAGTCACAATGAAACATATTGAATTCCCTGCCTGAATATAAATCACACAAAAAAGAAATCGGTAAAACCAATCAGGAATTCTGTGTCGGACGGTCAGACTTGAGTTCCAGCTTGATTGTATTACATTTATCTCAACTGCCAACAAGTAGTTGAGCATTTTTGGACAGAATGTATTAAAAACACATAACTGAGTTGTTTCAATGTGTACCTGTCAAACAATCAAGTTAAACAACAATGCTGAATTTTGGAGCAACTACCTAGAAATATTTCACTGATCACACATAAGGCTTAAGTCAACAGATATTTGGGCTGTCAAGGAATATGGGGAATGTGCACTTAGGAAAGTATAGTTGAAGGCCAAAATATGACACAATGAAGGATCGAACAGCTCAATGCTTGTAGGGTGTTCTCCTGCTCCTATTTCTTACGTTCTTCATTGAAATATTATCTCATAGTGAAGATTAATGGAGAAAAGAAGGCATTACAGGCATAAATCCACAAAAGGAAAATGTCAAGTTAAATCTAAGTGCTAAAATCGTTTCCATATATTTTCACTGTAATATTCAATTTTTGAGAATCAATGGCTCAGTAATATTTGACTGTTGAAAGGAAATTAATTGAGCAATGCACATCCAGTCTGGCAATTCCACTTTAAACTAGCTTAAATTAGCTCTGTTTTTCTTTAAACAAATGGAAATTTATGAAATATGCCCTATATACCTTTAAGGCTGTTCTGCAGTAATTTCTTTTTTGCTGCTCTTGCGCAAAATTTCCCACCAGTTTGTACCCATTGTAATGTACATGGACAAGTACATGGTAAAGTACATGGTATGCCCAATTCAGCAAAGTGCTAGGTTGTTCCTGGCTTCCATTATCAATAGAGTACAACAGTGTTTTATTGCTGCTTTTCTCACTTAATTAAAAAATAATTCCATCCGGGAAACACAAGGTTAGATTTTTATCTTCACTCCTTTGGGATCTGGGTACAAATCAGTCAAACTGATTTTCTGACAACGTTAAGGGACTCTAAATATGATGAGTTAAAGCAGTGTAAACCTAGGATCTCGTGGATGTGAACCTGTGGTGTAAAACCACCCTCAAATCAATCATTAATTGGATTCAATGCAGTCATTTTAATTTGAGAGGTTAACAAAGATTACAAATTGGGGAAATAGAAATGACACTTTCCGACATGATAATAGGATAGACTGAAACATGAGTCAACATAAGAAACTTTCCTATTAGTTCCTCCAATTCTTCTACTGCTGTGTCTTTTTATTGAATACAAAGAAGAAACAGTGTTTAGTACCCAGTAGTTCATATTAAAGAAATGCAAACCCTTTTGCTCCTAATCTTAATATAGTCCATTTGTTTTTACAAAAGAGTTACATTATTACTGCTAGGTGTCATCATATTACTTCAAAAACATGTGAAGTTTTATTGCACCCAGACTTGTGGGCTGCATTTTGAAAAGAAAATACTTAAATGTTTATTTGAGGCACATGACCACGTTCCCCAATGGCCACTGTTCAGTGTGTAATATGACTTAATTTAAGAAAATACACATTGCATTCTTGTGAAAGGTTTACTTTTAAAAATCACAGATTTGTTATAAGTGGGGATTTGCCACAAAATTTTACAGCTTTTAAAACTGTGAACTATGGCACTAAGTACCAATAGCTCTCTTCATCCAGTACTGGAGAACAATAGGAGCCCATCAGTAATGCAGACATTCTGAAATATTGTCTGAATACAGCAGTAATTTTCATTCTCCTTGGTTGTTCTCCACAAATTAGCTAAACAGCTGAGCACAGCTTTCTAAGGAAACCTAACCTTTCATCTCACATTTAGTCAATTTAATGGCTATAAACTAACTGATAATCTGAAACATTTGAATGGTTTTTCCAACCTGCACTAGCAGGGCTTAACACAGTTGAAAATCTCACTTGAGGTTATTGCAATAGACAACTTGGCCATCTTTTGTGTCTAAAAGAGATTATTGTTCTTAATAGGAATGTGGATGCTTTCAACTACAAGGTCTGCCATTGTGGTCAGATAACTTTAAAATACCACTGCATTAACAGAACAACTGTTTAGCAAATCCTTCCCTTCCAAACAGTTCTTTCCTCTTCATTCTTGAAAGCAGAAAATGGCTCCAGTCTTCACGTCAAAGGCAACCCTTCAACATTTTGCCCAAATAATTATTATCACCTGCAAGCCTCCACTAGCGAATTGGAACAAATTATTACATCACAGATCAATAACGCAAAGTGCACTTCTGTCCCAAAGTGTTGATTGAAAAAAATTGCATAACTTTAATTTGAACTTATATTTCGTGTTCCATATGTCAATAATGGAGAGATATGACTTTGATATGAGTTTGATTCCAAGAATACTGGAGCCTTGGTTGTACACTTGGAATTTTTAATGAGGTTTTGTAACTCTTGATTTGAAGTGGTTTAATGTATTAATAAAAAATAGGAAAAAAAATTGTGCTGCTGCCTAATGGCCAGGATCCAGTGGCACACAGACACAGAAAAACCAAAAAGTCAGTCAATACCTGGGCTAGAGAAAAATAATTCCGTCCAAAGTAGGTATACATCAGACTCAAAACGTTAAACATGTTTCTCTTTCAGATACAGCTAAACCTGATGAGCTTCTCCAGGACTTACTTCTTGTTTTTATTTCAGATTATCAGCCTTTGTAGCATTTTGCTTTTATTAAAGAACTGCTAGAACCTGAATTCAGTGAACTCCCATGTTTGCTCTGAAGTTAAAATTGTAGTGAGTTTAGTTTACAATTCGGTTTATGTGTCTTATGTGCCAGTTGAAGAAAAAAAAATCCAGTGAATTGATTCAAAGGAAACCAGGTGCATCTGAACAAGAAGCTTTGGCGTGGAGATAATGGTAAACTTTCACTGGAAATAAAGGTGGTTGTAAAGATCTCATTGGGATAAACGGGTCATGAGACTTTGACACTTCTTTTGGATTGAGCTGTTCTGAAGAAGTCATCAGACTCAAAACGTTAGTTGTTCCTCTCTCCAAAGATCTGCGGAAGTGCTCCAGCAGACTTCTTTTTATTTATTTTGGTGCATTGAAACATATAATTTCATTATTAGCATACAACATTCTGACACAAGTGAGGCAAAACTTCTCCTTTCGCCTTCCCCAAGAAATTGCCAAAAACAGGCAGACCCTGAGTTGTAAATAGATTCTGTTCTTGAATCTGTTCACGGGTCCATTTGTACATGTTGGCACACAAATCAGGACAACGTAAAGGAGCCTCTCACAAATACGAGGAAACATATGTCAGATACTTAAAATTGAAATTGTTTGGGATCACATTCGTAAGTGCAAGCATTTGTAAGTCGGACATTCGTAACTTGGGGATCCTTCATACAGGGTCATTTTAAGATAAGACAGAGATTTCCTCTATTTAAAGATGGTAAAAATCATAGTCTTGAACTGCATTAGCTAAAACACAGTGAAATATACAAAAGGTGGAAGAGATATTGCAATTAATCCTGTTGACATTCAACAGCCCAAGAGAATGAAGGTGTGAAGTGCTTGAGTAGATAGCTGAGAATGCAGAATTCCACCATTAGTTTTCACTTCTGTTAATAAGTGAATCACACACCAAAGCAGTAGAAGGTCAATGATTATAGAAAATACTACAATTAAAATATTACATTGATAATACTGCTGAGTTTTGTTGTAAAAATAATACTGAGCACATTAGTCTTCCTCACAAATACACTGTAAATTGGGCAGCATTGTCAGCCAGCTATGCATAATTAATTAATCACCGAAATCACAAAGTTGTTCTCCATTTACCTCGTCTTCAGTGATGCTTCACTATGTCATGAACAGACTCAACATCCAAACCTATGTGCTAAATAACCACAATACACATCATAAACTTGGGGCATAATGTTCTGGTAAGATTTAATTGCTCTCCAACAGATGTTGAGTTTCGCTTTTTTTGAGATGTTAGATGTTTCTCAGGTGTTAAAATGGAAAAGAATATGAACAACATTCCCGATAACTTTTTCTTCCACTTTTATTTCTCTTTTAATCTTAACTTTCTTCTTTCCCTTACTTTTTATGCTCTATTTGGCATTGAATTAACGATCCCATCTTTTATATTATTTTTCCTTGTTTTATCATGGGTGTTGCTGGTAAAGCTAGTTTTTATTACTTATTCCTAACTGCCCTTGAACAGAGTGGATTGCTAAACCATATCCAAGATACATTTAAGCATCAATCCTGAAGGATAGCAATGAACCAGACAGGCTTTGACAACAATTAATGACAGTTTGATGGTCACCAATACTGAGACTAATTTTATATTCCTGATTAATCATTAAATTCAAATTCTACCAGTTTCCACAATAGGATTTGCATATGTCCCTACTGCATTAACCTAAGCCAGTGAATTCCCAATAAACTAACATTATGATCTATCACCATCTTCTAATTCAGGCTCTACATCACTGACTGAACATTCTTCAGTATTATTTGTTAAGATGGCACATAGTTTTCTGTAAAATCAAAATGCTGCTGATTCTGGAAAACTGAAAGAAAAACAAAGTGATGGAGAAAATCAGCAGGTCTGACATATTCTGTGAAGACAGAAATAAAGCTAGTATTTTGAGTCCAGTATAGTTTGCCTTTGGAAAAATTTACCAGATGTCCTCAGACCTGTTGAGTTTCTTCACCACTTTCTGTTCTTTTTTCATTGTTTGCAGAAGTCCCTGATCTTTGGAGAGCCACACACGGTTTTAGCTGTGTAACTAACATAGTAGCTTATGTAAAAACTTCATTAGCCAATGGAGAGGCGCTGAATGACTGGAGCAATTCAAACACCACTGAGAGCAAATCCAAGCCAAAATCCAAGTTCTTTGTTGCAACAATGTGGCTGATTTAAAGAAAGTGATACAATAGGCATCAAAGAGACTTCTGGCCTCTCTACTTTATTAGTATAACAGTGGGGCAAAATGTCTATTTGATCTGTGCCACTGGGCCAGATTGCTGGACTAAGACTATTTGCAGCATACATGCCCAGCTAGTTTAACATCTTCCCTCATGCATTAACTAAAATGTTCTCGCATTAGAGAGACATAAACAGTGGCGAGTTGAGAGCGAGGGTCATGATGCCTCAGGCGAGAGACAAGGTTGAATAGGTAGGACTTAGTCAGTTGGTTAGATGACTGGATTGCAACACAAAATGATGCCAACAGTGTGGGTTCAATTCCCACATGAACTGAGGTTACCATGAAGGTGCTGGCTTCTCAACCTTACCCTTTGCCTGAGGTGTGGTGACTAAACTCACCACGAGTCATCCTTCTCTAAAATGTATTGCACAAAGTTTAAATTGTTGAGGACAACAAAACGTCTGGAAACTTCACAAATAATGGTTCTGATAGCCTGGTCCTACCCATGAGACTTAAGGCTTAAAAGTTGGATACAATATAGAGTCAGAGAGTCACACAGCACGAAACAGACTCTTCAGTCCCACTAGTCACGCTGACCATGTTCCCAAACTAAAGTAGTCCTACTTGCCTGCACTTGGCCCATATCCCTTCAAAACTTTCTGATTCATGAACTTATCCAAATGTCTTTTAAATATTGATAACAAAGTGTGAAGCTGGATGAACACAGCAGGCCAAGCAGCATCTCAGGAGCACAAAAGCTGACATTTCAGGCCTAGACCCTTCATCTGAGAGGGGCATGGGGAGAGGGTTCTGGAATAAATAGGGAGAGAGGGGGAGGCGGACATTTTAACTTTACTGGCATCCAACACTTTCTCTGGCAGTTCACTCCACACACCAACTACTCTGAGTAAAAAAAAAGTGTCCTTCATGTCCTTTTTAAATTTTTCTCCTCTCACCTTAAAATAATGCTCCCTAGTTTTGAGCTCACCCAAGCCAAGGAAAAGAACCTTGTTATTCACCTTATGACATATATACCTCTCATGATTTTATAAACCCCAGTCAGGCAAGATTTTATAAACTTCAACTTTCTATGCTCCAGTGAAAAATATCCAGCAACATGCCGGTAAATCTTTTCTTAATACTCTTGAGTTTAATAATATCCTTCCAATGACCGGGTGACCAGAACTACACACGGCACTCCGGAAGAGGCCTCATCAACGTCCTGTACAACTCAATATGATAGAGTCGTAGAGTCCTAGAAACCTTACAGTGTAGAAGTAGATCATTCGGACCATCACGTCCACACTGACCTTCCGTAGAGTATCTCACCCAGATCCATCCCTGTATCCCAGCATTTTCATGGCTATGTCCCAACTCCTACACCTGAAGGCCTGAGCAATGAAGGCAAAGTTCCATATGCCTACTTAACCACTCTGTCTGCCCTTAAGACAATAAGACATAGCAACAGAAATTAGGTCAATCTGCCCATCAAGCCTGCTCTGCCATTCAATCATGGCTGAAAAGTTTCTCAGCCCAATTCTCCCACATTCTTCCTGCAACCCTTGATCCCCTTGACAATCAAAAATCTATCTGTTTCTGTGTTAACTGTACTCAGTGACATGGCCTCCACAGCCTTCTGTGGCAATGAATTCCTTAGATTCACCACTCTCTGCTGAAGAGGTTTCCAGTCCTAGTCTCTCCTACCAATGGAAACATCTTTCCAACTTCCACTCTGCCAAAGCCACTAATGCTCTATATGTTTCAGTTAGATTCCCCCCTCATCCTTCTAGACTCCACCAAATGTAGACCCAGAGCTCTCAAACATTTCTCATATGTTAAGCCTTTCAATTCTGAGATCATTGTTGTAAACCTCCTCTGGACCGCTCCAAGGTCAGTGCATCCTTCCTGAGGTATGGGCCTAAAATTGCTTACAATATTCTAAATGTGGTCTGACCAGAGCTATATAAAGCCTCAGAAGTACATTTGTGTTTTATATTCTAGTCCTCTTGAAATAAATGTCAACATTATATTTGCCTTCTTAACTACTGACTCAAACAGCAAGTTTACCTGGTTTAACCTATCTAACCTTTTCACTAGAACTTTGGTCCCGAATCTTGGCGCAAATTTCAAAGAATTATGTACCTGAACTCCTAGGTCATTCTGTTTTACAACACTGTCCAGGGCATTACTATTAGCTGTCTAAGTCGTGTCCTTGTTTGTATTACCAAAATGCAACACCTTACACGTATCCAAATTATACCCTACGTAGTAGAGTGAACTGAAGTCAAATTGGATACAGAATGAGAAATAGAGTGAAATAAAACTTAAATTGTGAGGAAATGAAACAGGCAGAAAGGATAAAAAAAGTTTTAAAATGTAAAAACTGAAGGGTCACCGGATCCAAAATATTAACTTTTTTTTCTTCACAGATGCCATCAGACCTGCTGACTTTTCCAGCAACTTTGTTTTTGTTTCAAAAACATAACAGTGACATCTTAAAAATTTAAATAACCATAGAGAGGAGATATTTGTGTTTCAATTATTCCCTTCTAGGTTAAAAGCGCTGAGTGGCATTTCAGGGATAGAAATGTCATTAAAAAGTTATTAAATGGCAGCTCCAACTTTCTGCAGCACCTATAATTGGTAATTAATGCACAAATGCATTCATTTCAGGAAACTCATGTAAAAGATGAGAGCCAGCTGTCATTTCATGAGACTCAGGGCAGTGTCCCACCAGTAACTATTCAATTTGCGCATTAATAACAATGAGGAAATTAAACTCACTGTGCTGGTTGCAGCAAAATCTGGGCCAATGCTTTAAGTAATTGCATCATTATCAGTTATACCATTAGTCTAGGAACTTGTATTTAATGGGTGGTCTTTGTGCACATGCCAACTTCTATTGTTCCAAAGATTCTTTTGTAACCATTTCCACAATGGCTTTGCTTCTAATTAGCAGATCATACAAGCCAGGATCAGCAGATCCCGAATCAGAGCACAAAAATACCTCACTCTATGGTGTTTGAATTACAAATGCTTTAGACTGTGCCAAGTCATAAGAATGTCCCACTGATGAGATGTGACTGCAATAGGTGGACTGAACGATGATGAATTGACATCTTTAATCTCCTTGGGTGCCTGAGGCGTGCTAGAGACAGATGTAGAGAAACACTGGGCTTTCAGTCTCGATCCCGGCCTTGCTGTAGATCAAAAACCCATACTGAGGTGTATGTAAAGCTTATGAACCTCAGACAATGGCATGATTTGGACCAACTCATTAGACTTGAAACTCCAAATTACCATGAACAATTAGTCAAAGAACTACTCATTGTTTGTGAGACCTTACTGTTGGCATGTTTGCCTGTTTCACAATAGCATGGTATTTGAAAATAATTCATCGACAATGAAAGGCTGACACCAACACACAAGTGCATAAAATAGCAATATTTTCTCCATAGAGCCATACAGTACAGGATAGACCCTTCAGCTCATTGTGCTTTCTCTGACAAAACTACTCCAAACCTATCCCAGACCCACTTTCCAGCACTTGGCCCATAGCCTTGAATATTACGACATTTCAAGTGCTATTCAAAGTACTTTTTAAAAGGTTGTGAAGCATTCCACCTGAACAATTGTCCCAGGCAATGCATTTGAGATTCCTACCATCCTCAGGTAGGATTTTTTTCACAAATCTCCTCTAAAGCTTCTGGCTTTCATCTTAAAACTAAAATTATTCATTGATCCAATTTAGACCTGGAATCCGATTTGAAGATTTATATATCAAGTATTATATCACAAGTATCAGTACTTCATATACAATGAGTTATCTTCAAATGCTACACTGTTGCGAAGTAGGCAAAACTAAGAGTGAGATCCCACAAACAGTACTGTAAATAGTCAATCAAATTAATTGCTAAAGGTGTTGATTGGGGAAGGACAGCAGTAGAACTTCCTGTGCTTAGTCCTGCCCTGTGATCACGAACATTCACCTGATTGAACAAATTACAATTTAGTATAACAGTTCATCTGCAGAACAATGTCATTGGCCATATCGCATTCGCCTAATGCTGGACTGGTGTAGATTATGTGCTTACATTTGAGAATTCGATTTCAAACTACCATCTTGGTGTGGCATGGAGGACTCCAGCGCCAAGGACCTGGATTTAATACAGGCCTTGGGCAACAGTATGTGTGGAGTTCGCACATTCTCCCCGTGTCTGCGTGGGTTTCTTCCGCAAGCTCTGGTTTCCTCCCCACAGTCCAAAGATGTGCAGGTTAGGTGGATTGGCCATGCTAAACTGCCCATAGTGTTCAGGAATGTGTAGGTTAGGTAGATTAGCTGTGGGAAATGCAGGGTTATAGGGATAGGGTAGGGGGTTGGGTTTGGGAGGGATGCTGTTTGGAGAGATGGTTTGGACCCGATGGGATCCAATGATTCTATTCACTGACAGGTAAATTGGTATTATGAATAGGGGTAAAATTGAAGAATAGGTAGAAATCATAGAAAACTGACAAGATTTTAAAAATGTGATTTGAGATAAGATGGGCTTTGGATCAAATCAAGAGCAAGCGAAGATTTAAAGAGATATAATGCACAGTATGTAAAAAATGGATGAATAATCCTTGAATTCAAATCCTCCCATTGCAGTTGGTGGATTTTAAATCCCATTACCAAATCTGGAACTTCGCTTAGAATTCCCATTGTATGGAAGAAGGCCATTCAGTCCATCAAGTCCACACCAACCATCTGAAGAACATCCCACTCAAACCCATCCCTTACCCTATCCCTTCAGTTCCCACCCTTGACACAATGAGAAATTTAATCCATTTATTTAATCCATATCCATAATGTTGACCAAGATACCTATCATCAATTGCTGTACAAACCCGTCTGGTTGATTCATTTTTATTGTGGAAGAAAATCTGCTGTCCTGACCTGATCTGGCCTACTTATGACTTTAGACACAAACCAAAATATTTCAGTTTTAGCTGACCTCTGAAATTGTTCAATAAGCCTCTCAGTCTTTGGCTGTTAGCAGCAGACAATAAACCTTGCCAGGGGGCTGCCCACATCCCACAGAAGAATAAAGAAAAATAATGGTATGAACCAATGTCCAGAAAGAATAGTGAATAATCTGGGCTTTTATAAAAGTCTATACATTTCAATCCTTGAAGGTTGAATATAATAATATTAAGTATATAACACGAGTAGGCAATTCCTCATTTATTATTATAAAGATGATCTTCTCACCCAATCTCAGCTTCTTACCTGATTCCCATATACCTTGACTTTTTCGTGTTGAAAATTTCAGCAACCTCTGTTATATTTAAAACAATCAATGATTGAACATTCATAACTCTCTGTGAAATAGCTCTTCATAGGCTGGCATCTCAACGCCTTTATTTGCAAATGCATCCATTTGACAATAGCACAGCATCTCACAGAGTTAGGCATTCAGGTGGCTCAATATCCCTGACATTCATCCTTTTATGTCCGCCAGGACTCCCTGATTGGACCAGATTATCACCCCGAGCCAGCGAACCCATATTCTATGAGGTTCAGTCAGCTGATCTTGCTACACTCTGGGATAAAGAATTGCAAGGATTCACAACTCTGAGTACATATATCTTGGTCCTAAACAATCAATACCTTTTTTAAAAATTAAAGTTGATAGCTTCATGCTTCTTCATATTCTGTTCCATCTTGTGTGCTCTTGCCCATTCACTAAGTCTATTTTTTTTTCATCACTTTGCTCCCTTTTGCTGCCCTCCTTTTACTGCTCCACCTGGCCATGTATCATCAATAAACTTTAATATATTATTCCATAGTACTGATAGATATTATAAATAGCTGGTGCTTAATGTACCTTACCAGTCGCAGCGTGCCAAGATGAAAGTGATCCATTTATCTGTTTATGGTTCATTAAACAATATTGAATCGATAGGAATATTTTATATTCAATCCCACACAAACCTAATTTTATGTAATAACCTCTTGTGAGATCCCTAATCAAGTCCTTTTTTTGTTGAAAATTCAAGTATACTTCATCTAGCTCACCTACGCTATTAGCTACAACTTCAGACAATAATGATAGAACTTTCAAATGTGTTTTCCCTTTCATAAAGCCTGCACTCACTCTGATTCTAATGTTCTGATTCTCCAAGTGCCTTGTTACCACATCCCAAATATTGATTTTGCCACTTTACCTAATCGATAATACCAGGCTAACTGGCTTACTGTTCCCTGTTTTCTCTCTCCTAACTTCTTGAATAACAAGGTTGATGCTGCAGTCATTGTGAAAAATTCTAAAACCTGTGAAATTCTGAAAGATTAAAATCAATGCACCCATTATCCCAGTTTCCATCATTTTTAACATCCCTAAACCTAAGCATTAGTTCCAAGAGAATTTGCCAGCTATTAGTCCTGTGAATTTCTAACTAGATCCTTACTTTCTCATTATTTCCAGAATTTTTTTCTGTCTTCTACTTTGAGGGCAAATGTAAAGGACAATATTTTGCTAGCAAGGAAAGATGTTTTCAGTCACAAGTAGGGATTCAAAGAACCAAAAAGTGTTATTAGGTGAAAAATATAACATCATTGAACTGACTAAACCTGGAAAACCTAGCAAGGAGAAGATAAATCCTCATAAAAACTGTCAGATAAGAAATGAAAACATTCAAACAGACAATTATTTGATGATTTAACCCAACAACCTGGCTTCGCCAGAAAATACCCAAGTAACAAAAGGTCTAATGGGGACTAACTAACTGGGGGCATTGAGGTGCAAACACAATAGGATGTGCTTCTCCTGTGAAACTGACAGGCTAGGAAGTCTTCAACAGAGAAATTGAATTACAGCAGCCAAACTGAGATAAGAGGCTTGTACTCAGATCACCTGCATCTCAAAACATGTCTTCCAGTTCCTTGCAAGTCAGTTCACATGCTCCGAATTGCACTTCCCTCCTGTCAGCTTTCATTGTAGAACTCTTGCTATCTTATGCAGCTCGACCTTGTCTTCTAAGGACGAACAAGTAGAGCTGCCAATGCAACATCAATAGCACCAGAAACAAGAGTAGCTGCTGCACCAGCTGCCAACTCTTCCTTCACATGGTCTTCTGCAAGTCAGAAAGGATGGATAAGGGTCAACAGCTCTCACATTGCCCGAGAATCAGTGCCTAAGGAGGCGCAGGTATTCTCAGTAGATCCTTGCTGATATAGGTAGCCACCTCAAACAAGACCTCCTTCCTAGTGGACCTGTCAGGCAAGCATGCCAGGGCCTTCATGGTGACTATCATAGAAGGTTTCCCTCTGTTACATATGCATGATGGTAAGATGGTACAAAGGTGGGGGTGAACTTCAGTGTTACCTGTTCAGTTGTGGTTATGAGGAAGTGCCTAATGAGAGAAGAATAATGGAGCTTTAAGGTACCAGTCTAAAGATTGTTCTTCAGGAAAATGCTGGGAATGTCTAAGTGGTTGATGATGCCTGGATGAGTTCTGCAACACACCTTTCCTGACATCCTGAGGTCCACAAACCCCCTGGGACACAATCTTCTGGTTGAAAGGGCCAGAGCAACTTTCATTGACTTTCTCAGTTAACCTGTGCTTGCTTCGTTGATTAAAAGAATGGTCTCCTCCTCCCAATCTTTAAGGACATTGTCTGACTTCTATATTAGATCCCAAAAAAAATGTCCAGGTAACAGTGCGAGGTCTGTCAGCAGCCTTTCCAATGACCCCTTTCCATTCCTGTGAGTTGTTAATGTCGAAGGTATGAATGTATGGCCAACCATTCCCCTTACTGGTGTTAATTTAACAAGGAGTTCTATCTTTGGCAGGTTTGATTTGTTGACCCATTGCTCTCTTGGATAAGCAAGTAATCTAAGAAGTTGGCATATTTACACTGTAAGGGAGTCAAAATGCCATAGAAGAATCTGATGATGGAAGTAATGGATCTCTACAATTGACCTAATGGCTGCATGTGAGTTTGTTAAAATAAAATTCCACTATTTCTGCCATTTCCTTCAACCCCTTCATCATTATTCTCTCTGTCTGCATAGAGGGTAAGCTTACTCTTACTAACTGCTTTCTTTTCACGTATTTATGAAAGCTTTTATGATCTGATTTTATGTTTTTACTACTTTGCTCACACTGGAACGAGTAGATAAGCTGGTCTATTTAGAACAAGTGACAACAGAAGATGGTAGATGCGACACCAAAGTCAGAAAATTAATAGACATAGCCAGGAGTAATTTTGCGAAGATGAAGGCTATGCCATCAACATAAAAAAAGCTCAAGCTTCTAACAAGGAAAATACGTACAAGACATCATATTACATCCACTTTTCTGTATACTTCAGTTAACTGGACATTAAGCAAAGATTTGTGCAAGGAAAAGGCCTTTGAAATGTTGATTCTAAGTCAAGTCTACTTAAAATTCCATATGCATAAGACAAACGAAGAAGTACCTCTATTCATTAATAAGATGGAGGTGTCATTGGCTAGACCAGCTTTTTTATTACATGTCCTTAATTGCCCAGAGGGTAGTTAAGAATCAACCATATTGCTATGGGTCTGAAGTCACATACAGGACACACCAGGTGAGGATGGTAGATTCCCTTCCTGAAAGGAAATTAGTGAAGCTGACGGGTTGTTCCTGATAATCAGCAACAAATTCATCGTCATCATTAGACTCCCATTTTTTATATTTTTACTGAATTCAAATTACACCATCTGCCACAGCAGGATTTGAATCTGGATCCCCAGAACATTACTTGTGCCCGTTGATTAATAATCTAGTGATAATATCACAAGGCCATCGTCTAAATGAAGAGGTATTTGGAATTGCAGAAGTAAAAGTAACTCTAAACTGTGACGTCTAGAAATGAAAATGAAAGTATTTCAGCTCTTTGATCAGAGCTGAAAAACTACAAATGTCTTATCTTGAGGACAAAGTATAGGACAGCAAAATAAGGTTCAATACAAGTACAGTTGTAGCTACAAATGAACTACAGTTGATGTGTGAGGAAGGTACTCGATAGACAAGGGTGGCATACCATAACAGCAGATATCCTCATAGAAGTAGCTATAAGCAACAGGAGCATTACTTTAACATCATATTCTGTGTTCTTCATTGATCAATATCTTTGTCATCTTGTAAACTGTAAAATCTTCCCAGACCTAAGGCTTACAACTCAGTTAGGATTGTTATGAGTTACTTCCCTAATGGTATACTATCTCAAACTTTCTTTCTTAGCCAGGCTTGGAACATTTTTCCCTTGAAGTTTTTAATTCCTTAAGAAAATTTCAACACTGTCCTTAAAATAGTTTATTTTACTCCAGTGCTACTATTTTCCTTTCTATTGCTCATCTTCACTTGATCGTCACAAATGAACTATTAACCAGGTGTACAATATTAACATCTCTATGAACCTTTTCCTCAATTTAGTGAAAAACCAGGCTACAATGATACAAAGGATTTTTGCATTTCTATTGAATTTTTTGGCCACTTTATTTTCCCCAAATGTCAACAATATTTTCATGGTGCAGGCATAATTGAACAGTATATTAGAAAAAAAAGCTATTGAATTGATATTGTACAACATATACACCAAGTCCTCAGAGTTTTTTTCAGTATATGACAGTCTAATATGGCATCTCAAAAAAAAACAAATCACCCTAGCAAAACAACGCTTGAGAAGCTTTATGCCAAGAGGTCGATCACTTAGAAATATGAACATATGTACCTTATCACAGGTACAGTGCCTCAAATCCAGCACCATTCAGACAAAGATGTGTTGGATTTTGAAATGTTTTATATTTCAGGCTGAGAAGTTCAGGCCATGGGCACTTGAGGCCAAGCTATGAGAAGTGGGGTTCAAAGACACTTGCAATAGAACGCAAGGCTAAGAGCTGAAGCATGGTAATATGTCTTGACCCACGTTCTGTCACTATCCTCCCTAACCAAATTGTCCAGGTAAGTTATTTTATATTAAAGTTTTGCTCAATTAATGAACATTATAGAAAACTACCAGCTTTTGTACCCCACTATTTTTTGGGTTTGCAGTACTCTACGTGCATTTAAAAGGAAGTCCTCAGATCAGCCTCTTTGATTGAAGCACAGGGTTGGAGTGCTTATGGAGAGCATTTCTGTCAGTTTGCCAACAAAATCTGGAAAAAGAAGATATTCTCCAGTTTTGAATTATTTAAAAACTGATATCAACATTTGTGATATCAACATATAGAAATCTCATGTCGCAATTCTTGAGTTAAAACAGGAGAGTGTTTTACTATCTAGATCGCTCTTCCAATAAAATTCCACTTATGTAAAAGTTGTATATCTAAAGTGGTATCACACACTCTGTTTTTAATTCCTGATACTTAAAACAATATCCATTTACTCATCGATACATGTGAAAAAAAGGGTAGTCTCTCTTTTATAGAGGAAGAAAAGGGTGGTATGGTGGTTCAGGGGTCAGCACCGCTGCCTCACAGCACCAGGGACCCAGGTTCAATTCCAGCCTCTGGCAACTGTCTGTGTGGAGTTTGCACATTCTCCCTGTGTCTGCATGGGTTTCCTCCAGGTACTTCAGTTTCCTCCCACAGCCCAAAGATAACAGCCTGTCTCTACACTGTAGAGGTTCTCTGAAAGACTGGAAACACCACCAGGACCCACCCTCTGCATATGAAGTTCATCCTGTGCCATTATTTTATCATTTGAAACTGAAATGAGCATGTTACAAGCAAAAGAAAAGCAACCTGGATAAAGTCAGTTTCTTAATTGTAATGATCATGCTCTAATGTTTCTCTTCACAGAATAAGAGCCACCATTTCATTGTGCCAGTACATAACTGATGCCTCCCCTTTTAAAATATTGCAGTTGGCAGGTGAAAAAGCCAAGTCATGGAGCTTGCTGTGGGTAGGAGTGTAATGGCCAGACCTATGTAAAGATAGACTGTGGAATTATGTCTCGGGAGTTCTTATGGGTACATCCTTTGGGACAAATGGCCTTCACTCAGCATGAAGTATCCTCAGTAATTAGAGCTTTAAGTGTTGCATTTGCAATTTGAGAATTGGCAGCGTTTTGATGATCCAGAACCTCTTGAACTTTTCCTCTAACCTGTTATGGTTATCTTCATTAAGTGTTCAATGGAGTGAAGTGAGTTTTGTTTTCCTTCACTTTGCAACTTTCCCTCCCATCACAGCCATGAGATGCCTTTTATTCTTCTCCAGCTGGGACAGGTGGGTAGAAAGCTGTGTAAACGCTGAGTGTTATTTTGAGTCTGTTGCCAAAAGACAGTTAACCTTGTGATGCAGAGCGAGGCATTAATTTGTCTCCAAGCAACATTGGATCAGCACTTAGGTAAATTATTCTATCTTGGCCATGTTTGGCTAATGTTCCCTGAAATATCATAGGTAGTGCATATTCTACCTCCTTTCACTTTATGTAGCATTTTCCGAGTGACTAAATTAAAGATGAAGCGTGAATTAGGCTTGTCTAGAATTAAAGTTTGAGTTGTCGTCTCTCAAAAGGGAGTAAGACAATCATTCTCAAGACATAGCAACTTGAACGCCTCTCTGACCTGACCAAATACAGTGTATTTGTGTAGCAAAAAACTGATTGAGATGATATATTTTCCAAAACTGTAGCTTGAGAGGGAAAAAAATGTTGTCACTGAATGCACCAGACTTTCATTCTATTGATAGTCAAGTTACCACTCTGTTAGGGTAGCTCAAAAAATCTACTCCTTGGTCTCAGTCATGATTTCAAACATGGCAGCTAAATGCACTCTCCATTGCTGCTCACCATGCAATAACAGCGTTATAAGGAAGACCAGGGTATTTGTTGCTGGGGGACTTCTGCCAATTCACCTCCCAGCGCTAGTCTAGGGGTTTGCTAGTAGTTTGTGGTGAAGGATGAACCATTGACAATATTCAGCATCAGAAAAAACTCTGATTTTAGAGAACAGTACAGGGTTTACTACATCTCAGCAACTACACGTGGGTTATATTAATCTTTGGCTTATCAGCTATCTCTGAGAAGGGGTGAGTAGAACCTGGGTTTCTCTGACGCAGACTGCAATTACACTGAAATACCTGATACCTTGGCCAGTGGCCGTGGTATTTTTCAGAGTGGATGGAACCTCAGCTTAGCTCAGATTAACCCTTTCATTTCCATTAACTACAAAACAAGCCACTGCAACTTGTCAAATGCCATAATTCTTACTTAACTGCATTTTCCCTCCCGTTCAGTTAGACTTCCAAATGATTGTGTTGGTGCATGTGTCTAAGCAGGTTTAAGCCTCAATAAAACAGTGACAAGTAATTCTCCCAATCTCTGGCATAAACTCTATCCAGAGGGGAAAAAAACAGTAAAAATTGCAAATCAGCCACGAAATGGTCTGTCACATTTCCATGTCTCAAAATTGAAGCCCAGTACAACCAATACATTCATTTCCAAGTATGACATTCTGTTTTACTGTGTCCTTCCACTGTGCACTAAAATGTTTGGTGAATGTTAACAGCAAAAAATTACAACATTTGATAGCATTTTAGAAATCTCTAACCTGATCATACCTGTGTTTTATGGAGGTAAGACAATGGATACCCCCAGGAGGCAGAACGGCAATTTCAATATTTCAATGAAGTTGGTACCCTCTGATTAATCTTTGTAATAACAGTGGGTGGGATATCCCAGGCCTGGGGGATACCCAGCAGCTGAAGAGAGATGAGAAGAGCTTGGAAGCATTAGGAAAAACATAACAGAAAGATGTGTGGGACAGGAAAGGTTGACATGAGCTCAAGCATGAGTCAAATCGACCTCTTTGCTCTATCCCTTTCCAAAATACCTCCAAGGCCAGAGATTGGGCACTCCACCAACATCCAATCAACCCTATCCCTCCTCCCACTGTGCAGGTCAAAGATCAGACACTCCCTCAATGCTACCATTGGTAAGCTCAGCAACTCTTTACTCCCTGATACTAGCACCAATTTCCTTCATTCTACACCAATCAGCAAGTTTATCAATTGTATGCTCCAGTGCTCTTCCTACCCAGCTGGAAGATAAGAATGTACATCAACTTCACCTCTGGGTAAGGAAGATGTTAAGTAAAAAAAAATGCAAAGTACAACATCTTGAGAAATCCTAACTTCTCAATGGCTGGCCTAAATCCCCACCTCTCTGCCTATGTAGCTGCCAATTAATTACACACCTTGTTGTTTCTTTCAATCACCTGCCAAAGTTAGAGTAAAGAGATAGGGACCCTCTTCAGAAAATTCATCCTGCTTTTGAACACACAACCTGAAATTTTCAAATTATTTTCTTTTAAAAGCACCATTTAAGACAGCCATGATCAAACATAAAGCTTTCAGCGTATAAATAAACATTGTATATTTTTCAGGTGACTGTCTGTGTCCATCCTCAGGTGACTCTCCGTGTAGAGTTTGCACATTCTCCCCTCCATGCACTAGTTCCCTCTGGGTGCTCTGTTTCCTCCACAGTCCAAAGGTGTGCGGGTAGGTGGATTGGCCATGCTATATTTCTCTATAGTGTCCAGGCATGCATAAATTTGGAAGATTAGCCATAGGGGTTGCGGGGATAGTGCAGGGGGAAGAGACGGGGTGGAATGTTCCTCAGCGACTTGGTGTGGACTTATTGGGCTGAATGGCCTGTTTTCACACTGTCGGGTTTCTACCCTCTTCTAACATTAAGCTAGTAAGCTAGGAAACTTGCTTTGGTAGAATTTTTCTGTGAAGGATTCTGTTTATTAACATCAGAGACTGCAGTGTTCAAGGTGGGGGGGAAGAGACAGTTTTCCACCTCAATTCAGTATTATTGAATCTTTGGATCCAAAAATTTACATCTGAACGTGTAGTCCTCACAGTTGAAGCCACACTGGTGCCCCATCCCACTCTGACATTGTAAATATTTCTATTTTCCATCCCAGACATCTTTACAGCCTCTCTGAGCAGGTTGTTAATTTAGCCATAAATATGCCAAACTATGACAAGTTTTATGTGGCACTGTGAGACTCTTCAGTCTCCTGTCAGCATACAATCTATTATATTACATTCAGCATTGAGCTCTGCTCATTTTCAGTTTAACTATGTTTTATTTGTGCATCATTTAATTTTACTCTTTAGAATGTAGTCAAAGATGATGTTAGAACAGAGGTTCCTTGCATTTATAGCTGTTGTCAAATTAAAGGAACATACATCAAGTCATCGTCTGTATGAACAGAAAACATTGTCTCGAGGACAAAAGAGAGATGTAGGGGTACAAGACACTGCCTGAATTTGGATAGATAACTACTAACCATATGGCCATGTGATTGAGTAGTATTAAGAAATGCCTGACTGAATACACTTTGTCACAATTAAATTTTTAGGGTCTTCAGCAGCCTTCCATCCCACATGAGGGTGACATCCTCTATTATCCACAAATGTAGCAGAGAATGTAAACGTAATTCATAACCAACAAATCTCAGGCTTGAGCTTGCACTTATGTCTTGATCTCTACATTCTTGAAGTAGCAGAAGGTGTTACACTCTACATTGAACAGATTGAGAAAAAAAACATTGTAAGACCATAAGAAACAGGAACAGGAGAAGGTGTTTGGCCGCTTGAGCATAGTCTGCATTCAAAATGATCATGGCTGATCCAAAATTCCTTATAGCCCCTTTTCTGCAATTTCCCCATAACCCTTGATTCCTCTATTGATCAAGAATCTATCTATTTATCTATCTATCTATCCATCATTATGCCAAGTTTGTCCAAAGAAAACACAATCAGAACAATTGGTTTAGGAACAATCAACTGTTGAATGACCTTCCCGGAGAGAATTGGAAGATGATTTAAATGGCCTTCCCAGATAATTAGCAGAACCAATAAATAATAATGGATCACTGGAGAGCTGTTTATGGTGGCATAAGAAGCCACAAGCAAAATAACAGCAATCATATAACCTTATCATATTCCTGGTCATGAGCATTTAGGTAGCACAGTGACTCAGTGGTTAGCACTGTTGCCTCCCAGCACCAGGGGCCTGAGTTCAACTCCAGTCTTGGGTGACTGTGTGGAGCTTATGCGTTCTCCTTGTATCCATGTGGGTTTAGTCCAGGTGCTCCCACAGTCCAAAGTTGTGAAAATTAGTTAGATTAGCCATGCTAAATTACCCATAGTGTCCAGGGAAGTGTAGGTTGCATGGATTTCCCATGAAAAATGCAGGGTTACAAGGGCATGGGTCTGAGTGGGATGGTCTTCGGAGAGTTGATGTGGACTCAATAGGCTGAAGAGCCTGCTTCTGCATCATAGACATCATTCTCTGTACAAGTTGATATTAACTCCCTACAACATTTTCTCTTTCAAAAGTTATTGTGAAGCAGTTTTCTATGTCCTGAAGTTATGGAGTTATAGTGTACACAGCATGGAAAGAGACCTTATGGTCCAATCAGCCCATACTGACTATGTTTCCAAATTAAACTAGCCTCACTTGCCTGTGGTTGACTCATATCCCTCCAAACATTTCCTGTTCATGAGCTTATCTAAATGTCTTTTAAATATTGTGACGGTACTTGCATTCACCACTTTCTCTGGCAGTTCATTCCACATATGAACTATTCTCTGTCTAAAAAAAGTTTTTCCTCATGTCCCTTTTAAACTTTCCTCCTCACCTTAAAAATATGTCCCCTAGTTTGAAAACTCCACCTTAGAGAAAAGGCCCTTGTCACTCACATCTATATCCCTCATGATTTTATAAACTTTGATAAGATCATTTCTCAACCTCCTATGTTCAGTGAAAAAAGTCCCAGTACTTTCAGTCTTTTTTATATCTTAAACCCTCCATTCCTGGCAACATCCTAGTAAATCTTCTCTGAACCTTCTCCAGTTTAATAATATTCTTCCTATAACAGGTTATGAACATCTCTTCACAAAATGCAAATCTTTTTAATTGCATTTTTAAAGCACATTCTAATTTAAACTTAATTTTGGAATTGTACCAAATTTCAGAATCAGAAGATTAAATGGCAGTTTTCCTTTGAAAAAGCATTAAACGCAAGTTCGCTTGATTACCTCAAACACAGCAAGTGATTACAACTGTCGCCAGCCTTATCACCAACACAATAGAAATAAATAGATATAGAGATGTGATGCATATGAACGATCAAACCGATAAATCACCACAGCAATAACTAGCCCATAAGGTTAACTGAGATTAGAGTTTGTCCTTAATTGATAAGATAACGTTAGCTTTAAGAACTGTAGCAATGAGAAAGCTTTTTAGATTCAAATATATTTCTGGAAACCAACTCATGCAGCAACACAAGTCATCAGAAGAGAAGTGCTGGAAAATCTGGATCAGAATGAAATTCATCTATGTGGCCCAATTTCATTTTGAGGGTTATGATTTCTACAGATGAATACCTATTGATTTGGGCAACTATCCTATATATTGGCTTCAGGTGGCTGAATGCCAAATTAAGTTTAGTGTATAAAAGTCTTAAGTCACTGAGCTTCCCATTTTGAAATAATACCTCAGTTTGCCATCTAAATTATTGACCGTATCTATCTCAACCTATATAGCCAAGGAAATCATATGTGGAAAGGAAAAATACACTTTACTGGGAAGAAGTTAAACTTTTATCAGAAGTTGTCAGGTGAGCTAATGGTTCTGAAGGAGTTACTATTTCTGTTACTTTGCCCGCACCCTTTCTGTTGATGTTATACATAGCCCGTGTGTGAAAACAAGGAACTCCATTCTAGTTTTTGGAAGGAAAATATGCATTTGTATCAGCTCCTCAAAGTTGTAATAATTATCTTTGTCTTAATAATGTTGTATATATTGTTTTTGTGCAATAAAGCTTCTTGTTGTTCTTGCAATTTACTGGGTAACACATTGGAAATCAAGTCCCACTATTGTTGAAATGGTCCCAAAGTAAAATAATTTATAAATTCTGCAAATTATTTTGACTTCTTTTAGCCTCAGGTTAACGAAAAGCATGGAGCACATTTCTGTACTTCAGAAGAATTGCTATTTACTGCAAATGAATAGATTCTTGTTTGAGATAAATAATTATGAAGCATTGACATATAAATCTATGAGTTATGACTTGAACACCTTTGTAAACTTCCCTCTGCACACACATACAGACAGGTGGTAGAAATGGTATGATAGGTGAAGGGAAAGACTGGGGAGGCTGTTCAATGTTCCTTGTTCACAGGGCTCACTAAGATGGTTGTTTTTTTTGCACCTTGATTCTCCATCTCCAGATACTTTCAGCTGCTTACAGGAAGGCCAGCAAGACTGATTCACGCTTGTAAAATCTCTGGCTTAATGGTTAAAAACCATAGTTGCAGCAACTGATAATGGAAAAATAAACTGGTTTTGTTCAGGTTGTTTTCACTCTAAAAGAAAGAAAAGACACAACTTATATTCAAACAGAGATCCAATGACTTCACCCAAGCATGCACACTCCAAACTGTTTAGCTACATGGAAGACAATCACATTGACAAAGGCCTTCTGTCTGTAAAAACATTGATTACGTTTAGTATCAGAGATAATGGGAACTGCAGATGCTGGAGAGTCCAAGATAACAAAGTGTGGAGCTGGATGAACACAGCAGGCCAAGCAGCATCTTAGGAGCACAAAAGCTTCAGAGATAATGGGAACTGCAGATTTTGTGCTCCTAAGATGCTGCTTGTCCTGATTACATTTAGTAGTCCATAGATCAATTAGTTACTTGTTGCGCCAGGGTTAGTGCACTTCTGGAACCAGGCTTTCACCATAGCTGCACATGCAGCTGTGTAAATGGCACTTACAATGAGTGCCAGGTGACTTGCTTTTAAAAAGGCCTGTAATACATCAAAGATCCTTGGTCTTTTAGAAAAGTTTTCAAAAACAGACAAATAATAAGCTCTAGTCTTTACATCATCGAGAATAGTCCCTCTTCTGTGGATACTTTACAGTAATGAATGACTACAACTAATCAATAGATAGGATCAAGACAAGGCAAAAGCAAAGGGACCAGCATTCGTTCCCCATCCCTAACTGCTCTTCAACTGAGTAGCTTCTTTGGATTTCATGACAGGATTCATTGCCATGAATCTGGATCACTTGTAGGCCAGACTAGGTAAGAATGGCAGATTTTGTTCTCTAAAAACATTAGTAAATCAGATGTGTGTTTTTTTTTTAATATTGATGATTGTTTCATGATCATTAGTCATGAGACTAGCTTTATTGATTGAATCCACAATCAAACAACAATAGTAGAAGTGTCTATTGTATTTTGGGACAGATGGAAGACAATGACTGCATCCAGCAGGATGCAGGCAAAGGCTGGGGTCAGGTCTCAGATGCAGGTCAGGACTGACATTAGGTGAATGGGGAGTGAGGTTGGGTCTAGCAACAGGGGTAGGTTGGGGAGTGGAGTTTGAGACCCACGGTTCGAACAAGAGGCAGACTGAGGTCTGGAATGGAGTAGAAAGGTTCCAATTTTGGGGGATGGACGGGGATGTGTGTGAATCACAGAGCCAGATTGGTCCAGAGAGGGGAAAGGGGTGACACAACTGAAATACGGGAAAAAGTGGGGCAATGGGTCCAGGGGAGGGTCGACAGGTTCAGAGCAGGGGAATTTGTTGTGGCTTGTCCAGCCTGGGGCAAGATGGAGTTTGGGGGTATTGTTTCATGGGGACGGAAGGTCTATACTGAGGGAATATGAGGTGGAGAATTCCAGGGATGTATTGAATGGATGGGTGATATAGACCTGAACAGGGGAAGGGGTATTACCATGACAGGAGAGTGGGGACGTGGGTTAGGTTCAGAGCAGGGAAAGAGGGATGTTACGTTTTAAGTGGAGTAGAGGTGTTGAGTCTGGGGGATGTATGGAGCAAGTTTGGGGTCAGTTGAATCATCAATCAAGAGGTAACCTCTGCATTTAATAATCTAATTTTTCCTGGATAACTATTTACTTAATTCCAGGGAACGTGATGGACTAGTGGGATTATATGAGACCCAGGTACTGCCCCAAGGGTCCAGGCTCAAATCCCACCATGGTAGATAATGGGATTTTGATTCATTAAAAATCTGGAATTAGGATACTAATGATGACCACTAAACCAAAAATGATTGTAAGAAAAACCCATTTGCTTCACTTTATGGGAAGGAACTGCAATCCTTATCTGGTTGGCTTATATGTGACTCAAAACACACCACTATGGGCAATTAGGGATAGACCAGAAATGTCTTCCTAAGCCAATGATGTCCTCATCCCATGAATAAATACTTACTTAATTTCAACAGAACCCCTGCAAGCTCCCCAATTTATATGGAGGCTTTTTGATGATTTCAAGTTTTGATGAAATGGCCAATGGAATCTTCAGCTTCTCAAGCAATTCTTTTGAAGTCTGTTAGAAGGATTCTGCAGGGTCTCCAAGAAAAACTCCCATCTACACTGGAATGATGACTGGCCATTGGAAAGTCTGGGCCATTGATTCTGTTGATGAATGGAGAGAACAAGGCAAATATAGAAAGAAAGCTAATTGACAACAGTAGGTAATAACGGAGGGCCAATGAAATTTTGCATTTTATTGCTGCAAGAATGGTGTATAAAAGTAGGGAAGTGTTGTTGTAATTGTACAAGGCATTGGTGAGACCACATCTAGGGTACTGCATACAGTTTTGGTTCTGCTATTTAAAGAAGGATATAATTGCATTGGAGGAAATTCAGAGAAGGTTTCATTAGATTAAATCCAGACATGAAAGTCTTGTTTTATGAGGAGAGATAGAGCAGTTTAGGCCTATGGTCAGAGAGTTTAGAAGGATGTCAGAAGATCTAATTGAGGGATATAAGATGGTCAAGTGGATTGACAAAGTAGATGCAAAGCATCTAGAATGAGAGATCATAGACATAGACTAAGAAGTGGCAGATTGAAAATAGAGATGGGAAGGAGTTACTTCTTGAAAAGAATGACAAACCTGTGTAATTCATTACCCTAAGCGCAGTGGGTTTTAGGGCACTGAATAAATTTAAGGAAGAGATAAACGCTTTTTAAATTGGTAATGTGTTAAAGGATTATGAGGGGGAGGCAAGAACGTGGAGTTGAGACCGAGATGAGATCAGCCATGATGATGTTAAATAGTGGAGCAGTTTGAGGGGCTGAGTCGCGTACTCCTTGCTTCTAGTTCCTAACTTCATAATGGATTCAGAAGGGTGGGAAACATTGCAAACATTGATGGAGTATACTGAAAATATCCTATGAATGTAACTGTGAAAAGTATGTGTTATAAGGAAGCATAATGACTCATTTGGAAGGCTGAGAGGAGGATGAACCAAAAAAAAGGTGAAGGGAAACAATTTAAATGTATGAAAAATTGAAGAGTGCAAGCCCACATTTTTCAGACCAGCACTTTCTTTGAATGCTGTTCCTCACATGCATGTCTGATTGTGGAATCAGGCTTTACAATCCAGATTCCTACCTAGAATGAATGCTTCTGTAATTTAATTAGTCCAGTAGGATTTGATAAACTTTGAGTTTTATGCTTGCATGGCTGGCTGTTGCTTAGGTAAGTTCTATCCTACCGTATTAATTCTATTAAAACTGACAGAAAAATCAGTGAAAATATGAGGATGCTGAGATAATAATATGTAGAAGTGACAAGTCTCACACAAACAGATTTTAATAATAATTATTAACAATGCACATCAGCAGAGATGAAAAATTTCAAATACCTATGTATAGGTAACCTATTTTCTTTGACTTGTGGGTAAGTTAATTATTGAAAATGTGCCAGCATCATGCAAAAATTAAAAATATTTCACAAGTGTGAATCGTTGAAACTACACATCACCATGTCAGAATTAATATAAGAAATCAAATTTTTGCAGATATCTTCCAAAGCAACATTAAGTTAAGGAACAGAAAGTACTGCGGATGTTGCATATCTGAAGCAAATGCAAAATGCTAGAGAAACTCAGCAGGTCTGTCAGCATGTGTGGAAGAAAAGTACGTACTGGCTCAAAACACTCACTCTGCTTCTTTCTCCACACACATCTCCAGACCCGTAAATTTCTGCTGCATTTAAAAAGACCTGGGTCTTCTTGTGCACCAGTCACTGAAAGTAAACATGTGGGCCCAGCAAGCAATAAAGAAGGCAAATTGTATGTTGGCTTTCATACCAAGGGGATTCAAGTACAGGATCAAGAATGCCTTGCTACAATTGTACAGGGTATTGGTGAGGACACACCTAGAATATTTTGTGCAGTTTTGGTCTCCTTATTTGAAGAATTATGTTCTTGCTACAGAGTGACAACAGCAGAGAGTTACCAAATATGATGACTGGGGTGGCAGGACTGATGTATGAGGAGAGATTGAATCAGTTAAGATTGAATTCACTCGAAGAATAAGTGAGAACATTTCAGAAAACTATGGAATTCTATAAAATTAGTAAAACCTGTGAAAATGTTCTGCTTGATAGACTGATTTGTAAAGTTAAATCACATGGGATTCAGGGGGAGGTTGCCAATTGGATTCAAAATTGGTTTGAAGGTAGGGGACAGAGGGCAGTAGTGAAAGGTTTTTTTTTGGACTGGAGGCCTGTGACCAGCAGTGTGCCACAGGGATCAGTACTGAATTCACGTTTGTTCACCAATTTTATATATGATTTGAATGAGAATTTAGGTGACCTGGTTAGTAAGTTTGCAGCTGACACCAAAATTGCTGGGATAGTGGACAGTGAGGAATGTTATCTAAGAATACAAAGAGATCTAGATCAATTGGGTCAATGGGCTAAGGAGTGGTAGATGGAGTTTAATTTGGATAAAGGCGAGATATTACATTTTGGTAAAATAAATGAGGGCAGGACTTGTACAATTAATGGTAGGGCCCTGGGTGGCATCATAGAACAGAGAGACATAAGGGTTCAAGTACATAATTCCTGGAAATTTGTGTCGCATGAATCCTGTCAGATCTTTCGGTTATCAATCACTAGTGGCTTACGGTTGAAATAGTTTGCTGCCATTAATCTTCCTTTCTATGCTGACTCTATGCTGCCAGTCTAATTGTAAATAGTAAAGAAGAAGCCAGTAGATAACCTTGAGGAGAAGAGGCACTTCCGTAGCTGCAATTATCCTAATTTAATGTTATCACGGGCCAAGAATGTCACATATTGAAGGCCATGGTGAAAGAAATAGAAAGGAGAATGAATCTGTATTCATAATGAGCAGGATCCCTGAAAACAAATGCTCAGGAAGAAGTAATTATGTTGGTCAATGTCAAGTCAGCTAGTAGAGCTTAGACGCATTACAGAAAGAAGTTTACCAATCTCACACAGTGTTTTCAAGTTGAGTGAGTTCACCTTCAAAGGTCCTGTCATAGCAAGTGGCTTCAGCTGCTCAATTAAACATCACTGGCCAGCAACAGCATCTTATTAATCAAGCTACATATCTGACATTCATATAATGTAACCACACCTCATTCATTTAGCACACCTGCAAAATTGAAAACTGCCTTATCTCTCACACTGGTAGCTATTTAGCCATCACAGTTACATTTCCTAACCTCATTGCAGGACATTCACTGACATATTTCCCACTTCCTTGTTGGAGAAGGTGGTGCATAAAAGGCAAATAGCAGCACAGAAGTGGAAGCGGGTAAGCGCATCTGACTTTGTTAAGTGGAAGAGACACTGCTGGCCACTGCACAAAGGGGAAACACTGAGGTCACTGGCAATTGGCACCAATGAAGCAATCAGTGATGAGGGCATCAACAGCTTAACACTTCTCACCCCACCTTTTGTCCACTCTCAATTTCAAGAAGAAAGGGAGAAGACATGACCCTATCTCCTTCACAGAGCTGAGGGGGAGATGGTCAAGAGTGCCAAGTTTGTAGGAGTGACGATTACCAACAATCTGCCATGACAAAGCTTTTCCCTGCATGTAGGTGCATGTGACAATAATGATTCAAATCAAATCAATTGCTACTGAACTCATCTTTACTTTCATAGGCTTGGCTTATACAAGAACAGCAAAAAGAAATGTTATGCAAGTCTCAGGTATTAAATCAGACACCTATGCTTTGTTTTAGCTGTATTATGGGTTGTTGTAATCTTTGATTTCACTGTGCTCTGTTAAATCTTCCCAATGCTTCTTTGCACTAATGGCCACTCTCTCCTCATGTCACTACATTTTTGCTCTCTCTTTCATGTACTTATTATTTTGAAGGCACTACTGAATGTTTTGCCAACCATCTTTCAGGCAGTGCAGCCCAAATTGTCGGCATATGTTGCAGAGAAAAAGGATTTTCATCACATCACCTCTGCTTCTCTTGCTAAAGAATCAACTTAGATCTCATTACTTAAGAATCTGTCTCTCATGAACTGTCCTTCAGTCATTGGAAACAAAATTTCTACTCATTTACTCTTTCTGACATATCACTCGCATTCTTAACTACATTATTCAATTGTACCACTTCATTTTCAATAGATTGCCTGGTTCTGCCCCCATTCCCATGCCTCTACTGCCAGAATGTTGATCTACACTTTGGCATTTAAAAATTGGATTTCTTCAAGGCTGTCCTTGCCATCTGCTCTCGTCCCATCCTGCATATGTTACCACTTATTGATGATGATCCTGCCTAAAATCTGTAATAATGTTGAAATTTTGATTCCCCATCAAGCCCAGCCTTGTGAAACTTTACGCTTTAGAGGATTTATTTTAAGACTTAGTCACCGCATCTGAAAAATTGCCGGAAGCTACTCTCCAACCCAGCAATGTGCTGTCAGTCATAATGCACACACCTCAGTATTTGGACACTAATCACTTATGATTCCTCTTTCAATCTTAACTATTACAGCCTTTTCTTCAGCAATGGAACTCCCATTTCACCGTATTGAACTTGATTCTGCATCTTGGTCTGATGTGTTCTGCTTTCAGTTGCTTCTTAAAGATCTATTTTTTTCAACTGGTGTTCTTTTTCCTGTCTCCAATCCCTGGCCCTCCAGCAAAACAAAGTGATCTTGATGTACGTCTGTAACTGTTCTGAATAATGTCTACTCAATCTTATGAAGTGTTGATAGATCAAATAAAATTAGAACAAAATAGAATGCATTGCTGTAACATTAAATTTGTACTCACAAGGTTTTTACATAATTGGGAAAAATATCAAGACAGCAATGATGTCACTGAAAAGCTCAGAATTGCGAGACAATAAAAGGCCACAATCTGTCTCGTTTACCTTTGACTGTCTCCTCCTGCTTGCAGGGGGATAAAAAAAGAGATTTGCTGTCCAATTATAACAATCACTCTGTCATTTAGTCTGCAACAAAGCCTATGAATAAGATGTGAAAAACCCTAGAGATAGAGAAATTCGGGAACTGTAGCTACAAAATCATCACTTTCCCTTCCAAGCATGCTACGCTTACCAAACAAAATTTGAAAATGTTCTTTTCTGAAGGAATCTTATCCGGTTTGCATTTGAATGAATCAATATCAACTGCTTTCACCATTTCCTTAGAGACCGTCTTCCATCGACTGCCCACTCACTCTCTGAAATATTGTTTCCAGAGATTAGTTTTGAATTCATTTCCCCTCCTCCACTTCAGGTGCAGGCTATATCTTCTGCTGCTACTGTTCTATACAGGGAGAAATAACCCTTGGTTACAATATCTAGACATTTCAGAATCATAAAAAAATCCCAGGAAATTGTACAGTGATGTTCTAATCTAAAAAGCCAGGCCACAAAGGGTAGAACCGAAGTCTAATAGTTACATAATTTATCAACTTTTATTTACGAAGGTGCATATTATGAATTTTCATCCCCTAAACAAACCATCTCAGAGAATCCTCAGTTAATGCAAACCAACCAAATACAGTTGGATACACAAATCATCATGAACAGGGAAGTCATATGCTGTCATATAAGTTCTTTACATGATGCAAAGTGATCCTAAAACTTGGAGTTGCATATTGAAGACAAAATGTAAACCCTTCCTAATAGCAGATCTTTAGTACGTTTAAGATAGATACACAGTGTTGAGGTAAGTTTTGTATTAATAGCATAAACTAGATATTTAACCCAAGTGTTAGCAAACCAAGCAGTGTTGTTTTTCTCAAAATGACAACTTATAGCCCAGTCCTTCTAATATAGATGCTTTGGGGAATGGGATTAGATACATGTTCAACAGTCCTTAATAAGCCAATTGGTCTGCTTGACTTGGCACTCCATTGAATACAAGAGTCAGAGATAGTTGTTTTTTTTAAATCAGCCTGTCAAACTTGCAATGTTAACGGAGGTGCTTGAACAGAATACAAAACATCCACAGAGAGCTCTTGGTGGAGAAAAGCAGCATAATGGCAACAAAAATGTCGTTGACCAATAATGCAGAGGCTAAAATTAATTCTCTGGAGAAATTAGTTTGAACCATGCCACTGGTGGAATTTGAATTTAATTAGTAAACTCAACTGGTTAATAATAATAATCTTGACTGAAAGCTCTTTGCAGTAATGCAGTGACCATGAAATAGTCACCAAGAGCTAGGGATGTTTGCTTTTATATTAACAAAAGTAATTTTTTAGAACATGGACAGTATCTGATAACTGGAATTTATTGTTAACCCACTGAGTGACCTGAAGAATGTGATAGTAGGTCCTCTATTTCAGATAGTAATGTAAAACCTTCACCCTTATGCGATTATACATGGAGTTGAATGACTTCTAGGCAGAAATGATGAAGGAATGGTAAAATACGTCTAAGTCAAGCTGGTGTGTTCCTGCTCCTAATTAGATTCTAGACTGGGGGCACAGTTTAATAATTAGGGCCAAACCATTCAGGAAGGATGTTCGGAAGCACTTCTACATACAAAGCACATTGAGATTTGGAAGTCTCTTCCACAAATGGCAGTTGATGCTAAATCAGTTACAAATGGAGATAAGGCAAAGGCAGATATATGGAATTAGGCCACAAATCAGCCACAATCTCATTGGATGGTGGAACAGGCTCAAGGGACTGAATGGCCCTCTCCTAATCCAATGTTCAATGATTAATGTTGCGGTTAATGCTTATGAATGCCAAGAGAGAATAGTGTTGGACTGTATTATATACTTCTTTGGACACTCATTATGAGGTTCGTGCATTAATAAGTACAACTTAGATCAAGTGCCAAGAGACCACCCCATGCAGGGGATAGGAGAAAAATCAAATGAAAATCTATTAACAATGATGTAAAGAAAACACAGTCATTTCAAATACCATCCAAACATCATGGTAAAAGCAATTTTATTCTAAAAGTGTAGTTTAGTTTTGAAAAACAAAAATCAAGAAAATCCATCTCTTTGGTGATAGAAATTTGTTCCGAGATTTCTCAGACCCAGAAGAACATCAATAATAACTCATGCTTTGCACAAGTTGATCGTCATTGCATCTGAAACGAATCCAGCTTTCGCTTGAAAAGAATTCAGTATTATAAGGCAAAGAATAAAGAGATTTAATCGATCAAGCTGATGTTAACTCTCAGCAGAGCAGTTCAGAGATAGTAAGAACTGCAAATGCTGGAGTCAGAGATAACACAATGTGGAGCTGAATGAAGACAGCAGGCCAGACACCATCAGAGGAGCAGGAAAGTTGAAGTTTCGGGTCAGGGCCCTTCTTCAGAAATGGGGAGGAGATCGGGAGATCGGAAATAAATAGAGAGGAAGGGTGGACCTGGGGAAGGTATTTGGGGTGGTGATAGGTGAGTGCAGGAAGGCAGTGATGGGGATTGGTCGGTGAGGTGGGAGGATCAGTTAGGTGGGAGGATCAGTTAGGTGGGAATCATTTCTCCCATCTAGCCGCTCCTCCCACCTCATTGGCCAATCCTGACCCCTGCTTATGTGCACTCACCTATCACCATCCCACCTACCTTCCCCAGCCCCACCCCTCCTCTGTCTGTTTATTTCCCAGCTCCATTCCCACTCCATTTCTGAAAAAGGGTTCTGACACAAAACATGAACTTTGCTGCTCCTCTGATGGTGTCTGGCCTGCTGTGCTCCTCCAGCTCCACACTGTGTTACAATTAGTTCAGTATGCATGATTCCTATATTCTTTTACTGCAATCCTGTAAGCTTGTTTCACTCAAGCACCCATCCAATTTCCTTTACAAATCATTGATCATCACAACTTTCACCACTGCTTCATCAGCAAGGTCCACGTCACTGTGAGTAAAAGGTTCTTTCCCACATCCCCTCTGCATTTGTTGCTCAAAACCTTTAATAGATGCTCCAAATGGGAAAAGTTTTTCTTTGTCTACTATCTCCAAAACAATCCTAATCTTGTACATATCCACAAGGTCTCCCCTCTATCTCTTTTGTTTCAAGGAAAACAATACCAGCTACTCAAACACTCTGATTCATAATTCACTGCAAAGTGAGCTGACTCACCATATATGACTTCACATCAGTTGAATTTGGGAGCATTGGGTCCTCCTTACTCTGTTTAGCTGAAATAATCTTGCATCAGCTGAATGGACAGGAACTTCTCAATAGAATGTTCCATTCAAGTTGACCAAAACAGCTACTGTAGTCAGAAATATAACACGAAGCATATACACGCAGTAGGACCTGAAGAAAATGATTCAAGGCCTCTATGATGACCTGATGGGCTAACATCGGCACATAACTAATGTATGAAGAGAGATTAGGACTATATTCATGGGAATTTCAAAGAATCGGGGGAACTTGTAAAATTCTAACAGGGGCAGAGAGGACAAACACAGGAGGCATGTTCTCCATGTCCAGGCAGCCCAGAATAGGAGGGTCGCAGTCGAAGGAAAAGAGATAGGTCATTTAGGTTTGAGATTGGGAGAAATTTCTTTACCAAGACAGTGACGACCCTGTAGAATTCTCTGCCACAGAATGTTTTCAAGAGTAGTTAGATGTATTTCTTATGGCTAAAGCGATCAAAGGGTACAGGAAGAAAGTGACTGCAGGGTAGTGAGTAAAATGATCAGACAGAATGACAGAGTGGAGTTGAAGGGTCCAATAGCCTACTCCTGCTCTTTGTTTCCATGTTTCTATGAGAAGCAGATGCCTGATCATGACTAGGTTGGCATTTTGTCATCAGAATGGTGTCTTGATTTTCTGATTAATGAGAGCAGCCCCGGAGAGAAAAATGAAGAGTGCAGCTGTTTAGAGTCAACTGCTACCAATTGAGAACCAACCTTCCCACTGTGAGAAAATCTGCAATGGCCAGATGGGACAATAAACTAGCTCTGAAACTACAGTGAACACTGATATTTCACATCTAGCAAGCCAACAAAGTGAAATAGTCATCCTTAACATGTAAAATTGCTTTAAAAAAGATTCTTAAACAAATCTTTCTTAGGTTTACACAATCCAAAAGTACAGAAACTGAAATCTTTGACCCTACCTCATTAACAAAGGCACTTTTAGTTAGGAATGAATCTAGTGGCCTTCCATTGCCAAGGGCTCGCAACACGTGAGGAGACGAAAGTTGGGCTAAAATTCTGCTTAGTTCCTACATTTTCAGCTGGTAGTAAACAATGCCAATATTTTGAAATGGCATCACTTTCAGGCTTCGAAAGAATGTACATCTCTTATCCATGTCAGGATAAGGAGGAGCTCCATACGGTTTTGTAAGCTGAGCAAATAATTTAAATTCAGACAAGATCTTACTTTGGCAAAACATCAGCTGTTTACAAGTCACTCGGCAATATATGGAACTATGAGCAACTTCTGGTGAAGATAATAATTAAAATCAGGAAGAACATTCTTGATTTATGGTCATTTGTACCATGCAAAATACTGCTTCCAAAGCAAGACATTAAAACACGTTAAAAATCAGAAATCTTTTATGTTTCCAAGTTCTAAAGGGTAACAGTTAGATCTAAACACAATTACACCCTTTAACACTCTTCTAACAATTAAACATTGCACCTCATTTAACTCCAGAATTGTTTACAGTTCCAATTGACTGAAAAAAGAGCTGGTTATAATTTACAAATTATAACCATAATTTTACAAATTACAAATCCCTTCATTTTAAAAGATCCACCAAAATTTTCTAGCTGGCAAAGTAAGTACAATTTATTTCTGGACCATTTCCTGTCAGGGCCTCTGATTATCCGTTCTCGTGGAACCTATAAAGGAACAAGGCTGTGTTGAGGAGCTTAAAAGAAATTGCTGGTTGCTAAGTTTCAAAACTCAATGAATAAGGTTAAATACAAATAATTCACTTGCAATAATTTAATCCCTCTGTTCATTTATATTTTGATTTGAAAATTATATTCATTTAAAAACCATTAAGCATTGCCAGAAGATGGGATGTAGATAATTTCTTGTGTTTATGCGGAATTGAAATATTTATTTTTCCATGACTGACTCTTCATAATGCTTGATGCTGTAAGATTAATCCTCACCATAGTTTATTAAGGTGCAAAATCCATCAGGTAGATCTGCTGCCACCCTTCTCTTTCCAAGAGGGATCCACAGGACATGATTGATTTAGTATAATAGAAGAAAACTACCAGGTAGTTGACAAGAAAAGGCTCTTGACTTGAACAAGGTGTAGTTTATTGCATAGTTTCAACTAGGTAGAAGTGACATTGTATGACAGACATGTTACTGAGACAAGAAGGGAAACCTCAGAGTTAGGGCTTACTTCAATATCCAAATCTATTCTCCTGGCCGAGTCTATAATATTAGATGGTGCTTAACACACTTCTCAGCATTAACTCTTTCAGATCCTCAGCCACTTCAATAGCACATGCTTGACACAAATTTTCCCCTTCACCCATCCATTTATATGAGTGTGTCAGTCAGCAAGAAGAATCATGCTTGTTCATTGTTCCATGTGTATACAGAACAGTCATTCTCAGAAGCCTGACTAAAACCATTCAGCCAGCATCACTGTACAAGAAGAAACAAGAGGGGAAGAGCTAAGAAAAGCAAATAGTCTCAAGATTACAGTTTCTAACAAGCATTCAGCCTCAATCCTCAAATATAAAAATCTTAGAAGGCAGCTACCAGATCATGTTGCTTCCCACTATTCCCACAAGATACAAAATAGTTTCATCAAGTAGTATTAGGTCTTTCTGAACCTGGAATATTAATAGCTTTATTACCTTTTAATATAAACAATTTTAATGGCAAGAATAACTGATTGAATATATTGTATCTAAAGGATATTCCAAGAACACCTTCAGTTGTGCTGTACTTAAATAGTGTTCTTTCAGTCGCTGGTTCAATTCTGGCTCAAAGGAGTCTCAGTTTCATTGGGGTGACATGGTGGCTCAGTGGTTAGCATTGTTGCCTCACTGTGCCAAGGACCTAGGTTCAATTCCACCCATGGATGACTGTGCGTGTATGCGTGTATGCGTGTATGCGTGTACGTGTGCTCCCTGTGTCCGCATGGGCTTCCTCCCACAAATCAAATGTGTAGGCTTGGTGGATTGGCCATGCTAAATTGCCTGTAGT
Source organism: Stegostoma tigrinum (assembly GCF_030684315.1). Lineage (NCBI taxonomy): Eukaryota > Metazoa > Chordata > Chondrichthyes > Orectolobiformes > Stegostomatidae > Stegostoma > Stegostoma tigrinum. The sequence continues at coordinate 14,619,899 of NC_081385.1, forward strand.
GTTCTGTGATGTGTAAATTAGGGGTCTGAGTCTGGGTGGGATGCTTCGAGGGTCAGTGTGGACTTGTTGGGCCAAAGGGCCTGTTTCCATACTGTAGGGATTCTATAAACATTACATCAACAGGTACCTAATATAATTTCACAACGGCCCTCTACAATTTCACTTACAACAATTTCCATCATGTGGGTCGAATCTGACAGGTTCTGGAGTCACACAACAAGTTGTTAGTTTATTTTTTATTTCCTTTGAAAATGTACATTTTGAAACCTCCCAAGTAGAGAACTATAGAGGTTGCAAAAATCTGACCTAGTCATAGCTTGGCAACTGCACACAATCCCATTTGTTGTTGAACCTCATGCAAGGGTCTTGTGGCGTAGTGGTAGTGTCTCTGTCACTGTATTTAGAGAGCTGGGTTTGAGTCTCACCAGCTCCAGAGGTGTGTCAGAACATCGCTGAACAAGTTGATTAGGAAAGGTCTGAATATCAATCAAGGAATCAGAATGCCACCAAATGTTTCTCCCCTTATTAAAACTGAGTTCACTTAAAGCTCAGAGATAGTAAGAACTGCCAGTGCTGGAGTCGGAGATAACACAGTGTGGAGCTGGAGGAACACAGCAGGCCAGGCAGCATCAGAGTAGCAGAAAAGCTGACGTTTTGGGTAGGGAGCCATCTTCAGGTCCTCACCCAAAGTGTCAGGTTTCCTTCACTTAAGCCGATTGTGCAAAGAATCCAAACTGAGATAAATGAACTCAGCACAAAATCAGACTTCTCTACTCTGGCTCTGCTACATACAAATGTAATCCACTGCACAAAACAAGATTACTTTTACAATAGATTATGGCTGGTGTATGAACTTGATAAAATCAAAATTTATAGCAAGAACGGTATTTCTGCTGCATAAATTATGATTGATTCACATAACAGTGCATTTCAGACACTTTCCTCATGACTTCTTTTCCTTAGATGTGCAAATCAGAAAAAGTGTAGACGACAACTAATCTTCATAATGATATCCCTAGATCCACTCTGTATTTTCTGTTTAAGATGGACTAATCACACATACAAGCTTATCTGATGATCCTGATGAGCCAGTCACAATGTTCAGCCATTACCCCTAACTATCAAATAAAAATAATTCTAAATACTTTAGAATATACTTGTGTAACATAGTCAAGAACTGTAAACTCATTTAATAAAGTAAATAACTTGTACTATTAGAATGCTTAAAACATCCTAATACTTTCCCAAACATTTCACAGATATTACTTCTGAAGTATTCTTGCCAATAAAGTCATAGGTCATAGATCCATCCTTCACTTGCAATTAAGCTGTTGACACTTTACTCAACCATTTAACACCTGAAAAGACTTGTTATTCAGCCTGTCGACACTCCACTTACGCCATTTGCACTTTCCTTTGACACTCTTAATTACCTGGAATTATTTCGCAATTATCACCCCGCCTATAAATTCTGTGTCTGTGCACTTCACTTCACTTCACCGGACAAAGGGGCAGTCCTTAGAAAGCTTGTGATTTCAAATAAATCTGTTGGACGATAACCTGGTGTCATATGACTTCTGACAATGTAAATAAATACAGTAGCCAATTAATGCAGATCCTTGTTCAAGTAAACCAAATACTCAATGAATTATTATAAATAGAATAGAATCCATACAGTATGAGAACAGGCTATTCAGCCCAACAGTCCAAACTGACTCTCTGAAGACCATCCCATCCAGGCCTACGACATCCTCCCCCCTACACCATAACCCTGCAATTCCCATGGCTAATCCACCTAATCTACACATTCCAGATCACTATGTGCAATTTCCCATGTTCCCATGGCCGATCTACCTAACTGGTACATGTTTGGGAGGAAACCCACTCAGACACGATGAGAATGTGCAAACTCCGAACAGACAGTTGTCTGAGGCTGGAACTGAACCTAGCACTGTGAGGCTGCAGTGCTAACGCCACTGTGCCACCCCATGATATTAGATTGGTGTTGAAAGATTTCATTGTCACATATACTCGAGAACAAAAGCCCAGGGGTACAATGAAAAGTTTTTAATGTTGCCACACACGGCGCCATCTTAGGTGCAAGAATGTAGATACAAAAGCTTAAGAACAAGATGGAAATATATAAGGAACAAAGGTAAAAGGTAAACATTATGTGCAAATTTGGTATAGCCTAACAATAATTAAAGTTAAAAGTTAAACATTACAGTCCTTCTCTATAATGTGAAAAATAAAGAAATAAAGCTGAAGGAGGGATAACTGTTATCTACTGCAGATAGCCTCTTCTTCAAAAGTTGCAGTGGGACATTTTATATCTGCCTAAGAGAGCAGTCAGGGCCTTGGTTTAAGATGGTATCGGAATTAAAATGCACATCCAAACAGTCCAAGTCTTGTACTTGAGCACATATTCTCAGCTGACATTCATGTATTTCCTTCAGTACTGCACTTAAGTGTCAACTAAGATTATGTGCTCAAGCCCGAGAATGTCTGTATATATAATATCCTGTCTCAGAGGCAAGTGTGTTATTGCTGAATGAAGGCTGACACTTGGAATATATGATTCCCTGATGGATGACTAGGTGAATGGAATTTGTATGATGTACATGGTGCAATGTAAACCCCTTAGTGTTACATCAGTTGATGGCAGCTGTAGTGACAGCAGATGCTTTATAATTGACCATCTTGTTACCAGACAATGAACTGAGTATTTGTGATGCTCCCTTAATCTCAAAGATTATTGACACTCACTGCACAATTTTAATCATGAAGAATGAAAGTAAAATGTTAAAAGGTCATCAGTTTCTAAGAAACACCACCCTGCAGAAATTACTACCTTGAACAAACCAACAATAAGCAGTAGGAAATATGACTTTTTCTCTGTTAGTTCTAACAACATAAGGATGTTGTTAGCATTACACTAGAAGTTTTGCACTCAGTGAATTGTGCAGCAGTCTTAATGGGAAAAGTATAAGAAAGTATATTTGCTGTAATCCCTGTAGATATTGTGAAAAGTTATTTTAAAAAAATTGAATTTCTAGAGACTAACTGAGAATTTCACATTTTAAGACATTTACTATAGTAAACAAATTAAAAGCATTAAACAAAAATCTACTCTTTCTCTCCACAACTGCTGTAAGACTTGATGAGCTTTTCCAGTAATTTCTGCTTTTATTTGTGAAATTGAAAGCATTCTTGTCTAAACATTATTCAAGAGATAATTTATACGCTAAACTACTGGCAAGAAAGTCTCCATTTAGCTTTTAACTTAAATGAAAGTCACTTTATGGCCTTTGTGCTGTCCCTCAAGCGGGGACTTCTGTCTCTGAGAATTAGTCCATAGTTTCTCATCCACCTGTCTCCTTTTTCCAACCAGGCAAATTTTGATCCCACTCTCAATTTCACTTCGAAAATTACTGTGGAAATTATTTTTATTTAACCAAAGCTAAGTCAGTCCTATGAATCTTCACAACCTCTGTCCATTCAATTTGAGTTTAAGCTCCTGCCCACTTTCTGTGTGGTAAACTATAGACTTAGCATTTTCTTTGCTTTCGGTGCAGGATTGGTCACTTCGGTATCATCAGATAATTGCAGACGGACTTCTGTTAGCATGTTAGGGATATCTTTGTAACACACTCCCAAAGGTCGTCTTTTTAAATTTTGTCATGCTAAATTCCATATCCATGACAATATAACACAAATTGGCTATTATCTATACCATAGAGGACTCATTTTTAAGGTGAATGGAGAGAGGTTTATAAACGTAATGAGGGACAAATTTTTCACGTCGACCGTGGCTCCCATGTGGAAAGAATTTCCTGAACAAGTTATTGATGTGGGTACAATTACAATATTTAAAAGACATTTGAATAAGTACATGAATAGTAAAGGTTTGGAGGAATACGGACCAGGAGCAGGCAGGTTGGACTGGATTACTTAGGATTATTTTTGGCGTGGACTGGTTGGACCAAGAGCTCTGCTTCCATGATATATGACACTACATCTCTAATTAAACATATATTGTTTGTGACATCCCAAACACCTCCTTGTGAGATTTGCAGGCTAATAGCCTACCCATAGGCAACGCAACTTGCATTACCAATTCCTAAAGATGTGAACATCTTATACCGTTCCCCACTAAATTGACTTGCCAACTTCACTCTCCTTAACGTTCAGCAACCAAGAGATTTAAACTTGTTGCCAGAGAGACTTTCAAACAGGTCATATGACACCCAGTATTCTTCCATTTTTACCTTAAACTAAAAATAACTAACTAAAAACATGGCAATTTTACAAACTTTGGATTCAGAACACATTACATCCACACACATATTCAGATGCTTAAAAGCAACGAATCCTGTGAATTATTCAATTTTATTTCACAACATGCTGGTATTTTCTATTGAAATAAAATTTACTTCATCATGTGCAGAAAGAAATGAAATATATTAATTCAAAAGCATCAGCTGAAATATTAGCATGCAATCTGAAATGAACACCATAAACTAATAATTAGCTCCAATATGTATTTGACAAGCTAGAATAAACAGTGTAAAGATATTCACAGAGATTTCATTCTAAAGATCCCAATAAACTAAGTTATTTATTGCCAATGTTGACTCATTGCTAATATTGAAGGAATGCTAGAGCCCTTCTCATTCACAATAAAGACACTAATGTATTTTAAAATGGAGGGTCCAGTACAGGTG